>NC_134125.1:10485000-11097500 GCF_040939455.1 Microcebus murinus | reverse complement strand
GTGTTTTTGATGTCTAGACGTTCATTTCAGCTGTTGCTGCAATATGATACATTAAAAGGAAATATGTATCATAGCTCAGAGGAAATATGTATTCTTTGAAAGTAATTCTACTTTTAAACTGTGTAAGGCAGGGTGACCTGAATTCTAAAAGCAGGAGCTTGAATTTCTTCAAGGTTTCATAATCTTTATGCTCCTCCCTACCCTATTCCGTTTTCCGTCCCTCCATTTTTTCCCCTTCAAGTAAAGTATGTCAGTTTCGTTTGTGGAATTGGAAGGGATATCTTTCCAAGATCTCTGCTGGGAAACACAAAATCATTGAAGTATATGCTGCTTTGATATTTTGCCATATTGACTTTTTTCCTCCTGAACCTTTTATATGGTTTTTCTTTCAAAGAAGCTTATTAATTCTGCAAGGAGCCATGTTTTGCGACGTTGAAAGAAGTTATATTACAATTTGTGAGGATTTTGAAAAATTATTTGGGCACTAAGTAGTAATTACTGCGATTTAAAATTTTCCTTTATAAAACATTATCTTTTCTGTTTAAAAAAACATTTATATATTAATAGTATTTTTGCAGCTTAAATATTTGATTATGAGGATTGCTATATTAAAAAGGTTGAATAACAGCAATTTTAACAAATTCTGATTATAGCTTTTACAATTTAAGTGAGATAACATTAGTGCTAAAATAGTTTTTCTTTGTAAATAGGCAGCTGTGGTAGTACTTATTGTAATTTTTCTTTCTTAATCTGGCTATAATATAAACAATAACAGCAGGAGAATACTTTGATTTAGAAATTCTTTGTTTTGTTGACTGTTGCCACTCATTTATTGTACACGTATTTTAAATTTCTTAGTTCTTTCTCTTTGGAGACCAACAATTTTCAATTATACATAATTAGATTTATAAATATAGTCTATAGAGATAGTCTTATTGCTGTTTTATATTCTGAAGGAATTAGTAAGCATTTAAGCTGAAATTTGAAAGATCAAAAGAATTAGAAAAACTTTTTCTTTCTTTCTTTTTTTTTTTTTTTTTTTTTTTTTGAGACAGAAACAGTATAATGTGGAGAGATCGTAGGTTTCATAAAGACGGGGCCCAGAACCTGCAGGCCTCCTTATAGACATTTTGGCAATTGCTTTTTCTTCTTAGTCTACTAAGAAAGGGAGGCAGATAATTAAGTGGTAAAAGCATCTCATCTCATTTATAACTGAGACTAACTACTCTGCTCTCCCCTTCACAAGATACTGCCTTGAATTTACTGTGTGCATGAGAGAGAGAGTTTAAAAAACTTAAAATGTGGTATTGTTTGACTTTGTCATGGGGTAGTACAGTTAGATTGCAGAAGCAATTTCAATTATGTGTAGCCTTTGAAAAAGTTACTTGCAGATGTTTAGAAAACAATAATTTTAGGTCCAAATTTTGGAACCAAAGGGAAATTTAACTTAAGTGTTGAAGGTTGCCATTATAGCCAGTGCTAAGGATAAAGAGACAAGTGGGTTTGTATAACACTAACCCTATGAGAAGTATGATGTAGTGGAAAAAGCATGGCGTTAGTCAGAAAATTTGGATTTCAATTCCATCTGTACCACTAATTCTCTTAACTGGATATAAGGAGATTTTAGATTGAAGCTAATTTTAATAAAATTTGAAATGTATGTGCACATAATCAGGTCAACTCAGTACATTTTTATGAATATCTGAGAAGTTCTAGTCACTAGAGCTATGGAAATAAGTTGCTTTCCCTTGAGTTCAGTTAATGGAATAATTAATATCTTTATTATTTATAAAAGTAGGTACAGAATATACTTGATCCTTTTGGGCTGCTGATTGTAGCTAAGATTGACTACAGATTCTTGGACTTACTAGTTTTGTGACCATGGATAAGTTTCTTAAGATTTTTCAAGTGTTAGTTTTCACATTTATAAAATTGAGATTAGAATAAATGTCTTTACTGGTTAGAGTTTTAGTTACAAACTAAGAAAAGGAGTTGAATAAAAGAATATTGGTTGCTCACACAACTATTTGGCAGTTTTAGGATCAGCACGGTAGAACTGGTTCAATGAAAAAACTACTGCTATCTATCACCAAGCCCTAGATGCTATGGTACTTCTGCGACCTTAGCACTGGAAACTCGATTTTTGCAGCCTCTATTTCTAGTGCTGACAGAAAGATCTCTCTATCGTGTCCCTGGATCCAGCATCAAAGGTGTGGACCTAGAGCATCTAGTGGTGTTAGGATATATATCCTTGTTCACACTATAGGAGAGGATGGAAAAGTGAGCCATTATTTTTAGGGGTACAGTGATACAGGCAGTAGGCAATTTCCAATGTTAAGGAAGAAGCCCAATGCCAGGTGGCTAAAGTGAATGCCAGATGTCCTTTACTCTGTCTCATAGTGTTGTGATGAGTAATCTTGTCTCTCCATTTATCTATAATACATAGTTCAAAGCTTGGCACATAGAATAAAATAAGAAATATTGTTCTCTGGATAGAAAACCATCCTTGATTATAAATTATTTTATTTTGTTATCTTACAATATAAGACATTTTATGTTTATTAGCTGTTAAGTATTCAAAGTACTTTTTGCCTCACAGTGGTTTTCACATGTCTATGTCAGGTTTTTTGAGAACATTTCTAGTTTCTAGCCTGATCCTTGAGACATAACACAGTCAAGAACTGTTGGCCAGTTAATTTTAACCAAATTGATTTGTTATTATATTCCAAATGTGCCTTTGTAAATTTAACTTATTTTGGAATTTTAGAGATTATTTGAAACAAACATTGCTTTTTTGCATTTATGGAAATTCTACACATGGAGTATTAGTTAAGAAAGATAGTGTGATTATGTTCTTTTTGACAACTAAATTTGCTATTGACAGAAAATTTAAAAGGTCAGCAAATTAATGCAGTATCCTTATATTCATAGCCTTAATTGATAGTAATTACTAGAGTGGTTAATCCTTGATCACAGTTGTTGACTTACAAATTATTTCTCTTGGTAAGTTATTGACTGCTCTTGAATCTTTAGTACAGTATGTTAAGACTTAGGAAATCTAAATGTATGAAATCCAAACACTCTATGCTTTTACAATTACCTTTGTTGACTTGCATTTTAAATTTTTCTTACATATAAGATAATTCATAATTTTCTATTTTTTTGTAAGGTTTAATACACCTTCCTTACACAAGAGCTTAATGTAATATGACTTGTTTTTGTATTGCTACTTCCCTGTTTTTTATTAATTTGGTGCCTAAAGTTTGTTAATTTATATAATGTAAAGGAAGATATGAGAATTATCATATAAACTTACCATTAGGGTAGTTTTTACAAAATAATTTTCAGCATTTAAAAATATAGCCCTAAAATGTTTATATTCTGTTGCATTTGCATTACTTACTGTATTTAATATGAAGTACATAATCTAACTAATAGTATATTGTGCTGTTGGGAAGAACAACTTTAGCCTGAATTCCCTATTGAGGAAGCTTTATTTTTTGCTTTCAATTATTTATGAATGGAGGTTAACCAAATAAACACTATTATCTTTTGGATAAAAAAAAATCATGTTCTTTGTATATAAGTTTAGAGTAGGAGTCCTTTCGCTTTATACCATGTTCTCATTTTTAACACTAAAAATACAAAGAAATTGATGTCAGCATGTTCATGATGACTTTGCCCAGGAGTAAAATGAGTTTATGTAAATTATAGCAGTAAAAGATTGTAAGTACAATTTACTGTGTTTGATAAATAATGATTATTTAGTAAATAATATTCCTCCAAGTTTTGACAGATGTGTTCAGGAATGTAACCACCACCAGATCAAGATGTAGAACAATTCCATCATCCCTCAAATTCCTTGTGTTCCTTTGATATCAACCCATCTCACCACTCTGATTTCTTTTTATTTTTGAGAAGTAGCCCATTGTATGTATGTTTTACTATTCATTCTTCCCCAGTTGAGGGGCATTTGAATATTTTTAGTTTTTGGCATTTACGAATTAAACGACTATAAACATTCACTACAGTTTTTCATGTGAACATAAGTTCTTGTTCTGGTTACTATATACCTGGGGTGGTTGTATGGATATAGGTAAAAACAATCTCAGTTTCTCCTACTAACAACATAGAACCCTTCTGTAACCAAATGTCTGGGGATTTTTCCTCATACACCAAGCAAGGAGTTCTGTAGAGGACACCAGCTATTTGTTCTCTAATTCAATTCAATTCTGCCACTATCTTACCTAGAGATAGCATCAGATCCCACAAATTGAGGGGTTAGTCCCACAAGACTGTCCCCACTTCAAATAATAGTGGCAAGGGCCTCCAGAACTTCTGACCACCTAGCTATAAATCTGGGATTACCACAGCCTCCTCCTTGGGTTCTGTTTACTAGAGTGGCTCACAGAACTAAGGGGAACACTTTACTAATGTTTACTGGTTCATTACAAAGGACGCAGAGGAACAGCCTGATGGAAGAGATGCATAGGGCAAGGTATAAAAAAGGGACAAGAGCTTCCATGGCTTCTCTGGGCGAACCACCCTCCAGAAACCTCTACGTGTTCAGCTCTCTGGAAGCTGCCAACTCATTCATTTTGGTTTTTATGGAAGTTTCATCTTACAGCCATGCAGGCCTAATTGACAAATCATTGGCTATTGTTGTTAGGCTCAGACTTTAGCTGCATTCCAGTGTTCAGGGATGGAGGTGGTGGAGGGTTGGGAGTAGGAACTGAAAGTTCTAAACCTCTAGTATGCTTTGAGCATTTTTTTCATGTTACTTGCCATTCATATAGTATCTTATTTGGTGAACTGTCCTGTTCAAATCTTTTGGCAATTTTAAAAACTGGTATTTTTCATAGTGAGGAATTTTGAGGGTTTTTTTTTCAAAATAAAAGTAGCATATCTTGAATACATGTCCTTGTCAGATATATAATAAGTGTTTATCCCCCATCTGTGGCTTGTCTTTTCCATAGCTTAACCTAACTTTTCCATATGTTTCTTTCTTTTTTTTTGAGACAGAGTCTCACTTTGTTGCCCAGGCTAGAGTGAGTGCCGTGGCATCAGCCTAGCTCACAGCAACCTCAATCTCCTGGGCTCAAGTGATCCTACTGCCTCAGCCTCCCGAGTAGCTGGGACTACAGGCATGTGCCACCATGCCCGGCTAATTTTTTCTATATATATTAGTTGGCCAATTAATTTCTTTCTATTTATAGTAGAGATGGGGTCTCACTCTTGCTCAGGCTGGTTTCGAACTCCTGACCTCAATTCTCCCACCTCGGCCTCCCAGAATGCTAGGATTACAGGCGTGAGCCACCGCGCCCAGCCCCATATGTTTCTTAAAGCTGAAGTTCTTCATTTTTACGAAACCCTATTAGTTTTTCTGTTATGAATCATGTTTTTGGTATCATGTCTAAGAAATCTTTTCCTAATGTAAGCTTACTAAATGTACCTCCTATGTTTTCTTCCAGAAATTTTAGTTTTAGGTTTTGTATTCAGGTTTGTGATCCATTTTTAAGTAATTTCTTCTACATGGCTTGAGGTTCTTTTTAGAAAATTCTGTTTTGAATTTTCACTGAATCCCCTTGGTACCTTTGTTGAATTAAAAAAAAAAAAAAAAAAAAGAGCCAGGCATAGTGGGTCACGCCTGTAATCCTAGCACTTTGGGAGGCCGAGGTGGGAGGATGCTTGAGGCCTGAAGTTTGAGATGAGCCTGGGCAACACAGCGAGACCCACAAAAATAAAAACATCAGGTGTGGTGATGCGCACCTGTAGTCCCGGCTACTAGCAGGAAGATCGCTTGAGCCTGGGAGTTGGAGGTTGCAGTGAGCTATGATCATGCCACTGCACTCCAGCCTGGGTGACAGAGTGAAACCCTGTCTCAAAAAAATAAATAAACAAACAAAATAAAAAATTTTAAAAATAAAAAAAAAAGACTATATTTTGGGGTCTGTTTCTGTACTCAGTTATATTCTATTGATTTATCCTTTCTCCAGTACTGTGCTATTTTATCTGTATTAGCTTCATAGTATATCTGGAAATCAGGTGATGTGAGTCCTCCAATTGTATTTTTCTTCCTTCCTTCCTTTGTTTTGTTTTTTTAAGAGAGATGGGGGTCTCACTCTGTTGCCCAGGCTGGAGTGTTTGTTGATTTACTGTCTTTTTTTCCTATTTCTCTAGCTATATATAACACAAAATGCTTTAGGCAAAGAGATTGCTTTGGGAAGATTTGGTAAATTGGGATTAGCCACATAGGGAGGGAAATAATAGTTATCTGATATAACCAAGAAAAAAAATCCAGGTTTATAATTTTTACAGTCTTACAGAAAAAAAGCCAAGAATGTAAATTATACTTTTTCAAATGCTATCTGATTGAAGAATATGGGGATACATTTTGGTATGTCTATTGGTATGGTAAAAGTATTAAAAATTCCATGTGGATTTAATGTGTGTTTTAATTCTCTGCCCCAATTTTTTCTTGTGAGTGCTTTTGTCAAGATAACAAGTAAAAGAGAGAGAAATTTTCTTCTGTAAATGTTTTTATCTTTTCAGTTTTTTGCTATCTTGAATTGAACTAGTATAATTTAAAAGGAAATTATCTTCCTAGGGCATTTTATATCTGTTTACATATTTATGAAAAGAAAAAGTTTTAGGAATGCATGGGGCATTGTTAATCTGTTGGACCTCTTGGTGTTAGAGTTACTTGTGGCTCCATGTTACAACTTAATTCGAAGGCAAATACAATATTTCCAAAAATGTCAAACATTAATGAAATTGTAAATTCAAGAAATAAATTTGATATTCTAGTAAGATTTAATTTCCTGACAGTCTCTCTAAAATCATGTTCTTAAAATCTTATCCAGATATTACTTTCAAAAGATTTAAAGAAATTTGTGTAGTTTTGACACACTTGGAAATATTTCCTTTTGATTTTTCCTCCAAGAATATATATCATAACCTTGGTATTAATTTGTGGCATTTTTGTTACCTTTAAATGGACCTTTAACAAAATTAGTCTTTGTGACAATATTATTGATAGACAGAAGGATTAATTTGAGAATTTCAAGTGATTTTAAACTTGAAAGAAGCAGGTTGGCAAGACCTTTATGGGAGGAGCATTGCTCATGCGTCATAGCTCAAAGACTTTAAAAGCAAAACACATTACTTCCTTTTGTACATAAGTATTTTATAACTTTGGGCAAGTATTTAGCTTCCATTCTCTGTTTCAATGTGAGATTATTTAAATCAATTTAAATTAACTCATTAACTTTGCTTTAGAAAAATGTTTTAAAAGTTTCTTTATTTTTATTTGGATGTCCTTTTTACTGGTTCTTTTTTTTTCTTTTTTCTTTTTTTTTTTCAGTTGTGGAAGAAGGACTCTGGGAAAATGGCCTTTCCTATGAATGTAGGACGCTGCTCTTCAAAGCGATCCACAATCTGTTAGAAAGGTAAGAGAAGGAACAGCATGACAGTGGCTTTGAGACACCAAGTATATTGCTAGATACTCAGAGAGCTTCCTGTAATTGTCAAACTCTTTACATAAAAGGATTTATTGCTAGCATGAAAATTTATTATATAAATCTATTTTCTTTTTTATTATTGATATAATTTCAAATTTAGAGAAATTTGAGGAATAGTACAAAGAGCTCCCGTATCTCCCTGCCCCTTATGTGTTGTTTTCTTTTTTAAAAATTTATTCCCATTAAATTCCCATTAAATTTATTCCCATAGTGCCATTTGCAGGCTCCAGATTGATGATGCTCTTTTTATCCCTAAGTATTTAGGTGTGTATTTCCTAAAGATAAGGACATCCTCTTATATAAGCGCAGTACCATTATGAAAATTAGGAAATTTAACATTGATAAAGTGCTATTGTCTAATCTGTAGTTCAATTCAGATGTTGTCAGTTGTTCCAATTATACATCCATTATAGCTTAACCTCTTAATATCCAATCCATGATTATACATTTTATTTAGTTTTCATGTCTCTTTAAATCCAGAGTAGTTCCTTAGCCTTTTATTTTCTTTCTTGACATTGACATTTCTGATGAGTTCAAGCCATATGTTGGCCCCTCAGTTTGAAGTAGTTTTCTCATTCTTAAGTTTAGGTTACGGTTTTTAGTAGTAATACCATAGAAGTGGCATTGTATCCTCAGTGCATCATAGCAGGAGGCACAGTGTCCTGTGATGGTGCCAGTGTCCCATTATTAATGATGTTAATGTTTTTGATCACTCGATTGAGGTGATATTCTGCTGGGTTTCTCCATTTTAAATTAATACATATTTTGTTAACTGTGATCTTTGTCAGTTCTGTCTTTGTAATTAGTATGTAATTTGTGGCCAGCTATAATGAGATTGTGTAATTATCCTGTTTCTCATCAAATTTTCACTTATTTGTTTTAACCTCTATTGGTAGTCCTTGCGTAAATCAATTATTACTATTATGGCTGTAATGGTAATTTTCAAATGCCACCATTTCTTCTCCATTTATTAGTTGGCATTTCATTGTAAGGAAGAGCTTTTTTATTTTCTCCCATTTTGTTTCCTTATTTCCTTATCTTGCTATATAAGTTTAGACTCATGGATTCCTATTTCATTCAGCAGATTGTAATTAATTACCATTGTCATTTATTTTGGTGCTTATATTCTTTCACATTTGACTGGGGCAAGCCCCTTCATGATGGCTCCTGTGTCCTTTTGACATGATTCTATCATTGTTTGAGTACCTCCTTAGTTTTTGGCATGACAGTATGTCCCAGGCTGTAGAGGGTATCTTGAGGGGAGAAACAGATGAGAAATGATGGATGGGTTAAGAACTTCCTGAGTCCTGTATATAGTGCTTTTAGGTAATCAAAGCTGAAAGGTCATTCTAGTACTATTAAGTTTTTTATCCAAGTTGTTGAGTAAAGTAATATTACTACAGTATCACTTCTTAGGATACTTGAGCTACGGTTGCTAAGTTGTCATCAGTTATTGAGAAAGACGTTTCCCACCAAATTTCTTCATTTCTTATTCTGAATTTAGTTTCTAACCCTGTAATTTGGAGTAGACCTAGAGGTCATCTGTTAATAAGGTGTTGTATACATGTAGAAGCATTGATTTAAGAGTCAGAACTCTTAAATATTTTATATATTTGGTAATTCTCTCTCTCACTGAAAAACAGAACAAAGTCCACACAAACACACTTAAGGGAAATATGGAAAATTTACTGCTTCTATAATTCAATGTCAGAATAAAGCTCTTATATCTATACAGTAATTAATGTACCTTTAAACACAATTCTTTTTATATAAACTCTTAAGGTATGTATCTTTTGCAATCCTAGCTCATCGTGTTTTTGTCTCACGTTTTATTCCTGTAAGAAAAATATTAGTGAATTTGTGGTTGAATTGTAGTCTTTTTAGTCTTGTATTTGAAATGGTGGCATGTTTCTTTATTGGAAGAAGATTAGAAGAGCAGAAAAACTGGGAAAGGAAGGAAATAAAGATAATTTATTCTGGGCTCATGAATTCAGAATTTGTGATGAAAACTGAAGTCCACATCAAGTTGAATTATTATTTATAGGAAATTAGTTGTGACATATGTAGTAAAGTTTGGGATTGTTCTAAAGAACTTAGGTTAGACCTTGGTTGGATTTTAGGGTCTGTTACTATGGCAGTTACCCTACTTACTAAGCCTTAGTTAACACTGGATAAATTCAGTATAGGATAGTATGCACCTGGAGTTTTTGTTAAATTATATATATATATAACGTGTGCTGCATAATGCTTGACATATCGTTAATGTCAGTAATTATTAATTTTGTTCCCATAAATTTATTATTCTGCATACCTTGATTTATATTCTTTTAAATTTTATTAAACTAGTTTCAGAATGGTCTATTTGAACCCTCTTATTGGAGTTAATTTTGAAACAAAGCAGCTTTTCTTTTAGAAAATAATTAATGATCGAGCCCCCTTTGTATAATTTATGTGGATGATTTGAGATTCTTTTGAAAAATTGTAGTAATCCTTTTGTCCTTCAAAATAATAATTTTCTCTTTTCATCAAGCTTTAAGTAACTGTGCTCTGTGAATGAAAATTACCCTGCCCAGGAGGCAGGAAAGCATTTAAAATGGTGGTTGTTAGCTCCCTTTATTCATGGTCAACAGAGACTGGAAGGGCTAATAATACTTGCCTTTATGTTCTTTCAATAAGGTTTTCTTATCTGTTTACAACCTACATTTATTGAGATACAGTTTACTATCTTATTCTAGGCAATTTTGTATTATTCCTTTCTATTTCTATTTAGATAATATCAACTTGGTTTTCAACTTTGGATGTTGTGAGCTTCTGGCATGAAAGCCAGAATTTAGGTTATTAGGATAGATCATCCAGGACTGTATCATTTGCAGGGTGCTTGTTCTATCTGAACCATTTTTTCCTTAGTTTGCTTATTAACAAAGCTTGTACAAGTGATTTATTATTTCTGTTTTTTATATTTAGGCATAAGGGTATGTTTAATTAAAAGGGAATTCTGTTTACTACCTTGAGAAGCTCTCACTTATAGTTAAGCAGGAGTCATATAAATTGATCTTCTTTCCAAAAGGCTGCAGTTGCTAGTATATACAGAATGATGTCACTGCAGTGGCTTATTAAAAATAATTTACTGCAGAAATTAAGGTGACATTGTAAATTTCACACAGAATCTCATTTCTTGTTGCTATTGATGATGCTTAGGTAATATATTGATACTGTGTAGAATATTTTAAATTCTAAGGTAACATGACTTCAAATATTTTCATCTTTCATTTACTCATTTCTCCTATAACTCTTCAGTATTTGTCTATGCTATATTGTATATATCTAGCCAGGGTCATCTGTCCATTAAAAAAACCCAAAAACCAAAAAACAAAAAATTCTACTGCTACCCACTCAAGAACATTTTCCATAAAGATAACAGAAGACTATATTTGGCTTTAATTTTATGTATCTTTTCCAGGTGTCCACATTTCTAGAAGTCCTTTTCTTTACTGCCTTCAGAGACAGGAGATATTTTGGGTCTTAGCTCTGCCAGTTAAGTACTTATATGACTTAGCCTGGGGAGCCCTGTTCCTTTACCTATAACATAGTGAAGGGTTCTTTGGCTCAGCACAGTACTGTTCTCAATGTAAGAAGCCAAGAAGTGGTTATCTGCTGTTAATATTAGTGAAAGAAGTATTGAAATTACTATTTTCATAGTTGGCGATCACATTAAAAGTCAGTCTGTTTAACCAGCTAATTGTGGAATCCCATTCTATAATATCTTTTTTTATGTGGTCATCCCTTTTTCCTTTGAGTTCTTCTGGTTATATGAACACAGATTCCCAAAGGAGTTCTTTTTATCTTATGAGAGTACTCAGTGTTAGAAAGTCTGTCTTACACTGAGAGGAAATCTGTCTTCCTGTAACTTTCATTTCTTTATGTTAATTCTCTTCATGGGATCATATATAATTCATCTAATCCTACTTCTATTAGGTGGCCTGTTTGATATTTTGGTCTCCCTGAGCTTTTTCTTTCCTTGCTTGTGTTTCTTAACATATAATATTGAATTCCTCACCTTCCCTTGCCAGACATCCAGACATCCCTCTAGTCTGTCCCATTCTCTTCATTTTGATTGCCACTGGCCTCCTTTAAGATGTCACAAATGTTTCATGAAGTACTGCAGAGCCCTTTTTCATCAATCAGGTTAGGCTCAGTTATGCTGCAGTAAGTAACAAAGACCTGAAAAATCCCACTAGCTTATAACAATAAAGGTTTATTTCTTGCTCATGTTGCATGTCCATTATGGGTCACTGACTGCAGTACTATATGTCCTCTTCCCTACACAACTCCTGGTGGCAGGGCAGCCCCTGTCTAAGACTTGCTGGGCTCCTAGTAGAGAGCAAAGAACAATGGCAGAACACATGATAGCCCCTTGACACTCTGTTCAGAAGTGTTAATGCCATTTCTGCTCACATTTCATTGGCCAAGACATTCACTACCTAGCTTAAAGTCAAATGTATGACAAACATCAACTTTCAACTTTCAATAGGAAGATACCATAGTCACATGGCCAAGCTTGATGTCAGTGGGAGAGGGAGAGATAGTATATATTTGGGAAAAGAATACATCTGCTGTGCCTCTTAATTGAAGTGTTTCCCCCTCCTAATGCTGTATCCTTCAAACAGCTGCCAGTTTTGTTACTGAAACACAGATAGGTTTCTGAAACCTAAGTATTTATACATGTTTGTTAAAACTTTGAGTCATATTAGCTTCTTTTGGTATTTTCTTCATTTGTAATTTCTTAGAAAGAATTTCAATATCCGGCTGGGTGTGGTGGCTTATGCATATAATCCCAGCATGCTGGAAGGCCCAGGAGAGAGGGTTGCTTGAAGCCAGGAGTTCGAGACCAGCCTGAGTAACCTAGTGAGACCCTGTCTCTACAAAAATTAAAAGATTAGCCAGATGTTGTGGCATATGCCTGTAGTCCAAGCTACTTGGAATGCTGAGGTGGGAGGATCACTTGAGCCTAGGAGTTTGAGGTTGCAGTGAGCTATGATGATGCCGCTGTACTCTAGCCCAGGAGACAGAGTTGAGACCCTGTCTCAAAAAAAGAGAAGAATTTCAGTATCTGAGACAGTTTAGCCATTCTAAGTTTTATAGTTTTAGTTCATGCAGTCATACTTATTTTTCCCTTTTTTGAAAGAGTAAGTGTGCTTCCTATTTTCTTAATGATTGATAGCTTTTTCTGTTTTTGGCAAAATGCCCAAAATGATAAAATACCATTAATTTAGTTTTTATTTACGTAGACTCTTTGCTAATTCCCTCCTTCCCCCTTTGCAGTAGTTCAGATTATTCATTAGTCTTTTCAATTTAGGGAAATTTTCTTATGTATTTATAATGAACTTCTCAAAGGTTACACTTTGTATTTTAAGTTTAGATTGTCTCACATTCCTAATTAATGGAAACATACTTTGGCTGTTAAAAGATTATGGAAAACAAAAACCTGCCATCGTTTTGGGGTTTTTTTTCATCTATTTTTAATATTGTAGACTTAATGGCTATTACTCAGACATAGTTGGTATAAGTTTTGCATCTTTTTAACCTAACTCTATCAAAATGAAGTAAAATATTGGATTGAAAAGGTTTTGAAAAGGCCAAGAAATGTGTACAGTTCAACAACCTCGAGGTTTTATTATTGCTTCAGTGATTTGTGTCACATATAGGACTTAGGAAAATCTTGCTTTTGTAGCTTTGTAGAAATACTTAAAATGTCTGACATAATGGTGTCAAATTGACATTATGTGTGGTATACTTTAATTTTAATTCTTATGTTTTTAGAATAAAAAAAGTTAATTTTGGTAGAAAGCTAATTTTTTCTCTAAAATGCAAATCATTGCTTTGGAAACAACAGAAGATTACACGGATCTTTTGAAGCTGTTATGTTTTATCATGTCCATGCTTACTTAGGGAGACTTTAATCTGTGGGCATTTGACATTTGTAAAACATAATGGCTCTTCAGAGTAATCCGCTGATACTGCTTTGCTAATGGGTTGTCAGCATATTCACCCCATGGTAGTTGATAACACAGCTGTAAAATTGCCTTTGACCCAGAGCTTCTTGGTTTGCCAAGAGTTGGTATTTAGAGTTAAGATATTTTATTTGGAAAAGTACAGTGAAAATGATGTGGAGAAAGTTAGAATTATAATTATGGTAACATCAACATTGTATTTGTCTATTCCTAGCTTTCAGCGTGTTGGGGGATTATGATTCAATAGAGGTGATTGTCAAAGGGCAGATGAGCAATGTTCTTGGATGTGATGATTAAGGGATTTCAAAATAATAAATATATTCACTAGAGTATGGTGGTAGGTGCAGTGCTAGTTGAAGAAATGGTGATATAACATTGCAACATTAAGAGTCCTTGGATATGTGATAATATGACCAAGAAATGAATAATCAATAAATTCCCATGGAATCAGGTTACATTTGTTGTATTGAGAGCCATATGACATGACACAGAAACATTAGGCACAGACATACACATATGACTTGGTTTTAGTTTCATTTTTCAGCAGCTGTTTCTATTTTTGCTTGAAACAGTGATTTTGGGGAGATGGTAGGGAGTTGGGAAGAGAAATAATTTCCTAGTACCTAAAAGAACAGTCTATAAATCTGGCATCACGTGGTAGTCTTGCAAGATAATTTACAGTTTACTACTTTACAGAATTATGCCATATCTTAATAGTGAAGTAATTTTGAAAATCTCAATAAGAATGTCTGGGGTTACTCAATAGACAGCCAGGGTTAACTGATAGTCTCGCCACTATTTATGATGTTGATTGAAAACAATTTTTGGCAGATGTAGTGTATCTTCTAGGTGAAATTCAATATAAATGTTATCTCTTAAAACATAATAAAGGTTGATAAAATGTAAAAAAGGAAATTATTTCTGATATAAGTTTTATATCTTAGAATTATCTTTCTTTAAAAGATTTGCACGGCACATTTTCTCAGGACCTCTTGAGGCCATCTGCTCTGGGCCATCAGTCACACATTTGTCTAAAAATAAACTTCTTTAAATTAAAAAGAAAAAGATTTGTTTAATTATGTTCTTCAAATATAATTCAAGCATTTGAGCAGCAGTGCTAGTCTTACTAAACATCTTTTTAGCACCTCTGTGAGTCCCTGTGTGTTGAGTATCTACTAAGATTTTAGTCTGCAGTGGGATGGGCTATAAAGTGAAATACATGGATTTTCCCCCCTTAAATACTTAGTGTGTCATTGATGAGAATACATACACAGAATAAAATTTAAATAATAGTACAAGTGATTATAAAGAAGAAGATTAGTGGTTATAAACAAGAAGACTAACATTATGCTATGAATAGGAAAATACTTCTTGGCATTCATTTCTCAGATATTTATTGAGCACCTACCAACATAAGCAGAATATAAAGTGTATTACATAATGGGCACTTAAATATTCACTGAATTATCATCAGTGAATAAGAAAGCACTGTCTCTGTCCCCAAAGACCTCATAGTTTTGTTGGGGAAGAAAGCCATAGAACTGCAGTGTTCTAAGTTAATGTACATGATACAGTGCTGTGCAGGCTTGATCTGGGACAGAAGAGATGAATACAGGTTAAACTGAAGGAGGAGGAATGGAACAGGGTGAGGAAGGGATCCAGCCAAAGCAGGATTAGCAGTGATCAGTGGCAGCATTGAAGACAGAAGTGCGTAGCTAAGATATGCATTATGGAGTTCCCCAGCCTGGTGGGATTGGGTGCAGTGTTTTGCTCTTCCACACATTTTTCTGGGAAAAGAATTTATAATGGCTTTCATTAAATATTTTGGTCTTCTATTTTTTTTTTTTTAACTTTTACTAAAGATCCATGACCTTAAAATGATTGAGAACCAAGGACTTGGAGCCTTAATATAGTGTGCTGTCGAGTCAGCATACTCCCATGTACCAGGTTAGGTGTTAGAACTGTCTCCCTTAGCAAAGACACACCTCCTCCTCTCTCACTTCTTCCCATAACCAGTTGGAAATACTTTCTGTGCTGCCTAACCTTGGAGGGACTGTGAATGTATCCCCCAACCCCCAATTTTATAAGCTAGTACTTATAAAATTGACTACTTCATCTAATGCAATTCTGTGTTGTCATGTTTCTTTTCATTGTGTAGGAAATCACTGATCACATAGAAACTGATTAGCAATTGAGAAATCACATAAGTCATTCATGAGTCTCATTTGGAAACAGATGGTTTCAGATTGAAGGATCAGTAGTTTCCAAGGCTGTTTTTTGTATATTAGGGATAACAACCTTTTGTTGACATTGCCGGACGAAGAAATATGATCTGTAGTAGGAAAACTCCAGGAGGAGATACATTTGTATAGAGAGGTAGACTCTCAGGTAGCATTTTCATTAGCCTTTTGCTTTTGTCTTTGAGTGGGCTTGCCTGTGCACTGCTCTCCACCCTCTAGACCTTGTTTATTTTTTCTGAAATCAGCAAATAGAATTTGTGACTTTTACTTGTAGAAGGGCAAGGGTTTTGAAACAAACATATACACATTGCCCTTTTTAGTCACACATATTTTATCTTCTTTCATGTTACATTCTCTAAATTCTTGTGTTTTTTTGTATACACTGTAAATTGATGTTTTCTCTGTTTTTGAATAAATGATTCTTTTGAATTCTGACCTCAAGACATACATGACAAAATGAATATATTTTTTAAAAATGGTATTAAGTGAGGATGTGTGTCACTAGAAGACAATGTTTAGTGTGTGATGTGATTCCATACTTGTTATATACCTTATTGCCTTCATTCTTAGCAGTATCAATTTTAAGATGCACCTTCAACTTAATAACAGCTATTGGCCGAGGGTGGTGGCTCACTTCTGTAATCCTAGCACTTTGGAGGACGAGGTAGAAGCCTCGCTTGAGGCCAGGAGTTCATAGAGCAGCAGCATAGTGAATCCCCATCTCTACAAAAAATAGAAAAATGAGCTGGGTGTGGCTATGTACTCCCATAGGCTGATGAAGGCAGATCGCTCGAGCCCATGAGTTTGAGGTTGCAGTGAGCTATGATGCCACCACTGCACTCTAGCCTGGGCAATAGGCTTAACAAATAAGAAATACTATCATGAATTAAATAGACGCATTATTTACAAGGTTCATTTGGATTTAAGAAATAAGGAGATAATTGGGGAAACACGACAGCATGAGAGCTGGTATATGGTAATAGTTAAATGTACTGGCTCTGTGATCAGATGTACCTGGTGGGCTTGATTGCAGCTATGCTATTGTGTAACCTTGGCTAGGTGACATTCTTAATGTGTGTAAGCTTCTTTGTAAAAATGGGCATTGTAACACCCATCTTTTATCATTTTTACTAGAATTAGTTGAGATACTGTGCCAGGCAATCAAACAAGGTAGTGGTAATAGTAGTGATTCAAGTAATAATTATTGATAGTATTGCTGGAGGAGGAACTTGGTATCAACCTTTATAGAGTTTTTAGTGGAAATATCTATTCATATATAGTCTAGCTAAAAATTAAATTTCTTAGCTAATCAATGAACTGTGGAGATACTTTTCCAGTTTTGCTTTTGGAATACTTTCTCCTTGGGTGGGTGTTCCATGCTTCCTGTTCTGAATTTAATGGAGTCATAGTCTTTAATCCTAAAAATCATGTTGTTGTTTTTTTTTAAACTTACAAGCTTTGGAAAACAAATTGGGTTACTTTGAAAATGATTTTCTTCATTGTGAAGAAGGAAGGTTGTAGTATAAATTCATTTTCAAAGTAAAAGCAGTTGAACCCAGTGACTTTTTGATGCAGCAGTGCTCTAAATTGACTTTGCCCAAAGGGAGTTACGATGTGGCCAGCAGAAACTATTGCCATTTACTGATCCATCTAACCTGTAATGAGTTGAGTGAGAGCTTGAATTGTTTCTCTCCTACTTGATAGTGTGGAAATTACACAGACAAAAGCCTCATGCAAAATTGCCTGAATATTGAATAAAGAATTGCTATATACCTCTTTTACTGGTAAGTAACACCTTGTATAGAAGAATTACACCCAGTGTTCTGATAGCTTTTCTTACAAAATATGTATCATTCTGTTGAATAATGTTAGAGATTGCTGTATTTCATCAATTCCAAAATGTACATTCTTCCCCACATTTTTATGTTTTTAAAAGCAGGGATACTTCTCACAATCTATGGCATCTCACAATCGGCCATATGGTGGTTGAGATATAGTTGTCATTTGTCTGCGCATGCGTTACACAGTTATAACTGTATTGTTGTCATTTCAATTGAATTGTGTGCATTATTGGTATTACATGAGTTGGGTTCAATTGCCATTTATCATGTCTTCAAAGAGTACCCCAAGATTTGACATTGAAACACAACATAAACATCATGGAATCAGAAGTGGGGCACAATTTAGATATGAGTAAAGCAAATATTCATTATTAAAGTCATGCCTGTAATTCCTTCTGTTCTTACAAAGCCTTAACCAAGTGCTTTACTATGCCTACAAAAGGAAAATACCTAAGTGGCTGAAGTTGTGTTATGTTTTTGTTATTGAGGTTCTTGCTAAAGGATCGCCTATCACATGCCAAGCAAAAAAAAACAAAGCCAGCATTAAAACTGGCAGGATGGGCCTTAGTGGCTTAGAAGAATATGTCTGAGGTACTCTAAGAAATGCCATATTCCTAACATTCTTGATGATGCAAGAATTAAAGTTATGCAGAAGTGTGATTTGATTTGAAGTAATTCTTAAGTGTAAGATGTTTTAGGAATACATAAATCTATTTTATATTATTTTTTGATATTTTTTACATGGGCATAAAAATCAATGCCCAAAGTCAGAAGGTTTTTTCAGTAAGTATAATGTAAAAATTGACAGTTTACTTGTTGATGTTTGTATTTTCTTTGATGTATCTCATCTGGGATTATTGATTCAGTGACTTGCTAATTTATTATTGAAACTATAAAAGTAATTCTCAATGTTATTATTATAGGTGCCTGATGGATAAGAACTTCGTTAG
Source organism: Microcebus murinus (assembly GCF_040939455.1). NCBI lineage: Eukaryota > Metazoa > Chordata > Mammalia > Primates > Cheirogaleidae > Microcebus > Microcebus murinus. The sequence goes on along the minus strand of NC_134125.1, from coordinate 11,078,938 downwards.
GATTGGGAAATGGTTTGTCCGTCCCTATGAAAAGGATGAAAAGCCAGTCAACAAAAGGTGAGTCTGGAGGATACGCTTGGCTGTTTGATTTCTTTTGTCTTGTGTGTGGGGGGAAGCAGCTCATTTATTTTCTAATAATGTTAGTAGCTTAGATGTATTAATATAGATTGCCGGATCACAGTGTAATTAAATACTGTATTAAATTTTTGTTGAATATTAAAAATTAAAAGGTGATTGCCAGTATACTCATGTCCAAACCACTTATTGCAACACTATTTGAATTCAGATATTCTATTTTTTAATTTTCATTATCTTTCCTCTTCTTTCTTCCTTACAGTGTTAAGTGGCATAACTTTAAAAATAGCCAAGTGAATTAAAATGCTGATAATTTTTATACAGTTGATTGACACCCCTTAAAGTGGGTTGACACATCCTTGACTATTGTAAAACCAAGATTGTGAATTACTTCTCTAAACAATTCTAAAATTTTAGCCTTCATTTATATGTGTGAGTTTGATACTAGAAAAGCATGGAGTTTTAGACCAGTTAAACCAGAATCAGCAAAAAAAATACCAAAAAAGACATTTTTTTATGATTGTGCTGATTTTTTATAGTAGAGGAAGCTTGCTATTCAAATATTGGAGTTAATTTTCATATACGAGATTTGCATTAAATAAGGTTTTTATTTCTACTATAAATCTTTCTAAATAATGGTAATACAAGACATTTTTTGTGTTCATTTCTTTTCTGCCACTGGGGCTAAGTTGTATAAAAGATGGTGAATTGTTCAGGATCAGTTTATGACTGAAGTTATATACTTATATTAATACTAAGAAATGCCTGCAGACTGTCTAGATGTACATTTATGGTGCACAGTTGAACTGCTAGTGAATTTTGCTCATAAGCACTATACTGCCTTATGTTGCAATGATAGATTAATGAGGTTTTTGTTTAGATATTGTAGTGAATGAATATAGACAAAGAGTATGTTCTTTGGGAATCCAAAGCATGTAGTATTAGTATAAGTTTAGAACCATGATAACATTCTAAAAAGATGGAGCTTAGATTAAATTATGATAATTCATGAAAATAGAGACTAATATTGTTCTAGTAATGACTGCAAAATTAGAATAATTGCTTGTTAGAATTTAAGAATTACATAATTCCAGAGCCACAGATAAACATTGTCTGGAGACTTAAAGATAACAAAAAGAGCCTTTAAGAAAACCCCTCAAAAAGGCAATCCGCCTTTGAGGGCCCAGTTCAAACTTGTCACTCCATTATGGTAATTCATGTATAACTTTTCCCATTCTCCTGACTCCTTGCTTCTGTAGAATTTATTAATATGCTTTGGGACTGTTTTCAATTTTATATTGTCTTATTTTGTCTCTTGCCAAGGATTTTAGTATTTACAATCTGCAGGCTCCTATGTTTCATGTTTATTTTTTGTGACTAGAGCAGATCTCACATTATTGCAATTGAGAAGCACCTAAACCCTATTATAGTGTATTTCTTTATGGTGCTTTCTGCTGCCACCATGGCATCTCTCTGGATGCATCTAATAGGTTGGCATCCATTAAACTTCATACTTTAAGGGAAGGCACTTGCAGAAAGGAAGTCTGTAGTCCACAGTACATGTTTGGATGTGGAATGAAAAACAAATTGAAATGATAGGATTAAAAAGTAACAAAATTAGAGATGTTCAGTAGCACAACTACAAGTTGGAAGGAAAGGGAACTAATATTTTTAAGTTAGGACTAGATTTTATTGAGATACTCTGTGTAATGCTTTAGATAAATTATTTCCAGTCTTCACTACATACCTGGAGTTTTGTGTTATTTTCTTTAGTTTTACAGCTAAGGAAATGGAGTCTAGGAGAATTATATTACAGAGATCTAGTAAGTGCCAGAGAGCTAAGAACACATTTTAAAGGAGAAGAGCAAGATATTGATGTGAACTACTTGTACAGTACTTTGTGTGTTATCCCTCACAACAGCCCTGTGAGATTAAGTAGTAGTAGTAGTAGTAGTGATAGTCCTAATTTTAGTTAAATTGAGTGACAGAGGGTTAAGTAACCTGTCCAAGGTCACACTGCTGAGGGGCTGTGAGAACAATCTGATTACAAGGCTCTCGCACTTAATCTTAGCAAAGAAATAATATATGCTGTGTTCCCCAAAAAATGAAAAAGAAAAAGATAAAATTTGGAGGTTTAATATTAAGTGTGAAATAATTAAAGAAGAAACAAAACAAACAAAAAACAGTGGTGGTTTACTTTTTAGCTTCTGGGCTAGAAAGTCTAACTGCAAACAATGGAAAAACTATTCTTGGAGAAGGGACACAAAGAGAAGACTGCAGAGATTACAGCCTTCTAGGCTTTAAAGGATATTCCTAATCATGTTTTTCTTTTATGAACCTAGCTTGCACAATAAAGCTCCAGGCAGGGTATTTAAATGCCTATTTAGGAGGAAGAAAGAGGTTCCTATCCTTGCACGTTCTCTCTGTTAATGGGCTGTGGTCTGAGCACTTGTCCTCAGGGGCTAAGCTAGATGTTGCTCTGTCGAGATCTCCCTTGTGTAGTCACATGGTCTGTGTCTTCCTCTAGAGCTGTCAAACTGGAAATCTTTACTGTAGTCAAGTATCTCCAATCAGTTAGAATGAATTTCAATCTTTGGATCAAAGAAACAGAAAACAGGGGTACAGAGTAATGAGGCTTTCTGTTTGCCTCTTCAAGGTTTGCCAATATTCAGTGAATGGTGCATAATAGTAAATTAAAAGATACGATTTGCTTTGGAGGACAGATACATTTATTTGTCGAATTTAGGTAAACTTAAGAGTTATGGAGGAAACTATTATTTTTTCTTCTTTTGTTTATCTTATCTATTATTCGAGGTATAAGAAAAAGAATATTCTCTTAAAATTAAAAACTGGGCATATTTTAAGTGCTAAAGAAGATTTCAAGTTTTAATATTTAACAGTATATTTTATTTAAGGGTTGTGGATTGAGGAGAAAATTACAGTAGAGATACGTATTAATAATACATTGTGAGAAAGCTGTTTTGATAACCACATGACCCTTTTATTAGTCACATAAAGCTGGAAAGAAAAATACTACAATGTACATTATTTTTCTCTGATACAGGATGAGTGTTAAGCTGAAAAGAGTAATTTCATGGATCTAGATCCATCATTGGGAAGATCAATAATTGAATTAGTATTTAGAAAAAGAAAGTATGACCCGTTAAGCAATTAGGAAATGGGACAATATTCTAGCTCCTCCAGCACAGGTATAATTTCTGTGATTGAGAAGATTTACAAAATTTAATTACTTAATGTGTTTGGAAAATGTTCTAATAAAACAGTTCAGGCCAAGGGCTAAACGTATATTTACTTACCTTCCTCAGTAGTAGATTTTGGGTTGTCACCAAGTTTATCTTTTATCTCTTCTTCCTTTTTCTGTAGCAAATTAAACGTTTCCAGAACTCCCAGATTTTTTTTTTTTTTGCTGTTAATTATTTTCATTATAAGGAAATTAACTTGCATGCTCTTTTACATTTGTTTAGTTCCTGGTGTTCTTTGAGTGTTTGATGAATGCACTGAATGATCGAATGAGAGAATAGTAACTGAAGACCAGTTAATATAACATTGAGGCGAGTGGGATGGTGATGCAGCAAGCAGTCTTATTTTCATATAGAGAGCTTAGAATGCTGGAACTCAAATAGACTTCTCAAGGTCAGAGAGCTAGAGAGAGCCAGGCTAGAAATCTTTCCTAGCAGCGTACCTTTTGCCTTATTACATTGTCCTCCATGGTTTAAGTTCTTTTTTTTTTTAAATTAGGGTTTTAAAAAAACTACAAAAGTAACACTTGCCCATGGAAGAATTAGGCAGCTGAGAAGGCTGCAGGTGAGAAATAAAAGTCTGTCTCTTTACCTTCTGCTCCCCTATGTCCCATTCACCAGAGATGTTCACAGTGAATGGTCTTCGATGTATTCTTTGAGAAGATTCTTATATTGTATGTGTACATCAGTAATTTTACTTAAAATCTACCATAAAATTAAACAAAATCAAACATTTTATTTTAATCCAAATTCCTAGTCTCCAAGTGTGGACTTTCAAACTACTCAATGCCACTTTTTAACAAATGAATCTGCTTTGTTACTGGAATTGGAAAACCCCATGAGTTGAGACAGCCAGTCCCTTCATTTTATGAATAAGGGGTTAAGTGATTTGCATAAAGTGGTTCCAGTGCTCAGATTTCTGTTCTTCACACTAACCTGTACTGCCTCTCGGTTCATTTCATAGGCTTACAAGTGAACTGTGTATCATAAACAGGCATGTTTCATGTGTATACTAAAGAAGTGTCTTTATGAGATTGATTCCCTGATGAAGTAATATCCAGTACATATTAGGTACTTGAATGTTTGGACTAAGATTATTAAAACTAATTCTTGACCATAGTTTGTCAGGGAAACTAGGGAGGGAGTTGGACTAGCTAGATCATTTTTAAGGACCTTTTCCCCAATAGATGTCTATGATTTCAGTCTTGCTGGCATCAGAGAATCCAAGAATCAAGCTTTATCTTTAGATTTAAAAAGTGATTGTGCTCAGTGGTCAGTCCTGACCATATTTCCCAGCAAGCTGGGTCCATTTGTGTACTGCATTGTTTGGGGCACTCTAGCGTCAGGTTTCCCATTAATTGTTTTCCTCCAGTTGCTTATTCCAATTAAAGGAAAATTTTACAAATGTGGAAAGTTGCAAAGTGGAGCCAGGGTTGCTTAGGCAACATCCAGTGTGAATAAAACTCCAACCCCACACATTTCAGATCAGATCATAACTCCATTCCATAAATTCAATAAGCTAACTTATAGTTTAGAATTATATGGGCTAATTTATAAGCCCACAGTTCCTCTTATACCAGGATGGTATGGCTGAAAATGGACAGAATGGCTGGAAATGGATGTATAGAGGAGAAAGGGACTTTAAGTGGTGGTGCTGGTGGTGTTATAGTAGGGGATGGAGCATGGCTCATATAAAATAATGTTTACTGGCCCAGACTGGGTGTGAGTCTGCCCATCACCGTAACATGAAATGTAATGTAGTGTGCTAAACAGGTATGAGTACACAGACTTACAAAATTTATGGGAAGTCCAAGATTTTTATAAAATTCATCTAAGGACTTCTTGTTTTGTTTCATCACTATTTATGTAATGTGATGAAAATATTCCTTGGGGTTTAACTGTAGTTGAAAACAGGGCATAAAATGTCCAAGTTAAATGGCCTCAGGTGTAAAGGAGCTATTTCCTCAAACTGATTCTGAATCCTGAATTACTTCAGTATGGGGGTGCTTTTACTATTCTGATTGATTTGAGCTCACTGATTTATGGATGCAAAATGACAATAAAATATATTTAAGAGGATTATTTTAAACATTAAGTATTGTTACTAGTTTAGAACATTGAAAGATGCAGAAGTAGTCTTTTATCTGTTTTTGTAAATTAGAGTAAAATAAAATAATATCCAATCAGCCCTTAGATTTGATGGTAGAAAACCAGAAACATTCTGTAACAGTATCAGTATTTGCTAATTAAACAGAGTTTGAGGAGAGGGGAGAAGGGGGAATTTACTTGATCACTTTGTGTCACTACAGTATTTTCCTTACCTTTTATTGGCTGTTATGATGCTTGGATTTTGAGGTTCATCTTTGGGGGGCCAATTAATGTTAATATAATTTACTGAAAGTGTAGATACCTTTTGCATAGGTATTTAGCTAAATAGTATTGGTTTTGCCTGAAAGTTCATTTTCATAAGAGGGCACTAAGAAGAATAAAAGTTACTTTTCTGTTTCAGTTTGTTAGCATATCTGGAACGAAGCTGAATCATATTACGCTTGGGTGATGACTATTGAGTGATTTAGTCTTATCTGTACTGTAGAAGAGAATGAATTTTAATTCTAAGATTTGTCATTAGTTAGTAATCACTTTTTAAACATATGACTGTCATTTTATCAGATTCATTTAAAGTGTTTTAAAAAACATTTTAGTGGAATTTAGTTAATCATATCTTTTGACTGAACTTAGTTTACATTAAGCATAAGAAGTGGAGAAAAGTGTTCATTATTTAAAAATAATTTCAAGTGGAGTTAATGTCTCACCTATTTGTAGCACATTTCTTTCTTGAAGTACTTGACAATAATTATTATGGTTCATGAAATTTCATCTGTTTCCAAAATTGAAAGAAAAAGGTATCATTATCTGAAAATTTAATGTCTCAAACTACCTGGAAAAATAAAGATGATATTGAATTACTGATGATTGTTATTGTCTTTCTATACCGTAGTATTTTTCATTTTTCTTCAATGAACATGTATTACTTTATTTCTTACTGTCTTTTTCTCTTCTTTTAAAAACTCCAACTTTGTAAATGTTTTATAACATACATAATTCATGAATATTAGTCAAGTACCATACTTTATTGGCTCTAAGATGTATTTTGCTCCCCACATTTGACATCTCAGATTGTGGTGTTTCTGTTGCAGCATTATCATTAGTATTTTACTCTTTCTTAGGGATTAATAAAATTACAGTGTGTCTACAACTGATAATTTCTTAGATTCAGTGAAATATAGAGGTACATGTAGACAATTAGAAAAATAAATATACAAGTATCATGGGTGTGTGTTTTTTATTTATTTTTTAACTGATAGGAGTATGTAATCAAAATGGTTTGTGCAGACTTTATTTCCTCTGCTTAGACTTCCTTGATCTCTCATCATCTTTGTTACCAGGTATAGTCTTGCTGATATAAGTGCTATGGTGTACTCTTGCTGATATAAGTGCTATCAAGGGTGTTTTCCTAAGGCGTATCACTGTGAACAATGTTAAAATTGTTGGGGCAGGTAAGCTCCCACCTGATAATCTGCAAAGCTGTTGTAGAGAGCTTTGTTGCTTTAGCACTCAGTTTTTTTGTTTGTTTGTTTATTTTGAGGCAGAGTCATGCCCTGTTTGCCCAGGCTGTAGTGGAGTGGTGCAATCAAAGCTCCCTGCAAACTTTGACCTTCCTGGGCTCAAGTGATTTTTCCACATCAGCCTCCTGAGTCACTGGGACTACAGGCGCATGCCACCATGCCTGGCTAATTTTTTTTCTTTTTTCTCTTCTCTCTCCTTCCTTTTTAATGTTTTTTTTTTTTTTGGGGGGGGGTAGATAAAGGGTCTTGTTTTCTTGCCCAGCCTGGTCTCAAATTCCTGGTCATAAGTTATCCTCCTGCCTTAGCCTTCCATGCCTAGGATTATAGGCATGAGCCATTGTGCCTGGTCCTTCATACTCATTTTGATGTTGTGCAAATTTTATTTGGCCTTCAACTCATTGATTCAATTCTTTGTTGTTTTGGGGACAGAATCATCCTCTGTAACATTTTGACCCTCTTTATCGTCTAAATTCTCCTGCATTAATATTATTAGTCCAGTAGGCAATCAAACACTGATTGGGGCTAATCCTCACACTGTAATGTTTTCCCATCTTACAACTTTTTCTCATCTCTTCTTGATTATTTTTAATTGATTTGTGTTATCAGTACGTTTCCATTGTTGCAGGGCTCACTTCATCCTCCACAGTTATTTCCACTAACAGTCATCATTTTCTCATCATCTTCAGCTGTTAAAATGATCTCTAATTATTTCTGTTGATTGTACATTTTTTTTTATTTGTACTGCTTTGTGTTTGTTAAACATGATAGGGTAGATCATCTTATTAATATTCCATAAAAATAAGCATGAACCTGGTCAACGATAGAGGATGAAATAGTGTGTGGCCGCTCATGCCATGTCTTGGTAGCTCATAGTGTTGATGTGCTTTTGCTCTAGAGGTTTTTCTTTCTAACTATAAAACTTTGAAAGTCAAAAATTCATTAGTAGGAGTCTTCTCTATTTTGTTACAGATAAAAACTCTTATATGATTTTGTAAGGAAATTTTGTATTTAATTAAAAGTAAAGTTCTTATTTTGTTTATAATCATGGTGTTACATGATTCTCCTACTTTTTATTTATTTTATTTTATTTTTGAGAGAGAGTCCCACTCTATCTCCCTGGGAAGAATGCAGTGGTGTTATCATAGCTACAGTATAGAAGTGTATAACATAAAATTCTCACGTAATACTTTAAAATAACACAATAATGAAGTTAGAATAAAGCAGTTAGTCTTTACAAGAAAATATGACATTTAACAGTGTTCTTCAAGCAAGGTTAAGGATGTGAATTCAGTTTTTTCTCTGAATCCCATGATAATAACTCACCCATTTTTGGTATTTACCTATACAAGGCATGACACAAATGAGTTTTCTTTGCATAGAATGTAAGTTGTTTTCTTAGATCAGATGCCATGTTAAATATCATTTTTAGGCTGAGAGTGGTGGCTCATGCCTGTAATCACAGCACTTTGGGAGATTGAGGCAGTAGAATCACTTGGGGCCAGGAGTTTAAGACCAGCCCGGGCAACGTAGTGGAATTCCTGTCTCTACCAAAAAGAAAAGAAAAACAAAACAAAACAAAACCCCCAGTTAGCTGGACATGTTGGTATGCACTTGTAGTCTCATGTACTCAGGAGACTGAGGCAGGAGGATCACTTGAACCCAGGCATTTGAGGTTGGCAGTGAGCTACAATCCTATGATCATGCCTCTGCACTCTAGGCCTGGGCAACAGTCCCCATCTCTTAAAAGAAGAAAAAAAAAATCGTTTTTCTTTTTGTCTTAGTATCTTTATTGAAAACTATTAATATTCCTCTCAATAAAAACTGTTTACCTTTTCTACTTCATGTTTCCAGAGGACACATGCTTTTCACTGTCACTCCCCCTTAGTCTTACTTATATTGAAGAGAATGGAACTGTGTATTTGTATACGTGTGTGTGATTGAGGCCGACTTATGGTGGCTTTTACAAATGCATTTACCTTCTGAAGCTATTCTATCACGTCTTCTCTACTTGCACACATGCACATGGATTCTGCAGAACTGTATGCTTGCATAGCTCCTTCTCACACATGGGAGAGCGCTCTCTACTTGAGCAAAAAAACTACAACTGATGTACTGTTTCCTTTACTGGAATTGTCCAGTGCTGCAGTGGAGCAGCTGTCATTGTTTTGCACAGTTCTGTTTTTCCTCCAAAACTGCCTGTGGCAATTTATACTCATTCTTTATTACCCAAGGGTTTTGCAAGCAATAAAATAATGTATCTGACTACTTAATGGGCCAATGGTGATTCCTTTTTCAGAGAAGCAGCAAAGTAGAAGACTTCTTTCACTTTTCCCTTCGCTGACCATGCAATATTAGGCCTGCTGGGACAGGTTTTTTGATGTGCTGCCAGAATGCAGAAGGAGATTCTACTGTATTTAATCGTATTTTCTTCAGATTCTTATAAACTGTTTATAAGTAAAGCTCAGATCTGATCAGAAAGAATATTAAATGTTCTACATATAATCTTGCCTCTGAGGGAAATTAGTGTGATATGTTATGTTTAACATAATTTTAAAACTGCATCTTCAGGTCCTATTGTAGGAAATCAATAAGACTTTGTGATGGTGAAAGTGAAGTAGTAAATGCTTTATTTTTGCCATCCATTTATTATACTTGGCGTGTGTGTGTGTATATATGTATTTTAAGAGAATGCTGTATATTTTAATTTATTTTAGAAGCCTAATACACACGCGCGCGTGCACACACACACACGTATACACCATGCTCCGTATAATGATATTTCAGTCAACTGCAGACAGCAGATAATGATGGTGGTTTCATAAGATTATAAGGGAGCATATATAGAAACCTGATACATGGCACTTGACATTAGCATTGCAGATAAAGTAGGGCAAAGGACTGATACTCTGTAATGGTGCTAGGACATTTGGTTTTCTATATGTAAAAAAATATAAAGTATACTATATGATGTTTGCACAACGATGAAATCATTTAATGATGCATTTCTCAGAATGTATCCACATCTTTAAGTGACACATGATTGTGTGTGTGTACATATATATGCACACACTTCTTTTTCAAGGAGCCTCATATGCCACACATTGTTCTAGATGCTGTGGATGTAACAGTGGACAAAATTGATGCGGCCCCTGTCCTTACCCCATTTAGAGTTGAGTAGTACTCTACAGCATGGAGATTGGCCATATAACTGGTGTGATGGGTCTCAGTGCTATACAAGTGTAAGACGGAAGAGCTATAAGGAGAGGAATCTGTTCTTTTGGCAGATTAGGACAGTACATGGATCAGTTGCTTTGTATGTGTTGAAAAAGTCTTCCCTGTTTGCCTTTGCCAAAGTAGTCCTCTTTGATAGATATGCTGAGTATTAATGAGACTATGGGAATGCCCTTATAAGACATCAACTAAGCTGTTGTCGGAGCCTCTTGCTTTCCAGGTCATGCTTTCTTCCCCAGATATCTGGGGCACCAGATTCTGATTTTTTTTTTAAGACAGCATCTTGCTCTGTTCCCTGAGCTAGAGTGCAGCAGTGTCACCATAGCTCACAGCAACCTTAAACTGTTGTGCTCAAGTGAGCTTCCTGCCTCAGTCTCCCAAGTAGCCAGGACTACAGGCATGTACCACCATGCCCGGCTAATTTTTTTCTATTTATTGTAGAGATGGAGGTCTCAGTATATTGCTCAGGCTAATCTTGAACTTCTGGCTTCAAGCAATCTTCCTACTTTGGCCTCCCAAAGTTCTAGAATTACAGGTGTGAGCCACTGCACCTGATCAAGATTCCAAATTTTTTTAGGAGCAGAGAAACTTTATCAAATTAACGTTTTTCCTTAAGAAATAAGTATAGTCATCTCTCCGTATGTGTGAGTTCTGCGTTTGTGGATTCAAGCAGTGGTGGATAGAGAATATTAAAAAAGAGCATCTATACTGATCATATACAGACTGTTTTTTCTTGTCATTATTCCCTAAACAATATAGTATAATAATTATTTACATAGCATTTACATTGTTTTTGGTATTATCAGTAATCTTGAGATGATTGAATGTATGCAGGAGGATATACATAGGCTCTGTGCAAATTCTAGGCCATTTTTACAAGGGACTTGAATATCAGTGGATTTTGGTATCTGCAGAAGGGTCCTAGAACCAGTCCCCCATGAATACCAAGGAATGACTATACCATTGTTTATATGTTTGTGTTAGTAGTATCACAGCAGTACTGCAGTTAATGATACTAAGTACATAGTAAAATTTTAAAGCTGTATATTTTGATAAATAACTTTTTTGCTTGGGGATAGTGGTGGTTTAAAAAGGCTTTTGCCTGATTAGTCTATCATGGCCTGTCATTGTGCCTCTCATGGCCATTTATCTAGGTCAGTGAGAGTCAGCTTTGGAGGTATTTGAAACTAGATTATTAATGCTAGATGGAAGAAGTGGCTTAGATAATCCAAAATAGTATTTAATTTAAATGACTTTTTTCCCTTCCCCAAGCCACAGGTATATACTCAATACTCTTAATACAAAAATGTGATCTGCTGGGCTCTCTTCAGTGATGCCCAGAGGCTAACACACACCTTGCTGTCATGGATGGGACTAGGTGGAGAAAGAAGTCAGAAATGCTTTAAATTGAAAATTATCAAATATCCAGATGCTATTCTAAGGGGCCCAGTGAGTGATACGGAGAAGTGCTCTTAGTTTAAAGAAGGGTGAGATTGTGTTGGGCTGCATCCTGTGGAGACTCCAGAAACAATCTTGAACTTATCTGGAGAAATAAAATAGACAATAAGGAGGATGAGCCAGTATTTTAGAAGAGGGCAGTGAAGGTACAAGAGTATCTCCACTTTTGTATGGGACATTTTGGACACACAGTTGATCAGCATAGAGAAAGCAGCTTTCAGGCAGGAGCAGTGTGCCGTTCTGTTAGCCATTGGAGTGAAAACAGCCTTCACTCCAAACTTAGCCAATCTGTTTTTTTCTCTCCTTCCCTTTTTAAAATATACTGGAAACACTGTATAAAATTTCCTATGAAAGGGAAGGCAGTATATTTGAAAGAGTTTGAAAACCACTGGAAGAGAATTGATTCAAGGTATTAGTGTTTGGATGTGACTTTGTAATATTAATACTTTGTAATTTGGATTTTGGAGTGAATTTTCCTTTCTAATAGTTTTTTATTATGCTTATTTGAATTGTAAGATTTAAGATGTATTCCCAAACTCACATGATGTAATTTAGAATGTGTGCTCTGATGAATAGATGATTTCATTCTGATTTGTGACAGAGACTGTAATTATGTCCTGAACATGATCACTTATTTTACCTTGTTTAATGTTATATCTCTAGGAGGTAGGCATTATTTTCTGTATTTTATTGCATTTAAAACTAAAATACAGAGAGGTTCATTGACTTAACACAGCTAATAATAATAAGATGTGAACTCAGTTCTGCCTAATTGCATGACCCTCTGACATTGCCTTTCTTAGTGCTGAGCAATTGAAAATTTATTGGATACCATAACATTTGAATAGGCATGTTATTTGCAACTACTATTTATTTGAAAATAAATAAAAAATGCTTCTGGATTAAAATGGCATGTAAAAGAACAGTTAATTAAAGTTTAGCTTTGAAAATCGGTATCTTATGACTTGAAAAAAAAAGTTAAATCTTTGTCCCCCCAAATTGCTTTAAAATTATTTAGAATGTTGTAGTTTTACCAAGTTAGTTTCCTATGACATCATATAGAAGCCTTTGAGTTAGTGATTAGCTTGCTTAGTGGTAGGATGGAGAGTAAAAGGAGACACAAATGGCCATATGCCACTGCCTTGAGCATCTGTTTCTTCTTTTTAAAGATGAAATCTTGGTTTTCTGTCAGAAGTTTCTTCTCTTCTCCTTGCCTTCACTTCCATTTATCTTTGGTAAATTAATAATTCTCCAAAAGTAAAAGCTCCATAAAACAAGTATCGCGCCAGTGCGTGTGTATGTGTGTGTGTCTGTGTGTGTATGTGTACTTAAGATATGATTGAATCTAGAATTGTCCTCAATGCAATCTAATAATTGTAATCTACGGCTAAGTTATTATCATTGTACATACTGTTGCTTTTAACAACTCAGGCCTTAAAAAATATTTCTCTTATTTTTAGTATTAAGTGTATTTAACACAAAATAGCAATTCTCCCGGCCACTTAGTCCTGGTCTGAAAAATAAGGTACATGATCATTGTTTTTCTGCCAGTTTTATGAATTTTTCAAATTAAATTTATCTTTAAAAACTTTTGAAGTTAATAAGAAATTTGCCTAGTTGGATTAGAGTTGGCAACCACTTCATATACTCTCCGTGATCCAGAGAATGCTCCAAGTCCAGAGAAGGGTGAGACTGTCCTGGGCCATGTACTGTGGAGCCGCCAGGAGCAAGCTCGCACTTAGTTTGCATTCCTCTCACGGTAGACACAGTTCATCTGTGAAACTGCATACCGTGACTCCAGCCCTGGAAGGCTTTTTGCCCTGCAGTTGAGAAAAGACGAAGACTTTCCAAGCATTAGGTAAGGGGGTAATGACAGTGATTTATATTTTGGTTCTTCTATATTTAAATTTATATTACGTACAAAGTAATAGTGTATATATCAGTTTTGAATTATAATTTTTTATAAAAATTTAAATAAAATTTTTTTATTTTCTTATTTTAATAGTATTTTTTTCTTATTTTTTTCAGCCTTCAAATTAACATTCTCCCATAATTGAATTATAATTTAAAGCCTTTTTCTTGGTTCCTCCTTTATGTTTTTAACTCTCTAGTCTTTTTTTCTTCTTTTCCATTATTCTTCCAGTTAAATTTAATATATCTTATACTATAAAAATACTTTCATAGGCTTGGGTCTGTGGCTCATGCCTATAATTCTAATACTTTAAGCAGGGAGGTAGGAGGATTCAGGAGTCAGGTGGATTAGTAGTCCAAGACCAGCCTGAGCAACATAGTGAGACCCCATCCCTAGTAAAAACAAGAAAAACTAACCAGATGGGGTGACACATACCTGTAGTTCCTGCTATGTGGGAGGCTTAGGTGGGAGGTTTGAGGCCAGGAGTTGGAGGTTATAGTGAGCTGTGATTATGTGATTGCAATCTAGCCCAGGTAGGAGAGCAAGACCCTGTCTCAAAAACCCAGAAAACGTTTACAGTGTAAAATAATTCTGTGGAGTATGTTTGTTTGGTGGTGGGGGCATTGCCAGCAAAATCAAGCTTGTTTGAACAGATTTGATGTGTTAATTCTAAACTTCTGTTAATCTTTAATATAAACTTATAAATGGGAACCATTATTTCATATGTCTTTCATAAATATAACTCCTTATTTCTTTGTTAGTAAAGTGTACATATACTTGTACTATATTATCTCTAATTAATTTGTTCATATTTTACATTTGTGGTCATGAGTCAATATACTAAAAGATGTGAAACACCACTTACATTTTAGAATATTTGAGAGGCAATGGAGGGAGATATGATACTGTGATAATATTTGAGAATATGTAAATACTAAATATGGATATCCATAACCCACTGTTGTGCTGTAACTATTTTATAGTTGACTTGACTATTTTTAATTCAGCTTCCCCTATTGACTGGTATTCTTTTTTCACCCATCCAGGAACATTGATTAAGATTAGCAACTTATCTTTAAAAGAAAGGTTTCCCATTACGTCTTCTGATGGCCTTTCAAAAAAAATATTTTTGTAGGTCATATAAATGGTTCAGAAGATAGTAGATTAATTTATGATCTGTTTTCTTTTCCATTATGAATAAAGATTACAAAGTGAAAGGTCTTATTGCCAGTTTATGCTATAGTGTAACCTCCTTTTTTACTTTTAATAATCACAACATTTTAGTTCTTACATGTATACAAAAATTTTAAAAATCTAAATTTTAGTTATAATTTATTTGTATAGACTTATCTGCACAGACTTATCAGTACAGTAATTATAGACTTATCTACAGAACATACATATGGGCAAAACAGTATTTTGGAGTTTGAGAAATTTAAATTTGCTTAGATTGAAATAAACAGATGGAAGTATTTTTTGTCTTCTTGTTTACTACATTAAGTAGAAAATTAGGCCCAGTGCAGTGGCTTATGCCTATAATACTAACACTCTGGGAGTCCAAGGTGGGAGGATGGCTTGAGGTCAGGAGTTCGAGACCATCGTGAGCAAGAGCAAGACCTTGTCTCTACCAAAAATAGAAAAAATTAGCTGGTCACGGTGGTATGCACCTGTAGTCACAGCTACCTAGGAGGCTGAGACAGGATGCTCTCTTAAGCTCAGGAGTTGGAAGTTGTAGTAAGCTATGATGATGCCACTGCACTCCATTCTACCTGGGGTGACAGAGCAAGGCTCTGTCTCAAAAAAAAAAAAAGAAAAAAAAATCAGATGAGCTGAGTATATATGTGCCTCAAATGGCATCCAAAATCTTGACATCCTGATTTTCAGTCTGATGCATTTCATTTAGTACTTGTTTTAAACAGGAAATAACCATCAATTTAGGTTTGCTAGCAGATTTCTTGATCAGGAAGAAAATATGTTTTATGTCAGGCGTCCTCAAACTACGGCCCACTGGCCACATGCCGCCCGCCTAGGACATTTATCTGGCCTGCCAGGTGTTTTTGCTGCCACTGCCTGTCCTACTTAGCATCTGACTCGTCTCTGGCCCACAGTGCGCACTCTCCAATGGTCTGAGGGACAGTGAACTGGCCCCCTGTTTAAAAATTTTGAGGACCTCTGTTTTATGTCTTTTGATTGGCTATAGTTAGATACTTCTAGTAATTTAAAATATTTAAACCTTTTTTATTTATTTTGCCAGAAATAAGAAAAATAAATGAATTTTTAATTGATTGAATCCTTCAATAAATGGTAAAGCTATTTTGGTACATAAGATACTGGATCCTAAAATTTTAAATTAAATGACATATTTTTATGAACTTAAAAATTTAAATTTTAATCCAATTTAAAACCAGACTGTAAATGGTAACCACCAGAACTTTTTTTTTTAAAAAAATGATCCTAAGTCTCTTTACTCAATTTGGGTAATTCCAATACCAGTCAATTTTTTTTTTTTTTTTTTTTGAGACAGAGTCACACTCTGTTGCGCGAGCTAGAGTGTTGTGATGACAGCCTTGTTCACAGCAACCTCAAACTCCTGGGCTCAAGAGATCCTTCTGCCTCAACCTCCGGAGTAGCTGGGACTACAGGCATGTACTACCATGCCCTGCTAATTTTTTCTATATATTTTTAGTTGGCCAATTAATTTCTATTTTTAGTAGAGACAGGGTCCTGCTCTTGCTCAGGCTGGTTTCGAACTCCTGACCTTGAGCGATCCGCCCACCTCGGCCTCCCAGAGAGCTAGGATTACAGGCATGAGCCACCGCGTCTGGCCCCGATACCAAATTTTTGAAAATCCAATCACATTTCTGACCTCTGAGAATCAGCTTTAAAATGTGAGGTAAATGATCATATTTTGCCAGATGGGTATAAAGGTATGGAAATTGTTTTTAGGGATATTTATCTCCATGTGTAAACTGTTCCAGACATTATAATAAAAACCATTAGTCTGAGTTTGGGATAGATTAGGACTATCCAGTACAAGGGTTACAATATTGCATAAACAAAATGCTATGTATTTGTTTATTAGATCATTGGCTAGAAAGTTCCTGGGACCTAAGTGCTTATGACAAAGCATTCTGGCATCAATCAGTTAGATGGTACCCAACTGTGTATGTCATGTGGATATTGACCCACCTGTAATATTAGCAGCTAATTAACTCTACCACTGAATAAAATAAGTGACATGTTTTACAGAGCGTTGGAGTTTGATTGCTGGAGATCTGGCATCTTCACTCAGGCCTACCACTACTATCCTTGTCATCCCTTTTGTACCTTTCATGTGGGATTGTGCTGTTTCAGGAGGATTATTAATTGCAATCTCATTGGGACTCCTGTCTGCCTCATAGGATTTTATTTTATGGACTCTGTGTTTGAGAGACTTGGAATAATCTACTGTAATTATTCCTTTAGGTGTTAGCTGACTTCATTTTCTGTCAACTGACTCTACTAACTTTCCTCAGGGGTTCTGCTGCTGGTGGTCACTTTTGCTTCTGGATTAACTTTGTTTCACACAGTTATGTAATTAAATGTGAGGATGAAGCAAGGTAACTTTTATTCCTTTACCAGAATAATTTCAAATCTTTTTTTTTTTTTTTTTATTTTGGCATATTATGGGGGTACAGATTTTAAGGTTTCAATAAATGCCCATTTCCCCCCTAAAATCTTTATGTTAATTGTGGAAGGCATATAGTAACCAAATATATGTTAAATAATTGCAGTATATTCCAGATTTTAGTGAATCTGTCAAGTCAGAAAGACAAAGAGATCTGTTAAGTTTTAAGAAGAAATAGAGATCACAAAGCAAAATTTGTCTTTTATCTCTAGTAATTAATTTCTTTAGTGTCATTAAGAGCAATCTGAATTAGTGCCCAAGATAATAATTTCTATCCTATAATTGTACAATCATTTAAGATTAGATAAAAAGTAATTTCTTAATCTCGGGGAATCTTATCTGATGATTCTCATATTCATTTCATTGCTGTGTGGGGAATTAAAAGAAAACAAATGTAGTTAGATTGTGAGTTTGTTCATTACCAGCAGTAGTTGGAACTGATTCTCATAGTCATAGGCTGTAGTCATAGTTCACCATTATGACAAATGGTGTTATAACTAAGGTCCAACAAGACATTATGAATAAAGAAATTTTACTTATAAATCAGTTAGGAAATATACACATTTAGGTCAAAAATTGATTTAGTCACTGTGGTATTATACTAAAGCCAGATTGTATTTCTGTCTTCATGGGAGTTCCCAGAGCCGTTCTTGCTTACCTGTTTTTATGTCCTCTCTAAACCTAAAAACCCTCTTCAAAAATTAACTGCTTTCCCCTGTCCTCCAATCCAATCTTTTTGGACTTGTATCTCATGTTCATAATGCCACCACTGCCACATCATCATGATTGTAACCACCATCATTAGCATACCACTAATGTACTTGGTACTGAGTAATTATATATGTTATCATATTTATACCTAAGAGTAGTTTTAGCTTAAGATCTAGGTAGATCTCATTATAATAATTGTATAGCTAAGAATAAAAATCAAGTAATTATGCAAGAGCAAACATTTAGTTAGCGATATAGCCAGATCTCAAATTTGGGTCTGATGCCAACACTCTTGCTGATAATTGCTATACTCTATTGCTGTGTATCCCTGAGCGTGTGGTTGGTTTTGTAGTCAGGGTCTTTACCTAACAAACTTACCTTTGGGCTGCCAGCAGCTCACTAAACTGCCCATAAGTCTTGATTTTTAATCCTTTGCTGCTTATTTACTGTGGTTGTCTGTTCGTGGAGCTCATGATTATTGTGTCAGGTATTTAAAGAAACTTATTACAGTTAGTAAATTAGCTCATTTTGGAATGGCCATTGTATTTTCTAAAGGCCTTCCCAGCCATAAAATTAATTAGTTCTGTGACTCTTCCATTGGAAAGGCCAACTGGAAGCATTGTTAAAATACTGGTCTTTGCAAGATTAAGAAACAAAACATTACCAAATTCCCAGAAGCCCCCTTTGTGTCTTCTCCTGATTACTACCTCCCCTCAAAGGAACCACTATTCCAATAACACTAAAGATTAGTTAGTTTTGTATGTTTTTGACCTTTAGGTAGAATCATACAGTTTGTACTGTTTTGTGACTGGTTTCTTTCTTTCAGCATTTTATTTATGAGTCATCTGTGTTGTGTGTAGTTGCAGTTTGTCCATTCTTATTGCTGTAGAATCCATTGCATGAATAATCCATTGCATAAATATACCACATTTCATTTTTGTATTCTATTGGTTGAAATTTACTTAATGTCATAATTCTACTTTGGGGACATTATGAATATTCCTAAGAACATTCTTGTACGTATTTTGTATTGGGTATATACCTAGGAGTAAAATATTGAGTCACAGAGGAGTAGGCACATGGTTAGCTTTAATAGATACCAGCAAGCAATTTTCCCAAGTGGCTGCATCAATTTAAACTCCCACCAGCAGTGTGTGAAAGTTTCTGTTGTTCTTCATTCTTGTCAGCACTTGGAATTGTCTTTTTTTTTTTTTTTTTTTTTAATCGAGACAGAGTCTCACTCTGTTGTACTGTGGTATCATCATAGCTCACTGCAACCTCGATCTCCCGGGCCCAGGTGATCCTCCTGCCTCAACCTCCTGAGTAGCTGGGACTATAGGTGCACACTATGACTCCTGGCTAATTTTAAGTAGAGACAAGGTCTCACTCTTGCTCAGGCTGATCTTGAACTTTCTGAGCTCAAGCGATCCTCCCACCTTGACCTCCCAGAGTGCTAGGATTACAGGCATGAGCCACCACGCCTGGCATTTTGTCTTAACCATTCTGGTACCCATGAGCTTTTTCTGATGATTGTGTCACTTTAAAAGGGTTTCCGCTAGACAGTTGGAATCATTATGGATTTAAGTGTCTAGTTATTAATGTTTACATGAAAGCTATTCTTTTCTGATTATGCATGCAAGTAATTGGCTATTATAGAGTCATATACAAAAGAAAAGTACTTAATGTGCCTGGAAGGATCATACTCTTGGAATTCTAAATAGCATATACTCTAAGAGGGTATGCAGGCAGAGTGGTTGAAAATCTTGGGGGGCTCTCACCAGTTGTTACTTGGTTATTATTAGGTTTTAATTAGGAATATGGTTTGGTTTTATTGGGGTGTTATGCACATTAATCCAAGGGAATGACTATTTAAGTTATGTATGGGACATAGTATTTTCTGGAGTAGGGTTTGGATACCAATACCAGAGTCTAGAGCATGAGAAAATGTAGCAGGAAATTAGGATAAGATAACTATAGACCCAAGACTCTGTGTGTGTGTGTGTGTGTGTGTGTGTGTGTGTGTGTGTGTGTGTGGTGTAGTGGTTGCCAGATTTGTTTCAGTAGTAGAACAGATTTCAAATGAAATCCTTAGCAGAATCCCATTTGTGTTGAAGTGAGGCAGAGGGGTAAGGGTGGGGAACTTTCTTTCATGTGGTGGACTGAGGGGCACCACCTGGCAGCCCTTGGGCTTCACACAGAGTTGGGAGACTGCACTGTGATGTGAAGGAGAAGGGGATGTGATGAAGCACTGGACTTTAGGCCAAGGGCGAGGTCTGATCTGAGCTCTGTCTTTGCCTCTAGTACCCTGAGGAAGTCATTTTAACTCCTTGACCTTGTGTTACCCTCTAAAATGAAGATAACTAATTTATCCCTAATGAACTTTGTAGAGATAAGAGGAGCCAAAATGCGCTGATGTAAGGGGAAAACCCTTTGCCAACAGTTATTGAAATATAACTAGTTTTTATTATGCCAGTTCAGTTAAGATTGTAAAATTTGGTGCTTTGGGGGTGTAGAATGTTTTGTCAGATCTGGATTTGAAATACGACTTTGCCCCTTCAGAGCTATGTGACCGTGGGCAAGTTATTTCCTCTCTCCCTCTCACTTCAAAGTGGAGGTAATAGTATGATGCCTACCTCAGAGTTATCATGATAATTGAAGGATGTGCTATATTCAAAACACTTAGAATAGTGCCTGGCAAAGTAAACACTCGATAAATCTGTTCCTGGCAGGTCTTCCTTCCTAAGCTTTTAGTCTCAAATTATCTGAAACCTAAAAATCCTGCAGGCCCAAGTTTAGTCCTAACTCTTCTACAAAGCCTTTTGATTCTCACAGCCAGAATAATCTCTTCCTGAATTTTATAGAAACCTACACATACCTTCTATTGTACATATTTTCTTCTTGAGGAAAGGGATTATTTTTTTTTTTACTCTATAGTCACATATATCTTTCCAAGAATTTAGAAGTCACTCAATGAAAATGAATTTTTACTTTTTAATAAGAAACTGTCATTAGTACTGTAGTTTTGATATCTTACACAGTGTGTGACACATGGAGAAAATGTTTTCTGTAAATCTTTGAAAAAGGTAGATATTTGCATAATAAATGGAATAATGGATTACATATTTTATTTCCTAGAACATGTCTTAGGCTTATTCAGTGCTTTTGTAAGATAGTAATGATAAGGTTTGCCTTACATTTCTTATGACTTGCCCATCGTTTTATTGAAATGTATTTGACTTTTTCATTTAATCAAAATACATTAAACATTCATTATTCATGTATGGATTATTTTTGTAAATTCTTCCTTGTTAATTTTTTGTATCTGGTTAGCGTCTCCTATGTGCCCAGTGTCCTGTTTTGCTGCTCCCTTGTCCCTGTCTCTGGGTCTGTCTCAGAGACTGAGTAGGGGTCTGTCTCAGAGACTGAGTACATAAGCATGTTGTGATGATAATAGCGTAAACAAAATGAGATTGGAATGGAATGGTTAATTTGTCAAAATGGTGAAATACAAACCAGAGCCTAACGCATGATTAGTGATTTTTGTTCTTAACTGGCTGACATTTAAGAGTCACTGTGCTTTCCAGCGTTTTCCCCACAAAGATCACAATGGATTTAATACCCTTTTAGAATGACACCAAGACATTTTTCTCAGTGGATTATGAAGAATTAATTTCCACAGCATAGCTCAGTAAAATATTGGAGCAATTTTCCCATTAGTTAATGTCTTTATGTTCTATCTCCTGCAGAACCAGATTGCTAAAAGGAAAATTGAGTTTTTGCCCTAGTAAAAGACCCACTTCCAGTAATAGAGGATAATATAGGAGCAACAGCACTCCCTCTCGTCCTTTGTATTTCTTAACGACTTTCATCATCCTTTTAGTCTGACCTTTTTGTTTTTCTGAGCTGTGGTGTATCAGGTCATCTGTTTGAGCTAACAAAGGAAGGGTCACTCCTGGCTTTGGATTCTAATCCTTGCCCCCAGTGACTCCTTTGCATTGTACAATTTAACCCCAAGAAACTGTCCTTCTGCTTCTCGGCCTTAGATAATGTTATCTATAGTTGTGTGTGTGTGTGTGTGTGTGTGTGTGTGTGTGTGTGTGTGTGTGTGTGTAGTTTTGCATATAGTAGACATTAGACTTCAAAAACAGACAACTGGTTGGCTCCCACTGCTAGTGTTAAAAAAGAGGGGCAAGCTAGAATTTGTGGCTTTTTGACAAGTGATTTCTTAACATACACATCTCTTTAAATGCTAGAAATTTGGCCATGTTTCGTCTTAGTCCTTGCCTTCACATCAATGAGCTTGGTTCCTCAGTGGCTCTTTTCAATCTGGAATTTGAAATGCTGCAAAATCTGAAACTTTGAGTGTCAATGGGATGCCATAAGCGGAAAATTTCACACCTGACCTCGCATGATAGATCATAGTCAAAACGTTGTTTCATGCACAGAATTATTAAAAATATCATACCAGCCGGGCGCGGTGGCTCACGCCTGTAATCCTAGCACCCTGGGAGGCCGAGGCGGGCAGATTGCTCGAGGTCAGGAGTTCGAGACCAGACTGAGCAAGAGTGAGACCCCATCTCTACTATAAATAGAAAGAAATTAATTGGCCAACTAATATGTATAGAAAAAATTAGCCGGGCATGGTGGCGCATGCCTGTAGTCCCAGCTACTCGGAAGGCTGAGGCAGGAGGATCGCTTGAGCCCAGGAGTTTGAGGTTGCTGTGAGCTAGGCTGATGCCATGGCACTCACTCTAGCCTGGACAACAAAGGGAGACTCTGTCTCCAAAAAAAAAAAAAAATTATACCAAATTATCTTCAGTTTATGTGTATAAGGTATATATGAAACAAATGAATTTCATGTTTTATATTCTCAAGGTACCTTATTAAATATATGCAAATATTCCAAAATCCTAAGAAATCCAACATCTGAAACTGTTCTGGTCCTAAGCATTTTGGACAAAGGATACTACACTGAGCCTGTACTTGGTTGCCATTTATCAGTGCTGTTTGCATATGATCTGTAGCCACCTTTCACTCCTCAGAGTTAATGTCTGGGCTATTTAGAATTTTTCAGTTATGATTTTAAAAGAGACTGTATAAGCTATTTACTCCTATTTAATGGGGAGAGTAAAAGTATATTTCTAGTTTTAAAAATTATTGAAACTAGATAGTTAATTGAATTCTATTTTTTTATCTCAGCAAAATATTGAAATATTATATAATATTCTTTAAATTTTAATTCAGTGGGAATTGCTTATGATGTAGGAGAATCTACAAATAACCACTTCCTTAGGAATTGACTTTATGAAACTTTGGCTTCTTAATTTAGTTATTTTTATGTTTTATGAATACATTTGTACGATATACATTTTAAAAGTATACTGTTAAATATTTGAAAAATCAGCATTTCTGTTGGTTGAAGAATGTTAATATTTTGAAGTATAAACTTAAATAAGTGACCTTTGATATCTATAAGTGGAGCTTGCATAACCATTTAATAAAAAAGGAATTACCATCTTCTTCCAAGTAGAGTGTGCTTTTAATTCGGGGGGAGAAGTCTATAGTTAATTTTACAGCTTTTGTATTAGCCAAGCTTGGCTTCCTGCCACAGGTTATTAGAATGTCTCAGTGGTATTCATTCTTAATTTCACATTTAGTAGATATATTTAATTCATAGAAAGTTTTAGTGTTGATGGTACTGGTTCTGTGTATATATGGAGAAATGTTATACCACACAGATGTGTCCGGTAAAGTTTTTGAGAATCTGTTATTTCAGCTTTCATATTTTGTATGTTGTATCATCTATTTTTTAAGTATATTAGTATATACTGTCCTGATCTGCTGGGGTACCATTATTGCAAAAGCCGTGATAGACCTTGTTACACAAAGGAGTTAATTCAACTCTCAGGGTCATAATTTTAGCTTCCATGGAGTTGTACTGTAGAAGAATTTAGTTGTGAATTATGGTTTCAAGCTTTAACAGAACACTTTAAAAGGGCAATATAATGAAAAATCCTGATGTTATTGGGTTATTAAATTGAAGTTTACCACGATATTTGATCTTTCAAAGAAAGAACTTTCGAATTTTTCTTGACTATATTCAATGAATGGATTTTACATTGCAACCCAGTACATATGTGTTTGTGTGTCTCTTTTTCTTAAAATAAGTCTGAAATTCTATTTATCTTTTTGATTCTAATTTAAAAATATTGATTGAAAATTCACTAAATTTATTTAATGACCCCTGCCATTCAGAAAATCCTGTCTTTGAATTTTAGTTCTCAGGTATTTTCATTATAATCAATGTTTATTTAAATTCTTCAATTATAGTGGTATGAGGGGCTAAGTTTCTAGCTGACTAGCCTCTCTAAATTGTTTGAATATTTTGGGCAAAATAAAATATCCGTGCATGTTATATTTTTTTGCTTAATACCAGTAATGTTAGAACTGTCTGGTTTGAAAGTTCATAAATCTTTAACAAAAAGCATTTCTTTAGTAGTGCAAATTAGAGATTTTGCTAGTGATTAAAAAACAAAAAACCTCTCCATACTTCATTTATTTCTTTTCCTAACTCTGCAGATGATTTGTATATCACTTTTTCTTTTGCTATGCCAACATTTTAAATGCTTTCTTTAGAAAAAGGATTGGTTATAAAAGGTAGGAGACTTGTACTAAATATTACTGAAATTATGTAATATATTCAAGAAGATTTATGCTCATTATTGTAGGGGGGTTTTGACTAATAAAAATCTATAAAATTGTTTTTATTTAAATCATTTTAATTTCAAGCCTTTTGGTCATGGGAAATATGTCCACCCATGATGGTTTATGAGCAATTATCTCCACTTATGCTTTAACAAGAGTGACTTCAAAGCTGAGTCTCTTCCAAAAGAGGCAGTTGCTAATGCCTAAAAATAAAGGTTGTTTCAGTTGTGACTTTGTTTTAGTCTGGAATAGAATGCCCTGAAAATAGTAACATTCTGTACATGAGAACATGTAACCTGTTCCTGTCAGCAGGTATCTAATAGAAAGTGCTGGTCTCTATATGAAGATGAGAGACTTTTTTTTGATATTAAGGCAGCAAACAAGTTGGTCATTTTTATTTTGCCAAAGTGCAAATGTCTCATTGTAGCATACTTCCTTTGTAGTCAGTAATTATGCAAAGTCTGATACTCAGACATTAGTTGTTTCCTTGGGAACAAGGTTTAAGTAGAGACAACCCAAGAATACTAGAATATCGTTGTCTCTCCTCAGTTTTAAAATAATAATAAATCAGCCTTAGCAAGAGTGAGATGTCTCTACTAAACATAAAAAAATCAGCTGGGCATTGTGGAGTGCGCCTGTAGTCCCAGCTACTCAGGAGGCTGAAGCAGGAGGAGCTCTTGAGCCCAGGGGTGTGAAGTTGCAGTAAGCTATGATGATGCCACTGCACTCTACCAGGGTGACAGAGTGAGACTCTGTCTCATTTAAAATTAATAAATAAATAAGTAAGTAAGTAAAATAAATAAATAAATAATAATAAAACCACCAATTTTAAAAATAGAAATCAGTAACAGTAACAGCTGTGTGTAACTTAGGCAGTGCCTCACCTCCCAATTAATTACAAGGCATAATAAAAAAAAAATCAGTTAAATGTGGATAACTTAGCCTGTTTTTCTGTGATTATAAAAAAAAAGTGTTTCTGAATAGTTTAAAAAACAAAACTTCATTCCTATTTATAGATAAGTTTATTTCTTAAACATCATCAACTGAAGAATGTACCTACACAGTATCCCAAGGTATGCTTCTTGGTTTGTCTACTTGTAAACAAGTTTTTGCCCCCCATTTTCTAATCTAAGTTTTTTTTTTTTAAATTACTTTATCACTTCACTGTGAGCAATTGCACTAGCCTTCTAACGTTCTGACTCCCTGCTCCTTGCCATGTATCTCAACCTCACCTGCTCCCCCCATAACAGGCAGGATTTCAGGCTTCTAATAGGTGCAGGCTGCTCACTTGTGCAGTGCGCTCCCTCTCCTCCCTCTCCCCCCCCCCCAGTTGCAAGTACTGATTCCTAGGAAATGAGGTTCCCATGCCTGGTTCAGCCCACTGTCATACATGGTGTCTTCAGAGGCTCTGCCCTGATGACTGTGTTCCCATTTTCAGTTCCTAGAGTGGAGAATATTACCTGTTTCTTTCCCCCTTTGTGACTAATGATAGTCAATTTTAGTTCCCAGGTTGTTCAGAGAGAAGTAAATGGGTTATAAAATGTAACAATTAAAAATAACCTGTATCTTTGCAAGTACAACTCTTATTCAAGGTTTTTCTCAAGACTGGATAAAAACCTAGTATAAATAAAAACACATTTGATAAATATTGTAGTCAAACTTCCCTTACCTTTTTTTTAGTCCCATCTAGCATTTCCATACTATCGAAAGAGAAAGCAAGAGGGAGGACTGTATTGGAAACCTATCTTAACTTCTCGGTATCTCAGATGAAATGTACAGGTTTTGTGGCAGAAAGCAAGGGCAAGGATGCTAGTGGTTAGTGAGGACTGGGATTTGGCAGGCGTGTTGGGAGGAGTCAGACAGGAACTGTAAGTGAGATACCCTAGATCTGTCTGAAGACCCCAGATAATTTTCTTGAGAATTGTCTCCTGACAGCGTTATCATCAGTCTCTATTTTAATTTCCCTATTACCTTAATCTATTTTTTTAATGTTATGTTTTTAATTACTAATATTTTTTTAGCTTACATATATTGACTGTCAAGAACATATCACTTGTATAATATAGCTGACCTATCCATATTGGATAAAGAAAACCACTTATAAAATTAAGTGAAAGCAATAGTGTTTTCCGGCTTTCAACAACTTGGGTGTATCAAATAAAGGAAGGTATTTTCTTTTTTTCTTTTTAAAAAACTTTTATTTACTCATACATAGATGGGAGTAAAAAAGAAATACTATACCATTTCTCCTGCTATGAAAATTCTGATAAATTTCCCTTATGAGTTAAAACATATGTTTATTTGATTATATTTTTACATTTTACTACATACATTGTTAAAATGTTCTAATGTAAACTATTGGAGTTATCTTTGATGAGTGTTAAATTGTAATAGTTTCAGTTAACAAAGAAGCTAATCAAAAGACAAAGGCATTAAATATCCAAAATTTCTTTTAAATGGCCATTCTTTCTGTTATTTTGGGTTATAGAATTACTTACATCCATTTGACATCTTTGTGTTTGATTTTGTTTTTTAAGTGATTCAACTTTTGAAACTAAAAGATGAATCAATAATTCTTTTACTTCATGTGAGTGACTGTAAACCAGCCTACCATATTTTGAATTAGACATGGAATGATAAAAAATGCATAGAAAATGATAGGACTGTATTTTATTTTATTTTTGAGACAGAGTCTCCCTTTGTTGTTCAGGTTAGAGTGAGTTCCATGGCGTCAGCCTAGCTCACAGCAACTTCAAACTCCTGGGCTCAAGCAATTCTCCTGCCTCAGCTTCCTGCATAGCTGGGACTACAGGCATGCGCCACCATGCCCGGCTAATTTTTTTTTCTATATATATTAGTTGGCCAATTAATTTTTCTATTTATAGTAGAGATGGGGTCTCGCTCTTGCTCAGGCTGGTTTCAAACTCCAGTCCTTGAGCAATCCGCCCGCCTTGGCCTCCCAGAGTGCTAGGATTACAGGCGTGAGCCACCATGCCCGTCCAGGACTGTATTTTAATGTTGGGTTTACAAATAAGATGCTTTATAAGCCTACTTTTCCTTTTTTAAGAATATTTCTCTCCAGAGTAGGTTTTATACATTGACTTAGAAATGTCACTATTCATGTGTGTAATTTTTGTTGATTACCTACTATATACCTAAAATATGTCTTGCTGGTGATTTTTGAAAGGCTGGTTAAAATTTTTTGTACATTAGTAATTTTTATTGGATTAATATTCTTTTCCCTTTTTACTTGTAATCTATCTAAAGATGGATGCTAATATTGAAATTAAAATTGAATTGAACTTGAAATTGAATCATTTTTGGTAATCACAATGCTTACTATGTTATTTATTTGAAAATTTTGTATCTTGATGTTGAACAAATTATGTTAAATGTGAGATTTATAGCAAAGCATTTCTCCCCTTATAAACATCATTCTCAAATATGCTGTGACTCATATTTTGTGTCATATCAGTTTTCAGTACCAACTGTTCATAGGTAGAAGAAGGATTAGTCACAAGTTCTCAGAGGCTGCTAGTAAAGGAAGAGAGAACCTACCAAATCAGGAGCTTTTCAGAAGCACCAGACACCCCCATCCAGAATCTGAGTGCAGCTTCCACTGGCAGGATGACCGGAGGGGATTGTTCAGAGCAGCTCTGATGGGAGGAGCTAAGCCTGAGACAGGGGTCCTCAAACTTTTTTAACAGGGGGCTAGTTCACTGTCCCTCAGACTGTTGGAGAGTGCGCACTGTGGGCCTGGAACGAGTTGGCTGCTAAGCAGGACAGGCAGCGGTGGCAAAAACACCCAGAGGGCTGGGTAAATGTGCTAGGTGGCTCGCATGTGGCCCACTGGCCGGCAGTAGTTTGAGGATGCCTGACCTGAGAGAAGGGCAGTTTGTGAATGTACTGAGGCTTTCATTGGTTGTCTTGGTGGGGGTGGAGTGGGGGGGAGGAAGATCCAGTGTTATCTGGGCCTCGGATTGGGATGACTAGATTAAAAGCAGAGAAGAGAAAGCAAAAAAGCACAGTGTTCAAAAGGTCTTTCAAGCATTTTATGATCTTGTTTTGAATGCTATCTTACACTGAATCTGTAAAGAACATATAGCATTTTCTTTCTCGGGAGTCACCATCTGAGAATCAGTGAAATATAAAGGTTCATTTCACCCAAACAAATATATACAGAAGGAGAGTTCCTCCACCACCTTTGCATTCACTGCTTAGATTTGTGTGTGTTTTGTAGTGATCTGTAGGATCTCTTACCATCTCTGTCTCCATGTGTGGCACTTCTAGTCCTTATGTACCATTTGACAGATGCTTACAAAGGGGAAACTAGACAGGAGAGTATAAATGAATCTGTATAAACTTTCCCTAATCACCATGAAAATGACACAAGACTCATCCCACTGATGATAGCTTGTTAGCTGCTGTGACTTCGTATTCTAGGAATGAGATGATGATTTTTGATGATGAGCTTTGGTTCACTTGTTTAATCTTGATTAGTGATGATCTATTCTATTCTGAGGTTAGAAAGAGACAAAAGATTTGAGTTATTTCCAAACATATCTTTGATGTGACTATTCTGGGGATTCGTGAGGAATGACACTTAATATTTTTCTACCTGTTGATTGTTTGTCGGTCATAGATGTCTACCAGATTCTCAAAGGTCACAGTTCACATGCCTGCCCAGAGAAATATTCCTTCAGTGTGATAGTTAATCTAGTCAGGTTTTTGAATCTCAGTCTTTAGATGCTGTGTGTTCTTATCAGCTAGGGTTGCCACCTATAGCATGGCCTCTTTTTTTCACTCTTCTTCCCCCTAGTATCACAGAGCTGATCTTAATCTTGGACCGTTTTGATTTCTCTGTGTTGCTGTGAAGTGAACACAGAGCTAACATTCACTGTGTGCTTTTTTTTTTTTTCCTTTGGAATTGTTTGAACTGGCAGAGCTCCTGAATCAGCAGTACATTTGTGTTATGCCAAGATACAGACTTTACTTTTTCAGTGCTGAATCTACACAGAAACTTAATTGGTTAAATTTTTTTGAAAACACTTACTTATGGACCGTTTGAAAAGTGCTTATGTTTGCTTTGAAATTACCGAAGCTAAATCATGCATTTGTAATCCATAGCGTGGCTACTGGAATACAAAGTTGATTTATTCTTGTGGTGATTAAGCTCCAAGGATGAAAAAGAGGACCTCCTTCTCTTGCTATTGGTCGAAGTAAGAAGTAGCATATAGTATACTATTGTCATTCTTAGTCACATGAACTCCTAATGCTTTCTTGACACATTTGTTTAGAGAAAATATTCTTAAAACATGGACATCTGCTTTACATGCAGTGGTAAGAATCTTTAGATTACGCATGAATATTGCATTGAATTAACCCTATTAATTAGGCTTCAGAGTTGTTCAAGGAAAAGAACACAGCTTTGTGGCAAGGTTCCAAACACATGCCAGTTTGAATAAAATACACGCTTTTCTGTTACTTTTACCCTTTCCCACTGTTTGAGCATCATCGAGTCATTCTGCTTTTGGTTAGGATGGGGCGAGGAATCTGCCAGTAGTGGGGGGAGGTTGAGTAGAGTGGTTTTATTCCTAGATATATATTTTTATATGTTATCAAAATAAATAGATACATGCATGCACACATACTGTGAAAAGCCAGATGAAGGGTGTACTCTTGGCTCCTGGTTTAACTTGCCTGTTTTAATTAAGAAAATGATGACACATATACTGATTATGCTAACATGTTTTAGAGCATGTTTTACTTTTTGTATTAGATTTCTCTGATAATGCATTTCTTTTTCTATTACTAAACATGATTAATGTGCCACATAGTGTTAACTGCGCTCTTTCCCCAAAGACATCAAATAGGAGGCAGCGTGTGTAGAAGCTAAATTATTCGGAGAGGAGTCAGTGATTGATTTAAATATAAAAGGATTAATTGGTCCCTGAACCAGACTGTTAAACTGTACTGTGATCTTGACTGAAAGTGGAAGAATTACAAGTGCATTGCGTAGAATAAATTAATACATTTTTCATGGCTTTAATCCTTTTTTCTGTATTGCTTATTGTGGTTTTATGTACTGCACTATATTGTATGCTTAATTGATGCAGGAGGGATTCAGTGTATAATGATTAAATGGGATATAGGGGTAGAACTGTTCATCCATTGAGTTTTAAGCTGGTCCAGTTCTTCCAGGATATTTTAATGTGTCTCCATGGAATATTTCTAGGAAATGTTACCAGTGATGATCCCAGCACAGAAGTTAAGTGTTACTTAATAAGAAATTGAAAAGTTTCCATTCTGTGAGGACATTGTTCAAGATGAACATCAGCTAACAAAGGGTAAATGTAGTTCTTTAATCCTTAGAAGAACTCAATTGAGACTTTAGTTCTTGAGGGTAAACAGTATAATGGCATCATACCCAAAGAAAATTTTCTTTTTATAATTATTTCTATTCAAATAATATTGATTTTTCTCATTCTGACTCATAGGCTGATATTGCATTCATACAGGATGCTGCTTTTTAAGGGTATCAGCCTCATCAGTCCTTTCCAGGGAGAAGAAATTTGTTTTTATTCACCTCTGTTCTATTGCTGCTTTTATAAATAAAATGTAAATCATGTGAGTTCTGCTTTCAAATAGTAATCCTAGTAATAAAACAAGAGCAGAAAATTTTGTTTAGAGGGGTAATACAAGATGTATTTGTGGCTTTACTAGCAATATAAATTTCAAGTTTCAGAATGGTGTCTTTGAGATACTTCTTTTTACCCTGTCTCACCACATCTTTTCACTTATAATTTAATATACCTTGCCTCTCATTATTATCTCAGCTTCCGAGTAATAATTAAGTATGGGATATTTTAAAATGGGCACAGCTTCTCTGAGAATGGAGATAGAGAATCATTAGAATTCCAGAATTTGAAGGCACCTTAAAGGTCATCCTATCCCCCAACCCTTTCAATACACTTGAGTTTCCTCCACCCCTCCTTTAGGGATAGCAAATATACTACCTTTCTTGTTAGCCTATTTTTTTCTTTAAATAGCCCAGTTGGAAAGTTATTCTTTATATTGAATTGAAATCTATTTTTTTCCATAGTGTCTATATCTGAGGCACTTGGTTGCTGTGCCTGAGTCCTCAGGTATTCCATGAAGTATTGACTGGTGCATTGCCACATTTTGATTAATGTATAAAATTTATATTTGCCACAGTTGGGGGAGATTACATACTATTCCAGTAATGATTGTGAACATATAATGCTGAGTAAAATAGGTTCCATGGCATGGCATACTTAAATATAACTTGTACGTTGAAGACAGTTTTTATCTCTTTGTTGAGTTTTCTCATCTCTTGGTTAAGTATTTCTATTCCTTCAATTATTGTCATGTTGGGTGGTTTTAAGTTCTTTTGGTCATTCTCCTTTGAGTATGTTCTACTTTACTCAATATCCTTTTTAATTGTGGCATATAGAATTAAACTCAGTGTTCCAAACGTTGTTCAACTAGCATAGAGTTAGAGCAGAGCAGATCCTTAGCTCTCTTGTTCTTAATGGGTGATTTTTAACATTTTCTGCCCCAACCTGTCTGATGTATGGGGCACATATCTGATGTAGTCTCATTAGTAACACTGGCTTTCTAGGACTGTAGTTTTTAGGGGAGATAAGCTTGAAAAGCAGTCTCCCGTGGGGATTCTAATTACCATCCACCCTCAGTGCTAATGCTCTAGATACTCTACATCTAGTTCAATCAGTGCATCTTATGAGTGCCTTTTCTCTTTTTGCCAATCACATGTAGTGACCTCCTGTTATCAGGTAAAACCCCCTCTAGTTGGTCTTTGGGGAGTCCTAAACTTACACAAGCTATAGATGAATTTTAGCCTAACTCTATAGGCTATATAGTATTCCATTGTGTGAATATACCCCAATTTATTTGTCCATTGTAGAATGGGTTGACAGGAGTTTGGATAGTAGTTTCCAGTCCTGATATGTGTTTAAGATCAGTAAATAAGTCTGTCAGAGTCACTTAGTGAGAAATTGGTAGATTTGATAGAGTCTTTCATTTTTTGAGTAAATGACCTGACTGACCCAGAGAAAAGTGATGATTATCACATTTCTACCCCACTTTTATTAGCATTATAAAAGGAGAAGATTATTTTAGGTGGAAATCTCTGAATTTAATGTAAAATAGGTTGTGTTATTATTTTATTTATTGTTACTCTTCAGGTCATGATAGTAATCAGATTCTTAAGTGTAAGTACTAATTAGAAAAACTGGTATTTATTCAGATGATAATTTGATTCAAATATTACTTTATAACTTCATTATTTGCTTTTAGTGAATTTTGTTACTAAACTAAGTGAATTCTGTTTTTCTAAAAGGAGAAAATATGAATGGATTATTTTGACTCAGTTTAAATTCATTAAACTCCCAATGCCAATGTGTGTGTATTTGCAGAGTTGGTGGGGAAGCTTCTGTCATTAAAACAAAAATTAAAGGAAAAAACCCACAATTTTCTTTTTTCTCTTTACCTATTGTTAGGAGAAATATTGTTAAAAGACTTGTGTCACATACTGGCTTGCTGAAAACATGGTGGCATTTTTTGCTTTTCCCAATCCCCTTAAAAGAACCTGAGGATGGCAGTACAGTGGCTGAGCTGTGTCACTTTCTGTGCAACTGCACCCTCAGACTTTCACCTAGGTGCTCTCACTCACCCCACTGGTTTAAACACCGTCTTTAGGCACCATCTCCCAAATGTTGGTACCTCACCCTGACCTCTTTCCTTAGTTCCATACTAATGTGTCTGACTGCCCTCATGGTGTGTCTACTTGTCTATCCTGTCAACCCCATTTCTAAAATACTTCCTGAACCCATGCTCTCCTTGTCTCCACTGCAACCACCTAGTTAGTCTAAGCCATGCTTTTCTCTAACGTGGGCTGCCATCATAGCCTCCTAGCTGTGTTCCTGAGTCTTCTTTTAACTCCTTCATAATGAATTGCAGCTGAAGTGATCTTTTCAGCATATAACTGAGACAATGGTAATTCTCTTGCTTTACATCATTTAGGGGCTCATCAGTGTATTTAGAATAAAATTCAAACCCCATACCATTGTTTAAAAACTTATATGAGTTGGCCCTTGCATACCTCTCTAACCTCATTTTGTATCTTCCTGTATGTTAGCTTAAACACAGTCACCATTCTGTTCCCTAAACACATTAAGCTTGTTTCTACACTTAAGGCCGTTCCCTCTGCTTACACCCCTGTCTTTTAGATCTCACAAGGGCTGACTTTTTCTCATTTTCCCCTTTCCCCACCCACCTCTATCTGCTGTTAAATGTGTCCTCTCTTCACCCTTGCCGCCTCCTGCTGCCACTCTGGGACATCATTTTATTTTCTTCATAGCTTTTTTTTTTTGAAAATATCTTCTAAGAACTTTGGAACTGTCTTACTGCCCCAGCAGAGTGTAAGCTCTGCAAGAGTGGGGATTCTGGGGGGTCTTCACTGTGGTACGCTTGGCATTTAGGGCAGGTCTTGCACATTTGCCGAATGAGCGAATGAACTGGTAGTTACCTGAACTCCTGATTCTTTATAATACAAGGAAATTCTCTGTCAGAATCTTTCATCTCTAAACTTTTTGGAAATTGGTACTCTCAAAAACAAAATTGGGTCCCTGGGTGTGCACCCCTTAAGAGCAAAATGCCAGCTCCAAGGACACCATCAAGAAGAAGCTGACAGGGATCAAGCATGAATTACAAGCAAACTGCTATGAGGAGGTCAAGGACCTCTGCACTCTGACAGAGAAGCTGGGGGCAGTGCTGTCATCTCCCTGGAGGGCAAGCCTTTGTGAGCCCCCTCTGGCCCCCTGCCTGGAGCATCTGGCAGCCCCAGACCTGCCCCTGGGGGTTGCAGGCTGCCCCCTTCCTGCCAGACTGGAGGGGCTGGGGGGATCCCAGCAGGGGGAGGGCAGGCCCTTTACCCCAGTTGCCAAACAGTCCTCCCACCCACTCTGTTTTCCTCCTCCCTCCATCCCTGACTGTTCTGGCCTTCCCAAACTGCTTTTGATCTTCTGATTCCTCTTGGGTTGAAGCAGACCAAGCTTCCCCCAGGCACCCCAGTTACCCCACTTAGGGGGGGCCTGTATTTTTTTTAACAACACCCCTACTCCTCACCTGTTCTATCCCTTCTCATGCTGCCAACTTCTAACTGCAGTAGTGACGCCGTGGTTGTCTGTTTAGTTCTGTGTGTAAAAGGAGTGTTGTGGAGATGACCCTTCCTTTTTCTCTGGTTGCAGCCACTCATGGAAGCAGGACCAGTAAGGGACCTTCGATTAAAAAAAAAAGATTTCAAATGGATTCTGCTGAGGAAGAGGAGGGCAATTAAGATGTGTTCTCTGAATGCTACACAAGGATTCTGAGACTTGAAAACTTAATAAGCATCTGTTAATTTAAGCATTCACATTTTTTTTTGTAGTGACCAGATGCTGATCATATGTGCTTGTCATTAAATAAATATAAACATAACTACTGTACGGATCAGGCTAGTTTGAAGAGTGGGTATGTACCGAGTATCCCCAGAGTACACACCCACTTTTTAGGTGCTACCTCATGTGAAGGTTCATATGTTTCTGTTTATCCCTTTACTTAGATGTTAATGCCATCCTTATATTGAATAAATATTATCTTTTAGATTTATATTACCTGATAATTCTGTTAGTTTTAATATTCCCCTTTTCTTTTATATCCTTTCAGTTGAATGTTGCTTCACTAAGAGAAATTGCTTTTAACTGTTAAGAATCAAAGTTAATTCTGTTCAGAATTTGTATAACATATTGCAAAACCTGTAGCTATGTTTGGCTTCATAGTTTTATAAATACTATAAGAAAAGTAGGAGCATCTTATGTTTATTTTTCTGTTGGTTTTAGCCATCAGATTTACATAAGGGTTTAGAGGATTTAGGATCATGAGCAATGTTGATGATTGAGCTGCACTGTGTTTTGATTAAAGAAAAAGAAAACCTAGCTTCTAGTATAGCCCTGTGGCATGGGAAGAGTATGGAAGATAAATACTTGCTGATAACAGCATTCTACCAAATAAGTGTCAGCTCCAATTCTATTTTCCTTTTGCTGGGAATACCATGACCTCCTTTGTGTACTGGTGAATGAGACATCTTGCAGTAGTGCTGAGTATGAAAGGCCTTGCTCTCTGGTAGGCTAATGCCAAATGTTGGAAAGCCTTTAAAGAACTTGCCAAGCCACAGGAGTGTCAGCTGTTAGCTTTGAAGCAGGGCAATCTCAAAAGGTGGATTTCTTCTGTTGCTTTGTTTGTTGTAGGCATTGTCTTATACTATAACATAACACTTATCAATTTCTTAGAATAGGAGGGGGAGGGAGGGGGTATGAATATGGATCCTTCCCTCTTTCCTGCCTCACCTCATTCTACAAGTATTTAAGGTAGCTTACATATAATAAATTTAACGAGGTAGGAAAAAAATAGATGAGGAATCATAGATAGAGGGAAAAATAAGGGTTGATGTTCATAAGTGATGAAAACTCCAATAGTGGCTTATGGAGAAATAACTTTGTGAAAGCAGAAAGGCTACATACCCAGCACTGGTACTATGTAGCAGGTTTTCTTTCTTAGCTGTTTTTTTGATTGACCATGTAGGTGAAGTCCTCCTTGCTGTTGTTCACCTGCTGAATGGTAGCATATCGAAACGCCCATCTGCTTTACGCTGTTTTGGCAGGGCATTGCTCCCACTGTGAGCTGGGTGTGGGAATCGAGGCAGATGTCAGAGGTCTGTCCCTACATTTCTTTCAAGCTGGCAAGAATTCCACCATGACTGCCACTCAGGCTCTCCCGTAGGTGTCAGAATCTGTCATAATGGTTGGGTGTTTTTATAAAACATAAGCAAACATTTATGATTTTAAGATGTGCTATAAAAATGTATTTTGTAATTTCAGTTTAGCAACAGGGAGCCGTGGAGATAGGCTAGTTTATGCTTTTAGGTTGAGTTAAAAGGATATGTAAAGTCTTAGTATTTTAGTGCCAGTTGATCCTTTATTGTTCTTAGTAATATATAATACCTTAGTATTTAATGAGAGAAACAGAAAAATTTATGTGGTTCCCCATCATCCCCAATGTCTACTACTCCTACTTTGTTTAAAATAACACCACCAACAACAAAGGATGAAAGGTTTGTTTTATACTTAAAAGAAAAAAAAAGAATTCCAAGCATGTCTTAAAGTGAGTAATAAAAGAACTTTGGTGGTTATGGGTTACCTAATGTAAATGTCGCTTTAATCTGTATGTTCTGTCAGATACACGCCCCACTGAATTTTCAAGATCTGTCCAGAGAATGTGAGTGGATAATCTGGCCTAGTTTAATAACCTCATGAGAGATTTCAATCAGATGACTTTCATAATCCTCAAGTTTTGTGTGTGTGGGCTTCTGATTTTTCAGGCACACATCACTTAACTAGAGTAGTTCTTACATCTGTTTTGGCATCTTGAAAATTCTCTTATATTAGTTTTTGCCACTAGGGTTGGATTGTTTGACTCAAACTCTTCCAGCCTTTGAATCAAAGACATAATGAGCTATAGTGCAAGTGAAGTACCAGAGAGGAATGTTAAGTCCTATAGACCACAAAATCACCATATTTGTATTAACACGAGGTGTGCTGCTGCAGTGGTACCACTATAGTGCCAGGAATGGAACTCTGTGATCCAAAAGAGTTAATCACCACCCAGGTGCCAGATTTACTGCCAGAGAACAACTGGGCATTGAGGATAGAAGGATAGAAAAAAGCAGCCATATACAGATTGAGTATCCCATATCTGAAACGCTTGGGACCAGAAGTGTTTTGGATTTCAGATTTTGGAATATTTACATATGCAGAATGAGATATCTTAGGGTTGAGATGCAAGTCCAAATACAAAATTTGTTTGTGCTTCATATATACCTTGTATATAGAGCCTGAAGTTAATTTGATACACATACACACACACACACACACACACACACACACACATACACATATATATATATATATATATATATAATTTTTCTTTTCTTTTCTTTTGGAGCTAGGGTCTTGCTCTGTTTTCCAGGCTAGAGTGCAGTGGCATCATCATAACTCACTGCAACCTTAAATTCCTGGGCTCAAGCATCCCCTCGCCTCAGCCTCCCAAGTAGGCTGAGACTACAGGCACATACCACCACATGTGGCTATTTTTTCTAATTTTTTTTTTTTTTTTTTTGTAGAGATGGGGTCTTGGTATATTGCTCAGGCTGATCTCAAACTTCTGGCCTGAAGTGGTCCTCCTATCCTGACCACCCAAAGTGCTAGGATTATGGGCATGAGCCACCACACTTGGCCCAATATGCAATATTTCTAATAATTTTGTCAGACTCACCACATGAGATAAGGCATGAAATTTTCCATGCTATCATGTCAGCATTCAAAAAGTATAAGATTTTTCACTTAGTGTGCCTGTGTGTGTACGCACATGTGTGCACGGGTATGTGTTTGTGTTTATTTTTGTGAAGGTAAAGTATTCGTTGAGGCAACTTTGTATTGTATTGTAACAATGTAATTGGTAACTTTTTCTTAAAAGGGTGATTATTCTTAGAACTATAATGGCAATTTAGTAGTTATAAGTACTATCTCTCTTTAAAAATAATTATGTGCAATTAACTTTCTTGGACATTTTCATTGCCTTATAATCAAATTGAATTTATAATTTAAAGAGAAAATATATGAAATAGTAAAAGTACCTCAGAGCCTCACAAAATAATTTAATCAAATCTTACTATTTGTATATTATAATGCCCTTTTAAGAAAAAGGGATGAAAGTTGAGGCCTGTCCAGTAAGAGAAAGCTCAGTATACTGGTGAGCAAAGGGTTCAACATTGTCTTTGTGAGGGTTGCCAGAGTAAACTGTGTATTTTTAAGGAAAGGAAACGTTAAAGTAACATTAGCAATATTCCCAAATGAGGATCTATATAATGAG
Organism: Microcebus murinus; assembly: GCF_040939455.1. Classification (NCBI taxonomy): domain Eukaryota; kingdom Metazoa; phylum Chordata; class Mammalia; order Primates; family Cheirogaleidae; genus Microcebus; species Microcebus murinus. Next base: position 11,040,286 of record NC_134125.1, on the reverse strand, counting down.
GCAAATTACTTCTGGCAAGAGGTTTGGTTAATGACAACTTAGAAAAATTTAAGATGATAAGTTCATAACACAGAAAGCATTTAGATAAAATTATCTAATGCGTTTTGCATTGTGAATCTGTTATCAAAACACTTTTACACTATGAAAAGAACAGGAGTTTATTAATATTCATAATGCATTTTGAAAGCACATGTAATAGTTGCATTCTGAAAACTCAGTGTGAGAAGTAAAAATATCCTTTGAGGATTTAGAATATTGTAAGAGACTAAAATGATCTGGAATACTAGTCCTTTTTCTTTTGTGTTTATACAAGTTCTTTCCCAGCTACCTCAGTTACAACCCATACCGACTCCTTGTGTTACCTAAGTAAGCAGTCTTATTTTTTTAAAAAACCTGGGGATTACATATTACCTCCTCCTATTGATAATTAAACTCCTTCCCACTTTAAAAATATTCACTATGCACATTAACTGTTCTTGTTTCTCTCATGAACTTTCTAAAGAACAATAGTTTAATCTTTGGTTATGACTAAAACAGCCTTCATTCATTCAGTGACTATTTATTTATTTATTTGAAATATTATAGGGGTATAAATGTTATGGTTACATGAATTGCTTTTGTATGGTATGAGTCAAAGTGTGTCCATCACCCAGATAGTGTGCATTGTATCTGTTAGGTGGGCATTTACTCATCCACCCCCCACCTGCTTGAATTTCATTGAATTTTACTACCATATGTACACATGAGCATTGATCTGTTAGTTCCAATTTAGTAGTGAGTACATGTGGTGTTTGTTTTTCCATTCTTATGACAATTCACTTAAAGGATGGTGTCTAGTTCCATCCAGGTTGTTACAAAAATGGGTATTAGTTCACCTTTTTTATGGCTGAGTAATACTCCATGGTATACATATACCACATTTTATTAATCCACTTATGTATCGCTGGGCACTTGAGTTGTTTCTACATCTTTGCGATTGTGAACTGTGCTGCTATAAACATTCCAGTGCAAGTGTCCTTTTTATAAAACATTCAGTGACTATTTATTGTTATGCACCATACACTGTGCTAGGTGCTGGGGATATAGAGGGCAGTGGGACAGACATACTTTCTCCCTCAGGGAGCTCACATTATGATGGGGGAGACCCCCAAAATTAATAAATGCAAATTATGCTAAGCTCTGTGAAGGAAATAAATTAGTGGATGGAAGCATTGGACATATGAATGGAAGTAGTAAGAGATGAGGTTGGAAGGATAGAATGAAACCCAGTTTTTTTCCCTATTGGAATATAGTTTTAGTTTTACTTATTGGACCTCTAAGAATATAGAATTTTAGCCACTTATGATAATAAGGTAGACTATATGATATTTTGTAAATAGTAGGAAAACTTATCCTGCCAGGTCTCCCGTCATTCCCCTGGGTTCAGGTCATTTCTTAGAGAAGTCTTAAAAGATTGCATTGGGTACAAACCAATATAAGATATTATATTATAATTACATACTGAGGGATTTTTTGTTGTCATTATCATTTTTAAAGATTTAGTATTAAAGTACAAAATTTCCACTGAGGTGTCCTGCCAGAGTTTTTCAGCTTCATATTTCTACAGAACTCTTTTAAAATGTTTGGGCTCTTGTTCTGCATGCTAGTGAATGCCATAGTTCCATGTTAGTATTTTTGTCCCTTTCAAAAGTTTTTAATGTTGTTTGCTTAGGAAAGTATAAAATGTCTAAGTACTGATTCTCATTTTATTTATCTCCATATCCCTAAATGTCATATCGTGTCTGCCACAATGATAGATGTGCTTAGTTTGTAAATGTTTCCTGATGAAGTAAATTTCTCTGATAGTATGGGTGCAAAGCAAGAGGTACCTACTCTTGGCAGTGAAGAAAGAGATCTCTATGGAAAGAGTTAATATGAGAAGCTTCGCTCTGTGGAGAAAGTAGAAGAGGGGCATGGTGGACATCTGTGCTAGTTTCCTTTCTAGCCTGGAGAATCTAGGCTACCCTGGGCCTCCGATAAAGTCAGCACTATAGTATACTCCATAGCTGTAGGAATATGCCCCATGCAGCCTCCCTCCAGAGGAACAAAGATTGTTAGAAATTCTCAAGGCCAGAGGTACGTGTCCCCTAATATATTCCTGCTTTCCGTTTGTGTTCTTCCCCACCACATGACTCAGAATTTCAGGCTTTATTTCTGAGTCTCCTAGTAAAATGCCAGAAGATTTTAAAGAAAAGGTATAAGTATCTGAAACTCTATTGATGTAGCATCTACCTGCACCAAGTACCATGCCAAGTACCAGGGTCCAAAACGATAGATAAAGCATGATTCATGTCCTCACAAATTTAGTAAGATTGGCTAAACATGAACTTAAGAGAAATTGAAGTGCTGTGACTGAGATATGCACAGAGCTCTCTGGGCGTATTGAGCCTGCTCTGGGGCTTTAAAGGTAATTTCTCAGGAAAGATGAGTAGGAGTTAGATGAAGGATAAGAAGAGTTTCTTCTAGGCAAAAGAATGGCACTAACAAAAACATAGAGATAAGAAGCAGTGTGGCACCTGCAGTAAGTGTTCAGTCTTGAGGTAGAGAGTGTTTGGATGACCCTAGGAAAGTAGCTCATGGAGTAGCACAAACGAATTTTGTGTTTGGACTTGCATCTCAACCCTAAGATATCTCATTCTGCATATGTAAATATTCCAAAATCTAAAATCTGAAACACTTCTGGTCCCAAGCATTCCTGATATGGGATACTCAATCTATATATGGCTGCTTTTTTCTACCCTTCTATCTTCAATGCCCAGTTGTTCTCTGGCAATAAATTTGGCACCTGGGTGGTGCTTAGCTCTTCCGGATCACAGAGTTCCATTCCTGGCACTATAGTGGTACCAGTGCAGCAGTACACCTCCCTCCTTGCACAGACATCTTTCATCCCTCCCTCCCACAAATCAGTCTTACCTAATATCTTGTCTTCTTTTAGTCTGCTCATAAGACAAGTTTCATTTTGTCAGTCTTTTCTATTGCTTTTTTTTCTATTTTATTAACGTGTATTTTTATCTACTATTTTCATACTTACGTTTTGTTGTGTTTACTCTTTGTTTTCTTTTTTCAATTTCATTTATTTTAAGACTTCCAGGCATAAAAGGATATAAATTACCCTCTAAGTACTGTTTCTCTTAGATTTTGACAAGTGTTACTTTTGTTGTCATTCGAGTTTAAATATTTTGTGATTTCTGTTGTGATTTATTCTGTAATCCATGATTTATTTAGGGAGTATATGTTTAAGTTGTCGAATAAAAGGATTTTATTTTAACCTTTAAAAAAAACCTGATTTCTGACTAATTTGCACTGTTGTTAAAGAATTTGTAGTCTGTATGATACCATCAATTTTTTGAAATTTAAAACTTGTCTGTGTCTATTTAATTTTTGCAGTTTTTCCATGTGTTCTTGGAAAGAGAATAGGTTATCTATGGAAAGCCAACATGTATACTGAAGTTTATATATTTTTGTCAATTCTATTTTTTATATTAATGCTTTGCTTATTCTATTAAATGCTGAGACAAGTATACTAAAATCCTTATTAATTTTCAATTTATCAGTTTCTCCTTGTATTTTGATTTTTTTCTTTACAGAAGAAGCTGTGTTGTATGCCATGTGGATGTGTACATACATGTTCATGACTGTTTAAATCTCTTGTTGAATTCCTCTGTATTATTGTAGAATGATGAACTTAATTTTAAAATATTTTAATAAGTTTTATTTATTGTTATTTCTATGCCAGTTTTATTTTTGTTAGGATTTATTTGGCATATGAATTTCTACCTTTCATTTTAATTTGTTTGGTAAGATTTTACTTTGCATTTGTTTGGTAAGTAAGCATGTAGGTGGATTTATTTTAATTTTTCAGCCACCCTGATAATCTGTGCCTTTTCACTAGTTTATTTTTTTTCATACTCTTATCTTTTCAACTTCATCTTTCTCTAGCACAATGATGTAGCCACCTGCCTTCTAAAAATGTCCTTTAAAAGGGCAAACTCTCTTCAATTCCATACGTCTGCGCATATAATTTTCTCTCCTTTGGAGTGGTCTTTGCCACTCTCCTCTTTCTTATGATTCAAAGCTCAGTTGAAATGCCTTGTTCCCTCCCCCCCTCCTTTTTCAGATATGTTTTTCTTTGACCAATCCCTTTCTAAAATAGATCCACCTCCCATTATTTTCTATCTTAGTACTTTATTTCTTTTATAATGCTTTTAAAGTTATTTATTTTTATCTACATATGGGTTATTTAGTGATATTCATATTAATATTACTGTTATTTTTAATCATTTCTGTGTTGGTTATTTAGTATTAGTCATTAGAGAGAGACAAAAGAGCTATCATGGTCAAGAGGAGGTATTTCAAGGTTGGGTTACCTGAGGAAAACAGAGGAAGAAATAAAGATGATTTATGAGTGGGTAAGATATGTATGAGAGTATGCTTCCAGAGAAAAAGGAATATGTAAGACTCCAAGGAAGGGTGAGATAAGTTTGACTGCAGAGGTGTTTAAGGTGAGAAAGAGGTCATATGAACAGTGACCTAAATCAGACCTGATTTAGATCTAACCCTAACCCTGAGTGGAAAGTGGAGAATTAACACAGTTGAGAAGGCCTGGAATACTTGTCAAGTGGAGTGCCCTAAGACAGCAGGGGTGAAGCTCCAGTTGTAGTTTGAATGAACTTGTAGTGTTTTTGGTTCTGTGCATTCATTTGACTGTATCTTCTGGCCTACAGCAGTAGGGGGGATAGAATTGATGCAGGGACAGGTTTGAGTTTTATATATATATATTTTATATATATATAAAACTGAATAGGATTCCATTGTATATATATTGCACATTTTCTCTCTCCATTCATTTGTTGTGGACACTTAGGTTGATTCCGTATTTAGCTATTATGAACAGTGCTGCAGTAAACATGAGAGTGCAGATATGTCTTTCACATACTGATTTCACTTCCTTTGGATATAGACCCAACAGTGGGATTGTGGATCATATAGTAATTCTACTTTTAATGTTTTTGAAGAACCTCCATACTGTTTTCCATAATGGTTCTACTAGTTTACGTTCCATGTTGGTTAATTACCAATATTGTGTAAGAATTCCTTTTTTTCCTATATCCTTGCCAACATTTATCTGTTGTCTTTTTGATAATAGCCATTCTAACTGGAGTGAGGCGATATCTCACTGTGGTTTTGGTTTGTATTTCCCTGATGATTAGTGTTGTTGAGCATTTTTTCATATACCTGTTGGCCATTTGTATTTTTTTGTTTGGTCGGTTGGTTTTCGGGGGGAGGGTTTGAGAACAAAACTCAGGGCATCAGACTACCTGACTTCAAAATATAGTACAAAGCTATAATGACCAAAACACCATGGTGCTGGCACAAAAACAAACACATAGTCCACTGGTACAGAATAGAGAGCCCAGAAAAAAATTCATATATTTACAGCCAACTGATTTTTGACAAAGTGTCAAGAACACATGCTAGGCAAAGAGTAGTCTCTTCAATAAATGGTGTTAGGAAAATTGGATATCCCATGCAGAACAATGAAACTAGAGCCCCGTTTCTCACTCTGAACAAAAATAACTCAAAATGGATTAAAGATTTAAATGTAAGACCCAAAACTATGGAACAACTAGAAGACAACATAGGGGAAATGGTTCTTGACATTGGCCTGGGCAAAGATGTTTTTGGGGGTAAGACCTTAAAAGCACAGGCAGTGAAAGCTAAATGAAACAAATGGGATTACATCAAACTAAAAAGTTTCTGCACAGCAAAGGAAACAACAGAATAAAGAGATAATCCACAGAATGGGAGAAGATGTTTGTAAATAATACATTTGACAAAGGATTAATATCCAGCATATATAAGGAATGCAAACAATTCAATAGTAAAAAATAAATAATCTAATTAAAAATGGACAAAAGACCTGAATAGATATTTCTCAAGCGAAACCAAATATGTCATTTGTTCTTGTCTCTGCGAAGCATTTGTATATTCCAAATTGAAGAAATCACTACATTTTAGCCTTCCTATGGCCTTTGCTTTTATTTCTATATATGTACATATGCCTAGCTTTGTTTTATTCATATGCTTTCATATCAATCTCTTGCTAGTGTATATGCTCCTTGAAGGCAAGGACCATGTTTTATTCAGTGTCACTTTAGGCACATTGCACCATTCTTTGGACTTACGAGTTGCTAAGAAAAATGTTGGTTGTATTTGTTCTCATGCACAGTTGGGAATCAGTGGAATAGTGAACATATTCTGTGGCTACAGTCCACATCTATAATTCCCACCAGCTTCCCAGCTTCTTATAAATAAGCTATTGACTACATGGGGTAGTAGGCATGACTAGGGGTGAGTCAACTCAAACCTCTCAGCTAAAATTTACAGTTCAAAAATTAGCCAATCTACAATCAGTAAAACTATGTTTTAGTCCTGTTATGTGCCAGACATAATGTTACCTGTTAAGGATGATGTGATTCTACTGTCATTTTCATAAATAAAAGACAGCATGTTTTTACTGTTGATATGGTTGCATACTTGCATATGTTTAAATTATGTGTATCTTTCCTCTTTGTGAACTTGAAACTTAGAAGTGTGATGTTAATTTTTTTTTAAATTTTCAAAATTTTATAAAATTTTAGTCATTATCTTGCACTTAGTCATACTAAATACCCAAATACCAAGACTTGGTGTTTCTTATTGATGAAACGTCACATTCTATTAAAACACAAAATGTTAGGGTGTCTCAGCATACTTGTCAAAGAAGAGTATATGTGCTTCACTGTGTGATAAAGAGTAACATTTTAATCATTTTTATTTCAGTTTTTCCTTAAAGTATTATAATTTTATACTTGAAACAAAATTTAATTTTTTGAGCGATACTCAGAATGCATTTTATAATATTTTAGAGAAGTTTTGAAAAGAACTGACATCTTAGAGATAATTTTTTAATTGGTGGTTGCCTGGCCTTTTTTAGTAAAAGTGATTTTGCTTCATCAGGCAAGTGTTCTTACGAGCTGTTTTGAGAAATGGGCTATGCTAGCTTAGGGCCAAAGTTAACAACTTGGAAAGAATGTACCACTGTAGTGATATTGAAATTATTTTTCTCTGTAATACTTCATTTTTATCAGTTTTTAGCTGGTTATGTGTAAAAAGGAACAGTGGAATCCTTCAATAAAATGTTTCGATCAGAAGTAAGTTGTAAAAATTAAATATAATAGATTAGCAGACTATTTGGAGACTTATATTACCTTAACAGTTGTATATTGAGAATATATATACAACAATGTCCTTAATTGCTATTTTTATATAAACAGTTTTAACCTTTTAGTAATGTTATAAGCTTATAAATTTGATGTTATGTTAGATTGAACATAAGCAAAACTATTTGTCTTTGTTCCTAGAATCAGTTACAAGCCAGGTCAGAATCCAGTCAGGTTGCCTTTTGATCTTGTTCATAAGCCACCTTTTTTTGATAAGTCTTTTAAATGTTTCCTCATTTATTTGACTTAATACATTTTTGGGCGCTTGCCATGAGAAGGTAGAAAAATGTTGGAATTCTTTCTCTGTTCTCAGGTGTTTATAGTTGGCATAGGACTTGGATTTTATGCAAATGAATTGGAAGCATTCTACACAATAATTTCCAAAAGTTTAGAATGTAACATATCTAATATTTCAGATTTATCTGCCAGCTTTAATTTAGTTTTTCAACAATTAACTAGAAGTGTATGTTTTGTCCACAATCAAATAGAGATCAGCCTTATAGGATGGGTGATAAAGTAGAGCTGTATCTCATCTGTAGTTTCTGTTTATAGCACCTATTTCCAACAAAAATATAAAGTCGAGTTTCTAATTTCTTCTTTTTTAGTGAACATTTGTCTTGTGCTTTCACATTCTTTCTTCATGGAGAAAGTAATGTATGTACAAGTGTGGAGATTGCCCAACACCAGCCAATTTATTTGATCAATGAGGAGCATATACACATGGCTCAGTCTTCACCTGCACCATTTCAAGGTAAGTAAATGGGATGTTCCTGCTCTCTACCCATCCACCATCACTGAATGGGTAGCTGCCTTGTCCAGTAAAGTTTTGCAGCATGAGACATTGTCTTAAATAGACTTTTTTTTTTTTTTTTGAGCTAGAATCTCACTCTTGCCTGGGCCATATAGTGCGGTGGCATCATCATAGCTCATAGCAACCTCAAAGTCCAGGGCTTAAGCAATCTTTCTGCCTCAGCCTCCCAAGTAGTTGGGACTATAGGTGCATGCCACCACACCAAGCTAATTTTTATAGTTTTTGTAGAGATGGTGTCTTGCTATGTTGTCCAGGCTGGTCTAAGACTCCTGGCTTCAAGTGATCCTCCCACCTCAGCCTCACAAAGTGCTGGGATTACAAGTGTGAGCCACTGTGCCCTTAAATGGACATTTTAAGCATAAATGGGTCAATTTTTTAATAAAACAGGAAAGACTGCCACTTCACAATTAAGTAAGAATAGCTTGTTAGTTTTTTACTGAAACCTATCACATATATAGCATGGTCTTATGCATAGTTGTATTGAAGCATAAAATGTAAAGAATTTCCTTCAGAATGAAAGAAGATTAATAAGTGTTTAAAAAATATAATCAAATGAGTAATTGACAAATCTTATAAATTAAAGTTTTTTTATTATATTCGTTAATAGGATTTCAAAAATGTGATGGCTTACCGAAGATTACTATACACTTAGTATTTTAAATTTCAACCAAAATCAAATATCTAGAGTTTTGTAGTTCATGTAGTTTCTTCAGTGATATTAATATCTGTATTATTTTCTTTTAATTATAGACCAAATTGACAATAAGTTTTATTGTCAATTTATAATTTAACTTAGTACCCTCATATTTTCATTATCAGCTCTACCACCTAGATAATACCAAAATAACTTAATGTCCTTTTAATCTGAACATTCTAAATGTTTGTTTTGTCTTTGGAATTCAGAATTTTTTGTGAATAACAGTTTTACAATGTTACAATATTAGGTTGAACCATATGGAAAAAATCTTTTTTTAGTTTGGTGTAATATATCATTACTAGAAGATGTCTGGTTGAAATAGTAGTATATCACATAGAATATAATTTTTAAAGACACTGATACTTTAATACCATGGTCCCCAACCTTTTTGGTACCAGGGACCGGTTTCATGGAAGAAAGTTTTTCCACCTCTGGTTGCTGGGGTGTTGGGGTGGGAGGTGGAGCTCTTGTGGTGATGCAAACAATGGGGAGTGGCTGTAAATACAGATGAAGCTTCTCTCACTTGTGTGTCCTGGTTCCTAAGTTTCATGGAAGACAATGTTTCCAGGGCTGCGGTGGGGGGCTGCGGGAGAGGCAGAGCTCTGCAGCCTGGGTTCCTAACAGGCCACTGATGGCTATTTTAGACTCAACTGAAATATTTTACTTAGTCTAATAGCCTGTTATATGACTATTTAGCCTCCATTTTATTTATGATTGTTTTTGATTTTCTGTAAACTATTCTGATTTAATTTGATGAAAGCATCTGTTTATTGCCCTAAATATAAGTTTTCTTTTTCTTTTTGAGGTAAAAAAGAACACTGAATCCTCATTTAACTGTATCCTAATTATTATCTCAAATCAGCCCTCCACCCTCACTGTTTGTTCCTTGAAACACATTTTAAGCTATACTCTCAAACTGTACCCTTACTAGTTGTATAGAATGTGCATATTGTAGATTGTAAGAATTATTTAAATACTGTTTCCTTGAGTGTTAAAGTGCTAAGAACCATCTGACTTTATCTTAGATTTTATCACTCAAAAGCAAAGCATTTATTTGTGGTAATAATAGAAGCCATCACTAGTCATGAGGGAAGAGAACTACCTTTCTAACCTTCAAAGTTGGGAAAGATAATACTAGGAATACTAGCTAGGTCCTCATAGACCATTTATTTTAAATCTTATTGCTTTGCCACTAATACCTCAAGTCATAGAAGACATTTGAGGGACATTATCCATCTTATTTTCATGATTGGTTTGGAGTAGATAGATACTTAGGGCAATTGCTGGCCTGTAGAAAATTATCATGTACATAATTCTCCAAATTAATGTGGGAATTTCCTAGAAATATTAATGCAAAAAAAATTACCCTGGATTAACTGCGTTGGTTGGAGTCAGTATTTTTATCCCATTTGGATCGTTGAAGAATAGCAGAAAGACTCCAAGAAATATGAGATGTCTATATCTCTCTCTCTGGATTGATGTGACATATATCATCTAGCTGTTTTTTAAAAAAATCAAAAAAGGACATCCCATTTAATGACTATGCTGAGTTTTTGTTTTGTATTTTTAAATTAAAGTTGGGAAAAAGTGACCTTTATCCCCAGAATAGTATTATTTGGAAGGTTGAAATGCCCCAAGACTAAGAACAGGCTGAGTTATTCAGAGTATCATGTTAACTATATTTTTGTGTCTCACTCAGTGAAAATGACATCAAGGTCAAACACTGAAAGAAGATAGAGGACATTTAGTCCTTTACTTTGAGTTAAACAAAATTTTACTTAGAGTTGTTTCATTAACAGACTTCTAAAATAATTATAGCTGAAGTTATAACTAAGCATTATGTTTCAAGCTTTTGCACATTAAGACTTTTCTGCTATTAGAAATTTTATTTATGTATTATTCTTTGTTTACTACAGGTATTTAGGAAGTCTTGGGAACCATAGGAAGAGTGTTCAAGTTTTTTTTTTAAATTTTTGTTTTAGTTTTTAACTTTTTTTGTGAAGACAGGATCTCACTATGTTGCCCAGGCTGGTCTCGAACTCCTGGCCTCAAGGGATCCTCCTGCCTTGGCTTCCCAGAGTGCTGGGATTACAGGTGTGAACCAATGCACCAGGCCAAGAGTATTCAAGTTCTAAGCAGCTTCTAGGGTGTGGGTATTGAATGGTTTTCTTCAGTTAGGGGAGATTCAGTGTTTACACTGTACAAGCTGGTATTAAACAGATGTGTATATGCTTTAATGTATGAATAGTTTATATATTGTGTGTTGATACAGTTGTCTGACCATGTAATTCTATCCCCATTTGATTTCCTTCAAAAATTGATGTGAATTGAGAGGCATGTAAATAATAAGAAACTTTTAAAAATCATACTTTAAAAGGAGTTAGGAAATAAAGAGCAATATACATTAAGTGATGCTATACTTTAATGTAAAATTACTACATCTGTAGTGTTGCAGTTAAGTAGGAATTACTTCTCTAATGTGTAGCATATATTTTTCCTCCCTTCATAGTACTGGTAAGTCCTTATGGCTTAAATGGCACGCTAACAGGCCAAGCATACAAGATGTCAGACCCAGCCACTCGTAAGTTGATCGAGGAATGGCAGTATTTCTATCCGATGGTGCTAAAAAAGAAAGAGGAATTGAAAGAGGAAGAGGAGTTGGGATATGATGACGATTTCCCTGTAGCAGTTGAAGTAATTGTTGGTAAGAGAAAATATTTTGCCTGAAGAGCTTTATTCTATCTTCTTCATCTTCCTTAATTTAAAAAAAGATAATCATTCAGATTCATCAGAAACAATCTCCATGATTTTCCCATCTTTTAAAAAAATTCTCTTGACGCAGTGGTATATGCTGAGTAGTTACCTTGCCTGAAGCATCAGTGGTCCCTGTATTCCAAATGCCATTATCGTCATGTTAGAACACATGTTTAAACAGCTATTAACTTATGAAAGAATGAAATTTATCACTTTCAAAACTTCACAATCATCTCAGTTTCACCTTTAAGCTCTGACTCTGACCACTGGAATAATGAAGTTGGCAGTCTGATGTGAACTCTTTCTCAGACCTGGTTCTCTTGTTGCTCTCTTTTCTTATAGGTGGTGTTCGGATGGTTTACCCTTCAGCTTTTGTGTTGATCTCTCAGAATGACATCCCAGTTCCTCAGAGTGTTGCTAGTGCTGGAGGCCACATTACAGTTGGTCAGCAGGGGCTTGGAAGCGTGAAGGACCCTAGCAACTGCGGGATGCCTCTGACCCCTCCCACTTCTCCAGAACAGGCTGTCATAGGTGAGTGTGATCCTGGAGTGTCTGGGGTGGAGGAGATCTGCAAAATCACAAAATAGTCCCCCTGCCACTGAACAGATGTAAGAAAACATTGAGAAATTCCTGGTGGACAAGATGGAGGTACTAGAGTAACTTGAGGGTTTTATAAAATGGAGAAGGAAAATTTTAAAGAAATGAATGTATGTACCTTCAGCATTTTAATTGTGCCCATTTTAGTCTTTATTCTAATTGAACAATTCAATTTCTCTTAAGTTCTGCACACACATCTGCCCCTTTATATGTGTATATATTTTTACACAGAGACAATAGTCAGAATGCAGGTTGCTTTTCTAAAATTTTTAAACAAATCGAGAATACTAAATTAGAGAATGAATGAAGCCTTTGCCCAAATGGCCATTGCCAGCCAGGGACAAGTCTTGGAAAAATTTTTCCCTATTATATTATAAAACTAGACCAGCACCCAGGAGTTCTGAATAAATACTTTGTCCTGTCAGTAATCTGTCTGCATTAATAATAAATATTAATTACATGGGAAAATTTTGACAGTTTGAACAGTCTTCCTTCATGGAAAAATTCAGAAATTGTTTAAATTGGGAGCATTTTTGTCTTCTTTGTTGAGTAGTATATTTCCTATATTAACTTTTTTGTTGTTGTAGTTGACCTCATTTTAATTGGAAATCTGGTCACTAAGGAGAGGATACTCATCATACTTGAGCTGAAACGAGATTATTTATAGGCATTTAATGTGGGCCATGTTGGCAAGAAATCAGAGTAAATAAAGTCTTGGTTGCTTAACTTTGAAAATCAACTATCAAGCATGATACATACTTAACGTGGTAATTTTCTTATGGATTATATAAGACAGTATTTCGAAGTTTCTAGCATGGTGCTTGGCGCATAGTAGGCACTGAGTAAGATGTTCATGGTTAAGGAACATATTGGGGAAAAGCATAGACTTTGTGATTGAACACACCTGATGACCTTATTTAATTCTCATACTTTTTCTGAATCTGCTTCCTTTTCTGTGAAATACATACTGTATAGGGTTGTTTTACCTATTAGGTAATAATACCTAAAGGTGTTTTGTAAACAACAACAACAAAAAAACACTATATAAGTGGCAGTTTGAAAAATTGAAAGCAATACTCAAAACTCCACTTTCAGTGTACATTATTGTTACCTGGAAAGAATTACTCAGATATTGTGTGGGAGACATAGAAATGGACAACACACTCCTCGTTTTTAAGAGCCATGTAGTTGCTGAGATGGTACAAAAAATCTACAACCATCTCTAATATGGTAGAGCAAAGAATTTGGATGACCCCTTGTAAAAGGATTGCCATCAACCAATTTTTATTAAAACTACTTTAAACCAAAAAATAAAAAGTACTTTTATAGTCTTTTATAGTAATCATCATAGAGAAGACAGGCATAGTAATGTTAAGACTAGAATTATCAGCATTTTGAAAAGTTTTAATTTCATGTCACAGTTTGGATTTTTAACAGTTGTACTACATTATTAAGTTATCAGTTTTTGTTTATCTTTTTTGCTCTGTTTTGCCTAGTACTTAGTGAAATTTGTATACAGTGTGAAATTGAAGGCCTGCTGGTTACATGATGTCTTGACCTCTGATCAGTTCAGAACTCTAAATTTCATAATTGAAAAACAAGAGGTTTTGTTTATGGTTTCAACATGGACTTATCGTGTTGAACTATAGATCTTCAGTTCCTTCCTCGTTAATTGTATGTATGGTATTGTCCGAGGCCTTGGATAAATAAATTGCCTGATGCTGCCTCCTTCCCTAAAACAAACAAACAAACAAGTAAAAACTAAGTAAAAGCTGCTGGTTTCCTTGTAGTGAAACCAACGTGCCTGAATTTTCACATCATAGGATGCTGAATTACAGCTTAGAACTCATAATGCTGCATCAGAGAGAATCCTGGTCAGCCTTCACATTCTGTAGTTGACTGACATTGAACATTGCCATGTTTTTCTAGATATTGGACAAAGTGCCCTGTAAAATTGCCAAGATTCTCCTAGATTAGCAGGGGAACTAGAAGGACCAAAAAGTTTTAGTGAAATCACTCATGCTTTATCTAGATAGGTACATACACATGCCTCTTCTGTTTGATATATAGAGGTAATTGGGGTTAACAACATTTAACATGCATTTAATAGCTTGGAGTAACAAACCTTGTTTAATTCCTTGTAAGATATCACCAACATTTTAGTTCAATCACTAAGTGCTACTGAAAAGCATCAGCCTAATTTTAATCAGAAAAGTCTCTCTGGCTTGTTTTTCCCTATCCTCTCCTTTTTGGGTTATAAATTATTTCCTTATGATACCATGGGCATGTGATCTCTTTAGCTCTAATGTAGATCGTTTTGGGGAGAAGTCTCTGTTACCTACTTCTGTTTGTTTCTTCAGTTTGCCTAGTTCTAGAATAGGCATTTGAAACCCTATTGTAAAATTGAAATGGATTCATTTGCACCATGAACCAGGTTAGGGAACTTTTAAAATAAAAGGTAGCAAGGAAAGACAAATTTCTTATCTCCTTTCATTTATCTCATTTGTAATATAACAGTACTTTTCTGAGGGACAAGAAAGCTTCAGTTCCTTAGAATGTAAGCATTTAGTTTTTTTGTGTGTAATGTGTGTGTGTTTTCGGTCATTGTTTTGCTTTTTTAAAAAATAGAGGTAAGCCTAACCATTCAGCCTGTATAATGATTGTGTTGCATTGGCACCAAGAAGATCCAGTTTGTGTTATAAGGTTGCTTCTTTCTTCTCCAGATAGGAGTGGAGATTTTCCTGAGTGCTTAAATTAACTGTTTTGGCTAAGGTGTTTTGTATCACAGTTCTGTGGAGAATAAAACCAACAATATATTTATTAAATAGAACAAAGTAATTGAATGAGAACATATTAAATACTATTGGAAATTGACTTTAGTATTTGTCTTGTGTGGTATAGAAGTAGTAAAAAGTCATAAACAACAACTAGTATCATCAACAAATGATAGTGAACATAGTTGAAAGAACTGGATTACATATCAACTGTAGTTGGAAAAACTATAAGTGGATTTATTAGATAGAAACCAGTGAATTTTTACTCCTCTGGTGTAAAATGTCGAGATAACCTCTTTCAGTGTTTTAGTACTAAGCTTTCATAAATAGTGTCAGGCATGAGGACAAATAGTTCTACACACAAATTTGAAATTTGACCCTGTTAAAAGCTTTGTGCCATTAAGTTCCCTCTACTGAGGGCACTGTGTGCTGTTGTTTTATAGCCATTTAGCTAAATGAGCATAAAGCTCCCTCTACTGTTTGTTTTGCCTTGAAACTTATTTATTGTGTTGGGTTTAAAAATAAAAAACAATGCATGTTTGCCTCTTTAATATTGTGATGTTTAAATACAGTGCCAGGGGGAGGGAAAGCCATCCTGACAGATTTTACTTAGTGCTACAGATAGTGTTATTGCCAGAGAGTAGGGGCAAAGTTACATGAATGTGAGTGTCAACAATTCAAATGCATATGTATATTAGATAAGATAGCAATCTAGGTAATAGGAAACCTTTTCAGAAAATTCTAACATTCCAAATTGTCTTTTCTAGGGGAGAGTGGAGGTATGCAGAGTGCTGCCAGTCACCTAGGTTCCCAAGACGGGGGCATGATAACTATGCACAGTCCAAAGAGATCGGGGAAGATTCCTCCAAAACTCCACAATCATATGGTCCATCGAGTCTGGAAGGAATGCATCCTCAATAGAACCCAGTCCAAGTATGTTTTCTGGATCATGTCTGGGTCATGGTGTAGTAACCATCTACTTGGTTGCTATATGAAGATGGTGAATCACATTACAGCATTGTGTGACCAAACTTGAGAGGTCATTGGATTGGTATTTCGTCTTTTTGAATGTAATAGAATAAAATTCAAAACAAAGATTTCAAAATTTAGACATTTGCTTTACTTGATTTTATTATTCAGGAAATTTTTTACATTCCTGGTCATCTAAATATTTGATCTGATATTTTTCAACACAGATGGCTCAGAGATTCACCCTGAGTGGCAGGACAGTAGTAATCAGGTTTGGTTTTTATTTGTAATACCAATGTATGAATGCTTCCCAATTACAAAGGGAAACAACTTTCTTTGCCGATTTACTATTATACATGAGCCTTACGTTTTAATTGTCAATACGTTTTTGAATGAAACTGATGACCTGCTTCACTTCTGTTTGTTGATTTTGGAAAACAATGTTCTATTCTTTCTCTACCTGACTTTTTTCCTTCTTTTTCTTCCCTCCCTCCCCTCTTGCCTTAACATATTTTTGTGAGCCCATTGTTCAGTATCTTAACACATTTTTGGAAAAAAGGGAGAATTGATTCTAGGAAGAGACTGCTGGTGATTATTTTAATTGCCTAAATGATAATGACAAACAGTAGTCGATAAATACTATTCCACTTATGAAGATTTATGTAAACATAATCAGCATGGTTTTATATCTGTTTTTATATGAGTGAGATGTCTACTTTCTTGACTGATGCAAGTAGACAAATGAGTCTTGATTCTCTGGAACAGAATGAATACAGACATTCTTGTCAATAAGTGCTAATAACTTCATTCATTTAGAAGTTAATTAAATGTTTCTTAAGTGACTGCTGTTCAAAGTTTTATATACAGATTTAAAACCTGTCGTTTGGCCCCAGCTTTTAGCAAATTCATACCAAATATTTATTGTTCAATCATTCGGTTCTAGAGTAGGCCACTGAAGATACAGAAGATAAACTCTAAAATATTTGCAGTGGAAAATCATATGACACTGTAGAATTAAAAAGCTACCTCTAGTTACTTTAAAGTGATCTTTTCCTTTAGAATAATTGGTACAGGTATTTTTACCTCTATCTGCAATGCTTAGATAATTTCCATGTTAACTAACATTTTCTTTTTCTTTTCCTTTCTTTGATTTTTGTCACTATCACCCTTATACCTTTATAGCTCTAACAGACTATAGCCCTTCTATCAGCAGCACAGAACAGGGAAGTGAGACAGCCAAGTGGGTAGGAGAGTGTGGAGAGCAAGAAACCCTGCAGTAAAAACATCACTGGAACACTTTGCAAAATCAGCAATCCACTTTAGCAAAATCAGCAATCCAGAAATATAGCCCCACATTCTAATTTTCATTACATAATAATAGCTATCTACTATTTACCATACTGAGTGACAAGTAGGATATATTTTGTTTTCTATTTTTTAGTTCACATTAAAAATGGTAGAGTGCTGCCCTTAAATGCTAGTAAGTATTATACAGGTTGAGTATCCCTTATCTAAAATGCTAGGCACCAGAAGTATTGGGGATTTCAGAGGTTTTTTTTTTTTTTTTTATTTTCGAATATTTACATATACGTTATGAGATATCTTGGGGATGGGACTCAAGTCCAACTGTGAAATTCTTTTGTGTTTCATATGCATATAGCCTGAAGGTATTTTTATTAATCTTATACAATATTTTAAATAATTGTGTGTCTGAAACAAAATTTGTGTACATTGAACCATCAGAAAACAAAGGTGTCAATATCTCAGCCATCCTGTGAACAATCTGTGGTTGTTTGGCATCACCATCTTCTGACTGAATTTATATGCTTCTAATAAGCAATCATTTTTTACACTTACACATGAGTAGTTAATAGTAAAAAATATGACATATCATTAATACCATGAAAAAATGTGTTCAAGCACTGTAGTAGCCTTACCAGAATGCATGTATCAACTATTAAACAACAGCAGGCTTTCAGTCTCCACCTCCAACGCTGTACTGTAATGCCCTTGTGGACACTAAATAAACTGTTTATGGTGTGCCTATGTTTTGCCTGTAACTATCATGTGAGGTTAGGTGTGCAATTTTCTACTTGTGGTGTCATGTAGGCACTCAAGAAATTTTGGATTTTTGAGCATTTTGGATTTTAAATTAGGAATGCTCAACCTGTTGGAGTTTTAAGAGTGATTTAAGCAATCTTTATTAGAGGATATATAATTTACAGATGCTATGGAAAGGTAATTTCAAAAGATAGTTATTTCTACATAATTTAGGTGACCTTTTTTTTATAAGCAACGACTAATAATGTGAGATATTGTTTAATCGCTGTATATACCACCCTTGTTAAAATGTGCATTCAACTTAAATAGAAATATTTTGAGTCTTCTAGTGCATAGAACAAGTAGTTTTTTTTCCTTTTGTTGCTCAGAGCTATATATCAGCAGGATGCTGTTACTATGTAAAATGTCTTCAACTCTTTTAAATATTTTTCTCCCCAGAGGCCTGAGTATTATCTCATGTTTACACATAAGTCACATTTTTAACCTTTTTAGGAGGAGCCAAATGTCAACTCCAACTCTTGAAGAAGAGCCTGCTAACAATCCTGCTACTTGGGATTTTGTGGATCCAACCCAAAGAGTCAGCTGTTCTTGTTCCAGGTAGGTTGTTAAAAAAGGCAAAATAGTAGTCAAATAGAATGATGGCACATTTTGTTGGCTCATCTCTTGGCCTCACAGACCAGTTCTTCCCTATGTTTTGTTTTGTTTTAAATCTCCTTCCTCCTCCAGTAGAGAAAAAAAAAGATAAGTCTTTTCTCATATGCAGATGATACAATTTTGTCGGAACTCTGAGCTTATTAGATAACTGGCCCTGTTGACAAATTGCTCCCGCAAAATTTTTTCAGTTAATTACTTCAAAGCTAAAACGCATCAGTTTGACAAGACAATCCTGAGCCCTGTAAAGAACTTTACTCTTAACTTTAAAGTAGAAATACATATTGAAAACAGGTTAGCTTAAGTTAATAGAGTTTGGATTACATAAATTTTCTGTAGATAATTTGTTTTGTTGTTGGTAGTGGTGGTGTTTTTTGATAACTGAGGCAAGCATTTGGTCACACCTGCTAAAAACTAAATGTAGATCTTAGGATAGGGCCCCAAATTGTTTTCTGTGGAAAATTTTTGTATTTCTCCTGGATATTCCTTGACTTACTCCTTTTGGTAGTAAAGAATCTTAATTGTCATAGATTTTCATTAGGGTTCTTACTTTTTTGTTTGTTTGTTTTTGAGACAGGGTCTTGCTCTCTCCTCAGGCTACAGTGCAGTGGTGTCATCATAGTTCACTGCAACCTCAAACTTTGAACTTCTAGACTCAAGAGATGCTCCTGCCTCAGCCTCCTGAGTAGCTGGGGCTACAGGTTTATGCCACCATGCTCTACTAATTTTTCTTTTTTTTTTGTAGAGACTGATCTTGCTGTGTTGCACAGGCTGGTCTTGAACTCCTGGCCTCAAGTGATACTCCTGCCTCGGCCTCTCAAAGTACTAGGATTATAGGCATGAGCCACTGTGCCAGCCTGGGGTTCTTACATTTTTTAAAGTGGATATAAGTCTCATCCCCTGGTTCATTTGATTGTTAGAGCATGTGGTGATGATTTTCACTTACTGAGCAATTTTGAGTAGCTCTGTTTCTAAAGTGTATATTTTAAAATTTGATACTGTTTAATATTTATAAAAAGTTCAGTTGTGATAAGCCTATTTAGAAGATGGCCATTCATCCCTCTATTTTAGATCAGGGGTTCTTAATGTGACATAAGTAACTTAGCTTCAGGATAGGAGGTGGTCCACATGCTCCCTGAGAATGTATGCGCAAACTGTCATGTGTGTATACTTATGGAACAGTCTTGATTCCTTCTTCCCGTTCTTCTCTGCTCCTTGAGTTGATTCTCTTTCATCAAGCTCTGCTTCAGTAAAAGCCTCTCGTTGCGAGATGTTGTAAGAATCAGCCTAATGAAACTCATGATTGATTTTTCAGGGAGCTCCTTTTTGAAGAAGTTGTTTGCTCATTAAGGGTTCTCTCTCTGAGCATGTGAGAACCTCTTTCTGGTCTTAGGATAAGTATGATATACTACAGCTGAATATCTCCTTTACTTTTGTCTCTAGGCTGCTGTGAATTGTGTGACAATAAGTATTTCCCCAGTTACATCGCTATATAGACAGCCCACAGCCAAGTTACGGCCCACCTTTAGCACATACATAGGATATAAATTGTAGTGCATTTCATTTGTGCCTTCATCTTATTTTTTCCTACTCTTTTCCTCAACCCAGATTTTTTACTTTTAAAAAATAACATTTTTACTGATTTATACGACATTTTTATTAGCTACCTGGAATTATTTTTTATCACTCTAGTTACAAATAAACAAATAATGTTTTTTCTTTTGTTTTCTGGAATTATTGCTTTATTTCCTCACCAAATTCCTGTACCTTCAGGTTTTTTTTTTATAGCTGTGTGCATACCAGGGCACCATTCCATTGGCTTCCAAATTTTTATCCCAAGACCTAACTTTCACATAGTCTTATTTTGTAGGACGCCTTTAAGAAATATCTTTAATATGGATGTGTCTTTCCCGACAAACCAGGTACCCGATTGCAGTCATTTGTAGCATAGCCTTCCCTTCTCAGCCTAGAAACTTGATCATTTATTTTTCTTCATTTTTGGATCTAGTCTGTCAGTGGATTTCACAGTGACTTCCTTTGAAATATCTATTATGATCCTCCCCCCCCCCATACTTTTAGCCATGGTGTATTTCTATACTGTTTGGCCTCTTTTTCTACCACCCGTCACCCATATCGTGGACCTGATCTTCTTGCTGCCTGCTCTAGTCAGGTTCCTTTCCTGCTCAGAGATTTGCCACGCTAGTCTCTTAACCTACTGGTACATTCCTCATTCTAACCATTTTGCAAGGTAGCTGTGTCATTAAATACATTAAATACAGTTGAAAAACTTGACTTTATGCGATTATCTACTTTCAAAAAGTCCTTGCTTTGAAGATATCATAAAATATCTATCAAAGGACTAGTATGGTTAAATGCTATCTTAGAAAATCCAAATTAGAAAGTTTTACATAAAAGACTTTTAGAGACTAGGTTTTAAATAAGCACCTTTAGAAAATATAATTGAGATGTTTTCCGACAAGATATTCACGTTACTGGAGTACTGTGCCCTTTGGGCTTAAAGACGAAGAAGTCAGGAATTTTCATGTTATTTTTTCAGAGTAGCAAAGACTTTGGCAAGAGTGTTTTCAGATTATCTGTTGCAAGATTACCAAACTCATCATGGAATGGTTCATTCCTCTCACTATTTAATGGCCTTATGGAGCAGAGCAGGGCAGCCATCCTGCTGTCCCACTAAACCATCCCATTATGCCACACAAATCCATTTTACTGCCCACCAGGGCATCATTTAGTGCAATGCAGCAGTAATTTAATGCCACCCTAGTGGCCTCAGAGAGTTACTACTCCACCGGCAGGAGAGCCCACATTTTTCCCTGGGAATGATTTATATATTGGGAAGAACTGGCTGACCTGCTATATAACTTTGTTGTACAGATTAAACCTTGGCATCATCTAGTGGGCCCTTACTGAGCCATTTCTCACGCCTGTGCTTGCCAAGAAGTATGTTAAGATGTGAACAGACTTGGTGTTCCAGCTTAGCTGGTGCAGGTGCATGTGTGTATGTGTGTGGTTTTAGTGTTCACTCACCACCTTGTTACTTTTATCTCATTTTAACACGTGTCTGCAAGATCCAAAGTTGTCTTTTATCCCTTCTTTTATAGGTATGGTAGCATGTAAGGTTTCTAGCCTTAGGATTGACCCACATTATCTTAGTTCACACCTTGAGGGCGAGTCACATAGTTATTTTATTCCCAACTTATAATACGACAAGCCATTATAAGCCATTCTATATTAGAGTTGGCAGAGTGTTGTAAAATAGAAATTGGAAACTTTCTATTTTTTTTTTTTTGGCAGATGATCATGACTCTACTCTTGTGGTTTTAACATGTAATATGAGTAGGTTATCTGAGGCCTTCACCAAATTTTAGTGATTTGGAATTTTTCAAATTGCTAATTTGAAATTAGCAATGAAAAAGAAATTTATATTTCTTATTAAGCCCATTTCTTACTGGCTAAACCTGTGTGTGATTGATTCTTCATTTTTCATTAGGATGTATTGCATTTTTTAATCATTATAAGTATAATTAAAACCTAGTGCCCTTTTAGATGTATTAATTCATCTACTGTGTGCTTTAAAAGACATAACCTTGTCAGAGACACCTCTTTCGTAATGTTATAATGATGCAGTTATTTTTATCTGTGTATTTGTTGATTTGATTTTAATTCTCATTTTAGGCATAAACTTTTAAAACGTTGTGCAGTAGGACCCAATCGACCTCCCACAATATCTCAACCGGGGTTCAGTGCAGGACCATCATCATCATCTTCATCTTTACCACCTCCTGCTTCTTCTAAGCACAAAACAACAGAAAGACAGGAAAAAGGAGACAAGTTGCAAAAGAGACCCTTGATACCATTTCACCATAGGCCCTCAGTGGCTGAAGAGTTATGCATGGAACAAGATACACCAGGACAGAAGCTAGGGTTGGCAGGGATAGACTCCTCCTTAGAGGTATCTAGCAGTAGGAAGTATGATAAGCAAATGGCCGTGCCTTCCAGAAATACAAGCAAGCAAATGAATCTGAATCCTATGGATTCACCTCATTCCCCTATATCCCCTCTGCCGCCAACACTCAGCCCTCAACCACGAGGTCAGGAAACGGAGAGTTTGGACCCACCATCTGTCCCTGTGAATCCAGCCCTCTATGGAAATGGGCTAGAACTGCAGCCATTGTCTACTCTGGATGACAGAACTGTTCTCGTAGGCCAAAGACTGCCTCTGATGGCAGAGGTCAGCGAGACAGCCTTATATTGTGGGATTAGGCCGTCGAACCCAGAGTCATCAGATAAGTGGTGGCATAGTTATCGTCTCCCATCCAGTGATGATGCTGAGTTCAGGCCTCCAGAGCTCCAGGGTGAGAGATGTGATGCCAAAATGGAGGTAAACTCAGAGAGCACTGCATTGCAAAGGTAAGGTGACTTTCTGCACCACCCACCTACAACCCACCAAAAAGGCCACACAAATCCACTCCCTCCCATCTCTCCCCGCTAAACCTTCACATCCAAAGTGAAAGCAGGCTTTTTTTCACCATTCTAGACTCTACATATAGAAAATGTTTAAAAGTCAAATGTTTTGTGTAGTGCACATGTTGTTTAAACATGTTGGCATATAAAGGTCCCATTATGGCATTTTAGTACACTCAGTATATATTAATTTATTTTTGGCCTACTGTTTGTTAATTAAAAAGAATATGGCTTTATTAGACTTTGCATATTTCTGTCAGCGCTTTCTTTGTATGTTGACACTTTTGAGAAAGGCTTTGCATGCATTCAGGTATGTAGCATGTCTCTAGTAATAATAACATTTATAGTGCTTTTGAGCCACCCATTATCCTGAACACCATACACAGATCATCTCATTTAATCTTCACCACAACCATATTATTATATCAATTTCATAACTGAGCAAGTAGAATCATACAGTTACTAAGTGACAAAGATGGAATTTGAATGTAGGTTGTCTGTCCTGCGAACCTATGCTCTTGAGTGGAATCCATGGAATCAGAGACAAAGGCATATATCCTTGACCAAGCCTACTAAGTTTTATTTAATCATGAATATAATCTCTAAAAGCAAATGACTATACAGGTGAACTTTTAGTTTTGTTTCAAAGTTCAGTTCAAGCTTTATAATGGTGTAAGTCATAAATGCTGCTTTTTTTTTTTAAAGTCAATCATTTTATCTTGTTTAAATTGTCATTTTCTCTTTTTAGACTCTTAGCACAACCTAACAAACGGTTTAAAATCTGGCAAGACAAGCAGCCCCATATGCAGCCAGTCCACTTCCTTGACCCATTGCCTCTATCACAACAACCTGGAGACAGTTTGGGAGAAGTCAATGATCCATACACCTTTGAGGATGGTGACATAAAATACATCTTTACAGCCAACAAGAAATGCAAACAAGGGACGGAGAAAGATTCCCTGAAAAAGATGAAGGTACCATTTAACGTAGAGTCCAGCACGGTGTGGGTTTCTATGTCAAGACAACATGTATGAGAAGACTTTGGAGGCAGAATGTTTGAGATAGTCTTGCCTGATTGCTCTGTCCCCATATTCATGCTCTTGGTACTATTGTATCGAACAGCATATTGTTCTTTTTTATGTCATGGCTCACCTTTGTTTAAAAGTCAGCCGAACATAAATGAAGCCTCATATTTTCCAGGCTATAGCTTGTACGGTGCATGTTTCCTCTCATATGCTAATTCTTGTTGGCCTATGCTCCCTACTTATTTCTTTTTAAATATTATTCCAAAATACCCAAAACGTAAAGAGAAAATGTTGATAACAGTATCTACTATTTATGGAGCGCTTATTATGCTTACTGTGCTGAGCGCTATACCTATATATTCTCTGGATTAATATCAACACTACCCCATAGACTGTCAGTATTAATTTTACTGATTCATTATCATAAAAATGAGTACTGGGTGTGTATGCTGTCTTTAACCTTAAATTTTAAGACATTCTAAAATACAGAGCCACTGAAAGAGGTATTCTTGAGAGTAAAGGAAATAAGACAATATAAGAGGCCAGTATAGTTCAGGGGAATGCTTTTCAGATTCCTTTACAGAGATTTGTCTAGATCCAGAAAGCTTGATCTATAATTCAGCATCCAAAATGTTATTAAAGACAGCTTTTAACACCATGGCAGGTCTGTAATCAAATGCCACCAGTACTGTTTAGGCATAAAACACTCATTCACTCAGAATACCCCATAGGATTGAGGGGAGAGTGGGGGAGTTCTTGGTTCTATTTAAATTCCAGAGAAAGGACATATCTTTTATTTCCTTTGGTTGCATAGACCATGATTTATCATACTTGTGCTCATAACAAGTTCCATTCTACCCTCTAATTCTTTGTGTTCTCCCTCATATTCCACACTTTGGGTTGGTGTTCATGTGTTTTGTTTGGCTGAATTTATTATACAGTCAGAGGATGGATTTGGTACCAAGGATGTCACTACACCAGGTCATTCCACGCCGGTGCCTGATGGGAAAAATGCCATGTCTATTTTCAGTTCTGCTACTAAAACAGGTGTGTACAATGATTATTTGCCTCACTTGGATTGTTGCTAAAATAAAATGCAAGGGAGATGCTTCTTTATTTGAAATTATATTCTTAGTGTAATAGCAATAAATTGATCTCATCTTTAATATATTTTTAATAATTTGTTTTTCAGTTCCTTTCAAAACTGATAAACATATTTGGAAATAATTGTCTCTAAATTTAAATAAAACCATAGGGAAAAAATTCACAGACAGGTCTTGTTCATTGAGATCCATGTCCTCTTCTCACTCCTTTTTGCTTGATGAAATTGTTCATTCTGTTTCTTTTGCCTTCTTTCCTACAGATGTCCGGCAGGATAATGCTGCTGGCAGAGCTGGCTCCAGTAGCCTTACGCAGGTGACAGATTTGGCACCTTCCCTGCATGACTTAGACAACATCTTTGATAATTCCGATGACGACGAACTAGGGGTGAGTCTGCTGTAGCTACAAATCTAAATAAGAGGACTTTGTTTCCGAGTCTCAGCATCTCTATATGGTTTGGTTTATTGAATTTGGGCGCTCTTATTGTAGGTTCTGAATGTTCTTTGAAAGTGTATCCTTTGAAAAGATTCTAGAAGTTATTAGTGTAGTACCTAACACCTCTTGGATTTTGTTTATTGATGGCTCTTTTTCATTAGTGTTATTCCAGTTGTAAATATTGAAATCTTTCACATTTATTTTGACAAATTCTTCTGCATATCATGGGACTATGGTGTAGTCATAGTAGAAATGCATTATATAATCCTTTTAGATGAGATTTTTAAAATAATGCCCACATAACTTTTTATTTAATAAGTTAAAGATTAGTCTACATTTTGAGAGATACACAAATATGATACTTTTTTAGGATCACGACATCATGGTAGGAAAATAGTATTTATATACATAGAAGTTAAATAATATAAAGCATCGCATAATTAAAGGGACATTTAAGAAAAATTATGGTTCTTTGGAGATCAGCTGAGCCAAGAAGAAATTTGTTTCCTCATCCCCTAACATACGTGTACATTTGGGTAAATGTAAGTGCCTGTTATTTCTGGGGGACCTAGAGACAAGTAAGATAGGCTCTGTTTTCAAAGAAGTCAATTTATTAGTTTATTTTCCTTCCATTATTCACTTATCTACCTCTCTGTTCATTTTACATACATTTCTTAATCATTTGATGATTAATTCCTTTGTGGCAAGTACTAAGGCTAATAATCATTGAGGTTACAAGTATGACTACCTTACTGGCTTTATACTTGAGAGGCTCAACAGACCTAAGGAGAAACAGCTTATAAGGTTACAGTGTACTTACTGCATTGAGTGCAGTGATAGACCTGAATCTAAAGATGCTGGACGTGCAAATATGAAGTGATAAGGGAGCAGTATCTAAGTTAAGGCTTGAAGGTTAAGTAGGAATCAGATTTCTAAAGCCTAGGAACTTTAAAATTAAATGTATCTAATTAACAGATATTGTACACCATTAGTGTTATAAGTACTTAGGAGATGATGAGATCATAATGGCCTTGAAGAATGAATGTGACTTAAAATGTGGAAAAACTGGGGTCAGTGAGAGACAGGGAGGGACGTTAGTTTGAGTGTGGAATGAGCCTTAATTCAGCAACAGGAATGAACTGTATCAGCTTTTAAGGATATGAATAGACCATTGATCTGCTTTCTGATGGTGATTAGGGCTAGGAAGGTTTTGGCCAGGCATAGGGCTTTGGACTGTACTGATAATATGTTCCTTTGAGGGTTGCTGAGTGAATTGGTAGAGAAGAGTGCTAATTTTTTTATCAGTCTGATGTGTAGAAAACAAGAGTCCTCTATCTGGTAACTTTTGCTGGATTAGAACACTAGAATCTGGATTCATACAGTGCCTACATGAAGGAAAAGGACATGGCAACATGAAAAACTCTAGTAGAAGAAATGGCTCATTTCTTTATTGTTGATCCAGGCATTGGAGATCATTTTGAACTTGACTATCTACCCAAAGCCACAAACTGCCTGGGATTGTTGGTTTTAATGATACTGGGGGTTAGGTTAGGTGCTTTGGTGATGATGATGGGAACAAATTGTGAAAAGAAAAGGAATCACAAATCAAAGAAGTAGAAAGAAGAGAACAAA
The DNA here is from genome assembly GCF_040939455.1 of Microcebus murinus. Taxonomy (NCBI): domain Eukaryota; kingdom Metazoa; phylum Chordata; class Mammalia; order Primates; family Cheirogaleidae; genus Microcebus; species Microcebus murinus. The sequence goes on along the minus strand of NC_134125.1, from coordinate 11,012,996 downwards.
AGCCAACACTGTGGAATGATCCTGTACTGTTCATGGCCACTAGCCCTAATGATTGCTGTCTGCTGTGGGCCATTGAACTTACTCTCTGTATAAATTATAAGTTATGGAATTACTGAAGACATGTTTACATTTCTGGAAAATGTTTTTTGTAACATTAATATGCAAAGGATGGTTGGACAGTTTTAATAGAATTTTCATTTCTCTGAAGTGAGTGTTTCTACTTTGATTTTTAGTCTGTCATTTAATGACATGAACAGTTTGCCTTAGAATCTATCCCCAATTCATCTTACTAGAAAATGGAGTTGGGAGGTTATTGGCTGAGTTTTTATCTCATGTGTCTTTCAATTTAATTTTACTTTTCAACTCTGACATTGTATAAGTATAAATAAATAAAAGGCCTTCCACTTGTAAGAATTATTTTTTTGCTTTATTTTATTTCATTTTAATGTCACCAATTCATTTGATCTTAAAGATAATCTTGACTAGTAAGAGACTTGATTTGTTTTGAATAACAGATCAGAGGAAAACATTCTATTTCAATAATTTCATGAAATAAGGTAATTTTTTATAAAGATGAATAGTAACTGTCAAAATATGTATAGAAGATACATAATTTGTTATGGTGAAAAAAAAAAAATTAATCACTTTGAAGGGCCTGAGGTCTACTCTCCTAGTTGCCTGTATCCAAACAGAAGGGAAACCAGACCAATTGCCAGTTACTGCTGGAAGCACCACCCTAATGTAATCATCATATCCATGAAACTACTCTTCTGACGACCTTGGAGGAAGGAACTGCTTAAGACTGGCAAGCTCTGCTTCGATGGCACAATCTGCCATCACAAGATCCATGAAAAAAGATCCAGTCACTCATTTTTTCATACTTGTAACCATCTCTTTTGTTTCACTGCTGTTTTTTCTAGTTCACCTGGTGAATGCTGTGTAAGGAAGCACATATCAATACGCATATGCTAGGAAATATTTGACTGCTGTCCTTCTTATATACAATTGTGTTACTCTGTTTTGATAATAATAATCTGTTCTTAGGCTGTATCACCCGCACTGCGCTCATCAAAAATGCCTACAGTTGGGACAGAGGACCGACCTCTTGGGAAGGATGGAAGAGCTGCTGTTCCTTACCCACCAAGTAAGTAGAGGAATTTGACTGAGCTTTTCTTGGGCCACTGCCTGTAACTTATGTATAATATTCTCACACTCAGTGGTGCTTTGTTTGAAATTCCCCTTTTTTTTTTCCTCTTGACAGTATTCTAACTGCGAATGAAAGTTGGTATTCCTGAGACGGCACACAGTTAATCATGTATAGAAACCATCTTAATTTGAGTTTCTTTTCCTTTGTTTTCTAATTAAGGATTAACTTTTTTAGTTTAAAATGTGGGAAAAATGTTTGAGTTTTTTTTTTTTGAGACAGAGTCTCGCTTTGTTGCCCAGGGTAGAGTGAGTGCTGTGGCATCAGCCTAGCTCACAGCAGCCTCAAACTCCTGGGCTCAAGCAATCCTCCTGCCTCAGCCTCCCGAGTAGCTGGGACACTACTACAGTCACGTGCCACCATGCCTGGCTAATTTTTCCTATATATATTAGTTGGCCAATTAATTTCTTTCTATTTATAGTAGAGACGGGGTCTCGCTCTTGCTCAGGCTGGTTTCGAACTCCTGACCTCGAGCAATCCACCCGCCTCAGCCTCCCAGAGAGCTAGGATTATAGGCGTGAGCCACCGCGCCCGGCCGAGATTGTTTTTCTAATAGTCCTTTTCCAGTAGGATAAATGTTGCACAAGTAATTTTCAGATTGATATGCTACTATGAGACTTTGTGTAAAATGTTTCAGTTTTCATAAATTTAATTCACTCAATATTAAATACTTGTTTTCAGTGGTCATTTTCAAGATTCATAGTGAAGTTTTTGTGTTTCCTTTTGAGATCAGCCAGTTTTATTATGTATGCTGGCAAAAAGAGAAACCTCCTTTTTTCTAGTATATTCTTTATCCTTGGAAACCACATTATTCTACAAGAGAAAAGAAAGCTAGAATAGCTTATATGGATACTCTGAAGCAGAAACATAATTCCATTGCAAATCATTCTTTAAGACCTTCTCATTAACTTCAGCTAGTAATGAGAACAAATTGAGGGGAAAAACCACCATGTCATAGGGATGAGTCAAAAAGTTTTATGAACCTGTAAATGTAGTTCTGATTTACTCAAATGTAGAAGTAGGACGTATACAGAGATTGGATTTTGACAGCTTTAGTGGATCCATAGATTTTTAAAATATGCAAAGCTTTCTCAAGCATGACATGGGTGAAAATGAGTAATGATAGCCAGCCAGTTGCTGTAGTTTTTTTAATTAAACATTTTTCTTTTTTTATTACTCTGCACTGCAGAATTTTACAAACTTGGAACTTCACAGATTAAAAGAAACTGTATTAAAATAGATACATATGGAATAGGTCAGCTGAGTGAATTTTTTTCCTTTATATTGAACCTGTTAATCCTTTGCCCCCTTTGACATGGAGTGATATGTAGTGATGTGAAATGTTAAAATGTCTGATAACTCATCCAAGGTTATTTGCTCACAAACATTCTGCTAGTTAGTATCATTGCCCAGTGAAATATATTGTGTCCTCTGTCCTTTCTCTCATTTTTATCTGAAAAGGATTTATTTTAAAAAGAAACTACTCAAAATTTTGATAAACTGCAAGTCCTAAAAACTAATGAATTTGAAATATAGCACAGAAATATTAGCACTTGAAAAATCCAAATATACAAGAGTCAAGAGGATCTTTTTAATATATACAAAGTATGTATGTAAATCTGTGTTTGTGAGAGTATATGTGTGGGGAGCCGGGGTGTGGGCATCCATGCAGTGTTTCCTCCCAAGAAATGACAATGAAAATAAGCCTGGCAAGATGTTTTCATCTTTACAATAGCTTTTTTGGACATTGAGGTGCAATACAGATGTATTATAAATTTAATGTCTAGAACAACACTGTCCAACAGAACTATATGTAATTTTGCATTTATTCTAGTAGCTCTGTTAAAGAAAAATAAGAGAAACATGTGAAACTAATTTAATATACAATATTTTATTTAACTTAATGTATTTAAAACATTATAATTTTTACATGTAATCAGTATAAAAGTTACTGAGATACTTACTTTTTTCTGTACAAAGCCTCTGGAATCCAGTCTGTATTTAGACATGCAGCCCAGCTCCGTTCGGTCAAGCCCCGTGCTGAGTGCTCCATAGTCACATGTGGCTAATGCATATGGTGTTGGAAAGCACAGTTTCATAATTGTTCATCTGTGTATGTAATAATGAAGAAAGCAGCAAATAGTAACAAATAGGTTTAGTTTAACATTAAGTTTTTGTTAAGGTTGTATTGTGTTATAATAAAGCAACAAAAACAGAAGAGTTTTCCTTAGGTTTTATTATTAACCACTTACTGTGGTTAATTTCTGCCTTTGAAAGCGTGTCAATTTGAACTATGATGTCTTTGAATAGGCAAAAATGAAAGACCTGGAGTTTTGAATTGGCTTCATTTATTTTTTCTCCTTGAGCACTTACTAATTGGAAGGGACTCTGCTAGGTTCTCTGGGGTGGGGAGAATACTGAAAAATCAGTGATACTGCCTCCGTTGGAGGGCTTCATTCCTGTACGTGAATGCTTTGCAGTACAGGGTAACGGGTGGTTTGTGTCCCTAATGAGTTCCAGCCGAAGTACATTAGATCCTTTTTTTTTTTTTTTTGAGACAGAGTCTCACTCTGTTGCCTGGGCTAGAGTGCCGTGGCATCAGCCTAGCTCACAGCAACCTCAAACTCCTGGGCTCAGGCGATCCTTCTGCCTCAGCCTCCCAAGTAGCTGGGACTGCAGGCATATGTGCCACCGTGCCAAGCTAATTTTTTCTATATATTTCTATTTGGCCAATTAATTTCTTTCTATTTTTAGTAGAGACAGGGTCTCGCTCTTGCTCAGGCTGGTTTCGAACTCCTGACCTTGAGTGATCCACTCACCTCGGCCTCCCAGAGTGCTAGGATTATAGGCGTGAGCCACTGCGCTCGGCCTGTGCAGTAGATCTTGAAGGACAAGCTGGGTAGAAGTAAGTAGAGCATTGTGGGCCAGACAGCTCACCTTTGTCCGGGGTGGGGGGTAGGGGGATCTTTTCATGTTGGAAGGCTGCGTTAATTTAGCTATAATCAAATAAGGCCGCATTCAAGAAACTTCAATTAGATGTACTTAAAAATGTTCATTATTTTGTAAGAATCTAACTACTGTTGTACTTAATAATTTCAAAAAATGAAAACTGTTAATTTTAAAGTTAGCTAAAACCTTTTAATGAGTTTATTATGTCTTCTTTCTGTTGGAAAACATTTAAATTTTGGTTACAGCATGGAGGTCTACAGTTTCTGTTGATCTTCTAGGTGGGTATCAGTTATTTGTGACCTTAAGGGCGTCCTCATTTGGGTTAGGTAGGAGAATGTAGATTCATAGCAATAAGTGGTTGAAAAGCAAGAAAACATTTTTCAGGCATGTTGCCAAAGGTGTGAGTTTTCTACTACATTTTTCCATATTTCAATTGGATCTTTCTTAGCATTAGACAATGACTTTAAAATGTTATCTACTTAGAGAGCTCAGTCAATTCCATCTGTAGTTCTTTAGGTGCATTGGTGATATCAACTAGGTGAGGCTGCAATGCTAATTTGAGTGTGATGTCATGATTCTCAAAGTCAGTGAACCCTTCATTATATTCTCCAATTGATAGGTCTAATAACAGCTGTGTATTCTTCACACAGTTCACATATATCATTCTGCTCATCAATGACCTTTGCTAACGGGAAAACGTTCATCTGAAATTTCCTTTTGAAATGTGTTTTGAATAAAAGATAGCTTTTTTAAAAATGGTTGGATTTTTTGCCAAATATCATATATAGATTCTTACTTTGCAAAGAAATATTCAAGTCATTTTGATTTGACATGATATGACACAGAAATGCTGAATTCCTATAGAAATCTTCTTTCAATAATCCACATTTGCTGATTCTGTTCTTCATAAAATTTAACTATCTGTTCTTGCAGAGATAAAATTGTGGCTAACATCTGTCCCTGCAACAGCCACCTCTCTTTATTTATTTATTGATTGATTGATTGTTTTATTTTTTAGACCTGACAGTTGGGTACATAGCCAATTCACTTTAGATGTGGCAATCCACACTGAATACTTCATGGTTTAACTTTTAGCCTGTTATGAAACTGAGGATGCCGAGTTGTATTTGCACCAATATAGTTAACAATAGTTACAACTCCTTGCAAATTTGTCTCTTAAAATAGCAGCTTTAGCACAGAGATTTTGCTGATATAAGATACAATGAAAAAAATGAGAGCATCTGGATCTGTTAATACTTTTTTTTTAATCTGTGCAGTAAACCCTTCATGTTTTCCTGTCATAGAAGGTGCACCATCTGAACATACACTCACTAAATTTTCCAAATTCAGTCCAACTTCACAATATTTATCTTAAAAGTTGTTGAAGATATCTGTTCCCTGTTTCCTAGTCCCAAGAGTGCCCAAAGCAAGTAACTCTTCGCAGCAAAGAAAACCTTCAGTTAAGACCTGAATGAAGTAGAAGACCTGCACTGAGTCAGTATCAGTCAATTCATCCAAAGCGATCGAATAATATATATTTTCCTTTTAAAGTATTGCATGAAGTTGTTTTGTTAAGTTGAAGGTTAATTCATGCTGCCAATCATTTTCCTTGAAAGAGGTAGTTGTACTTTGAAACTTTATTGGGGTCTAAACATCCTACAACTTAGACAATATATTATTTCGCAATTTCTGCATTACTGAATGACTAACCTTTTTTCCCTTAGTATGTAAGCTACTTTATAAGATGCTTCAGTTGCATTATTTCCAGGTCTTATTGCTGCTTGAAAGAATTATCTTTGCTTTTGCTTTTCATCTTTTAATTTCTGCAGTACAACCTTTCGTTCCTCTCCCTCTAATTTAAAATATTGGTGGTCTTTATGAGTGTTATAATGATGATGAGCATTGAATTTCTTTAATGGTGATACTGCAGTATCACAAAGCAAGTGAATCATGTTATCTTTAGCAGAAACAGAATAATATTGCAATTCCCAATCCTCATTTAAAAATCTGTTTCTTCCTTCAGCGTCCTGGTGGTCTTCTTTGACATGATAGGCTATTAAGCAGATAGAATGAAAAATCACTGATGAGTTGTGCAACTATTCACAAATTCCACTTTAAACAGAAACACAGTACAAAAGCTGATGGAGACTGGTGTGCTCGACCCCCATAAACTCTCACCAACCAGCCTTGTGTGGTAGTGGCACCATTTGGCAGGGGGAATTAGAACTAAATCATGAGCGTAGTAGCAGTCAATTTAGCCCTTATCGCTTACTAATGTTCTAATTGTGCTGGTCAATCTAGGAGAATTGTTTTGTTGAAACTTATTTTATTCTTTGGTATTTTAAATATGTTCATTTAAAAAATAAAAATATAAAAGACAAAAATGTATTAGTAAAAATAAAAGAAGGTGCCTCAGATCAACTTGGGAGTTTTAGGGTCTTTTTTTCCTTAGCAGCAGCAGGTACCATTTTGTCTAATGAAATCTTATACAGAATCCTGTTATAGAAAATGCATAGGGATGGAGCATCTGTAATGGAAATGAAGGTTGGGGTCAGGAACCCTGCTGCTTGGCCTCTCCAGCTCCTTTTTTACAGGTAGCATCTGGGGCCAAGAGAGGGTAAATGATTTAGGATTGTGTGATTGTTTTGCTTGGAAACGTGATAAGGATTATCTAATCCAGAGGTTCTTACCTTTTTTCTGCCTCTTTTTTCCCCTCATCCCACAAAGGGGAGCAAGCAAGTCTGTTGAGAATCACACAGCTAGTCCAGCCTTCCCCGTTGCATGAGGGAACTGAGGCCCTGAGAGAGGAAGTGTGACCCCACTATAGCAGAACTGTGCTTTCTGCCCCCGGATTGTGGCTCCAGCCCCCTGTGCTGTCTTTATACAGCTCTGCCTTAGACTGTAGCCCAGGGCAGTTATTCTGTATTGATCTTCCTGTTTGGAGCTAGAAGTCAGCTCTTGGTCCATTCAGTAGTTACTTTTTGTCTGTTTAAATATTGAAGTTGCTACAAAGAGCTACAGGATAGGAAATTCTGACATAAAATGTGATTCCAAAGCACTGATTTAAACGTGTGGCTCTGAACTTGTTAATAAATTTGCTGCATAGCGTACCCCCTAGTGGCCAAATTTTATAAACACAACTTGCATTTCTTTACATACACTCCTGCTTTTAAAGAATCAATGCCTTAATGAGCCACTGTTAGTAATGATGGTTACTTTAGGTATACTAATGTGATTTTTTAAAATAGGGTTGAGAATCACTGTTCAAAATATTAATTAAAGGAAACTATGATGTTTCATTTTAATGTCAGTCTGGAGAGAGGGTACAGAATTGTTTCCGCAAAAGAGCAGTTGTGGATTTGTCAACCAACTGAGTAATCCTACTGCATATAAGCCACCATTTGGGCTCCAAACAATTTTCATTTTGTATTAATAGTATTTTATAATACTTGAAGCAGTGATAGAATTTTAATAAAGTGGTTTTGCTATTTAATTGCTTCTAGTTTCTATTTAATTCACCTCTCCTTTGACTTATGAGGGAATCAGTTGTTGAAAGTAAAATACATGTTATGTAGACTTTGTTCACTTAATTAATGTGAAGCCAAACTATAAAATATCAACAAGGTTGTGGTAAACTTGCAGAGAAGGATGATTTCTGCAGATGACCTTCTTAGAGGTTTCCATTCATGTCCTATTGTGTAACTGATGTGACCTTTGAATTACCATTATTTTTGGTGCCAGATAGGGTGCCTGGCTATGGACTAGGACTTTTTAGAAGTCTTGCCTGCTAAAATAAATTTGTTTTTTTAAATTTTTAGCAGTTGCAGATTTGCAAAGGATGTTCCCCACTCCTCCGTCTTTGGAACAGCATCCTGCATTCTCTCCCGTGATGAATTATAAAGATGGTATCAGTTCAGAGACAGTGACGGCATTAGGCATGATGGAGAGCCCTATGGTCAGCATGGTTTCAACACAACTCACAGAATTCAAAATGGAAGTGGAAGATGGATTAGGAAGTCCTAAGCCAGAGGAAATAAAGGTAATTGTCAATATACTAACTTTCCCAAGGCAAGGTGGTTTCCAAGTGGATTTCATATACATCTTCTTTAAAGTGGTATTATCTATGTGCCATATATACATACATTTTTAATCATGCTTTGAATTAGAGCATGAAACATACTAGTTGGCACATTAATTACTGTGTGTTTTGATTAATGTAAAATTTTGCCATTATCATTTTTCTACTGATGGAATAAAAGAACTGTTGAATTATGATCATGTTTGTTGGTATTTTTGTGATAGCTCTATGCAACTGTGGCATGTCCTAAATAGTTTATCAGCATTAACACTGGCCTCATTTTGTTGTCACAGGACTTTTCATATGTACACAGAGTTCCATCTTTTCAACCTTTCGTGGGATCCTCCATGTTTGCTCCACTGAAGATGTTGCCGAGCCATTGCCTGCTACCTCTGAAGATACCTGATGCCTGTCTGTTTCGGCCTTCGTGGGCAATTCCTCCTAAAATTGAACAACTGCCCATGCCCCCTGCAGCCACTTTCATTAGAGATGGCTACAAGTATGTACAGGGATTGCGTTGTTTACTTCCACTATTTGATGTGATTTTTATCTTCACTAAACATTGATTTAAAATGATGATAGTAGTGTATCACTTGAAACTTTTCTTTATTGTCCATTTTTGTTTTTGTGTACATTATTTTGTGTAAAAAATGTGCTTTATTTTCCAAATGAAATTTTATTTGCAGACAGTCCATGACTTACAATGGGTCTATTTAGGCTTTTTCAACTTTATGATGATACCAAAGTGATATGCATTCAGTAGAAACAGTACTTTGAGTACTCATAAATCCATTCTGTTTTTACTTTCTGTACAGCATTCAGTAAAGTGTTGACATATTCAGCACTTTATTATAAAATAGGCTTTGTGTTAGATGATTTTGCCCAATGTAGGCTAATGTAAGCATTCTGAATGCCTTTAAGATAGGCTAGGCTAAACTATGCTGTAAAGTTTCTTAGTTGTATTAAATGCATTTTTGACTTAACAGTATTTTCAGCTAATTATTAGGATATAAGCCCATATGTACTTGGAGAAATTAAGGTTATTTGTATAGAGAACCATGGTGTTCATATCCATTCAGTGTCAAATCAGTGTTTACCATAGAATCAAACACTGAAGTGGAATTGGCGGTTCTCTTGGTGTGGTAGTGGTAAGATAATTTCTCTGTTGCTGACCTCATGTCATATAAGAAAGGAGCAACAAAATGGTGCTATGAATTGGGGGGAGGAAAAGGAGATGTTTATGGTAGCTTGGACATATTTCTTACTGTAGAAAAAGTAGTGCTGATATCAACAATGTAGAATTAATTTTCCCTGATGAATAATTTCTTAATAAAATGTTTTAAATGCTATAAAATAAAAGGTCATAAACTCAAATTTCTGTCAGGGCCAGGTAGGCAATACACAGTAAAAGCAAAGGACTTGGCATCACTGACGCCCAGTGTCATTGTGGGTGGCAGTGGGAGCAAGTGAGATCTGGTGGGTGCCCATTTAAAGGGATGTTTGCTATTCAGTTGCAGAAAGTTGTCATGCAGGAGTGAGGTCTGTGTGGGAGATCTTTCTGTTTTTGAGGGTGACTGGAAAGCTGGATTTTTATATGTCTTCCTTTTTAAAATGTTGGCAGCTAATTCTAAGTTAAACTTTAGGAACCAATAAGAAAAATTTGTGGTCCAACTTCAGTCTGTGGGCTGCATGTTTGTGACCTCCTATAAAACCATCCTGATGAAATCAATTTTAACGTCCTAATCAGGGTTCATGCTTGTGTGTGTAAAGAAGTATCAGCATGAAAAACTGTGACAGAGAAGTACAGAAGAACCCTAGACTTAGGAAGCTACAGCTGCAGTGTCATAGGAATTAAATTCCTGCCTTTAAAAAAATTCTATATATGGCCTTAAATTACCATTTTACCTGAATCTTCCCTTCTTTGGGAGTAATTTTGCCTGGCCTTCCCACACAGGACTTTTGAAAGGCTCCAACAGCAATGCAAAAGAGTGTGCTGAGAAGCACTCCTAGTGCCTGGCTTGTTTGCTGCTACTGTGCTTCGGTTGTACTCTAGCTTACTGAATTAGATACTGCTATGGCACAGCTAGAACACCCTGGCATACAGGGGTTAGGTTAGCAGCACAGTTGCAAAGAAATGATGCAGAACCCATTTGACAATTTCATCTCTTTCATACATGCAGGTTCCCCAGAAAGGTCACGTGCAACCTTTTGTTATATGATGGTTTAAATAATTTAGATCATTGTTTAGGTCTGTTACATCTATCATTTGCCATTTCACAGATTCTTTGTATTCTAGACTGGCACTATTAATAAAATTTTCTGTGATAAAGAAGGTGTTTTATATCCATCACAACAGCCACCAGCCTCATGTTATAGCTGTTGGCCACTCGAAATGTGGCTAGTGAGACCAAGACCGAATTTTTAGTTCTACTTCAATTAATTTAAATTTAGCACATGGGGCTAGTGGTTACCTTACTGGACAGCAGGGTTCTAGACTGTGTTGTAATCCTTCGGTAGTTGGCTCCGGCCTCCACCATTATGTACTCCCCCTTTGTTACAGGACCCCTGAATCGTGTGCTTAATGTGTACCATGCTTGCTTGGGAGCTACCTTTTCTTTCTCTTTTTCACTTTAAATATCCAGCTTCTAGCATAGGGTTGCTACTCAATTCATTTTTATTGAATGGGAAAAATCAGATTACTGTTACAAGATAAACTATTCTTACTACCTAGGGAGCAATTTAATTATTTAGGTTTTCAGTTAGTAGTCATAGTTCCTTTTCTGATCTGAACTGCATAATAAATTTAGGGTTTTGTTGAACAGGAAAATTTGAATGGAGTCTAGTTAGAGTAAAGATCACTATTACATACTTATTATTTTGGTCTCTGAGAGAGCAGTGATTTCCAGTCAAATTTTCTGGGTCATTTTTAATCTGTACTCAAAGATATCACCATGCCTCAGATTTAAAATTTCTTTATAGAGCCTGATTTAGATTTTCAGGGTGGTAGTTTTAGACATAGCTAATTAAAAATCACAAGAGAATTATTTGAAGAGACATTTCTTTATGACATTCTTCTTCATATTATAGGTGAATGAGTATGTGGATTATTGGAAGAACATTAGTTTAAGCACAGTATTGATATATGTAAAAGAATATTAAGAATTTTAAAAATCTCCATTCTTTTGATACTTTCTAAGTGGAAAAATGGGTTTATACACTGTTTTATATGCACATCTAAGAATGTACACTTGTTCCTCAGTGTCCTTGGGGGATTGGTTCCAGGACTTGCTAGATATCAAAATCCAAGGATACTCAAGTCCCTTACATAAATGGCATAGTATTTGCATATAACCTATACACATCTTCCTGTATAATTTAAATCATCTCCAGATTACTTATAATACCTAATGTAATATAAATGCTGTATAAATTGTTGTGCTATATTTTTATTTGTATTTTTATTGTATTACTTTTTATTTTAATTTTTTTCCAAATATTTTTGATCTGCATATGGTTTGACTCCATGGATAAGGAATCCACAGATACAGAGGACCAACTGTGTATCAAGAAAATGTTTTACAATAATAAAACAGCAGAACATTGCAGACCCTGTTTAGTTTTCTATTTGTCAATTCTAAAAAGAAGTCACTGCTTGTAAGAAAATAGATAAAACAGCCCAGTCAGTTTCGGGCAACTAAGATAATTGCTATATGTGATGCATAGCATATTGAAAAATAAAAAATGAAACAAGTGCCTACAATTCCATAGAAATCTGTTAGAAGCTGGAAACTATGACACAATATGTGTACTTTTGTGCAACCACCTCATTAATACTAGGGCCTCTTAGCAGCATGTGTAATATTTCTGTGAATTGTAGTATAGCACTGGCAAATGGGTTACCTAAAATAGAATTCCCTCATGGTCACTCATTACTATAAAAATGCTAGCCTAGATAGGGCTGCATTTTGAAAATTAGAAAAATGTTAAATTTTCATGTGTATTTGATTATAACTACTTTAGTATTATATATAGATTATAGCCTCAGAGAACAAGTACACTGGCAGACTTTCAATTTCAAAAAAAAATGACAAAATGTAATTGCAAATTAGATGGAAATTTCATCCTATGGTCCTCTAGCTAATTTAGCACTGAACCCATGTGTTGAAGTTCCATTTCATAGTTACAGCTTTTTAAAATTACATTGACCAAACCCAGCATCTTGTTTTCTTGTAAAAATAGTAAAAGTCCCCTCAAAAGTTAAGATGGGGATTGCTTAAATGTGGAATAAGTAGAAGGAAAAGTGCTATGTTGAATTATTTTTCATGCTTCTTACTTCCCTACACACTTCACTGACTGCTTTGTATTCCCACCCTTTTTTTTAAAAGAGAAAACTGAATATACCAAGTGACAGCACACACAAATGAAGAGAAATGTGCAGTATGTGGTTGGGGTTTTTGTGTGTCTACTCTGGCATGTGACATGCTGCCTTTCCTCACTTATTGCCCTTCTCTTTTCGCAGTAACGTGCCTAGTGTTGGGAGCCTAGCAGATCCAGACTATCTGAACACACCTCAGATGAACACGCCGGTGACGTTAAATAGTGCTGCCCCAGCCAGCAACAGTGGGGCAGGAGTCCTACCATCTCCAGCTACCCCTCGCTTCTCTGTCCCCACACCACGAACCCCCAGGACCCCAAGAACTCCCAGAGGTGGGGGCACTGCCAGTGGTCAAGGGTCTGTTAAATATGACAGCACCGATCAGGGGTCACCAGCCTCCACCCCCTCTACCACACGGCCCCTCAACTCTGTGGAGCCTGCCACCATGCAGCCAATTCCTGAAGCCCACAGTCTCTATGTCACCCTGATTCTTTCAGATTCTGTGATGAATATCTTTAAAGACAGAAACTTTGACAGCTGTTGCATCTGTGCCTGCAACATGAACATCAAAGGGGCGGATGTTGGGCTTTACATCCCCGACTCTTCCAATGAGGACCAGTACCGCTGTACCTGTGGGTTTAGTGCGATCATGAACCGTAAACTTGGCTACAATTCGGGACTCTTCCTTGAAGATGAGTTGGATATTTTTGGGAAGAATTCTGATATTGGTCAGGCTGCGGAGAGGCGCTTAATGATGTGTCAGACCACCTTCCTTCCTCAGGTGGAGGGAGCCAGAAAATCCCAGGAGCCACCCATCAGCCTTCTCCTCCTCCTCCAGAATCAACACACACAGCCTTTCACTTCTCTGAGTTTCCTGGACTACATTTCTTCTAACAGTCGCCAAACTCTCCCTTGCGTAAGCTGGAGCTACGACCGGGTGCAGGCAGATAACAATGATTACTGGACAGAATGCTTTAACGCACTGGAGCAAGGGCGGCAGTACGTGGATAACCCCACGGGTGGAAAAGTGGACGAAGCTCTGGTGAGAAGTGCCACTGTGCACTCTTGGCCTCATAGCAATGGTAGGTGTCCCAGAACACACATTTACTTTGAAAAGTATCTTGGTGTGGTCATAACTTAAAACCTTTCTTTACTTTGTTAACAAAAAATTTTATCTCTTAAAAAAAGAAAACTAAAGTGAGAGCTATATTGATTGCATCCTTAAATGCAAGGACTGAGGGAATGTTTTATATTGCAACACCTTTGGAGAGAGTAGTTGTTTCCTGAAAATTTCCTCTTGTATTACTTCATAAATAGCCAACCTGTATTGGATATCAAAGTTGTCAAGAGTATACATACTAATAGTTTGCATACCCTTGCATGTTTAAATTCACCCATTCCTCAAGACCAAGTTTCTGTGGTACCTCTTCCATGAGGACTTCTGTGCTTTTACAGACTTTTCTCCTTCCTCTGGCTCCCCAGTATGTTTTATCTCTTGCTTTGCGTTGTGGTAACTGGGGCATATCACTGGCTCTTCTATTATTAAAAGCTCCAGTTGACAGACATTTTTGGAGTTGGGCTCTGAGAGTGCCAGACAAATTGCTCTTCCCTTTTCTTATTCCTTTGCTATCTATCCTATGATGCATTGCAAGGGATAAAAAGGTGACTGAGAGACAGGGTACCTGCTCTCATGGACTTTATAATGTATTCTGGAAATGGACATTAATCAAATGAGTAACAAGTAAGCATATTATTACAAACCATTATAAAATAAAGTGATGAAAGAAAGCATGGGGTACAAGGGGCCACCATAGGCTGGGGGTCAAAGAAGATCCTTTTGAAGAAGTAGTAACATTTGCTCTGAGTTTTCAATGGTGAGTACAAATTAACTGAGGAAGGAGAGTAGGGAGCAAGGCATTGTGTCCCAGATAGAAGGTGAGGCAAGTGTGAGAGCCCTTAGTTATATGGAGTTTGGGGCCTTCAGGGAACTGCAAGGCGGTTAGAAGCCAGCAGGGATAGATTACAACAAGCTTTTTGAAGCATGGTGGAGGTTAGGTCTTCATCCAAAGAGCAGTGAAACTCATTGAAGCGTCATAAGCAGAGGCATTGACATTAGATTTGTGTAGCTAAAAAAGAAAAATGCCAGTGTACTCTGGCCATATGTGGGGTATGGATTAGAAAATGGCAGGAATAGATTTGGGAAGACTAGTTATTGAGGAAGACCAGATGTGAAATAGTCACTTGCCTTAGGGTCCTAGCAAAGAAGATGGTGAAGTAGAGGCATTTGAGAGATGTTTAGAAAGTATTATTGTGGGACTTGGTAATGGCTTGAGTTTAGGGGGTAAGGGAGAGTGAGATAGATGTTAAGGAAGAGTCCCAGATTTGTGACTTGTGTACCTGGATGGACAGTAGGCACTTGGGCCTGGAGCAGTTGGCATGTAGATGATAACTCCAGTCAGGGGGGCACAGAGAAGCTTCCTGAGGAGGAGGAGGAAAGTATAGGATGAGAAGAGGGCCTAGGACAGAGCTTAGCTGAACACCAACCGGTAAAGGCCAGGGAGAGAAGTGTGAGTGAGCATGGCAGAGGAGGAGGTGTCTTGGAAGCCAGGGACAACCAGTGTTGCCAGTCAGAGAAAGTGGTTAACAAACATTAAAATGCAGGTGAGGATTTTAAGATAGGGATTAAACATGTCTTCTGACCAAAGTGAGAACTGTTTCTGTAGAGTGGTGGGAACAGAGGCCAGACTGGAGGGGTTGTGTGAAGTAAGCGTGGGCTCTGCTTCTGAACAACTCTCAGTCTTGCAGGGGAGAAGGTTAGATACGGTTCTTAAATACAGTTTGAAATCTGAAACAATAAATGTATATTCAGAGCACAGAGGTCTGTGGAGTGAGGAGTGATGGGCGTTTTCTGTGTGGGCCAAGCATGGAGGTAGAGACTCCTAAGGAAGCATTGAAGGTTTATACTAATTTTTATAACTGTAAGTTCAAGCACAGCACATTATATACTTAGCAGGCCCTTAATTAATGTCATGGGTTTATGAAGTAAAGAAAATGCAGCCTTTCCCCTCAAGAAATGTAGATGATTAGCTCGGATGGTTCATTTTAGTAGATCACTGGTGGCCTTCAGGCGGAAGAGCAGTCTTTGTGCATGGATCAGTGGGGTCATCTTTCTATATGAAGAATAGCACATTTTATTGCAGGGGAGGTCTGGGTTTCAAATTTTAAGATGCTTAAAAGTATCAGATAGGTAATGTAAGCAAGTGAGGTGGAAGATTTTCAAAATCCAATGCCTCGAATTGTATCCTTTCAAAACACACTTTCTACCTTGCATTCACAAGGAATAGGGTTCACGAGAAACATGCTTGCTTTTGATTTTCTCAAACCTGTGGTTTTCTTGGTCTGTCACTCTCACTTTTGGTAGCCAATGCCTTTGGTATAAGAAGTACTTAACTTTTTCCCTTTACTGTAAGGAAAAAAGAAGCATGGGTTTGAAGAAAAAAGGCGATCAACAATGCTTCGGTCTTGGGCAGACAGCAGGGCAGAGGCCATGCAGTGCCTGAAGGAGACAGCTATGCTTCAGCTCCAGCAGGTCGTAGTTATGTAGGAAGAGGAGTCTCGGCCCTAGGCTCGTCAGGTCTCCCAGTTTTTCAAGAGAAGCTGAAAATCCATATTTGTATAAGGAATTTCCTGGAGTAATTTGTTCCAAAGTTTAACAAAATGCTCTGTAGACCACCAGTTTGAAACCTGTGTTTTCTTGATTCAGGAACACATCTGAAAATGTCTTAAGAACCCTTAAGCATTCTGTTTTTCAGATTAGGTTGGTAGATAATTAAATCTTTCTCTCCGTGCCCCTTTCCCAGTCAGCTAGATGAGTAATAGTGAGGCAAGGTCTTCAGGAGCCCAGCTGTGCAGATCCATGGCATATCACCTCGAGCCTAATTAGCTCTTTCCACAGACATTTTTGAGAAACTGATGAGCATTATGGACCCTTTATCTTGGGGAAAAAATACACATACATTCATAAATGCATGTGTGCACAGTTTTGCCTAAGTTTCGGGGGCTTTCAAATCCTAGGTTAAAAACCCCTCCCCAGGGTGACTGCCAGCAGAAGGAATGTTCCTAAACAGTGAACCCCCACCTCCTTTTATACACAGATGACTTTAGTCCTGTAGCTGCTTCTGCCATGTGCCTCTGGCTGCATTGAAGATTGTCTTTTCTTTATGCATTCTGTATTTTGTGCAAATATTTTACATTAAGAACATTAAGTTCCTTTTTTCCTACAGCATATAATCAAAACATTGATATTTATAAATAAAAGTAATACAATAATTAAGAAACTTTTGCAGCTCTCCTTTCTTATGAAAAACCTTGGAAACGGGCTTACATTAAAAAATCAGACCTATCCATTTTTCCACTTTTAAACAATTCTTCAGTTAAACTGTTTAATGTAGAATAACTCATTTCCCTTTTTGTTATTTTTGGTACTGAATTATGAATTATTTTCTCTAATTTAGAAGAATACCTTTCCTCTTGACTCCTGGGTTAAGTAGTTTAGAATCTGCTACAGCTGCTAACATCTTTGTCATGGACTGTAACTGAGACCCAAAGGGATGGCAGTAAAGAGAAGAGTGCTTAACCCCCCCTTTGTGCTTTTGTTCTTTGTCACTTCTCTTCCAGTGCTGGACATCAGCATGCTCTCCTCCCAGGATGTGGTGCGTATGCTGTTGTCTCTGCAGCCCTTTCTCCAAGATGCCATCCAAAAGAAGCGCACAGGCCGGACCTGGGAGAATATCCAGCACGTGCAGGGACCACTCACCTGGCAGCAGTTCCATAAGATGGCAGGACGGGGAACCTATGGTAGAGTCTTTGCCTTGCTCGAATCCTTCTGACTTCAGTGCTTTTCAATGAAGAGAGCTTTAGTTAGGTTTAATCCCTGCTTCACTGACAAAATGGAATCTTTTTATTCATGACTGTGAAATTTTATAATCTCTTTGTTTTCTTTATTTTTGGAGTCAAGTTTTCTAAACACCTTTCACACAATCCAGGTCAATAAGGAAAATAATCCCTAAAAGGTGTATTTTCTAGGTTCTCCACATCTTTCCAGTCCTCATCGCATTTTCATGTGGATATGGACTTCTAGGCTAGTTCTGTCTACTTTGTAGTCAGGATCATGATCTTGAAGGAAATGAAGTAGTACTGCTAGAAGGTGAACTTTAATTTGTCTAGTCTGCCCTCTGATCTTATTTAACCTTTATAAGTGAGTTCTGATTCATTTAATTAAGGGTTTTAATCAGGGGCCGTTTAATTAGATTTGAAAAATACTTCATCATGTCCATATGCAATGACATTTCAGATGCTAGATTTCAAACCAATGCACCAGGAACTAATTGTCCAGGTTGTGGGAAACAAACTCTTAAGCAGCTTCTTAAATTACAACATTGTTTTAGGTTCAGAAGAATCTCCTGAGCCATTGCCCATCCCCACTCTGCTGGTCGGCTATGACAAGGACTTCCTCACCATCTCGCCCTTCTCCTTGCCATTTTGGGAGAGGCTGTTGTTGGACCCATATGGGGGCCACCGTGATGTTGCCTATATTGTGGTGTGTCCAGAAAATGAGGCCTTGCTCGAAGGAGCCAAAACTTTCTTCAGGGACTTGAGTGCTGTATATGAGGTGAGAAAGTTATTGTGAAAGTTGTTTTTTATGACATGAATCCTCTGATTGTTTTTAGTTATGACTAAATTTGAAATATACTGCTTTCCCATCTTGGCTTTATTTTTTATGAGGTTTAGAAGACTTTCCTCTCCCATCCTTACCACACATCTTTAAATCCCATCAACTGTCTTTTCCATTTGTGTGCTCAAAGTTTAGTGCTCACCAGAGGAAAGTGCTGGTTATGTAGAAGATGATCTTTGCAAAAAGAGCATGTCTACTCTTTTTATTTATTTATTGGGTAGAGGGATGGGGTGGGTGGCTGAGGGTTCCTGAAGACAGTATAAAAAGTGTTTAGCTTGAAAATTTCTGAGTCAAAAGATAGGTTTAATGAATCATGTCCCTGTTGTGCTTTAATACTATATTCACCTTAATACTGAAATTTTGATACAGATTAAAAATGTAATCATAATAATATAAAAACCATGTAGATAATGTTACATCTTTAATATGTGAATTGCTGTTGCTTTTGAAAAATTAGAATGTCTGTCTTTGAAGAGTGACACATATTTTCTGCCAAAGAACATACACTCTAAGTTCTTTGCACCTGATACTTCTAATGTCTTTGTATTTGGCAAGATAGTATTTACAAAGTGTTTAGAACTGTGACGGGCACATTCTAAGCATTGTGAAAGTGTTTTTTAAAATAAGATTACAAACTGAATTTCAAAAAGCTTCCAAAACAGGACATTCACTATCTATAAATGTGTGAGTAGGCATAGAATAGTAAACTTAAGTGTTGCTGCAAAAAACATGAGATGCTAACATGATGTAATGGCATCAGTTAAGCTACTGGAGAAAGTCCTTGGATACATTCATTTCTGACCAGAGCCAGGTCCATGGATGCATGATACTATTAAGTCATTATTAACCTAACACAGAAAACTTGTCTAAGCAATTTCAAAGCTTATCCATTCTCTTGAATGAAGCCTTCAACGTAAGTTACAAAACATAAAAGCATTGCCAGATCTTTTTAGAAGGTGCAGACACTCTTTTATCTCTTAATGACTTTACTAGAGTTACTCACTTGGCAGTAATTCCTGCCTCCTTAAGAAGAGTGTACACTAGAGAATTTTGTGGGGGCTTAGTAAGCCTTCACTTCATCAGCTCTAGCAAGGGATAGTCATATGCGCTATGCTGCTGGTGAACAGGTAGTTTACTTTTTACAGGTGTATTATATTCTCTGCTGTAAGCACCCATTTAACATTCTGGAGATTAATAGCAGAATCTCATTGTCCTGAAACAACTATTTACTTTAAAAACGTGGTCAGCATACTCACTGCTTCAGCGGGCCCTGCTCTTGGTGATCTCCAACTGTCTGTAACATTATAACAGATGGCCCATAAAATTTTAATGTTATCTTATGGGAAAACATTATGAGTAGGGATTACTTAAGAGGTTTAGTGGACATATGTCTCAGTCAGCCTTAGTAGGCAGGAATCTGGTTAATTCTTTATTTGCCCATTAACAATCAGGTAGTGTTCAGCAATCTCCCCTTGTGCTGGAGAAATTGGCTTGGGTGAAGAAACATTTATTTTTCTTTAGAGGACCTAGTATAGGTTTTGGAGAGACAGATAGAAATTTCAGGTACATTATGATTACTAAAAAGGATCAGCTTATACTGTTGTTTTGATCGCTTGTGAGAAAACCCTATAAGAAAATGGAAAATGCTTTAAGGTAAAGAAGCCGCCTTGCTAGCTGTAGGTACTGTACGAAGGAATGGCTCCTGTCGTAAATCATGATCTTGTTTGTGATATCAGATGTGTAGGCTTGGGCAGCACAAGCCCATCTGCAAAGTGCTACGTGATGGCATCATGCGTGTGGGAAAGACCGTGGCACAGAAGCTGACAGATGAGCTTGTGAGTGAGTGGTTTAACCAGCCTTGGAGCGGTGAGGAGAATGACAATCATTCCAGACTCAAACTTTACGCGCAAGTTTGCCGCCATCACCTAGGTAAAAGGGAATTTATTTAGCAAAGTAAAATTTGAGAAGTAAAATAGGAAATCTCTCCCACCCCACCTTTACGGATGCGACATTATATTTCTTTTGTGTCAAGTAATGTTAGTGTTCCATTACTATATTTATTTAGATCCAGTTTTTGTGTTCTGGGTAGTTAAATACAAATTTTTATGTGGACATATATTCTTTGTGCCTAAAGAAGTCATATCGAATTTACTCCACATTTTGAAAACTTAGCTGCATGACTTGGTATTAACTGCTTGATTTTAACCCATATTCTCAAGAGAATCTTACAAGCTTGTGAAGCCATACACACATAGAAGCATAATGTACTATGATGGTTGTGGAATGTGTGACTTGTCATTTTTCAGTGGAGGCATATGAAATCAGTCTGAAAGGAGAATACTGCATGTGATTAATTTCCTCTTTTCGAATAAGCCTCTTGTGTAGAATTTTTAAGTCATTCCATATGCATTTCCATGTTTGCAGAATATATTAATATAAATATAAGTGTGGAAATAGTATTTTGGGTGTCATAATTAGAGTATTACAGCATAATTTTTTTTACAAGTGACCATTCTAAATTTCTGATTCAGTCGGATGCTGCAGAACATCACTAAAATCACTTCTCTGCGTGTACTCTTTCAGCACCTTATTTAGCCACTCTGCAGCTCGATAGCAGCCTGTTGATACCACCTAAATACCAGACCCCACCAGCAGCAGCACAGGGACAAGCTACGCCTGGAAACGCTGGGCCTTTAGCTCCAAATTCAGGATCAACAGCACCCCCAGCTGGCAGTGCGTTTAATCCCACCTCTAACGGTAGTTCTGCAAACCCTGCAACAAGTAGTTCCGCATCTGGTTCCTCTGTGCCACCGGTCTCATCGTCTGCCTCTGCTCCCAGTATTAGCCAGATCAGCACTACCTCTTCTTCAGGATTCAGTGGTAGTGTTGGAGGGCAGAACCCCAGCACTGGGGGCAGTTCTGCGGATAGGACGCAAGGGAACCTGGGTTGTGGTGGAGACACTGAGCCTGGGCAGAGCTCTTCTCAGCCCTCACAAGATGGACAAGAAAGGTACGTTACCCACTGATGGAGACAAGCGACTTCAGTGTGGACCTTTTCCCTGCCCTTCTGGGCTTATCTCCCTCAACCTCATGATCCTCCACATCCAATAAAGGGCCCTATCTCTCTGCTTCTCAAAAGAAAGTGACAACTGTCAATCTAAAGCTGCAGTGTTAAGAAATTTGTGACTTCTTATAACTTACAAACTTATTGTCATTAAACTTATTAACTTACTATGAAACATCTTTGTACAATATAACCACAGAAAAAGGGGAATAGAAAAAGAGATCTCCCGTTTTAGAGGATTATATGGCCATTTTCCATCTAGTCTCAGTGCTGTCTGGCTTGGTTGCCTTGATTTTGGTAATATGATACATATTATTGTTACATTTAATCTGTAATCATTGTCCAGGGAGTCAGTGTGCTAAAATTGACCACAATTTCTTTGTGTGTTTGTGTAATTTATATTTATTTTGTGCATCTCACAAATGACTCTCTGTTCAGCATTACAGAAAGGGAAAGAATAGGAATTCCCACGGAGCCTGACTCCGCAGACAGCCAAGCCTATCCTCCAGCTGTTGTCATTTACATGGTGGACCCATTCACTTACACTGCAGAGGAAGACTCAACTTCTGGAAACTTCTGGCTGTTGAGCTTGATGCGCTGCTACACAGAAATGCTGGATAACTTACCTGAGCATATGAGAAATTCTTTCATTCTCCAGGTTATTATATGCAAGTTTATTCTTTACTTTTGTTGTTGTTGTGAAAATAAATACCAGTTCATGATTTTTTTAAAGTTGGAAGTACAGGTTAACTATCCCTTATCCAAAATGCTTGGGACCATAGTGTTTTGGATTTGGGATGTGGAAGTCCAGTGCTCCTCCCATCTGCTTGGAGTTTTTCCATTTTTCTATGGCTCTGGGAACTGTCTCATACTCCTGCTTGAGCCCTGGGTTGTTACTGGTGAAAATCTCAGTGCTGTATATTTGTTTTTGTTTTTTTGTGGGAGGATGAGAGAAGCCAGCTTGCTTCTGCCACCACCGTTTTGGAACCAGAAGTCTTTCACAAGCAGCATTTTTAATGATTGCATATTTTCCATATTTAACCATTCCTGAATAGTTACATATTCAATTTGTCTCCACTTCCTCACTATTATAAGTAAAGCCATAGTAAACATGCTTTATTTATAATCTTTTTTTCACATTTCAGTTCCTCTTTTAACATGGATTTTTAGATGTAGATACTGATAAATATTGCCAAATTCCTTTACGAAAAAAGGTTATACTTACTTTCAGCAGTAATTGAGAATGTTTATTTTCACTGCATCTTTGACACCTTTATAATGTAATGATTAAAAAATATATATGTGAAAAACAATGCCTTGGGTGTTTGGATTTTGTTTAATGTTTAACTTTAAAGCTATCTTATAGAGTTAAAAGATTGAAATTAAAGTTATCAGAATAGAATGATAGTTTTTCGTTATTTTGAAATTTTTGAATGATTAGATAATAACTCCAAAAAGTTACTACCTAATGCCTATTATGTGTATAATAAAAGTTAGAATTGTTTTAGAATGCAAATTTTTAAATTTGAGGGGCCATAGTAGTGCCAGTAGTAAATTGAGAGTTTCCTCCTTAAATGGTAACAGGATAATTTTTACATGACAGTATAACTAGACCATTTTAATGGTGGTACATCTTCTTAAATTGCTGGTTTACTTGTGGGATATAGAATTTTATGTCACTGGAAAGAATTAGGACTTCATTATATTATGTTTGGTATTTATGTATTCTAAAGCTAAAGTTTCCTCTTCCCATTCAAGTAAGGAATTTATGCTTTCTCATTAGCATGTTAGATCTCAGTTTCTAGGTGTTTTTGTTTTGTATTTTTGTCTTTAGATTGTGCCTTGCCAGTACATGCTGCAGACAATGAAGGATGAACAAGTTGTCTACATTCAATACTTGAAGTCCATGGCATTTTCAGTGTACTGCCAGTGCAGGCGGCCTCTGCCTACACAGATCCACATTAAATCCCTCACAGGCTTTGGGCCTGCGGCCAGCATTGAGATGACCCTCAAGAACCCTGAGGTGGGTATTGGCAGGAAAGAAGCTTCCAGAATGAATACTTTTATACTGAAACGCAAGCCACTAACATGTTTTATCTAGCCCACATATTGGTTGCTTGCTTGCTTGGTCTTCTGCCTTAATGTGAGAGTTGGTAGGTTTCTTTAATTCTTAAATTAAAATAGAAGAGATACTTCTGAGGTTTTAAAAATTTTTGAGAAAAGAGGCAACCAAAATCTTGCTATGTTTTTGATGTAGGACCTAAGCAACAATGTACTTAACCACTTTTAGTTATTAATACTTAAATTTCCTAAGTTTATTTTGTTCTTTGTGTTTCTAAGCTAATCTGTGTCTGAAATCACAAACTCTTTGCCTTCCTCAGCTCTGGTTTGTATCTCGAGACAGTAGTTGTAAGTGTGTGTAAAGTGTGTAAGGTCATTTTCTGATGCACATTCTTACAGGAAGTTTACTTTCTCCTCTCCTTGTCTCAGGGCTTCTGTATATAAGCGAATGCTTTCTCTCTCCATCTTTCTAGACCTATGTCCTGCAGATATGTATATACCTCAAGGGGAATTTTACAGCACAAAAGCCAAACATGTTTTAAACAGAAGTTTTACACTCTTTTGATTTCTAAACGCCTTATCTAGAAGATAGGCGTACAGGACAATGTTCAGAATCTTCAAAGCCTTCAAATATCAGTTCCCACAACTTTATTATGTGAAAAATACCCCCTAATAAAAGCCAGCAAACACCTCTTCACTATAAGAGAGCTTCTTAAAAAGACCAACTGCTGATTTTAGTTGGCAAAGTAAGTTCTGGAAAACTCTCCCTTTTGTAAGTAAAAGGTTGGAGTAAACAGTGATACAAGTAGTTAATACTGTGTTCGCTGTAACTTGGTTCAGGTTGGTTCGGCCCCAAGGGAGCAGGCCACTCAGCTGGTGACCTGCATTCACTCTGGTCTTGTATCAGATGTCTACTTTTGTCAGCTTTAGTTTAGTTTATTCTTTGAGTTTGAGTTTTTCACTTTTGTGAGCGTTTCATCTGTTTTCTTTATTAGCTTTTTCTAGAATTTAAAAAAATGTCCCTACCTATTTCTTATTTTGTCTCCAGAAACTAAGAATTATTGCCTTTATAAACCATAGAATCCTTCTTTACCTCTTTGTGACTATTTTACAATTCAGATGCAATCAGTTCTTGATGCTTTGGTAAGAAGTGATCACAATTTCAAATGATAACTGATAGTATTCTGCATTTTCATAGTGGAAATCAAAGGCTGACTACCTACTATTCAGATATCCCACAGCATTATATAACATTTTCAAAAGTTATAATATAGTGGCTGAACATCATCAGGAGCTCATAAGATAAAGCAAAGCTTAGATTAAAATAAATTTCAAAAAGACTTCGAGTAATATGCCCCCCTCCCCATTTGCTTGGAACAATAAGAGCGAAATAAATTATTTTACTTTATTTAAGAACAAAAGAACCCAATATTATAAATATTTGCTCAGGTTTATAAATTTTTATCTGCATTAAGGTAATGGTTAGTTGGTCAGTGCCGCCTCTGCCTCAGCCTACACCTAGAACATTGTGCTTTCACCCGGTAAATATAATTGGGCATCTCCTGTGCTCCAGGTTCTGAGGATGCAGTGAGGAACAAAACAGCCAGGTCCTTGCTTCCATAGAGTTCCAAGGCTCTGGGGGTGGTACAGGTTCATGCAACCAAAGTGTCACATAAAAAAGAATGTATTTTAGTATCTGTCATGTAAGTCTTCAAAGAAATCCAATTGCTATTTCACTTTTGTTTTATATGGAATATTTAGCATATCAGAAATACAGTCTGGGAATCATATACCATGTATTGATTTATTATACACTATTACATCTGAAATATTTGACATTTAACCTTTTGCTTTACACAAAACTTCAGGCAAGCTCACCTGGACTCTTTTTTTTTTTTTGAAACAGAGTCTCCCTCTGTTGCCTAGGCTAGAGTGCAGTGGTGTTGTCATAGCTCACAGCAGCCTCAAACTTCTAGGCTCAAGCAAGCCTTCCACCTCAGCCTCCCAAAATACTAGGATTATAGGCGTGAGTGACCATGCCCAGCCTGGACTCTTTTCTTTAAATAACAGCTTTATTGAGATATAAGTCACATATTGTAAAATTCACCTCTTAAAATTGTACAGTTTAGTGATTTTTAGTATATACTCAGAGATGTACAACCATTACTACTATCTAATGTTAGAACATTTTCATCAACCCTGGAAGAAACACCATACCCATTAGCAGTCACTCCTCAGTCCCTTCTGCCGCCCCAGCTCCTGGCAACCACTAGTCTACTTTCAGTCTCTATGGAGTTTCCGGTTCTGGACATTTTATATAAATGGAATCATATAATAGATAGTCTTTTATGTCTGATTTCTTCCATTTAGCATAAATGTTTTTGGGTTTCATCTATGTCATAAGAGGTATCAGTACTTTGTTTCTTTTTATGGCTAAATGTTCTTTTGTATGGATAATACCACATTTTGTTTATCCACTCATTAGCTGATAGACATTTGGGTTGTTTCCACTTCTTGGTTATTGTGAATATGCTGCTATGAGTATTTGTTTACAAAGTTTTTGTGTGGACTTATGTTTTTAGTTCTCTTGATAAATACTAGGTCATATGGAGAGTGAATGGATTAGTGATATGTTAGCTTTGCATCTTTGAACAAGTCATTGACTGTCTCTCAGCTTGAATTTTGAATCCCTAAAATGAATGAATTGGATTATATTACCTCCAAAGTCTCTTTTAGCTTTATAATTCTTTCATTCTATTATTCCTTTGCCTTATACTATATAGTACAGGGGTCAACAACTATGGCCTTGCGCTACATCTGGCCTACAGCCTATACTTGTGTGGCCACCTAGGTAAGAATGATTGGTACATTTTTACCAAGAGAAGATGTGACAGAGACTCGTAAAGTCTAAACTTTACTCTTTATTCCTTTATAGAAGTTTGCTAACCCCTGTTGTAGTGTGTTAAATATTGAGATGTGTTTGATAGCTGTAAACAAAGATGACAGTAAATTTTGTCAAGTTTATCTGACATATTTGTCTTGGATAACAGCTGATGCTTGATTTCTAAAATTACATACACACAGACACACATATTAAAGTATATATATACTGCCAGGCCTAGTGGCGCATACCTGCAGTCCCAGCTACTTGGGAGGCTCAGGCAGGAGGATCGCTCAAGCCCGGGAGTTCAAGGCTGTAGTGAGCTATGATCACACCACTGTACTTCAGCCAGGGTGACAGAGTGAGCCCCCATTTCTAAAAAAAATTCTCTCTCTCTCAAACATATTGCTGAATGCATTTTCAGTAAGTAAAAATACCATATAAGACATACAAAAAACAAAAATATGAGCAGCAACCAGAGGCCCTTCTAATACCCCTTTCCATTCACTCTATAGGTAATCACTATTCTGACTTTTATTTTTTTTTTTTTATTTTTTTTTTTAAGCAATCAAGACCCTAGTGAACTATTCTGACTTTTAATAACATTGTTTTGCCTGTTTCTGACCTTTATATATATTAAATCATATAGTTTATATTCTTTTGTGTCTGACTTCTTTTACTCAGTATTGAGATTCATCATTTTGTTACTTGTAGTTTTTACCTTCTCTTTGCTATTTAATACCCTGTGTGACTATATCACAATTTATTACCCATTTTACTATTGATGGATATTTATTTTTAATTTGGAGCTGCTATGATAAATATTGTTATGATATATATATTCTTATACTTGTTTTTTGGTAAACATGTGCATATGTTGGTTCTTAGCAGGTATGTGTTTGTTCAGCTTAAGCAGATATTGTCAAATACTTTTCCACCAGCAAATTATACATTAGTTTTATCACCAGCAATATATAAAAATTCTAGTTGCTCTACTTTTGTCACCAATACTTTGTATTTTCTCTCTTTTTAAATTGTAGATATTCTGGTATGGTAGATGTGTTGTGTTACTTATCTCATTGTGGTTTTAGTTTCCATTTTCCTAATGACTAATGAAGCTGGGCCAGTTTACTTTCTAAAATAGTAATTTATTTTAATAAGGAAATATTAACTTGATTAGATTTCCTAGTTTGTATCATTTAAACAATGTTTTTGTAATTTGTATTACCATTATTCTCTGTGTGTGTGTGTGTGTGTGTATATATGTGTGTATATGTGTGTATATATATATATAGTACTGGACAGAAAGAGAGAGAAACTATTGTCATTACTGCTGGTCAGTTCTCTCCTCAGTGTTGTTCTGGGTTTTATTGTAAACATGAAGTTGGTAGCTTTATGTTGATATTGATTTTGATTTTGATTTCAGCGGCCCAGCCCGATCCAGCTTTACTCCCCTCCTTTTATATTGGCCCCAATCAAAGACAAGCAGACAGAGCTGGGAGAGACGTTTGGTGAGGCGAGCCAGAAATACAATGTACTCTTTGTGGGCTATTGTCTGTCTCACGACCAGCGCTGGCTTTTGGCTTCCTGCACTGACCTCCATGGGGAATTATTAGAGACCTGCGTTGTAAATATTGCTTTACCAAACAGGTGAGAAGGTTCAGTGTTTATGGTGCATGTAAATTGATGCTATATCTTTCCTCAAATATGAATATTTCCAATTTCTAATCTAAATGCAGTGGGTACAGCGTTAGTTCTTTGGAGTTTTCTTGTGTTTGTCTTATTAAGTGATAACTTTGATTCATCTAGGGACCTCTTTCCCATTTTTCTTTTTTAGGTCACGGAGGAGTAAAGTATCTGCACGTAAAATTGGACTACAAAAGTTGTGGGAATGGTGCATAGGAATTGTCCAAATGACATCTCTACCCTGGAGAGTTGTAATCGGGCGACTTGGGCGTCTTGGCCATGGGGAGCTTAAAGGTGAGAAATTCCTGAAGCAGTATGTACAGGAAACAGGAAAAGGGCTGAGCTAGTTTCATTAACTAAGGGAGAAAATTTTAAAATTGGAAGTAAGAATTAAGCAGGTTCTATTTTCTGATTCTTTCATATGTACAGAATAAACCACTGTTTTAAACTTTTCTAGCAGCAAAATCATTTATCATAATAAAGTCTTAATTATTGAACCCCAGTATATAAAATAGTAAAAGAGTGTTTTATTAGTATAAAAGTGATACTCAGTAAATTTAAATTTCTAACATTTATTTATATATTGAGGCAGTGAGAAGAACAAGTTAGTTTTAAGACAAAGATTTAGGTGATAAGTTGAGTTGTATATGAACAGCCTTCAATGTATTTGTTTGATGGTTGATGGTTTTGTATTTCTTTGGGGTTTTTTTGGTGGCACAATAGCAAGAAAATCCTGTTTCATGAGGACGAGTCATTGCAAATAGGAGCAGTCTTTATTCATATTGCCACTGTTTGGGTGTCTTCAGTCTGGAAGCTTGAAAGAACAGATTTTTCAAAGTTGAATCCCCATCTCCCACTGCTTACTTTCCTTATCATAAATACAACAATCAGTCAAGAAACACTAAAAGTAACTGTAGCATAACACAAGTGACCACCAGCAGCTGCCTCGCCTGGCACTCAGCCCACGTCATTTACCGTTCCTAGTGTAGCTGCTTGTACAGTTTTATGTGAGTAGTGTGAATAGGCCTAGATTTTTTTTAAAGCCTTATTAATTAGTGATATATTTATAAGAAGTTCAGTATATGCATATAGATGGGAGATGGCTTTTTCTAAGGTCTTCACAAAAGCAAGGGTTGTGTCACAGATTAGCTTGGTGGTTTCCCACATGCAAATACATTAGAACAGAATCAGCAAAGTTTCTTTGTAAAGGGCCAGATTGTAAATATTTTCAGCCTGCAGGCCAGATGGTCAGTGCTGTGACTGCTCAACTCTGCCATTGTACTGTCAAAACAGGTACAGACAATACCTGAATGAATGGAGATGGTTGTGTTTTAATAAAACTTTATTTACAAAAACAGGTGGTAGGCAGGATTTGGCCTGTGGGTCATAGTTTTCTGACCCCTGTGATAGAGCATGTAAATTATTTCTTTATAGGAATTTGATATGAGGTATTTGTAGAATCCCTGAAATAAAACCACTGATACAGATTTAACCTGCATTGTTGGAAATGTCTAAGTATAACCCACTTCCTACAATGCAAGTTAGATTTGTATCAAATTGTCATTGTTCAATAGCAATTTACATAAATATTACATAATATGTATTAAATAAGTTTTCTTAGGCATCTATTATACACAAACATTTTTTGATAATAAGTTATACTGTAGACTGATAAAATGTGACCCTTTTCATTTTTTATTTTTTAATTTATTTTTATATTTAAAACTTTGCTTATTAATTTTTCACCCCTATGCAAAAAGGACCTTTTCATTTTTTAAAGAATATCATACTTATAATGAATCTTGTATCAAGAGCTTAGCGGTCTAATACATTAGGGGATTCATTATTTCGTTTCTGTCAGAATTCCTATCTTCCTTCCCAGTCTGCTTTTTAGTCAATCTGATTTCTTAAAGGCTTTGAGCTATGCTTAACCCTTGGGGAAAGTTAAATTATAATAGAAAGGAAGAAGATGGATAAAAATGTAGTCTAGTCTAGTCACTGCATGTTTTGGAAAATTATTAAGGCCATCTCCTTCCCTTGTATGATTTTTAGAAGGGGCATACTCTTCTTCCTTATCTCTTAGAGGAGAGGAATGTAAGTGTGACTGGAGGAGCCCATCAAAAGATAGAAGATGTAGTTTTAAGAATAAAAACATGAGAAGAACCCAGTATACAGGAATCTGTTTGTTAATCTGCAACTCCTTCCTTTGGGGATCCAAGGTCCATGCCACATTGTAGTTCTCAGAACGGTGTTAGATAGGGGCCCTTAGATTTCAGAGTCGGCTTTGTGAATTTCCTGTGAGTTTGCTGTTTAGCTCCAGAGTGTTTTTGATAAAATACACTACTTTTTCTTCTTATTTGGTTTGAAATACAGAGCTTACATCTGTTTGATTCTCCAAGGTTTTGAAACATACATTCTTCATGCTCCTGGCCACTTTTAATTCAGCCATTTCAGTTTGAGGTTCATTAAGAGTATGAAAACATTTTTCCTTTCACCTGCTCTTTAAGGGGAAAAATAGCATATTTGAAAAAAATACCTGGAGGTAGAGAAGCCTGCAGTGGAAGCTTCTCTGCTGTTCCCGAGCGGTCTGTGATCTGATAGCATTGTGCTGCACAGGCGTGGTGCGTACTTCATGTGTGTCAGGGAGATCAGGAGAGAGCTTTTCACCATCCCAAAGTAACATAACCCTCAATAGTTCTCTGTTTAGACACAGTGCTTTTGTTGGAAGTAATAAACATTAGAAAGAAAATTTGTGCCAACTTTTCAATCTGAACTATTAGTGTGGCATCATTTGGAGCACTTCACTCACATCCCTTGTTTGTAAGCTCTTTTGGATAGTCTGCAAATGGTTCCCCTTCATTTCTGCTGCTGCTTGCCTTTCATGGAAACAGCCAACCTACAACAGTAAATAAAACTGAGGTCCACCCCTCTCCTAGTAAAACTGTGTTGTCATCCAAGGGAAAAGTACTGATAGGGGCAGTGGAAGAATCAGACCTTAAGAAGGAAGAGAAGGGATAGGGCCACTGACACTGATAGATCCTGGAAAAACATTTTAAATGCCTAAATCGACCTGGGTCTGTGCTGGACTCTCAAAGGTCATTTCAGACATGACTTCTGCCTACAAAAGAGTAGGCCTTTGTTCCTTTGTTAATGAAGTGTAATAGAAGTCAAGTAACATTTTCTTTCTAGCAAGGAGGGGAACCTGTGCAAAGGCATATTCCCTTTAGGGTCCAATCATGGAAATTCAATTACCAGGCAAAACTGGTAACAAGCTCAAACCTCCCATCAGTATGAATTTCTAAACACTATATGACTGCAATATTTGATTTCAGATTGGAGTATCCTCCTTGGAGAATGTTCACTACAGACAATCAGCAAACAGCTCAAGGATGTGTGCCGGATGTGTGGAATCTCTGCCGCAGACTCTCCTTCTATCCTTAGTGCCTGCCTGGTTGCCATGGAGCCCCAGGGGTCCTTTGTAGTGATGCCAGGTAAATTTCCTCTTGTCAGTTTCATTAATTAGATATCACATCAGTCCACCCAAACCTAAGTCCACAGACAAGTATAGAATATATCTTTATTACATTATATCTCTATAAGAGAAGATTGTACTTGGGGTTCAAAAATGGAAAACATTTGATCTCTTCCAGGAAGTGTTTTGTGATTTTATTGTTTTTGTTGACCATAGCTTATGAGTGAGACTAAATTCTAGATACGACTGAGAGCTTTTAGAGTCATGGCTAATGACTGTTGCCCTACCCTGATTTGTTGTTAGTATGTGAAGATCACCCTCCAAAATTCCGCTGTGGTAGACACCAGCATGATACATATTTGAATATCCTTTTGAAGACAGTTATTTGATAGAATCTCCAAGCAGCCTCAAAAGGATATTCATAGTTAGAGTCTTTCTGATACGGTTGAGGGTGAATAGCTAGGCAAATATGGGTAAAGCATTTAGCACAGTGCCTGGCACACAGCAAACTCTTAATAAATGTAGATGCCAGATGGGAGTGGCCAAAATATGTGGCCACAGAATTTTTTAAAAATCTGACTGGTTTTTGAAAACCAGCAACTAAACTATTTTGTAATTTTATAACTAAGCAGTTGTATGCTTTTATTACCCCTTTTACCATCCAGATATCTCTTTGATCAAATGGGAGACCCTGTCAACTCACTCCTTGTAGAAGTCCATAGTGTCATGGTGTGAGAATGTGGTTACTTGTCATCAGTTCGTGAGAGATAGATATCTTCATTAGATCTTAGGTTATCTCAGTTGCCTGCACCAGTCGGGCAGTTACTGCACTTCTTTGTGCTTCTGTACTCATCCATTAAATGGAGAAAATAATTCCTACCTTGAGGTGGCTGTGATGAGTGAATGAGATAATGTGAAAGAGGTTAGCACAAAAGCTGGCATGTAGTAAGCTTTCAGTACTGTAACATTTATTAGTTTTATGGTATCAATTCTATAGGATTGTTATCATTTAGGAAAGCATTACTTTATAAATTGTGAGCAACCACAGAAGGAAAGAAAGTGGGGGATTTATTTTTATAAATACTTCTTGTATACATAATTAAAACATATTTGGTGGACTTGATCCAATTTTATGTTAACCTTTTAAAAATGTGAATGAGGCTTAGGTTATCATACTATATGCTATGAGTCAGTTTCTTTGAAGATATTTAAACAAACTGGGCTCAACTTTAAATGTGTAACTGTCATGGCAGTTGCATCAGACTCACACCACTGCAGATCATGCCCTCTGTAAACCTCATTTCCAGGGTTGTTCACTGCTACACAAGGGGAATTGACAGAATTCTTTTTTTTAAAGATGCTGTCACAATGGGCTCTGTTTTTGGCCGAAGTACTGCACTGAACATGCAGTCATCTCAGCTTAACACCCCTCAAGATGCTTCTTGTACACACATCTTGGTGTTCCCAACATCATCAACCATCCAAGTGGCTCCAGCCAACTATCCCAATGAAGATGGGTTTAGCCCCAACAATGGTGAGTGGAAGACCCAGAGCTAGAATATGGAGTCATTGGAATGCTTCAGGTTTTTCTGTGTTTTGATAAACAGCACATGAAATACGAAGAATGAATTGAAAGTTTGAGAATTTTTGGTTTTAAAGCTTTAATTTGTTTGCACTATTACCAAGACCAAATAAATACTTTCTTCTCTTGGGTAATTAGCTTTCTTCTGCTTTTCATTAAAGGAAAAAATAATATCTGCCTGGCAGTGTCCTGCACATGGGTGCCACTCTTTCAATAAATATTTGATGACCTGATTTGCAATGTATGAAGCAACTAGGCAATGTGAAAATAGTGCTTTCCTTCAACTAGTCATGAGGAATCTAATTTGTTATAAAGCAACTGCTTATTTGATTATTCTTAATGGAATTTTATTGTTTGAATATCCGTTAAGGCATTTGTTAAGAAATGGCTATGTATAAACTGTAAAGCACTTGGTATTATGCATCCATTTGCTTTGCTTTTGAAGAATTTTTAACAGCTACCAACATTTACTCATGTTAAATGGGGAGGGAAAAGGGATACCAAGTTGTATGTATGATATAATCACAATGGAATAACAGATACATGATAAAATGGGAATATCATAGGAATTGTTCATGGTAACTGGGTTCTAGGTGACGGTTTTCCCTTTTACACTTTTCTAATACTTTACAAATTTTCTACTGTGAGTACACCTTACTTTTATAATGTAAGAGAGAGTTTCTTAATGAAAATGTTGTGTTTTGATCTGCTTTTGAAACAGGCCTCCAGTTTGAGGGCCAGTTCACACCTATTAACTTGCATTCATTCAGCCTCTAATACTTCAGATGCTAATTGGATGCACAGACAAAGTCTACTGTGTTCTTGGATGGTGCCAACTTTAACTTTAATGATTAAATTGCTTCTTTAGTAGTTTTACCATCTTCAAATGTGCCTTTGGAGGCCACACAGAGTGTGGAGTTTTATTTTATGTTCTTTATTTCTCCATTTTGTTCATACTTGACATGAGGATATTATTGGAGAGAATGCAAAATGAAAGAATAATTTGCACACCTTGCACCCAGTAGGCACTCATTGAATCTAAGTTGTTAACAGCATGTGTCCATAGTAGCCATAGGCTAACAAAACGTGATATTTGTTAAGTTGGAGGTATGTATTATCTTTGTAATTTTTGTGGGTTTTTTTTCCCCCTCCCTTCTAGATGATATGTTCGTTGACCTTCCATTCCCAGACGATATGGACAATGACATTGGCATATTAATAACTGGGAACCTGCATTCCTCCCCCAACTCCTCCCCAGTTCCCTCCCCAGGCTCTCCTTCTGGAATTGGTGTGGGCTCTCACTTCCAGCACAGTCGGGTAAGGGTGATTTGAAGTATGTTGTTGGAAATAACCACAGCCTTCAGGAAAATAATCCTCTTGACATATGATCATCTTTTTACTACGTGCACCTTTCTTCTTGGTGGCCTAGGTCCTTGGTACAAGAGAAATAAGTGTAGGAAAGTGACTCTGTAGTTGTTTCATTTTGAATAGGAGGCAGGAATTTGAAAGAAATGTATTATTATTCCTGATGAATAAGTTTTATCAGAAGAATCGTGCTGTTACAGACACAAGGGTTTTATGCCATTGCTTTCTTTTTTTTTTTTTGAGACAGAGTCTCACTTTTGTTGCCCAGGCTAGAGTGAGTGCCGTGGCGTCAGCCTAGCTCACAGCAACCTCAATCTCCTGGGCTCAAATGATCCTCCTGCCTCAGCCTCCCGAATAGCTGGGACTACAGGCATGCACCACCATGCCCGGCTAATTTTTTGCATATATACTTTTAGTTGGTCAATTAATTTCTTTCTATTTTTAGTAGAGACGGAGTCTCGCTCAGGCTGGTTTCGAACTCCCGACCTCGAGCAATCCGCCCGCCTCGGCCTCCCAGAGTGCTAGGATTACAGGCGTGAGCCACCGCGCCCGGCCTTATGCCATTGCTTTCTTAGCAAACAATTACTTCTAGTTACTTGTTCCCTCCCAGTTCTTTATGCAGCCTGTGGCCTTCTGGATCCTTAAGTGTGGCCTTTTGACTGAATCTAAATTTTACAGAACAAATTCTTTTAATAAAGGGATTTGTTCTGTGAAGTTTGAATTCGGTCAAGGGGCCGAATTTGGGGATCTGGAAGGCCACATGTGGCCTTGAGGCCACAAGTTCTCCACCCCTGGCAACCCTGCTTACTTAACATGCAAAGTAACTGTTAACTTAAGAACAGGTTGTAGATGGTTGCTTGTTCTGAAAGGAGCCTGCCTTTGAATTCTGGAGCCAAGCAGCACATAGCAGCTAAGAGCACATGCCTTGGAGTCTGATAAAGACAGCTGTCTAGTAAAGACAGCTCTGGCTGGGCTGCTGGCTTTGTGACCTTGGGCAAGCTGACTTCTGACTTAGTTGTTTCTTAGCCTTAATTACTTTTTCTGTGAAATGGAAACAATAGCAGCTACCTCCCTCCCAGTACTTATGCTGTAATAATTAATTTATCCATTAACAAAGAATTGGTAATTGAAGTACAATGTTGGTTTTGTAAAGAGCAGAGATTGTGCTGTATTTTCTCCCTTTGTTGGAGCCTCAAGCACTATTAAATAGCACTGTTCTGAGACTAATCAGGTGGCCTTTTTCAGTCCTGAGCACCTGCAGCCAGTGACCTCCAAGAGGCTTTTAGCATTTCCTTTTTCTGAACCATTAAACTTTCTTTGATATCCAGTAAAGACATGAGGGCAGGGGAAAGAATGCATTCAAGGTGGCAGTAAGTTTTTATTTTTTAACCAACTCAGAATTGATACAATTTCGTGTGGTAGTTGAGAATTACATTTTTCTCTAAACAGAAGGCTTTTTAAAAACAAATGAATTACTTATGCTTTCGTAAAAGCTTCAATTCTTGAAGCTAGCTCAAAAAACTAAAGATGGGGAAATGTCAGTTGCAGAAAAGCATAGTAAGACTCTTAGTAGGAGTCTGCTGCTAAGGGGACTGTTGTTCCTCACGAGCAGATCTCGCACTGCTGGCAGGGCAGCCGCATCGGTGCTGTGTACGCTGTCCCGGTCAGCGTTAGTTGATGGCAGTCAGGTGCACTTGCGGATTTTCGTTGCTGGTGAAAGAGTGTGTGAGTGTGGTGGAGCCTTCAACTGTCAGAGATTGCAACCTTTCCATTTTAGTTCGTTACATAATAGTGCTATGGAACAGATTTTATATTCTGCACAAAAGAAACCAGAGCAAATGGATCTGTACTTACTTGACTGATGTTAGTTTTGCTGGTATCTTCTGCCTGAGCTGTAGTTTTGTTAGATGTCTGTGTGTGCAGCAAAGATAATGCCTTCCCAGTTTACCTTTCTCAGTCACCTGGTGTTTTTCTGTGACCTGCTACTACAAAGGGGATTAGTCACTACAGTGGTAGAGTGTATTGGTGAAAGTTCATTTTTAAAGCTTTATGATAAATGCTTATTATGCTTTTGGGATTTTGTATTTCAGAGCCAGGGCGAACGTCTTCTTTCTAGAGAGGCACCAGAAGAGCTAAAACAGCAACCTCTGGCCCTTGGGTATTTTGTATCAACTGCCAAAGCTGAGAATCTTCCCCAGTGGTTTTGGTCATCGTGTCCACAGGCTCAAAACCAGTGCCCTCTCTTCCTAAAGGTTGGTATTTGAAGTTTTCAAGGAATGAGTGACTTACGCTTAAATTTAATTTTGGTTAGAAATTTCTATCTTGGCCACCATAGTCTTATTCTATTCTAGTCCCTTTTTCTCTCATATCTACTTATACTCCAGGGATATTTTAATTACAGCCATAGGTGAAGAGTAGAATTTAGGAGAGAAACCCAAGTGAATCACACGTTAACCCAAGGAAGAGACTTTGTGGGTCCCACAGGGTAAGTCTTGGATGGACAAGTGCTTCAATATAATGGTCTTTCTCCAAGTCCATATCGTGTCACAGTCGTGAAGCCTATGTGGAAGGTGTAATAACTAGCTGTCCTCTTCCTCCCCTGCCACGGGCCGAGCATTCTTCATTAAAGAGCAAGTATCAGCTAAAACATCTCACATTTATACTTGTCCCTTCCTCTGTATTTCTTAGAACATTTTAATCCAGATTCTAAGGGTTAAAAGGAA
Source organism: Microcebus murinus (assembly GCF_040939455.1). NCBI lineage: Eukaryota > Metazoa > Chordata > Mammalia > Primates > Cheirogaleidae > Microcebus > Microcebus murinus. Next base: position 10,975,822 of record NC_134125.1, on the reverse strand, counting down.
AAGATCCCCTACTTGCAGTTTGTGTTTAAGAACCTAGAATGAAATCCATTTCTTGCCTACAGATTGGCAAAAAACCCAGAGGTTTGACAATATACTGTGTTGGCAGGGCTGTGGGGAGAGGTCAGGCCTTGGTGTCAGTGGAAATGTGAATGATAACAACCCTGTTCATTTTCCTTGTGTATATAAGTCCTACCTCCAAGGAATATTCCAAAGATACTTTGGCAGAACCAAAAAATGATACATGTAAAAGACTAGAATAAACCTAAATGTCCATCAGTAAAGGACTGATTGAATCAACTCTGATATATCCAAACAGTAGAGTATTAATCATCCGTAACCAAACAAGGAATATTTCTGTATAATCATTCTGTGATGTGTAGATTACCATGGAATAAACCATAAAATAAATATACACACATGCACATATCTGCTTATATTTTCACAAAGAAACTACGGAAGGTTAAACTTACAAGATGAAGCAATTTTCTTTTTCTAATGACTAACATATTATTATGAAATCAAAGAAATTATATAAAATCTATGTATTAGAATTATCAGTGTGATCCTAGATTTATTTCTTTTTCCTCTCTACAAAAGTATATACATTTTTTAGCTCTGTCTACTAAAAAAGCTTAGCAGCAATAAACCCCTCTATTGCCAAGATTGTGGCTCCCAAAATACCATTGATCATTCAAAAGAACCGAGGTTCTTTGTAGAAGTGACTGATCCGGGTCTGAAGGAAGAAATATTCAAGATGAACCTGGGACATCTTGTCACACCTAAAAGCAAGAAAGTAACCAAAGGTTATAAAAGTCATATCAAAGCCCTCAGGAGCCATCTTAGAAGGCAGTCCTGTTGGCCAGGGATGGGACAATTTGATCATTAAAAAGAATAATGATAGCAATAGAGGAAAGAAATCTTTGGACTCAAAATTGTGCCAAAAAACAAAACAAAAAATTATATTTTGAAGCTGCTAGAGCAGCAACTCATTAATCTGAAAATTGTAATATAAAAGGAAAGAATCAAGCATTTTTATCTTGCCTCTCCTTTACATATTTCTTAGTTATTTAATAAAGTAAACTATGCTAAAACCATTAGGTGAAACATTGATGAGGAACTTTATAAGGATGGAGTGTGCTGAGGATGGAGTGTGCTGGTACCAGCTGCACCCAGTGACCAGTCTTTATATTACTTCCAGTGGGACAACAGATGTGTTGCAATAAAAAGACATAGCATCAGCTACGAGTTATGGAATATTCTTGTATGGGACCCCCCCACCCATCCCCAGGGCCACAGTGGAATCTTAATTGAGCCTCTAGATCAAACCATTGATTTATGGGAAATCTGGGGGGTAGAAGAACGTGTTAAACACCACTGCAAGAGCACAAATCAGCCACTTCCAGACTATGGGGCCTTCTACAGATTAAGTTTTTAAATACCATTTATTTAATCATTTGCAACAGACAGACCAGGTTAGCATCTGATTTTAATAAACCAAATGTAAAAGGATGTTTTTAGATAATCGGTAAAGATTGTTCATGGATTGGGCATGGATTGAGTATTAGATGATGATATTAAGGAATCATTGTTAATTTTTCTTATGTGTGATAAGGGACTTTTAAAACAATAGTAATTATCTATAAAAGATACCTACTGAATTATTTATAGGTAAATGTTATAATATTTGGGTTTTGTTTAAAATAATGTTAGGAAAAAAAATCCTAAACCAAAATAGAAAGTGATGAATATTGATAATTGTTGCATCTTGGCGATATGAATTCATGGGACCTCGTTTTATATTATACTATTTTTGTGTGTGTTAGACTATTTCCATTAAACAAAATGTAGTAGACAAAAAAATCAAAATAGGCCCCAAAGTTTGCCTTTTTCTAACTCTAGGATAACGAGTTATTTGGGATCACAGTGGGGGTAACTGAGCAACTTAAAATTCACGGATTCATAGAAACCCTGACTTCTAAGACCTCAGGGAGCATCTGCCTCTGGCAGACATGGCCTCCCTCATTTCCACACCGTGGGCGTCCAGACCAGGGAGGTGACTGTCTTTGTTCTTTCCCCAGGCTTCGCTGCATCACCACATTTCAGTAGCACAGACGGACGAACTCCTCCCTGCCAGGAATTCCCAGCGGGTTCCACACCCTCTTGACTCCAAAACCACATCTGATGTTTTAAGGTAGATAGATACCAACCTAGACAACATTAGCCGTACAGTTTGAAGTATGTTCCTTAAGTCTTATTTTTCCCAGGTGCTTTAATTTTAAGTGTGGTCTTTTTGGACAAGATGCTGCCATTTGTGCTCTCACTAGTTAGCCAGTGAGAGCTACAGTCGCTCCAGGCGTGCATGGGGCAGGCAGTATACCTGCTGTATTCTAGGCATGTTATAGATCGTTCTGGGCAATTCCAATTGCTTTTGCTTCCCTGTTCAGAGGAGGCATTTCATGGTGATGGAAAGAGGTCAGATTTAGGGGGTGGATAGTTTGAAGACAGTGTCTGGAACTTAAAGCACTATTTAAATGCCACCCTACTGTTTACTGTAGTAAAGAGAGCCTGGGTACAGTGGCTTGCATCTATAATCCCAGCGTTTTGAGAGGTGGAGGCAGGAGGATCACATGAGCCCAGGAGTTGGAGGTTACAGTGAGCTATGATCGTACCACTGTGCAACAGAGCAAGACCCTGTCTCTTTAAAAAAAATAGTATAAAGAGATTGGTGAAGTTAATTTTAGTAACATATCTTATTTAAACTCAGTATATCCAAAATATTGTCATCACAACATGTAATCAATACAAAAATATTCATGAGATATTTTACATGCTTTAAAAATACTAAATGTTTGAACTCTAGTGCATATTTTATACTTGCAGCACATCTCAGTTGGACTTGTCTCATTTCCAGCGCTCAGTGGGCACAGGTGGCTAGTGGCTCCAGTAATGACAGCGCAGATCTAGAAGGGAGGGGGTGCATGAGACAAAGAGCTAGGGAAGGAGCCTGGGGCAAGTTAAAGGATGACTGCGGCCTTCTTCCTGCTAAGACATGGAATGTGTTAGAATCTGAGGAGCAGCTACCCTGTCGTGCTCACGCCCCTGATCTGTGTGTTCTCTTCGGCAGGTTTGTTTTGGAGCAGTACAACGCTCTGTCCTGGCTCACGTGCAATCCGGCCACCCAGGACCGTACTTCCTGCCTTCCCGTCCACTTCGTGGTGCTCACTCAGTTGTACAATGCCATCATGAATATACTTTAATTGGAAAAGCACTTGTTCTCTCTGGCTCAGTTCCTTCTCCCTGCAACCTCAGTCCAAGGAACCTGCTCCACTCTGCAAATACCCCACATCCTTTTCTTCAGACCACTCTCCACAGTCCCGCACTGTGATTCCTTCTCAGCAGGCACATGTCAATTCTGCAGTGTTCATTACCAGAGTGACTCCTTGACACTTCTCTCATGGACCTGGAAACTTCCATAAGCAGTGACTTTCAGCCAGTGTTGTGTGTGCAGCCCCCAACCACTGGTCCACAGGAAGTGGTGGTGGTTGGTGGCTTTTAAGAGGGAAACAGAAGAGACAGTGTCCTTTTGCACAAGAGTCTTTGTTTTCAGCCTCTGTTCAAAAACGAGGGTTGTCTAGCCCGTTGGATGAAATCCTCTAGTTATTGGTGTATGGCCTGTGGGTTACCTGAACTCCATAATCTGGGACTTTTTAAAAATGAGAACCAGCTCCAAGTATGTGATTTCATAGGGGTCTCTGTCTCCCTAGTGCGCCCATCTTGACCAGCATGAGTGCTTCGGTTGACTCCATACCTATGTGTAGGTACAGAAGGTCTGGAGACAGCTTCATTTCATTTATTTATTTTCAGTTGTTTTGTCATATGGTTTTTGTGACTTTCTTTTAATTATTTTAATTCACGAGGACCAGGTACAGTAGCTGAAACCCAACTCAGATCCACCATAGGATTCTTTGACTACATACCTCTGTCCTAGAAGCAAGAAAAGGAATGAAAGCAAATTGGGGAGATCATGCCTAAAACATAATATATTCAAAACCACTCAGCAGTAGGTTTTGTTAAGAACAAACTGGGTTTTAAAAGCTCTGCCATGGTAAGTGGCCAGTGTTTCATGAAGGATAACATTTTTATATGGAAGGCAGTCAGGCTCAACCCAGGGCCATGGAGGCAAGTACCTTAATTAGTTTTATATAGTCACAACGGAAATATATTTTCTAGTGAATTCTTATTGTAAGCCAGGTCTCTCCTCTCATTAGATCAAAAGGGACTTATGTACATATCACAATTGAAAGTGTTTGCTCATAAAATCAGTTATAAATATGGTGAGTTTTTTCTGGACCATAGGAATATTATTTCAAAGAAATATTACAACTTAACCATTAAATTAGTACTTGAAGTTGAGCCTTTGTGGTGGGGACTTTTTAAAAAATGCCTTTTTAAAGCATTAATGGCTAATTGAAGTATTTTATGACTCCTCATTCCTGGCCCAGAGGGTTGTCTTTGAGACCCTGTTTCTAACCTTTGTGTCGCTGTGTCTCTGTCTGAGGGCAGTGGGCGTGGACCGGCCTCCTGGGAGCCACTTTGACCAGGCCATTGAGCTCTTGCCATCCGTGGAGAGAATCATGCAAATCTTAAATGTTCTCCCAAGAGACTTCTATGTCCTGGTTATTAACAAAAAAAAAAAAAAGGAAAAATGTAATAATTGATATGATTTTGTAAAAGTATTTTTCTTGAAATAATCTAAAGTTTAAAACATTATATTAAAATAAAAGTTGTGTGGTGGGAATGTGAAAGCAGAGAAATAACTTGTAAATGGATGATTTTGTTCTCTGTACCACCGATTGAAGGGGGGGTTGACTTTCGCAGTGTATAGGTTAAAAAAATCTGATATATCAAACCATTTGTATCTAATGTGTACAGTGTAAAATTGACTTTAAAAATATTGCAGTGCTATTTTTTCTTAATCAGAAAGGAAAATTCTCAAGGCCTTTTGAAGAGCATAAGATGATGAAGATTGTAAACTTGTATAAAATTATCTTGGTGAGAAGACAAATTGTAAAGTAGATATTTGTAATCTTTTACCACTTTGGGGTTGCTTTTTTCCCGGAATTCATCAGAACTTTGAATTTTTTTTTAAATGGGCTGTTTTTAATGCAGGGGCTTTTCTTCCCTAGACACCCAATTCTAAGCAGAAAAAGAAAAAAAACACAAAAAACAAAAAAACCCCTACAAAAATTAAAAAAAAAAAGGCAGCAAAGGGTAGTTTTCATCTGGTGTCTTTTATTTAAGTTTTTTAAGTTAAGAAAAGCTGGTGACATATTTATACGTTTTTGTGCAAAATAAATGAATGGCAATAGATTTTAAAAAATCTTATTATGTACTTCTGTGTGAAAAAGTCTGTATAATATTTCCCTTAAATATGCATTATTTTACTTGTGAGTTTTTTACTGAATTAATCTGAAATGTACAAGCCCTGGATTTGCTACAGAGTGAGAAGTTATTTTATTTTTTTTTATTTTTAATTTTGGAAATTCTGCAGAAATCAGAACTCTTAACCATGGTTTGAACTAAACAGGGGACGTGGGGAGGGGAGAAGGGTGGGTTTCTCCAGCATGCTTGTATGTATATTTCAGAACCTTTTTTAAATGTAAAAGCTGTACATTTCTGGGAAGTTCTGAATTTCTTTTGTTTCCTTTTTTCCTTCAAGCATTTTGCAGTGAGCTTCTTTTATATATAGCAAACAATTTGAAAGAATACAAAAAATATGTGAAGTTCATTTAAAAAAATAACTACAGTATAGCGCTGGTACAGTACACTAAAAGACTTTGATAAAAAGAAACAATAATAAAAGGCCTCCATTTTAAATGTCATTCATATATACCTTGTGGATGAGAGCTATATACTTTTACACACTTTTTTAGAGGAATAAATTATTGAATTACTGAAACTTTGAGTGGCTTTTTTCCCCTCCCATCCTGCCTTTGTATAACATTACCTACACCTGTTGAAAAGGTGTCTCTATTGTGGATTGAACAATCCTAGACTAGGAGCCAGGTTCTGCCTCCCAGTCAGTAAGATGGGTGTAGGGTTTTACTGCTGCAGTCACCCCCACAGCTGTTCTGAAATGGTATTCTCATTCTCCAAGGCACAGGTGCCTTCCTAGAGCAGTTTTTTGACGCTAACACACACATACAACACTGAGTTTTAGGGCTCCTGGTGTTCGGTTCCTTGAGTGTTTTGAGTAGACCAGATCTAATGGTGTCTCCCAGCTATAAGATCGTGGTCAGTCCCGGAACAAATTACAAGTCTTGTGTTCCACTCCCTTTTTCTTCCCTGTCCCAGCCAGTTGTGTTTTGATGTTCCTTAGAAATGGCAGATACATCTGTCTTTATTGTTTTCCTGCTTCCTAGGCTGGTGACAGGAATACGCCATGTGACACCAACACACAAGCAAGTGCCTATTGGCTGCGTGCCGTCCACACGCTGTTCCCGTCTTCCCAGGTCCATCCGATAGGAAAAACATGTTATAGCAGGGAGTCTCAAAGGTTTATTTCCTGCACTGTCCAGGTGGCATAGCTCACTAAAAATGGTAAAGCCCCAGGACGCGGCAGATTAGGGTAAAGATCTGAATAATTTGAAAGGCTTTGCTTTTAGTCTCCCATCATCTGTTTAGAAATAGACACTGTTCTGAATATTATAAGCGTGAATCTAGAGATAAAAATTGTTGAGAATACTCAGCCTCACTTAAATTTCATCTGCAAATGAGGGGTGAGGGTGATTCTGTGAGAAACGCTTTGCAAACTAGAAAGCTGTGTCCGTGTTATTATAGTTGCACTGTTAAAAGAAAAGCTGAGAAAAGTGAGGCCAGATTTTCGGTTAATAGATAATATGCCCAAATCACATAAAGAACTACACGTTTCCCAGATCCCATGTAATATGGTCAGTCCGATGACTCCTACGTCAGGTAAATAATGGGAATTAGCTGTCTTTTTGCAAGTGTTCATTAGCTTGGATGCTTTAGCTCATGTATCAGGTGAGTGCTTTATCCAACAATTAGTGTTGGCTTGGTTTATAATAGGAACGTTATTTTCCTAACTACCACTCTCTGTACCAGTTCAGCCACTGTGTAGCTAAATCTCTTTGAGGTAAGACCAATTGTTGCATGCATCTAAAACATTGTGCAAGTTAGATGTAGATAGATTCGACTTGGCACCTTAGGACCCACTGGTCTTCATCCGTTTGCATCGCTCAGTTGCTTCCTGACGCTCATCCATCCTCTCCGGTGACACGATCGCATGGCTTTATGTTTCTGCTATTCAGGAAGTCATGGGCCAAGCGATTTGTTCGCAGCTGGCATCAAAGAGCCAATAAAAATCTTCATAAAAGTGCAGTTTGTCAGTAGGAGTTTTTAAAAGCAGATTTCTTGTAAGACATACTGCTGGAGCGTGAGCCACACGGAAAATAGTCTTCGCTGCTCCCACTACGCAACTCAAGCCACTGTAGAAAGGAATTTGCTTTTGCTTTTGAATTCACCGCATGCTAAAATCCTATCAAGATGCAGTTTGAACTTATTACTGTGTTATCCTGGTGTTAAATGATCTCTTGTTTATATCCCCTTGACAGAAAGGTCACTTCAACAGTAATTATTTCATGTCATTAATACCTAATGAGACACCATTAGAAAATTCTGTTGTGCCAGGTAATTACATGGTTGTAATGTTTGCCCTGGGCGTCTTGCTCTGCTTGGAGCCAGGTTTACCAGTCCCTGTCTACTTTGCTTAAAATTCCCAGGTCAAGTTTTAAAAAGATTTTTTTTGACACTTACTGCTTCTGGCTAGAACTCCAGAGTAATGAGCAGCTAAGAAATAGAAGCTGATGAGGAAGAAAGTATAATCTCCAGGAAGGAGGTTGGATACAACTAAAGTGTTCTTTTTTTCTCTGCAAAGGTTATTTCCTCAATAGATATAGGTTACCAGGTGATGGGAAGACCCAAAGACAGACACGCCAGTCCCACTTTTTTTTTTTTTTTAAAAACAAGCAGAGAAATGAGAAAAGCACATGTTCTGTTTTAATAATCTGCTAAAACAGCATTTATCTGGGCTGTTGGTGATACGCCTGAAACCACGTCTTTGCCTGCGATCACCTGCTACAACAAACAGGCAGGCATGTTGAAATGGGCAGCAACTCTCAACACTTCACTGGTCTTTGCTGCCTATTTTATGCTTTCTTTGCCTTGCCAGTGGAGTTGGTATGTTTCAATCCACCTGTTTCATAAAACCAGACAATATTCAGGAAAATTGGCCACCCCGGAGCTAAGATGAGAAGCTCTGGGGGAGAAAAAAAAATCTTTGTACGAGGAAATGTTTGCTGTGGGGGGTGGAAATAGATTTAAATACTTTAACATGTAAAATAGTAATTGTCTTATTTAATTTGCGCTAGAACATGCTCCAGTATGCATTTTCAAGTTCTTATTTAAATCTTATTTTGTTCACTTAGAAGTCTTGATGTTCGTTTTAATTTATATGCAGTATTTACATGTATAATTTCCTGTCTGCTGCTTTTTAAGTATGTGATTTTTAATTGTAGAATAGATAATGTTTATGTATTATACATCATTTTTTTTGTTGATATTTCTTATAATACTGCAAAGTTTAGGAAGTGACCTCTTTTAACAGGTCTAGAAGTCAAGATTATGTTTGTTTCCCAGTCCTTTTGTGTGACACGGGACAGTTTACATGACACCGAGTTTATGTCGGGCTGAGACTATACACTGGACTGAAGTAGACACCCAGGAAACATTTGTTGAACACTGAGACTGTCGAAAGAGTAGAATTACTTGCACCTCAAAAATCTGACATAACTTACCAGTGAATTCATGAGATCCTGATGCCTTTGGAAGAAATTGTTTAAAACATATCGGAATTTATTTCCTTTTTTTTCTTTTGGTGGATTTGGGGTTTCCATTTCTTATGTCAATTTTGTTAATTTAGATTTTTGTGGGGGAAAATGAGTTTTTCAAATACATTACTATGCAATTGTGCAGAATACCGTCTTAATTTTGAACCTGTTTTTGGTGATGCATGCTTTTTCTCAGTTCTAACAATATTTCTTATGTGGTTTTTTTTTTTTAATCTTTCTTGATTGATTTTTCCATCAGTTTGTTGGCTTTTTTTTTTTAACCTTTGTTCAGTTTTTCCAAAGAAACAGCTCATGGAGTCAACCATTCTGCTGTTTTTATCCGGGCTTTGTCTTTTTGTTCCTTTTCCTAGTTTCCTTGAGAGTTTGGTTTCATTTTCCTTGAATTTTAATTGCCTACTTAGTTTAATTTATTTTCACTTTTGATGATACAAGCACTTACAGCCTGGGGGCTTCTGGGTGTGTGTAGCCCTCCTCAAATTACATGCAAAATGTTTTATGTATATGCATTTTTCTAGGGAGAAGATTCTCAGAGATGTTTGTTTGACCCTAAAAGGGAGGACAATTACTGATCTGGCACTAGATGTCAGTCGATTACATCCTAGAAGATTTGACGTTTAATATTTTCACTTTTACACTCTTAGTTCTTTCTTTTTTGATTCACTTTTTAAAAAGTAAGTTCCCTTTGCGTTTAAAGTCTCTCACACTATAATTTTCTCTTATACTACAATATAATCTAGTAATGATCAGTTTTTGCAAAAATTTTCTGAAACCTTCAAAAACAAGATATGTCTTGTTTCTTGGGCAGTATTGTTCAATAGAAACATCATGTGAGCCATAGTATGATTTTATATTTTCTAATAGCCACATTAAAAAAGTAAAAAGAAACAGGTGAAATTAATTTTAGGTGTATATAATATTTTATTTGACCCATTTTATATCCAAATTCTTATATTTCGACAGAAAATCAATATAAAAATTATTGATGAACTATTGAGCATTCTTATTTTTGCAGTAAGTCTTCAAAATCAGTATGCATGTGGCGTTTATAGCACATCTAAATTTGTATGCTAAAGTTTCAATGATAAAAGTAAAATGTAGCTCTACCAAAAAAGTCAAGTTGGATTTAACAGGAAAAAAAAAACATTTTTACACTGCTTCAGTTTTTAGATTTACATTTTATGTAAATAAAAATTTTAAAAGTTTCTCAGTCACTAGTAGTTCCATATTTCAAAGTGCTCATCAGCCACTTGGTGCCAGTGGGTATCTTGTTGGACCGTGCAGTGAGGGGGGAAAGATCTGGTATTGATTAATTCTGTCTGGAATATATTTTCTGCATCTTCTATGCCCCTATTTGGGCCTCAAACTCTGTCACAGGCAGATAGTGAGAGTTCTTATTTCCCACTGCACATTTGTTGTTTCTCTGTACTTCGTTATTGGTGCATAAAGTTTTAATGATGTATCTCTGTTATATAATTTATTTCTGTATAATGACCCTTTATTCTGCATAATACTTGTTGCTTTCAATTATCCTTTGATATTAATCTCACCACCCCTCTTTCCTTTGATTAGAATTCCAGTGTTAACATCTTTGACCACCCATTTATTTTCCACTTTTGGCATTTTGTGTTAGGTGTGTGCTGCTTCATATGAGTTGTTGCGTTTTATTTCTTAATAGGACATAACATTTTTATTTGAATAGGGTGATTTTTACCATTTGCATTTTCTGTTCTGTGTTACCCTTAGACTTGTCAGCCAGTTTTTATAAATACACACATTTATTTGCTTCCTTTTGCTCTTCCGTTTTGCCTTTTTTGTGTGTATGGATTTGCAATTTGTTTTTATTTTTTAAAACATTTTGTAAGAAGCCTCCAGTTTCTGATCCTATTAGTGATTACCTTGAAACAGGCCATAAACGTTTTCTCCATGCTCTTCTCATTCCGTATGTCCCCATTCTAATAAACAACATTCCCTCCAGTCCACCCGTTCCTGTCCGGTTCCCATTCTCAGGACTCAATGGCTGTGTCCTCAAACTCACCTGTCAAACTTGCTTCACGCAGTGTTCATTTCCCAGGCCACATTGTGGTCCTTTTCCCTGGACACTGCCCTTAGCTCCCTTAGTCATGGGCTGCTCCTCCCAACAAAGGCAGAAGCCACTTCTGCACAGGGACTGTCTTGTCACGAGGTTCCCTTAGTGTCTCACACAGAACATGTTTGCAGAAGGACTTTGTTGTCAACTTTGTTGACAAATATTACATGCCTCTGAGGTGCCAGGCCCCGTGCTAGGGGACAGAGAGATAAACGATCCTGTCTTCAAGGTGGGAATTGGTCGGCGTGGTAGCACCTGTGACACAGTGGACTGTCCTCAGGAGCCACGCAGAGCACCGGGCAGTGAGTGAGCTGCAATCCTTCAGGCTCTGTCCCCACGCGGTTCCCACCCGCCTGCCTCTGTCACCGGGCACACATGCTTCCCATGTCCAGTTCTGTCACCACAGCTGAGCCATCCGTCATTTCAGCCACTGTCTTGCCAACACCTTTGATTCCTCGCCCTTTTCTAATTCTGCACAGCTCTTGGCAAAAATCTCAGTCCTTGATCTCCTGGGGGCCAATGAGCATTCGGATTCCCAGGCTGCCCCCAGACTCTGACCCAGTCCTCGGGGACAGGACCCACGGTCTGTCCCTCTCCGGGTGACAGGGCTCCAGGGCGCGGTGGTCCCTGCTGTGAGAAGCATTTGTCCAATTCCACTCACCTTCTCCCAGGGCAGCACGGGCAGGTAACAAAGGAGACCTCCAGACCTGTGACTGCTGTCACTGTGTTAAAGCTTAGGACAGTCCTTCTGCACCTTTGCTGGATAATCCCGCCCTTCCCCGTCACGCCCAGATCTGCACCTGCAGATCCCGTCTTTCCATCCGCCCAGGAGATCCTCCACCGGAAGGCCACGCTCACCCCGGACACCTGAGCACCCCCGTCCTTCAAACTGTCCCTCTCGTCATCAAGATGAAGTCTGTGTCATCCCGAACTCTCTTTCTCTCCCTCCTCCCACATGTCTTGTCACTCGCTGATTCTACATTCTGAAGGTCACCAGTGGCCGTAGGGACGGGGCAGCTGTGGTCCCCCTGCCAGAGCAATCGCAGTGGGGCTGGGGAGGGCGGAGACGGAGGAACAGAGGTGCAGGGGTGCAAGGGGCGGGGTTGGTCTGCTTTTTAACCCGTGAGGGTCCTAACGTGTTGACTGCCGGGACAGAGAAGGGTGAGTGACAGGCTGAGGGCACAAGGGGAGGGATGGGAGCCTTGGTTGAGCGGAGCCTTGCTTGGTGGCCTTGCTGGTTCTCTTGTGACGAGGAGGAGGCCAGAGTGGTTGGATGGGAGTGGAGGGCGGGGCAGCCCAGAGGATTTTGGACAGCCTGAAGCGGACGGGCGTGGGAACTGACAGCAACACGACGGGGGTCTGAGCCTGTGAACTTGCGGTGGCCCCCGTCTGCCCAGGATGGGGACAGAGAAGGCAGCTCTCGGTCCCTCTGTCCCCCACAGCAGCCCGAGAACGTGGAATTAGCGAGGGACGCCCTGATTCTGCAGCTAGAAACACACTTCCTCCCTGGAGCTCGGGGCGACCTGTTGGGCGGCCCTGGGCATTGGGGACCAGTTGCAAGACGGAAGGTTCCGCATCTCCAGGGAGGGGCAGGAGCGTCTGGCAGAGCAGGAGACGGGAGAGCACGTGGCCGGGGAGGTGGGGACTGGGCACGTGGGAGGAGCAGAGATCGACTTCACCCCGTCCTTGCTAACAAGGTGCCTTTTGCCCTGAATGTTCTAGAAACCAGACGGAGGCTGAGCAGTGGTTCTAAGCAGCTCCAAGCATGGCCACACCCCGCCAGGTCACCCAGGCTAGGGTTCTGTCCTGGGCCCCCAGCGGTCCTTGCAGGGGCCCAGGTGCTGCAGGCAGAGACACGGCCCGACAGAGACTGTCATCGTAGGGGCACGGCTCCTGCACCCCCAAACTCTGCGGGTGCCAACTCATGAGTCCCCCTCAGCCCCATGCCCAGGTAAGCCTGCTCTCCCCAGAGCACGACAGCAGGTACCCGGTCTCCTTGCATCTCGTGCTCTCGGCCACCCACACTGCGGAGGGGCCCCTGGCTTTCTGGGCTTGGCCGCCGCTGGGGAGCCACCCTGGCTTCGGGCTGGCCCTGTGACCCCCGGGACCCCAGCGCGGCCGTGTCTCATCCTGGCTCTGACCACACCGTGTCATCCGCTGACTGTGACCCCCACAGACCTGCCCGCCCGCCGGGCACAGGGGGGACAGTCCCCAAACAGAGCGGCCAAGCTGCAGAGCTGCACGCTCTGAGCCACAGCAAGACAGGTTCCTCCCCACTGTCTTGCTGGGACATTTTTCTGGAACCTTCTAAACTTCAAAGAGAAGATCTGTTTTCTCCAGGTTCCCTCCCTAAGGTTTCAAAACTAAATGCATTTGAAGGCCGATCTGCGCTTGTCACCTTGGATTCCCACCCTGGCTCTATGTTGTTTTCTCTCCTTTGTTCTGTGTCGTTTCCTCGTCTGCAAAATACGATGCTAGCAGCACCTGCCTTCACCTGCCGTGGGGATCCGAGCCGGCGCAGCACCTGGCGGGCGGCAGACAATAAGTGTCGCCTCTTGTTTTCCCTGCAAGGGCCACAAAAGGGCTCACTACACCCCTCCCCGTGGTCGGCAAATAGACGTCTCAAACACACACGCAACTCGATCCCTGATTTCCCCCTAAGTCTACATCTCCTTCTGCATTCTGTTCTTCTTCCAGACGTGAGGGTCAAGCCCAAAATCTTGGGGTCACCCCAGACAGATCTCTTTTTGTCTCGCTCAGCACCTGATCCCCCCGTTTCAGTCTTGCGAGCCCGACCTCCCACGGGAGCCCAGACTCTGAGTCCTCTGCCCCACCCCCACCACTGTCACTGTCACGGAAGCCAGGTACTCTCTCACTCGGGGCCTTATAGGTGGCTTCTCGTCACCCTGTGACATGAGCCTGTGCAGTTCATTCTCCGTCCAGCGTTGCTGTGGTCTCTGCAAGAGGATGGATCCCCCTCTGTCCTGCCTCTGCTGAGAATACTCCAGAGACTCCGTGCTGCAGTGGGATAAAATCCCAACCCAATCCAGCCCACAGGACCCGACATGGCCACCCCCACCACCTGCCTCTTCCTCTGCCACGTTCCAGCTGCACTGGCATCGCGGAGTTAGCCAAAACACTCTCCTGCCCCAGGGCCTTTGCACGTCCTGTTGTCTCCACCAGAAAGTCTCACTCTGCCCCCTCCTCCAGCAAGGCCTGTTGTTACACACGATGTTTGTAAACCCACGTGCCCCCTTCCCACGCTGCCAGCCCCTCCCGATGGAACACACTGTGCTCCTCAGTGACTTGTTTTCTTTCTCACCCCTCGTAGAAGGTAAGCATCACCAGGGCCACAGGGATTGGGGTCCGTGCCGATCCCTGCTGTATCCCTGTATCTCCATACACAGCTTGTCCCTGGCTCACTCTCTGCCAGTCCCCAGCCACCCAGCCCCTTGCACTCCCTTACTGAGTTTTGTGGCTGTTACTATCCCATACAGACATGCCCATTTCCTACCAGAATGCAATGCCCATAAGGGAAGGGATTGTATTCCCAACATATATTCCAGGGCCTTCCATATTTGGAAGAAGACGTGCAATTTTTTTTTTTTTTTAACTTTTTCTTTTGGAATCATTTCAGACTCACGGAAAAGTTGCAGAAGCAGTACCGAGATTCCCGTACACATCTCACTTATCTCCCCCTGCGGTTCGCACCCTGCATCATCACAAAACAAGCATCAGAACTAAGAGATGAGCTGGGCACAGTGGCTCCTACTTGTCATCCCAGCACTTCAGGAGGCTGAGGAGGGAGGATCACTTGAGGCCAGGAGTTCGAGACCAGCCTGGGCCCATCTCTATTAAAGAAAAAAAATTCAAAAAAAAAGAACTAAGAGCATCGGGACATCACTGTCAACTCAGCCTCAGCCTTTGTTCACATGATTTTTCTACAAAGGTTTTTTTTTTTTTTTGAGCCAAGGTCCAAATCCAGGATCCCACATGGCAGGTACTTATCACATCTTCCTCTCCTCTGATGTGTGACTGTTCAGTCTTCCCTTGTCATTCTGTGACCTTGACAAGTCACGGAACCAGGTTATTTGGTCCTTCCATTCAGGCGAGTCTGATACTTTCTCATGCTTAAATTGCACTGACGTATCTTGGGGCAAGAAAATTGTAGAAGTCATGTGTCCTTCTCAATGCATCTCGATGGGGGGGTCATTCTGTCCAGTGTCAGGTGGTGTTAACCTTGACCCCTTGGTTTAGGCTGCATCTTCTGGGTTTCTCCCCTGAAAACTTAGTCCCCGCCTCAAATAGTTTGAGTAGAATAAATTCTACAAAATGATCACAGAAGCGCAGGCACAATTTTGTTATGTCCCAGATTTTCCACCAGGGGGCAACCTTCACCAACAAATCTTGCCCGGGGATTTGAAAGCAGGGGGTCGGGGCCCTGGGGAGCAGTTCAGGAGGGCTGGCCTGAGTCTGCTCTCCCAGGGGAGCCCTGTGGGGTGCGCAGCCCCAGGGGACAGACCCCGGTTGGGCATGAGGGCCATGTGTCTCGGGGCAGAGACTGAGCAGCTGCCGGGGGCGGGGTGGGGGTGTGTGTGTATTCGGGAGGGGCAGGTTTAATGCTGCTGCTTTCAATGATACCTGGACATCTGGCTAGAAATTAAGAAGACAAAGCAAATGTCCTGCCTGGGGCACCTGCCCCACCCCATATCCACCTGCCCCGACAACTTGTAAAGGTCTGTACCTGTGTGTGAAATGGCTCCTGTAGCCACGGAGACTTTAGGTTTGGACCAGTCCCCAGTGCAGTGGGGATATCATTCCTATTTAATTAAATCTTAATTCAGCAAGACATTTAAATACAGTCTGGACTGCAAAAGGGCAAGACAGAACTTTCTGGAGTGAAGGAGGTGTTTCTCTTTTGGTGGCAGTGGTGTTTCTATTTGTCAAAGCACAAGGAACTCTACACTTAAAGTGGGTCCATTTAAATATATATATATTTTTTATTGTAAAAAAATACACATAATATGAAATTTACCATCTTAACCATTTTATTTGTTTGTTTGTTTTTGAGACGGAGTCTTGCTTTGTTGCCCAGGCTAGAGTGAGTGCCGTGGCGTCAGCCTAGCTCACAGCAACCTCAAACTCCTGGGCTTAAGCGATCCTCTTGCCTCAACCTCCCGAGTGGCTGGGACTACAGGCATGCGCCACCATGCCCGGCTAATTTTTTCTATATATATTAGTTGGCCCCTTAATTTCTTTCTATTTATAGTAGAGACGGGGTCTCGCTCTTGCTCAGGCTGGTTTCAAACTCCTGACCTCGAGCAATCCGCCCGCCTTGGCCTCCCAGAGAGCTAGGATGACAGGCATGAGCCACCGCGCCCGGCCCATCTTAACCATTCTTAAGTGTACAATCCGGTAGTGTCAGGTGATTCACAAGGCTGCGCAACCTCTGGGACGTGTTCATATTGCAAAACAAACTCTGTCCACGTTCAACACTAACTCCTCATTTCCTCCCCTCCCAGCCCCTGGCCCAGGCCATTCCACTTTCTGTCCCCATGAATTTGCCTCCTCTAGGGACTGCTTGTAAGTGGAATCACACGGTATTTGTCTTCTTGTGACTGGCTTGTTTCCCTTAGCATGTCTTCATGGGTCACCCATGATGTAGCCTGTGTTGGGATGTCCTTCCCTTTGGAGGCTGAATGACAACCCATTGCTTGTGTACACGGAATTTTGTCCATCCATCTATCCATCTGTCCATCCATCCATCCATCCATCCATCCGTCCGTCCGTCCGTCCGTCCATCCATCCGTCCATCCATCCATCCGTACATCCATCCGTCGTCCGTCCGTCCATCCGTCCGTCCATCGTCTGTCCGTCCATCCATCTGTCCGTCCATCCGTCCATCCGTCCGTCCGTCCGTCTGTCCATCCATCCATCGTCCATCCATCCATCCGTGCACGCTCGGTCGCTTCCACCTTTCAGCTGCTGTGAATGGTGCTGCTGTGAACACGGATGGACAGAGTTTGGAAGTGTTGGATCATATGGCAACTCTATTTTTCACTTTTTGAGGAACCACCCTACGGTTTTCCACAGTGGCTGTACCAAAGTGAGTGCATTTTTTCAATATAAATTATACCTCGGTACACCCAGCTTTTAAAAAATATTTTAAGAACAGAACACATCTGATAGATCCTAAAAGGCGTCTTCCCTTCCTCTCCATTTCACAAAGGGGGAGCTTTCAAATGTTCTCCCTCCATCCTTGTAGCTTCAGACTCATCTGTGGCTCGAATTTCGCCTTCTGAAACCAACAGGAAGATGAATAGGCATTTTTTAAAGTGGCTCCCACACCTACAGGCCCCCAAACAAAACAAACATCCCCGTCCTGGTCAGCCCCACGCCTCTGTCCATGCTGCCTCCTGCCTCTCGTAGCCATTTTAGGGGTGTGAGCACATCGTATGTGCCAACTCCTTTAATTCTCACACCAGCCCGAAGAGATCGGCACCATTATTGTACCCATTTGACAGGCGGAGTTACTGAGGCACAGAGAAGTGACGGTATTTGACCTTTGAGCCTCCATTTCTCTATCTTTAAAAGGCTGGGGGGACTCATTTGGCTGCTGTGGGATGAAAACAGTTTGTAAACTACGAAGAGTTTTGCACGTGTGCACCGTCGGTACCTGGAAGCAGCTTCTGTGCTACGGCACCTGCCACATTTCACCTTTGCTAGCAATTGGGTGAGCCATTGGGAGCCTCAGTTTCCCCCTTAAAGTGATCTTCTTCCTTATTGGACTGTGAGCCCCCCAAAGGTGAGAAGCACACCTCGCACGCTTCTGTCTCTCAGTTCTGGACCCCCCTCCTCCCCGACATGTGGCAGGAGTTCAGCCCCTGCTCTTTCCTTTCCCAGCTCTCATCCAAGTAGAGTCTCCTCCCAGAGGGAACATCTTTGGGTATCTATCAGGTTATCTTTATCAATGGGCCAGTGGCCGCCACCTCATGTCCGGTTCAACTAGAGGGGCGAAGGGAAGGCCAGACTCGTTTAGTACTAAGGATGCTCTTGACTCCGCCCCAGTCTTGCTAGAACTGTCCCTGAGCTCAGGGCCAGGTAGTGCAGGTGACACACCTGGGCGTCTCCAACAGTGGTGTTGGCTTTTCTGTCTGGCAACACTGTGAACTGCCAGACCAAAAACCTGCTGCCAACAAAATACCTAAAAAATTGGATCACACATAAAACCCACTCTTTTAAGTCAGGATCTCATCTTCCTTTGGACTGTGACTTTTGGGCAGTCTGTGGAAACCTAGGGATCCCTTCTCAGAGTGATGTTCTTAAAGGCTTCAAATAAGATTATAAAGGAGACAACTGTATTTCAACATAATGTAAGCATTAAAAACAAATTTCTGATAGAGAAATATATATCAGCTTCTCTTTACATTAAAATATATATCAGCTTCTCTTTACATTAAAGCTTTTTAAAATTGATATGTCATAGTCATACACATTTTGGGGGCACATGTGATATTTTGATATATGTACACAATGTGTAATAATCCAGTCAGGATAATTGTGAAATCCGTCATCTCAAACATTTATGTTTTCTTTGTCAGGAACATTACAATTCTTCTCTTCTAGCTAT
Source organism: Microcebus murinus (assembly GCF_040939455.1). Lineage (NCBI taxonomy): Eukaryota > Metazoa > Chordata > Mammalia > Primates > Cheirogaleidae > Microcebus > Microcebus murinus. The sequence goes on along the minus strand of NC_134125.1, from coordinate 10,957,176 downwards.
TTGGAAATATACAAAATTTTTTTGTTAACTATATTTTCCCCACTGTACTATCAAATATGAACCTTTAAATTAATGCATAAAATAAAATTTAGTTGCAGACTTAACAGCAATCATAACTTTGAAGTAAGTAGGACAGATGAAGAGCACATTAATGAACTAGAAGACAAATGTGCGGATACATCCAGAATGCCACACAAATAGACCAAGAGACAGAAACTATAAAAAAGAGGTTAGGTAGCCTTGAAGATAGAATAAGAAGGTTTTACAGGCAAGTAATAGAAATATTTAGCAGAAGAGAGTGTAGAAAATTGGACTGAGGCGTTATCCAAAGAGTGTTTTTCATAATTGATGAAAGACATGAATCCTCATATTCGAGATAGATAAATATCCCCAAGCAGGATAAATAAAAATTCATCCATGTCATAATATAACTGCAGAACATAAAAGCCAAAGAACATATTGTTATCAATTGTTATCAATTGAAAAGCTCTTAATCAAGTGAAAGGAAAGGAAAGATTACCAACAAAAGCCTAACATCAGACTTCTCAACAGTAAAAAAGGAAGATAAAAGTCATTATCTTCAAAGTGCTGAGAAAACAGTACCTGACAACCCAGAATTCTATACCCAGTGAAACTGTCACTCAAGAATGAGGGCTGAAAGAGACATTTTCAAATAAACAAAAGTAAAGCTTTTATCATCAATTGACATGCTGAAATAACTACTAATGCATGTACATTGGGAAGAAGGAAGCCAAACCCAGTAGGAAGCAGTGAAATATGGGAAGAAATGGTGAAAAGAAATTGGTGCTGGGAGCAGTGGTGCATACCTGTAGTCCTAGCTACTCGGGAGGCTGAGATGGGAGGATTGCTTGTGCCCAGGAGTCCAAGGCCAGCCTGGGTTATAGCAAAATCCCATCTTTAATTAAACATATACACATAAAATAAAAAAGAACTTGGTATATAAATGAATAAATCTAAATGCACTAATTGTGTAAAACAATAAGAACAATGAGAGTTTTGGAGGATATAAACCGGATAATCTGAATAAAAGTTTCTAAGTTTTTTTTTTTATTGCTGGAGAGGAAGGTATGAATATTGATTAACTCAATTATCCACAATTAGCCTGAAATCAAGGGGACATATTAAAATTTTAAGTGTAGATAGTAATATAATAGGACCACATTATATAGCTTTTGACCACAAAGAAAGGTAAAAGAGAAAATAAAAAAAAAAAACTCAGTATACAGCAGAAAAGGGGGGAAAAGCCATAAAAAGCATGATATTTCGTGTAAAACAAGATGTTAGAAACAGATCTGAATATATCAAAGGTTACAATAAAACTAAATATATCAGTAATCTCTATAAAAAAACATTGTCTTATTGGATTACGAGCAAAAAAACCCAGTAACCCTCTATACTTTGTTTCTAAAAGAAATATTAATAGTTAAAACAGTAAGGGCACAGGAAGATTAGAAGTACAAGGATAGAAAAATATAAGCCAGGCCAATACTAAGAATAAGCTTGTACGATTGCATTTCTGTCGGGCACTAAAAGACTTTTAAGGCCAATAGCCCTGTCAGAAATGAAGAAGTTTACACCCTGATGTTAAAAGATTTAATTCACGGGGAGCTAGAATAATTTTAAACTTGTGTGCACTTCACAGATCCCAAATCCACAATTACAGCGGAAGGTTTTAGCATGCCTCTCTCGGTCCTCGAGGGCTGAGACAGACAAAAAGTAGGAACCTGGGGGATGACAGCAACGCAATTAACAACCTAGATCTAATGGACATGCAGAGAACCCCACAATTAGAGACTACACATCCTTCTCAAGCATTTACAAAAATTAACCCTATAACGAGGCCGCGACGACGACGCAAGCCTCAGCGGTTACCATGGTATCCATGGCCGGGGAGGAGGAGCAGAGGATTCTGGGAACATGGCAGCCCCCAAGTAGCTTCTTCCGTCTCCTCAACTCCAAGCCACTGCCGCTCCTGCACTGAAACAGCTGCTCATATCTGAAGTCCAGTGGGTGCGAACGAGGGCGTGGGGTCATTCGGGATCCAGCAGACAGACTGGTTTGTGGCTCCCTCTCCTATGGGCCAGGCCGCATCCGGGGAACAGAGTCACAGTCTGGGGGCAAGATGGAGACAGCTTTGGATGCTTCGAGCCTCCGCAGGGGGCAGGGAATCTGCTTTCCACAATAGGCTGACTGGGCTGAGAGATTCCTGCCTGGCAGGAATGGTCAACAACCCAACGTGAGCCCCTTCTACTGTGTCCTGAATTGACTGCAGAGCCCTCTTTTGTTTTTCTCCCCTCAACACTGGCAGGCTACTGGCAGGGCACCTCTGTAGATAGGTCAGAGTAGCTCACTTGAATGTGTTCCATGTTGCCACCCATCACTGTAATCTCTTTTGCGGGTGTAGGTGGGGTGAGTGGCAGCAACTTGTCTTTCAGCTTGGAGGGGCTATCTCGGCATATTCCATCTCGCGGAAGCCCAGACATTTCATCAAGGAGGTGGGCTCTGGAATTTCCGTGGGCTTTGTCATTTACGTATTTCACTAGGGCATCTGCAGTACTTGCTACTCAGCTGTTGCTCAACAGATCCAACCAGCATGAATATTTTCTGTGCAATGAACAAGCGACACAGCCCTGTGGTGAATGGTGAAGGTGTACTGTTGGCCCTGCCAGAAACAAGCAGGGCTGGGGACCACGCTTCAGGAACCAGTGGTGCAGTGGGACAAGCACTGGCCTGGAAGGTTCAAGAGATCTGGGGTCTAGTCCCCAGCTCTCCCTCTATAGCAGTAGCTGTTTTGGCTGAAACCGTGTCCCTTCTGAGTCCCAGTTTCCTCATCTATAAAATGGAGAGTTGTTTTTTTCTTTTAATTTTTTAATGATTATCAATTTATTCAGGTTTTCTATTTCTTTTTTTATTTCAGCATATTTTGGGGTTACAAATGTAAAGGTTACGTATAATGCCTTTGCCCCCCACCACCCTCAAGTCAGAGCCTCAAGTGTGACCATCCCTCAGACGGTGCACATCTCACTCAGTATGTATGTATATACCCGTCCCCTCCTCCCCCCTCTCCCCTGCCCAATACACGATAAATGTAATTCCTGTGTGTCCACTTAAGTGCTGATCAGTTAATACAAATTTGCTGATGAGTACATGTGGTGCTTGTTTTACCATTCTTGGGATACTTCACTTAGTAGTATGGGTTCCAGCTCTATCCAGGAAAATACAAGAGGTGCTATATCACCGTTGTTTCTTAGAGCTGAATAGTACTCCATGGTATACATATGTGACATTTTATTAATCCACTCATCTATTGATGGAGAGTTTTATTCAATATTTTAATCATTTTTTGAGGAACTTCAAGGTCACTATGTCCTTTGCTAGGCATGGAGAACACAGTGATGAACAAGAAAGGTGCAGAATCTTCCTTAACATAGAAACACAGTGTAGCACAAGAACTTCCCTTTTGGCTTAGACAACCTAGAAGATTTAAAATTTTATTAAGTCATGGGTTCTTTATGTGTTAAAAACAGCATGGATTGGCCGGGCACAGTGGCTCACGCCTGTAATCCTAGCACTCTGGGAGGCTGAGGTGGGCGGATTGCTCAAGGTCAGGAGTTTTCGAGACCAGCCTGAGCAAGAATGAGACCCCGTCTCTACTATAAATGGAAAGAAATTAATTGGCCAAGTAATATAGATAGAAAAAATTAGCCGGGCATGGTGGCGCATGCCTGTAGTTGCAGCTACTTGGGAGGCTGAGGCAGGAGGATCGCTTGAGCCCAGGAGTTTGAGGTTGCTGTGAGCTTGGCTGACGCCACGGCACTCACTCTAGCCTGGGCAACAGAGACTCTGTCTCAAGAAAAAAGACAGCATGGATCGCTGCACAAACCATAAAGTATGCAAAACACTTATTATGAAATATTTAAGACATATCAATAGGAATGAGGATAATAAAATGATTATTCATGAGTTCTCAGCTTAAGAGACACAGTTAAAGCAAACAGTTTCAACGGTTTAAAACATATGTTTTAAACTGTTAAAAAAATACAGTTAAAAACCACTTTCAGATCTCATTCTCATCTTCTCCTCTCTGCCTGTGGAGGGAACCATTGTATTGTGCAGAATTTTCATGTCTATTTTATACTTTTATTACATATTATGCATCCATAAAACGCGTACTTCAATTTGTAGTCATTTATACTCCTCTACGTGAGTGTAGATGTAGTCTCCTGCTACTTGCTGTCTTTCTTGTACAATGTAGTGTTCCACTGTTTGGCTACACCACATTATAGATACCTATAGTCCTGTGGATACTCATGTTGCCACCATATTGCAAGACTATCACAACGTAGAACTTCCTCCTACCTAACTTCTCTAGAAGTTTCCCCTGGAGTATCTACCTAAGAGTGGAATTGCTGAATCACAGAATGTTCATTTTCAGCTTTACACAGTCACATTTTAATGATATTCATAAGTCAGATGGTCATAAAAAGTAAAGTGAAATGTGTAGCCTCTTGCCCACAAGCTTTGTTAATTAAAGTGGATCAGAAATACTAAGTCATAAAGATGATAATGAATGAAGAAGATTATAAAATTTGGATTAGGATTAGGATTGACATTAAGAGATTGTAGAAATTATAATTCAAAGCTCTCCGCATTTTATGTTGTTTGTTATTTGGGTCACAGTAATGCATGCACATGTATGCTATAAATACCAATCCGGGGTGACCAACTGTCTCAGTCTGCCCAGGACTTAAGGATTTTATGGGACATCGGACTTTTAGTGATAACATTAGAAGAGTCACAGGCCAATGGATGGGTACTGCTATTTCTCTAGTTGAACTGCTATTTCTCTAGTGAACACACTATCTGTGTTCTTTATTTTTTGGTGTAGTCCATGATGGTTCATGAGAATGAACACATTCTCAAAGAATGAAGACGAAACAATCATTCTGAGATAAAGGAGAAAAAGCAATTTAATCAAATGGTAGTTCTACTTTTTGTTCTTTGAGGTATCTCCATACTACTTTCCATGGAGGTTGTACTAATTTGCAGTCCCACCGTTTGATCCAGCAATCTCACTATTGGGTATTCACCCAAAGGAAAAAAAGACACTCTATAAAAAAGACATCTGCACTCGAATGCTTATAGCAGCATGATTCACAATTGCAAAGATGTGGAAACAACCCAAGTGCCCATCAATACATGAGTGGATTAATAAAATGTGGTATATGTATACCATGGAGCACTACTCAGCCATAAAAAATGAACTAATACTCCTTGTATTAACCTAGATGGAACTGGATCCCATTCTTCTAAGGAAAGTATCACAAGAATAGAAAAACAAACACCACATGTACTCACCATTAACTTGGAACTAATCAATCAATACTTATGTGCACGTGTGGAAATAACATTCATCAGAAATCAAGCAGGTGGTGGGGAGGAGACGGGTGAATTCACACCTGGCAGGTACAGTGCACACTATCTGGGGGATGGGCACACTTATAACTTTGACTCAAGTGGTACAAAAGCAATTTATGCAACCAAAATGTTTGTACCCCTGTAATATTCTGAAATTAAAAATAAAAGGTTAGATGGGCAGGGGGAGAAAACAATTTAAAAGCTATAGGAATAGAAAAATCAGTGGTTTCAACTAAAGTATTGTTTCTGGTACACTGGGATCATGGAAAATCTCCTGGGTAGCTTGTTAAAAACACAGATATACAGGCTCCTCTGGGCAGCCCTTCCTCAATGAGAGGTTCTCAAACTTCAGTGCTTTGGAATCACCTGGAAGGATGTTAAAACACAGCTTGCTGGGCCCGACCACAGAGTATCTGATTCAGACTCTGCATTTTAATAAGTCCCCCAGTGATGCTGCTTTAGGGCCACACTTTGAGAACCTCTGGACCGGATACTCAGATGGATATAGTCTTGTGTTTCCATATTACTTCTCTCTCAAGACCTCGCAGGGTGAGTCCCACAGTCTCCTGTGCTTCCTTGAAATTGGAAATTACCTCCATTTCCGCATTTTATCACACTGGGTTGAAATGATTTGTTTAAACATCAACCTGCCCCTTGCTGTTCAAGGGTGGCCTTTAATCTTTGTGGTGTGCTCCATCCCCAAACTGCAATGACAGAACAGGATCTGTGCTCCTTAAACCTTCTAGGGTTTCATCGATGACCTGGGGGCTGGTTCAAGGTAAGTTCTGGGTGATGCGGTGATGACAAGGATGGTGGTGGGTCAGGTTAGCTCCATCAGCCCTACTCGGGCAGGTGTGTTTGAGAAGAGCTGGGGTGAACCCCTATTACCAAGGCACGTCCTGTGAACTTAACTAGCCACCAGGATTCCAACATCTCAGTGGAGGTCTAGCTCAGTATTCTGACCCAATCCCTCTGTGACCTAATTTTTCCCTTCTATGAAAATGGGGGCTCATTGGGGAAGAGGGATTGAGTCATCCATACAGCATGCTTTGAAGAGTGCCCAAGTATCTCGTCTACTGGTCTCTATTTGTAATTTCCACCATTACAAATTCATTCCTTTGTGTTTATCTTGGGAAGTTAGGGTGAGGAGATTTGTAAGACCTCCAGGGAGCAAAAACGTTCTCCAGTCTTCCCAGACTGTTTATTTAGAAACTCTCATGAGATTAGGAGCATCTCAAGAGCTATGTCTCATGGCCATTATGTGCTTAATGCTCAGCACAGTCCTTGGCACATAATAGCTGCTCCAGAAATGTTTGTTGATCCTCTGAGAGGATCTGCCAGGATGTCCCGAACTAAAGTGATTCTGTATGGGAACCAGGAAGGGTACAACTTGCATCTTCTTCTTTGTCAACTCAACTGCTCTGTAAGTTCCGGGAGAGCAGCGAAGGTGCGGAGGCCGGACACCTGGCGCCGCACCTGCATGGCATCTATACTGTTAGTAGGTGCTCAGTGATTAAGTTGCTGAATTGAACCAGGTGGTTGGGGTAGAGGTTGTGTCCTTCCGCGGAAGGCCAGCAGGTGTCGCCACAGACCGGGAACAGGAGACGCGGCGCGGTCTCACCTGGCGGCGACCCCACCTGGCGGCGGCCGCACGCCGCGTGGGAGCCCAGAGCCGTGGCGCTGGCGTCACCTGGGCAGTTGGGAAAGCAGCGCCCGGAGCCACGGGGAGGGCAGGTGAAAGGCGGGTGGCGGGCTGCCTGCAGCGCCAGGTGAGAGCCGGGAGCCCCGCCCTGCGCCGGGGACCGCGCTGACTCAGGTCCCCAGGGCCTTGGGGCAGGGGATGGGAGGCGACCAGGCCTGAACCCGGATGCTGGTGCCGGCCGGCTGGGCGCAAGTCCCTTTGCTCACTTGGGCCCCATTGTGCTTGGTCCCCAAAAAACCCTGAGTTGCTTTTCTCGGGGCTCAGACTCATAATAACTTTCACTCGTCTAGCAGTTTGTGGCAGGCAGTTTCTGTTCGGGCCTCACCACAATTCACTGAGGTCGGGGGTTTTCGTACTTCCATTTTGCAGAAGCACCCAGATAGGATCAGAGAGTTGAGGTCACTTGCTCAGGCTCACACAGCACCTGGTTAGCAAGTTGCAGAGTGGGGATGTGAAACCAGCTGGCCTCTGGAGGCTGAGCTCTTAGCCTGTGTCCCCCCCCCCGTTTGACCTACAAGTTCTGGCCTGAAAGTTACACCCTGTTTTTAATGTAATTTCTATTTTTTTTCTCTTGCCCTCCTTCCTTCCCTCCAGCCTTTTTTTTTTTAAATTGTGGTAAAATACACATAACATACATTTGATCATTTTCACCATTTTAAAACGTACAATTGAGCACACTCAGTGTTGTGCCCCCATTGCTACTATCTAATTTCCAAACATTTTCTTCACCCTCAAAAGGAAATCCTGTACCCCATTCTCCACACCCCCCCCCCATCCCAGCCCCTGGCAACCACTAATCTCCTTCCTGTCTCTATGGATTTGCCTATTCTGGATATTTGATTTCATTTCTGGCTCAAGACCCTCATTCTGTCTCAGGCTATCCTTGCTGCATCACAGGAGGCCAGGAAGATGAAATCTTTAGACTTCCAAGTGGTTCCCAAACTTTGCTGCATGTTGGAAATACCTGGAGAACTAAAAAGAAAGAAAGGAAAGAAAGAAAAAAAGAGAGAGAGAGGGAGGGGGAAAGAGAGAAAGAAAGAGAGAGAAAGCGCCTATGCCTGGCTCCCAACCCCACATAGTCTGATTTAATTGGCCTGTGATCCAACCAGGGTATCAAGATTTTCAGAAGGTCCCCAGGTATTTCTAATTCACAGCAGTGTCTGGGAACCACCGCTTACGCAACGCATTGCAGCTTAGAGTCTATGCTTCCCTTTTACAGGTGAGTAAACTGAGGCCCCGAGAGGGGAAAGGACTTGCTCAGGGTCACACAGAAAGTCTATGGCTGAGCTAAGATTGGAACACTGTATTCTTTTTTTTTTTTTTTTTTTTTTTTTGAGACAGAGTCTCGCTTTGTTGTCCAGGCTAGAGTGAGTGCCGTGGCATCAGCCTAGCTCACAGCAACCTCAAACTCCTGGGCTCCAGCGATCCTTCTGCCTCAGCCTCCCGAGTAGCTGGGAGGCATGCGCCACGATGCCCGGCTAATTTTTTATATATATATCAGTTGGCCAATTAATTTCTTTCTATTTATAGTAGAGATGGGGTCTCGCTCTTACTCAGGCTGGTTTTGAACTCCTGACCTCGAGCAATCCGCCCACCTCGGCCTCCCAGAGAGCTAGGATTACAGGCGTGAGCCACCGCGCCCGGCCTGTATTCTTGTTTGTTTTTATTAATACTATTTTTGATTGACAAGTCATAATCGTACACATTTATGGGGAACATAGTACTCTCGCACCCCACGCACTCGCCCCTCCCCGCCCCCGGCTTCTGCAGGAATTGCGCTTGTGTCCTATTTGCGACTGAGGGTCTGGGCGGTACCCGCCGGTAGGTTTGCGGTGGTGGCGGCTGAGATGATGTCAAGTGCTTAGCGCCATGCTGGTTCGCGGGAATTGTAAACATTTATTGCTGCTGCTGTGTTGTGGTGGGGGTGTAGGGATGAGTGGGGCGCCTGAAGGACCATGGGCCCACTGGGGACCATGACTGGGATTCGGCGCTCTCTGTACTTGGCGTTCGGCACAGACCTTGCCATTTAAAAGATATTTTTTTTCCAGCGCAGAAGAGGGGCTGGTGCGGCCATCGCGACTTTCCCTCTGCCGCGCCGGGCAGGGCCCTCGCCTGGGGCTGACCCGACTCCATTGCTCTTTCAGGGGCAAGGCCCCGCCTTCAGCGCATCCCAGGGAAGATCACAGTGGCCACCCCCCTCTTTCTTCTTGCTAATAAAATCTCATCGTTAGGGGGACCAAGATGGCGCCTCCAGTCTCCAGGCAACGGGGTCGAGGGTCGAGGGCACGAACTATGAGGAGTCTCTAAGGAGTCGCGGGAAACGCGGCTCAGGGGATTGTGGGAAGCCACGTGACCCCGTTCTGGCCAATGGGACTCAAGGGCAGCCTGCTGGGGGATTCTGGGAAATGCCATCCCCGCCTCTCCCCACTGCTATGGCGGCTGACGCAGGAGGCTGTCTCGGCTGCAGCTGAGTCTGGGAACCAAATCAGGAGAATCACAGCTGCGTCAGTCCAGAGCTCTGGCATCCTTGGGCTGCAGAACTACCCTGGGTGCACTTGTGATGTGGGAAGATCCAGCCCCAGTGTTTAAGGCACTCGTGGTGGGGTTTTCTGTTCTTTTCCTCTGAACACCTGTTAACCCACACGACCGTTCCCGACACTGGCTCTTTCCTCGTTTCAAGGCGGAAGGAAGGGGATGTCAGGCCCCACGGATTTGATGAGCAGGAAGGACTTTTTAATGATACATTTGTGCATTCAAAACCCAACTCAGCCAGGCTCTGATTACCGCTCCTCCCACCCCACCCGCAGCCTGGAAACCGTTTCTTACATATTAAAATGCAACCTCTAAGCTGGGAGATTACAGGAGAGGCGGCATCCTTATCTCAGGGAGAAGACTGGGAGGCAGCCCTCCTGGTAGCACTGTAACAAGATCCGTCCATACGAGGAACTAATCACTATGAAAGCTTTTTAGGGTAGAATGGAAGGGCGGAGCAGAGAGACAGCGCCAACCAGGCAGCCTAATTCCCCACAGTGACCCACGTCAGGGAATAAAGCCACCTGCTGGAACCCCGGGAGCTCCGCCTCACCACAGCTGCAAAGCCCAGGGCTACAGGTCAGACCTATTTCACAGATGAGGCTTATCAGGTTTCAGAAGGGCAAAATATGAGATAGTACTCCCTAAAAGAAATGCTTGGAAAGCCACCCAGGGCTGTGGATGTGTAGGGTCCTCTTGCAGACATATAGGGTCCTCATGCAATTGTAATAACCAACATGGATGGCCTGCTCTCCCATCTGAAGGGTGATCTGGGAATGGGCTAGGGCTGATGCTTAAATAGGAGTTTCATGAGTTGGTTGTTGAACTGTTGGTAGCCTCAAGTCAGCCATGGTGGTAGTATTTACACCATGGAAATCAACAAACACAAAAATCAGAGTTGTTAGATCAAATCTAACAAATCAGAAGCAAAATGGAACTCAGAAGATACAGACAGTCCAAGAGGTAGGAGAAAATTTCTATAAACATCATAATATCTTTAAAATCATGAAACAAGAACTGGATGCTATGAAAAGAATACAGAATAATTAAGAGCTTGCAAAAATACATGCATTTATCTTGTATATCAAGGAAAAACTGCTCAATAGAAGAATTAGAAGATAAAGTTGAGGAAAAGTCCTGAAAGTGGAACTAAAATATAAAGATAAAAAAACAGAAATGAAAGAACATTAGATAATCCAAGCAGTTAAACGTCTGACTAATAGAAGTTCCAACAGGAAGTAAAACAGAAAAAAATGGAGAGTTGGCAGTTAGAAAAGGAATAATACAAGAAAATAAAGGAAATTAAAAACATTAATGTGGATTTTAAAGGGCCTACCTAGTGCCCAGCACAATGAATGAAAAAAGACTCACACCTAGGCACGTCATCAAGAAATTTCAGAAGGCTGTGTCTTAACCAGTTCTCTCAGAAATCTGCTTTAACAAGTTTTCCAGGTCATTCTGCTACATGTTTAAACTTGAGGGCCATTGGTCAAAGCCAACTAAGTCAGACCTGCCAGAAAGCATTTTTTTTTTTTTTTAGAGATAGCATCTTGCTCTGTTGCCCAGGCTGGGGTACAGGGGCATCATCATACCTCACTGCAACCTCAAACTCCTGGGTTCAAGAGATTCTTCCACCTCAGCCTCCTGAGTAGCTGGGACTATAGGTGTGCACCATTGCATCTGGCTATTTATTTTTTTTAGAGATGAAGTCTCACTATGTTGCTCAGGCTGGACTCTAACTCCTGGCCTCAAGCAATCCTGCTGCCTTGGCTTCCCAAAGTGCTGGGATTACAGGAGTCAGCCACAGTACCCAGCCCTAAAGGGCTTTTTAATAAACTCTTGCCTGGTTTAGCATCTCGTTTTCTGGCTCTCTTTCCACCGGTACTCTTACCATCATGCTTAGTGGCTTCAACAATGACATTGAAGATCCACCTCAAACCCCAACCTCTCAGTTCCTGGGCCTTGCAGCTGTAGTGATTACTGTGTTTTCCTTGCTGCACCTCAACCAGCCATGTATACTGTTATCACTCAAAGCTTGACTTCACTGTTCCCTTCTCAGTGAAGCCTTTTCTGAATTTCCTAGCTATTAGCCCCAAGCCAGTTACCATATTTTATCTTATTCCTAGCACTTATTAGCACCTGATTATATCTCACTTAACTATTAGTTTGCAATGTCTTGGCTTATGTCTTAGGTCCAGGTCCCTGAAAACAGAGCCTGAAATGGGGCTATCATTGAACTGATTTATTAAGGAGACTCTCTCAGGAGCGGGGCAGTGAGGGAAATATAATAGAACAGGAAGAAAAGGCTAAGCAAAAATATGATCTCAAGGATAAACAAATAGATCAATGGAACAGAATCCAGAAGTAGATTCACACACATATAATTTTCAACAAATGTACCAACTCCATTAGGGAAGGAAAGTCTTTTCAACCAACAGGATAAATATTAGCCTCCAGCCCTACCTTCATTACACACAAGACTAATCTGAGAAGGATCATAGAGATCTAAATATGAGAGCTAAACTACAAAACTAGAAGAAAACATTGGAGAATATCCTAGCAACCTTGAGGGGCGGGTGGTAGGTGAAGATTTCTTAGAAAAGACACAAAATTCACTGACCATAAAAGACAAAGAATACATCGTACTTCATCAAAATTAAAACTCTTGCTCATCAAAAGATTCCATTAAGAGAATCAAAAGACAAGCCACAGACTAGGAGAAAATACTCTCTCAACACATATATCTGCCATGGACTTGTATCCAGAGTATATTGAAAACACCCACAAATCAACAATAAAAAGGTAAATAACTCAATAAAATGGGCAAAAGACTTGAATAGACACTTCAGAAGAAAAGATACGTGGATGGCCTGTAAGCACATGGAAAGGTACCATCATTAGCCATCAGGGAAACGCAAAGTAAGACCACAATGAGACATCATTTCCCACCTGCTAGAATGAGTAAAAATTAAAAATCCGACAACACCAAATATTGGCAAGGATGTGAAGCAACTTGAATTCTCATACATCATTGGTGCAAAATGGTACATGCACTTTGGAAAAACGTTTGGAAGTTTCTTATAATGTTAATTTATACATCCACCTTATGACTCAATCATTCTACTTTATAAAAAATCTTGTGCAAGAATTTTGATAGCAGCTTTATCCATAATAGCTATCAATTGGAAACAACCTGAATTTCCATCAACAGAAGAAAGGATAAATATATCATTGCATATTCATACAATCAAATACTCCTCAACAATAGAAGATGAATTATTTATATACACAACATAGATTAGTCACAAAGTGATTATGCTGAGTAAAAAGATATATACAAGACAATCCATATTGTGAGATTCCATGTATATGAAGTTCAATAATAGACAAAATGAATATATAGTGATAAAAATCAGAAAAGTGGCTGTCAAAAAGGTTGGAATGGAATGGAAGGGGCCAGGAGATGGTGATGGAAATATTTAATTTTTGATTGGGGTGCTGGTTACATTGGAAGACATTTGTTAAAACACATGAAATCGTATACTTTATATCTATGTATTTTACTGTATGTAAATTGTATGTCAATTCAAGAAACACAAAACATAAAGAGAAAAAAAGAATGTAATAACTGGGGTCAACTTCAGTCTGAACATAAATTGCACCATGGAGTTGGTCCCTTTTCGAGGGCTGGCTTTTGTATCCCCATGGGAGGGGAGTTTAATCTTCTGGAAGAGGTATCTCTAATCTGGCTGAGGGCACTTACCTGGAGAAGGGTTCACGATGAGCTATTAGCCAACAGCAGTGCAGCTGGGTATGGGTGCCCTTCCAGGAGAGAGGGTCTGGGTAGGGCACCAACAACGTCTACTACAGATCCACCTCTTGCACAGCCCAGATCCACATAAGCTCACTTTATCCAGGTGTAGTTTCTCCAGGGTTCTGGTTGGTCACAATTTCTGAAGAAACTTGCAAGAGGAGTGTTGGTTGCATGAACTAGAGACCCTGCGGCTGCAGTTGGCCCTGAGGTCATGACTAGTACCCATCGTCTCCCTCCTCCACTGCTCATTCTAGATTCCTTCTCCTTTGCAGGTTTCAGTGGCTGTCCTGCTGGGGTGACCTAAGCCCTCCTCCTGGGTGAGGGGTCTGAGGTCCTGGTTACCATGTCCTTATCAGGCCTGGGTTGCACTTGCCCATTCGCAGTTCCTCCTAGGCATGGGGGTACCAAGAGATGCCCAGGGAACCATCTGAGCCCCAAACAGACCATCTGACCTCCCTCTCCCCATCATGCGCCTGCAGCCCAGCCTTTTCCCGATGATTGCAGCCATCATTTTCCCCAGGACAGTGATTCCTCTTTCTTCCCCCTTCTGGCCAACTGGCATGAGGCGCCAGCCATCAATTTGAACTTAGTGGGATTATTGCTGTGTCCCGTGGTAAATAGGTACTAGCATCCTTCCTCTGGGCACTAAAGCTGCTAGACCCACAGAGCTCCAGGTTCCAAGGATGAAAAGCACAAAATCTGCAAGTGAGTCCCGGGAGAGAGATGTCACCAGGGACAGACGTACTCCTTTCTTCCTGCTATTAAAATGTCAGATCTTTGAGGTCAGCTGCTATCCAGGTCTTGTTCACCACTGTATCTTCAGTGCCGAGAATGGTGCCCAGCGAATATTTAGTGCAAATACTTGCCAACCGATATCCGGAAGCTGGCTTGATGCTTTATAGGGTGTGTTTAAGGAATATCAAACAATACTAGCTTTTTAAAAGACAAATTTATTTTTATGATTACCAAGTTATACATATTTATCATAAATGCAGAAAAAGCAGAAGAAAATAAAAATCACCTGGAAATAACCAATGTGAACTCCTACTGTACCATGAACTTGGTCTACACTGGTGGCTTCAAGCACGTTTCTGGAGCACAGTGGTTTTAGAGAAGACACCCCAGGAGTTCTCTTGAGAGGAAAGGGGAGAGTGTATCTGCCCCTTAAAGCTGCCAAAGAACAGGAATTCTTTTTAAAGTTTTATTTAAATTTTGTTTGAAAGAAAGGGTTTGCAATGAAAACAATAAAAGTGGTTGAAAAAAACACCGGTCTACACCGCGGGGCTGGCAGTTCCCATTCAGCTGACGTCCCGTTTCATATCACCATCAATAAATAGTGCAGATGGTCCGGGGATCTTCTATCGTGTATGGCAGCTGCTGGCATTGGACCAGCCCTTGGTGTAGACTCGCTCTCTCCTAAGAACACCGCAGAGTCATGTGATAGACAAAGGGAGCCTTTAGCTGCAAAAAACCAGATGTTGCCGACTGGAAGAGACCAGTGGTAGTTGAAAGCAGAACTATGAATGAGTCATGTTCAATCATCTCAGACAAGCATAAAAGCATATAAAAGATTAGTGCAGAAGAGAATTTATACCAGTCTCTGTGCCGTCTGGGAACATGATTTAGATTAAAAGAAGAAGAAAAAAATATATCTCCCAGCCACCTGGAGCACCGTCGTCAGAAGGCTTTTAGCATTTGGATTTCAATATCTGTCACCGTAACCGCTTAGATGATTTTTTATTTTTGGAAAGCACATTTGGTTGCCTATCAGAACAACCAGATCCGAATGAGAGTTTGCCTGGTTCTGATTCAGGTATTATGGCAGAGAGAGGTGACTGACTCATAGACCTACGGGTCCCCGGAGCCAGGGCTGAGCACGCTGTGTCTCAGATGACACATCCAGTCCCAACGCCCCTTTGATTTGGTGCTCAGATAAAAATACGTGGCCCTATTCAACTGTGCTTGGGTTTGTCGCGTTAAGTGGCAAATACCAGCCGGGCGAAGGACAGAGGACGTCAGATGGAGGCCTGGTGCGATTGCCTGGTGTCTGCGTTTATAGGAAAGAGCTGTTCTGTCGATTTGAAGTCTCTGAGCAATTGCTGCTCTTCTTGGCTGCCGTTGGTTGCAATGAACAGAGTCGACTTCACAGCCAGCAACCTGCTTACCACACAGCGCGTTGCACCACAACCTTACCAACACTTGGTATTGTCTGACTCTTTAATTTTATCCATTCTGGTGGGTAGGTGGCGGTATCCCGCTTTGGTTTGAAGTGACATTTTCCTGGTAACTAACGATGTTGAACATTCTTTCCCTGCATTTAGAGAACTGCTTTTGCGACATGCCTGTTAACCCAGATGTCCATTAAAGTAGTTTGGAAGATGGGCTGCCATGTTTGTACCGTAGAATAGTATACAGCAATGAAAAATGAACCAAATACAGTTACTCACAGCAACATGGGGGAGTCTCATACACACATTATATATATGTTGAGGGAAAGAAGAATGACTCAAAAAAGATAAATTCTATGGTCAAATGTATAAAATGCAGAAACAGGCCAAAATAAACCAGAGTGTGAGCAGCCAGGATAGACAAAAGGTTACCTTTGATTGGGAGGTGACGTGGGAAGTGTTTGGGAGTTGCAGGTGATGTTCTATTTCTTGACTTGGGTGAGTGTTTGCTTTTTCATAATTTATTGATGTGTACACTTAGGATTGGGACATTTTTTCTATATGTGTGTTATACTTCCCTATAAACAGAGGGATGGGGGAGATGGCAGGAGAGAGGGAGAGGAAGGCCCAGAACTGCAGATGGGGAGAAAGACCCCAGCGATGGGGCCAGGCTGCGTGGGGTGGGGTTCCACCACGTGACTGTCTTCCCTGGCCATCTTGCCCCCTGCCACCGAGGTTTGGGGGGCATATTTGATACTTCTTTCACTCGTGCTGTCCTGGGCTGGGTTTTCCAGGAAGCAGACAGACTCCGGGACCGGGGTTGGCTTGTAGGGTATTTGTCGTGAGTGCCATGGGAAGGAAGGGAAGGGAGCAGGAACAGGCAGAGAGGAAGTTGAGCCTCGATGGAGGTCCTGGCCTTTTCGTTCTCCAGTTTTGGTATCTGAGACCCTCGCTGACCCTGGAGAGACTGCCTCTTCCAAGGCTAGGCAGTTCCTAGAGACAGTAAATGAGTCCACTCTGGGTGTCCCTTTCCCATGCAAAGCAAGCAGCCTAGAGCCCACAAGCCCAACCACCTGTCCTAATCACCACAAGGCCAGGAACCAGACAACTAGGGACAGCCCCCATGCCCCAGAGCCTGCTAAAACTCTTCTAACTCACCAGTCCTAAGATTTCTTCTCTTAGAAATGGCAGTAAAGACTCCCTCTGCCTCCTGATCATAGTGCTGCCCCCATGTGGCCCTGCGTGGCATGGCAAGCTCCCCCCACCTGGGATCTGTGAGTAACAAACTAATGACAAGAGGGTCCCTGATCTGTTGGCTTTGCTGTTCCTAAATAATAATAAAACCTACATTTTTTTTTTTTTGAGACAGAGTCTCACTTGTTGCCCAGGCTAGAGTGAGTGCCCTGGCGTCAGAGCTCACAGCAACCTCAAACTCCTGGGCTCAAGCAATCCTTCTGCCTCAGCCTCCCCAGTAGCTGGGACTACAGGCATGTGCCACCATGCCTGGCTAATTTTATATATATATATATATTAGTTGGCCAATTAATTTCTTTCTATTTATCATAGAGACGGGGGCTCGCTCTTGCTCAGGCTGGTTTCGAACTCCTGACCTCGAGTAATCCGCCCGCCTCGGCCTCCCAGAGTGCTAGGATTACAGGCGTGAGCCACCGTGCCCGGCCCCTAAAACCTACATTTAAAACACCACTCTGAGAAGGGGCCTGGCCTTGCAGGTGGAAGCTCTCTGCATCTCAGGCCATCCTTGGAGAGGTTGATAGTTGGAGTCCACTTGCCAACACGGCCTTCCTTGGCTGGGGTGGTCTGTGTCTGCCACAGGGTCTTTGCCTTAAGGCCTAAATGCCCTTTCCTAGCAGGGCTGGGATGGGCGGGGGCGAGTGAGGAGCTGCACACCCTGAGAGTAGAGCCTGCTTAACTTCTGCCCCCTTCATACTTCACCCTAGTCTCAGCCCTGCTTCCCTCTCTTCTCTACCAGCAGCTAGAGTGATCCTGTGTCCCTCCTTCGTCCAAAACCCTCCCCTGGCTCCCTTCTCGCCCAGTGTAAAAGCCAGAGATTTTCTTGTGCTCCACGAGGCCCTGCAGAGTCTGGTCTCCATGGCCTGACTGTCCTCATCCCCCACGATCTCCCCCTCACCCTGCTCTAGGCACATCGGCCTCCTCACAACTCCTCCACAGGCACGCCCTACCCCAGGACATTTGCACATCCTTTGCCCCCTGCCTGGAATGCTCTTCCCCCAGATCTGCCCCTGGCTCACTCCTTCGTGTCCTTCCAGTCTTCGCTTGAATATCAGCCCCTCCTTGCCCACCTGCCAACACTCCCCCCCCCAACATGTTCTATTTCCCTTTCCTGCTTTGTTTTCATCCATGCAATGTCCTGTGCATTTGACGTATTATTTCTTCTAAATGTCTGTTTTCTCCACTTGAATGCAAGCTCCGGGGGGAGGAGGGGGAGGTATTTGTGTCTATTTTGTTCACTGCGGGATCCCCACAGCTCCAAACAAGGCCAAGCACCCAGCATAAGAAATTATTCATTGGCCGGGCGCTGTGGCTCACGCCTGTAATCCTAGCTCTTGGGAGGCCGAGGCGGGCGGATTGCTCAAGGTCAGGAGTTCGAAACCAGCCTGAGCAAGAGCGAGACCCCGTCTCTACTATAAACAGAAAGAAATTAATTGGCCAACTGATATATATATAAAAAAAATTAGCCGGGCATAGTGGCGCATGCCTGTAGTCCCAGCTACTCGGGAGGCTGAGGCAGAAGGATCACTCGAGCCCAGGAGTTTGAGGTTGCTGTGAGCTAGGCTGACGCCACGGCACTCACTCTAGCCTGGACAACAAAGTGAGACTCTGTCTCAAAAAAAAAAAAAAAAAAAAAAAAAAAAAAAAAAAAAAAAGAAATTATTCATGGAATGAGTGCAAAGGCACAGATTTTGGAAACGACGCTCAAGCCTGCTCCTCTGGATAAACTCTGGTCCAACACCCAGCATGTACCGTTTAATTAAAGATGCATCTTAATTTTCCCCCTCTGCTCTCTCCAATTCCTCTTTCATGTCTCTCTTTCCCCTCCCTCTGCTCTTTCACATCCATTTTCTTTCTTTCTCCCACTCCTTCCTGCTTTTTGGTACTTGATGGAATCACATTAAACTAATAAACCTTTCATTACTTGATTGTGCCTGTAATTACGCACACTGAGAGCCGGGTTTGTTTTGATTTTCTGTGGACTTTTGGTCGCTGATGCTTTTGAACACTTGCTTTTATTCCTCAGTTGCCACTTGACCCCCCCCCCCCAAACCCCCATTTTAAAAAGGATGAAAAGCTTAGAAAAACATCAGAAATATCCTTTTATTTTTTTTCCCTGCAATTGATTTGGAGAGTTTTGTTTTGATTTTCCTCTTGGAAACGGTGGGTGTTAAAGGAAGAATCACATGTTTCTAAACTGGCCACCAGGCCGTGGACTCTGAGATGGGAAAGAGATGAAGTTTCTATTTCCTGGGGGCTCAGAAAGAATCCACATTAAAGGGTGAGTTTGGTATAATCCTCTGAGCTGCCATTGAGGCTGGATAACGTTGGATTGGACCAGGACTTCTCAATCTGGCTCCTGTCAACATGGGGCCTCGATGGTTCTTGTTGTGGGAACCATCCTGGGCCTTGGAGGATGTTTGGCAGCATCTCTGGCCTCTATTTAATAGATGCTAATAGCATCTGCTTTATTTGTGATAATCAAAGACCTCTCCAGGCTCTGTCAAATGTCCCTCCCCCCCCACCCAGGGCCGGGGCACAACCACCCCAGTTGAGAAGCACTGGATTAGGTCAAAACCTGTGTGGAAATGTTTATAGCAGCATTATTCATTACGGCTAAAAGGTGGCCACAAGCCAAATGCCCACCACCTGATGGATGGAGCAACAAAATGTGGGCTGCCCATACAGCAGTGATGTGGTTCAGCCATAAAAATAAATGAAGGACTGACTGACACAGGCTGCGACATGGACAGACCTTGGAAACATTGTGCCCAGTGAAAGAACGCAGATGAGACAGGCCATACATTATAGGATCTCATGTGTATGGAATGTCTAGAACAGGTAAACCCAGAGAGACAGAAAACAGCTGGGGGAGGGGGTTTGGGGGTTGACTGCTAATAGGTATGAGGGTTCTTTTGGAGACGATGATAAAAGTTCTGGAACTAGGTAGTGGCAATGGTTGTACAACACTGCGAATGTGCTTAATGCCACTAAAATGTACACTTTGGTTAAAATGATAAACTTTCTGTTATGTGTATTTGACCACAGTAAAAAAACAAAAAAACCCACCAAAACTCACGTGAGCTGCCTTTACTGGTATGTGTGATGGCCACTCTCACACATCAGGACTCCCAGAGGTGACAAAGGTTTGGTCCTTTCTCTTCCCTTCCATGGGGAGATGTCACCTCCCACCTCCCACATTCCCTGCTACTCCACCCCTGGGATAAGAATCACCGATTGGCATAAATCAGATTCTGTTTAATAGCACACTGGGGAAATCTTTCTTGGGGTTGGTTACTTAAACGGAATTATTTCAATCATCTTTTGTCATAACGAGATAGAAGCTTAAGCAACAACCGTTTACTGGCTCACAGTTTTGTGGTTTGCACAGGGCTGAGCCAGGACAACTCAGTGCTGCTCTGTGTGGGGTCGCCCGGGGGCCACTCAGGTGGCAACTTCAGCGGCAAGAGCGGCGGGGGCCGGGAAGTCCAAGATGGCGTCACTCACACATCCGGCCGCTGGTTCTGGCTCTCGGCTGGAGGCCTCAGTGCCCCACGAGGCCTCTCTCGTGCCAGTAGTGTAGACCAGCTTCCGTACAGCATGGTGGCCGGGGTATTTCCAAGAGCAGGACAAAGGAGCTTAAAGTTTCTTAATACCCGGGTGCTGGAATTCACTCACTGTCACTTCCATAATTTTCTATCAATCAAAGCAAATGACGAGGCAAGCCCACATTGAAGAGGTGGGGTTAGAGACTGTACGTCTTGATGGGAAGCACTGAAAAATATTGAAGCCACGATTTCCAGTCCTCTACGGGTATTGAAGCATGAGTGGGTGTGGCGTTTTCAGAAGAACCCAGATCTTGTGGCTAGAGGATGGCTTCAAGGTGGCTCTCATAATTAATTCCTCCTCCTCCTCTCTCTCTGTTCTCCCCACCTTGGGGAAAAAATGAGTCCTCTGTGTTCTGCTTTTATTTATCTTTGACTCAACAAATATTTATAGAGAACCGACTTGTGCCAGGCACTGTTCTAAGACCCTGGGGCCACAGCAGTGAGCTGCTGTTTTTTTGGGGAAAGTCAGGCCAGTAACAAGTAAACAAAAAGGTCAGCAAGATAATTAGAGAAGGTGATATAAGCTCTGCTGGAAATGCAGCCAGCCCCAGGGGGAGCTCGAGGCAAGTGGGCCTGGATAGAAGAAAGGAAAGGGGAGAGTGGCAGGGGTTAGACTGAGCATTGGAAGAAAAGTTTGGGCCTCTCTCTGCATATAAATTGCATAGGATCGATTCAAATGCAGAGTCTCATTTGGAAGGTCTAGAGTGAGGCCAGAGACTCTGCATTTCCAGCAAGTCCAGGCGATGTTGATGCTGCTGCTGATCTTTGGACCTCACTTTGAGTAGCAAGAGTCTAGATCAGGGGTCAGAAAAACATGGCCACTGGGCCAGTCCACCCTGCCCCCTTGTTTTTGTGAATAAAGTTTTATTGGAACAAAGCTCTGTGCATTCATTTGATATTGCCTGTGGCTGCTTTTGTGATACAACAGCAGAGCTGGGAAGTTGCCATAGAGACTGCATGGCCCACAAATCTGCAAACGCGTATTATCGCGCCCTTCACAGAAGAGGTGTGCCAATCCCTGGTCTGGATTATGTAGTGTCTTGAAGGAGTTTGCATGTTGTTTTCTAAATGTGATGGGAAATCACTGACGGGATTTAAGCAGTGCATGACGTGGTCTAAATTATGTTTGAAGAAGAACTCTGGCTGCTTGGCAGAAAATGAACACGGGGACCCTGAGACAAAAGAAGGAGCCCGTTTAGCAGCAGAGATTGTCGAGGAAATGGTGTAGCCACAGTCTCTTCCCCGTATAGCGTATCCTGCCAAACGCCATCCGTTTTAAATTTTCCTCCCTTCTGCTCTAGAAGGGTCTACTTCTTAAGTTATGGGAACTTGAATAATTAGGTTATTCTTGGCATATAACATCACGTTTCAGTTTCTATACACTGTATGTAGGTCTTCTAGTTTTGTTGCAAGGTTGATACGCTTTCTAAATCTAACACCGCAAAGGCAACATTAGTAAACAGTGTTAGAGAACATTCAGGAAGAGAGTCAGGGAGTCCAGTGGGAAGGCTGTTGGAATCACCTAGATGGGAATGAATGCTGCCGGCTTGGACTAGGGTGGCAGCAACAGAGAGGAGGAGTGAACAAATCCTTGCATCAAAAGTGGGGATTCCAGAACTTCGGGGCAGTGGATGAAATATGGAGAAAGGGCTTCAAGCCTGCTCTTGGTTTAACAGACGATTCTTTCTAAGGGATGGAGCCCTGGTAACTTCAGTTGTGCATGGGAGTTTATGGTCCCCTTCCACGTGTCTCTCCCATGCATGTCACTTTCTCAGGGACCTCATGTGATCTGGGACAGGATTCCAACATTCCTGAATCCTCTGGTCATAACGTCATTAAGTAATATCGATGTTATTAGCTTTTAATGATTTATTTTTTAAATTGACCAATAAAATGTATACAATCAAAATTGTATATATTTGTGGTATACAACATGATGTTTTGAAAAAATATATATATATATTTATATATACACACATTGAGGAATAGCTACATCAAGCTAATTAACATATGCATTATCACGTATACTTTTTTGTGTGTCGTGAGAACACTTGACATCTCTCTTAGTGATCTTCAAGTATACATCTTGTTATACATGTGTTACACACAACACATTGTTATTAACTATAGTCACCATGCTGCACCCCCGATCTCTTGAACTTATTCGTCCTGTCTAACTGAAATTTTGTATTCTTTGACCAACACTGGCAGATGTTGTTGGCGCAAGGGTACATTATTTGTATTATGTTATTAATTACACAGATTACGCTGATTTCTAACCTACTTCCTACAAAGTCACAGGAGACAGTCTGACGAGGAAAATGACTTAGATAATGAAATGTTTGGGCTATGCCAGCAAGCAAGGTGATGACAGCTGGATAAGAAGGTGGAACCATGATTTTTATTCCCATGGGGATAGAAGATTCTTTAAGAGGTTCTATATTGTCCTTAAAGATTTTTAGTGATAACTATTCCATAACCTTTGGTTAACCTTCTTGCTTCTCAGAAGAGAGTGAGAGTGAGTGAGAGAGAGAGAGAGAGAGAGAGAGAGAGAGAGAGAGAGAGAGGATTGTGATGTCAGTAGGAGGGAATTGAGAACAACAGCTCTTAAAAGTAATAACAGAAATTTCTCAGAAATGATGCGGCACTGAAGAGCTTCCCTTCTGAGAGGAAAGTACATCAGATCATGAATGTTCTGGAAAAGGGCCTCTGAGACCGTCATCTGCCGGCTCCCTCAGGGGCACAGAGCAGGAGTTGGGCTCTCGAGAGGGCCCAGGACTTGCCCAAGGACACACAGGAAATTGGCTTCAGCGTCAGGACCAGCACTCAGGCTTTCTCCTGTCTTCTCAGCCAGGACACTTGTCCCAGGGCCGGAAGATCCCCAGTGGCTTTTCCTGCAATGGAGGTGGCAAGCCGGCGACTCTCAGATACCTTTGGTTTGGCTCTCCCAGTGGTGGCTCTACTTCATTTTGTCTTGGTGCCACTTACTAAATTAGTTGCCTTCATTTAAAAGGGGGAAAATTCTGCATTAGAATCCAGATCTTTGGGTTCTCTTTAAAAGTCAGAGCGGTTAGCAAGCTAGGTCCTCTAATTTGCACGCCTGCAGTTGGGAGGAGCTGAGAAGTAGTTGTCCCCTTTAGATGGGACAGGAGCCCTCTGGGAACCACAGGCACTCCCCACCATTTCTCTTGGGCGCTTTGCATCCAGGGCCCGGGGGTTTGCGCTTTCACAAGCTCTCCTGTGACCCTGGTTCACCCTGAAGTTGAGAATCATTGTCCCAGCTCCTCACGTGCTTGTCGGCTTCCTGGGTGTCATCCATCTGGAAGTCTCGGGTGCCACCCTAGCTACAGCTGCAGTGTTAGGTAGACACACGTTCAAATCCTCACTCCATCCCTCGCTAGCAGGGTGACCTTGGCTAGCTTCCCCTCTCTCAGGACTCAGTATCTCTGTCTGTGAAATGGGAGCATGGTGTGCTGGCCGCTCTCTGTTTGACCCTCCCCGGACTCTGGGTCAGCTCTCCAGCCTGCCCGTCCTGCTCTGCGCGTTGGGGCGCTGACCGGCACGAATTTTCTCACCAGGTCCCCTTGGCCTCTGGCTTCCTATCGGGATTGGCCGATGGACTCACTGGTGAGAGGTTAGAGAGTAGAAGAAGAGAAGCTGGAACATTCTATTTTCCAAACTTCCTCCTGCCTGATGGGGTTTGGGGACGTGCCGTGTTCCCCCCTGGCCAGAGCTCCTGTTGGGGGGTGTTCTCTCGTGGCTCAGCCCTCCCTGGCTCCAGGAACACTGTTCTCCTCCATTGGCTGAGAACAGCAATGGCTGCCTCGTGCTGCTGGCCTCCAGGATTTCAATATCCCCTTTGCTGGTCCCTTGAACCCTATCCACACCTGTGTGAGGAGTCCCTTTATTAAACTCTCCTCAATTAAATCCTTTGAGTGCGCCAGCCAACTATCTCCTGTTGGGACCCTGACTGATACAATATCCTAGAGCAGTGGCCCCCAACCTTTTTGGCACCAGGGACCAGTTTCATGGAAGACAATTTTTCCATGGACTTGGGGGAGGAGGAGATGGTTTCAGGACGCTTCAAGAGCATTGCATTTATTGTGCACTTTATTTCGGTTATTGTTACATTGCAATATATAATGAAATAATCACACAACTCACCATAGTGCAGAATCTAATGCCGGCACTGATCTGACAGGAGGGGGAGCCACTCGCCCCCTGCTCACCTCTTGCTGTGTGACTTCCTTCCCAGTAGGCCATGGACCGGTACTGGTCCATGGCCTGGGGGTTGGGGACCGCCGTCCTAGAGGATTAAGGGAGGGCATGATACATGGCTTGGCACTCAGCAAATGCTCAATACATTTGTGGCTATTGTTGTCATTATTACTACTACTGCTAATCGTAGTGATGATTACTACTACTACTACTATTACTAGTAATATTGTTTTCATCACTGTTAATCTCGATGTAACCAGAATTACTCTTCTAGTTGGAAAGAACCATGGGAATCACTGCCTAGCCAATGCTGGATGAATAGCACCTGGCCTGTGTTTGTTGACTGAATGAACAAATAAATTTCTGCGACTGGGGTCGCCTCATTTTTCACTCCTCCTGTCCCACGCAGCTCGGTAACGGACAAGGCAGCTTCCTGCGCCACAGGAAAACCGTCTGGAGTTCTGGGTCTTCCCACTGTCCCGATTTTATCCCAACATTAATTTCCAACATAAATTCGCAGGAGGCACCCTGATGAGCAAAGTGACTTCAGTAACCAAAACGATCTGGCAAAAACAGCAGCTAAGGTGAGGAAGACTAGATGAGGAAGGATGTGCTATTGTTTTTCATGGGACCAGAAGACAATGTGAGGGGCTCTATACTACCCTGAAAGATCTTTGCCGAAACCTTTGCCTCGCCTGTCGTGGGATCGGAGCTGCAGCAGATGTGGAGCCCGGAGGGGAAAATAAATAAATAAACGCACGCATAAAATCAGACAGCGGTGCCGGCCCGCCGCCCGGGGGCCCAGGTGCAAGGGTGCGGTGCATCATCTTGCCTTTGGACCGCAATCAATGGAGCGGGCAGGAAATGAGAGGAAATTAATTTTTCCCTCCTCTTCTCTCTCCCTTCCCTGCCATCCCTCCTGTTTTTACACAAGGGCCTTTTAAAATGTTGGTTTTCTCTCTGATTACGGCGCACATACAGAGGTTCGCAAGAGCCTCTTCTTGACTAAATTCTCCCTGCCCTTAACCAGAATGATCGGCTGGTTGCCTTGGTAATTGTCCTCATTCGCTGAGCAGGAGCCACAATTATGAAGGTTTTTCTGGGTACTGATCCTCTTAGTGCATTTTTCTTAGAAGTTCACGACAAGAAGGGACAAAGGAAGACCTAATAGATTTTATTGTTCTGGCCCCTGGGAGCATCCAACGGGGTCCAGGACATATACGTGCGTGAGCTGTGAGTGCCATTTAAATTGGGTGGCTTTGCCCGGAGAGAGCTTTATGCTCAAGAGAGTGGCTGAGGTTCTATTAGCTGCAGGGCGAGGGCCAGAGAATGAACCCCCAGACCCGGCCTGTCCACGAGGGCTCATAATGCAAACCTTAGATGGGCCCGGCCGGGTGGCATCTGGGACCGAGGGCCGGGCCACTTCACCTCTCACAGATAATCGAAGGAAATGGACATGTAACTGCTCTCTTGAAACCCCAGCATGATTCGGGTTCAAGGCAGGAGAGCTCCGGGGGCTGTTGAAAAACCCAAGCTGGAAATGTTCTGGGCAGAGACGGCTCTTCACTCTCTAAAGAGAAACAAGACTCCATTAGCTGGGGGTAATTGCAAAGAAGAAAGAGGGGAGACATGATGATTGCGGTGATGCTGATAATCATGATCACAATAATCCTATAATTTATCCGCAAAGGGTACAAGATGCTCACATCCATTACCTTACCCGGTCCTCACAATAGCCTGGGAGTTGTTACCCATGCTCCCTCCCTTTCTTTTACTAGATGGGGAAACTGAGGCACAAGAAGGTAAAACAGCTTGTTCAGGTTGGAAGGTGGCAGAGCTGGTATCTGAATACAAAGGTACATGGCTACTAAAATCTTCCCACCACATAGCACCTCCTTTCGCAAAAATAAAATCAATTTTAAGTTTTGGCAGGGACAAAGTCTCTAAGAGGAGACTACTTTGAGCTGTAGTTGGAAGACTGTCTACTTAGTTGTTCCAGGAGGTGAAGTTCCTTCGTTAGAAAGGCTTTGAATCTTGCCGAGTCCCCAAGCTGGATCAGAAAAGTCTCTGGAAGGGGTCACATCCATGGCTATTTTATCCAGAGGGTTAACTTTGCTCGGCAGGTAGTGGCTGTGTTGAGAAGGATTCCGAGGCTGTGTCTGGATTTACTGAGAAAGGATGCCATCTTGGTTAGTAACGCTGGCCAGGAGGGAGCAATGGAAAAATCACGTGTTTGTCTCCTCTGCGGGCTGACCAACTGATTCCCTGCTAGAAATTAGTTCACCAGATTGCTTTCCTATTGTTGTTTTCAATCATTATTTTCTTCTTTCAACTATGATTTGAAAACCCACAACTATAATACCAGGAAGCTCTCAGACGTAGCTCACAATTTGCAAAAATCTTTCTTCATATAATGTTGCTGCATATATCATGGATTTTTACCCGTTAATTTTTCAGTGTGTATTTCCTAAGACTGTGGATAGCCTCTTGTGCGACCACGTTACAGCTACCATCTTCACAGAACTGAACACCAATGAGACACTGTCATCTGATCTCCCACCTGTAGTGCAGCCTTGCCAACGGATCCCCCACTGTCCTTAGGATTCTTCGGGATCCTAGTCAAGCATCCGGCATTGCATGTAGCTGTCGTGTCTTTTTAGCTTCCTTTGTGACGTTGACCCATTTGATATTCCCAGAATTTTGAAGTGTCCTGGCAGAGAGGTTTAAAATATCCATTTGTTTATTTGATATTTTTGGAGACCCCAGTGTGCGCATTGTGCTAGGTGCTGGGCCTCACAAGCAAGGACACACTTGGCAATTCTTGCCCTAAGTGAGATAACCCTGGAACCACTAAAGCTAACATCCATTGAGTCCTTGTGACTTGCCGACCACTGTAGCAAACACTTTACACATACTGTCTCATTAAACCCTACAACAGCCCTGTGGGATACAGAGAGATGTGGGCAGTATGATCGTTCTCATTGATTGGGAAACTGAGGTTTGGAAATGTCAGCTAGCTTATTCATTTATTTGTCATGTCATTCACTGATTAATTAATTCAATTATGTATTGATTAATTGATCCACCCATCTATCCATTCATCCACTCGCCCATCCGTCCATTTATTCATGCCTCTCGTGGGCAGGACACCGTGTTAGGTTCTGGAGATACAGCGGCAAAACCGGACAGATGTAGTCTCAGTCCTCATGAGCACTGTTCAATGGGGGCAGACAGAAAATAAAGTATAATTGGTGTTATGAGAGTGGCACTATAGGGAGTAGAAAAATCTAACCTCATCCAGAGAGTCAGAGAAGGCCTCCCTGCCAAAGCAGCATCTCAGCAAAATCCCAAAGGCACATGGGAATTAGCTAAAAGAAGGAGGGGTTGCTTCTGTGTAGGAGAAAGCCAAGAGAGCTTCCTGGAGGAGGTGGCAGATGAGGCTTAAAGATTGAGAGGAGGGTGAAGGGTTTCCCAGGTGGAAGGGACAGCATAAGCAAAGGTAGGGCACCGTGGGAGTGCATTGCAGGAAATCTTGACCACGTAGTCACTTCTCCTAGCTGCACAGACTTTACCAGTGTTCATTTATATCCCAGGGACTATTCGGGGAAAGGCTGTGAACTAATCTTTAGTGCCAACAAAATACATTGAGCATCTAGATGTTTTGTCTTCATGATCTAGTCCCCCAAATAGGCACCATTTTGAGTACAGAGCCCAGCGGCTCTGCATTGAGTCATGCACATCTTGAGTCTGGGGACAATTATTCTCAAAATCTCACCGCACAAAACTGTATTGAGTGTCTCCTGTGTGCCCACTGCGAATCTAGGTGCTGGGCTTATAGTCCTGCACAAAACAGAAAAAAATATAAAAATAAAAATCCATGCCCTCTACAAATTTAATCTGTAATTCTCATTGCAAATTTATTTGTAATATTATTGCAGGTTAATTTGGAATTTACAAATAAAGGGGGATTTGGGGGGGTGGTAAAAGGTTCCCCTGGTTTGAGTATAGTTGTCTTAGATAAAGGGGTCAAATCTTAGCACCTGGCGTGCAGACAACCTAGACTCAACCCTTGCTCTAAGCCTCAGTTTCCTCATTTGTCAGATAAATGGGCTCAGTTAGACCTTCAAGGCCTCCCGAGTCCTGAGATTCTCGGATTCTACTAACCAGAGGAGCAGACACACACTGGGAACCGCAGGCGTCTGTGTCCGGGCGAACACTTTCCTTTCGTGTTTGCACGGGGCTCTTCCTGACAGTTCGCCCCTCCAGGGCTAATCAGAATTCTCTTTCCGTCTGCCTTGGTTTTCTGCACTTTGACTTGCATCATAAATTATTCTTTCTCTAAATGGCAGGCGTAGGTAAGTTACCAAAAGGTCACTCAGAACCCCGATCAATCCCAGCTGCTCTAATCACTTTAGTGCTGTTCGGACTCGCGTGTGTGTTTGCTGGACCAGCTCAGAGAAGGGGCTCCAGAGCCGTTTTCTGCAAAGGTGACGGAATTTCCTTTAAGGACAGTTCATTGTGTTGGGCGCGCTGGGAGAACACCCACCCACGCAGACCTGGATATTAAATAAAATAATGTATTAGCTGCGGTGTCGCTGGTGTTCGGCAGGCTGGTGGCAAATTCTGAAGACTAAATAAAGGATGAAGCCAAAGCTTTAATCTACAACTAAGATTAAAGCCCAATAGAAAGCATCTACTTATTAAACTAGGCCAGTTTTTTCAACCCCACTTAGGAAGTTCTAGACGTGGCGTTTCAGCTTTAGTAAGAATTTGGAGGCAAAGCGACGCATGATGGATGCAGTTCTGCCTTTGCCCTGTTTGTGTCTGTGTTGAGTGTCTCTGAGTTGCCCAGTGGGCGCAAAGATGTTGCCAAAGATGTCCAGTGTCTTTGGCCACTCCATCTGGCCCACTGTGTGGTTTTGTAAAATAAAGTTTTATTGGAACACAGCCACATCCATTTGTTTGTGCATCCTGTGACTGCTTTTTGCAGAATGCAGAGGTCCTGGGGCTTCTAACTGACCCCAGGGCTTGGCCAAAGGCCCACGTCTTAAGAGGTTTTGGGAAAGGCCAGATTTCTAGTGCTGTCTTCTTTGCTTGCGAGGAACAGATTCTCCCCCTTACTCTGTTGATTCCATCCCTTCTCTGTGAGAAATTATAGGATATGATAATAAGACAACAATTTCTCATCGTAACATAGCAAAAACGATAACTCGAGCTAACTTGTAGTGCTTTTACATGCATTGTCCTAAGCAGTTTGCATTTCTTTTTTTTTTTTTTGAGACAGAGTCTCCCTTTGTTGCCCAGGCTAGAGTGAGTGCCGTGGCGTCAGCCTAGCTCACAGCAACCTCAAACTCCTGGGCTCAAGCAATCCTCCTGCCTCAGCCTCCCGAGTAGCTGGGACTACAGGCATGCGCCACCATGCCCGGCTAATTTTTTTTTTTTATATATATATGAGTTGGCCAATTAATTTCTTTCTATTTATAGTAGAGACGGGGTCTCGCACTTGCTCAGGCTGGTTTCGAACTCCTGACCTCGAGCAATCCGCCCGCCTCAGCCTCCCAGAGAGCTAGGATTACAGGCGTGAGCCACCGCGCCCAGCTAAGTTTGCATTTCTTGTCTCATTTGGTTCTCATAACTATTATTGTCTCTACTTTAGTTAAGGGAAACTGAGGCACAGAGAGGTTATGTCATATGCCCAGGGTCACCCAGCCTGGAAAGGGTGGGGCTATGTCTTAGTCTATTTGGGTTGTTATAGCAACATAGCATCACCTGGGTGTCTTATAAATGGAACAAATTTATCGCTCACAGTTCTAGAGGCTGGGAGGCCCACGACCTAGGCAGCAGCCGACTCTCCCTGCTGTGTCCTCGGGTAGTGGAAGGAGCGAGGTAGCTCTCTGGGGCCTCCTTTATAAGGACACTAATCTCGTTCGTGGGGGGTGGCATCCTTATGACCCAACACCTCCCAAACGCCCCACCTCCTAATCCCGTCACCTTGGGGTTCAGGATTTCAACATACAAAGTTTGGGGAGGACACAAACATTCAGGCCACAGCACCATGGTCCAAACCTCAGCAGTCTGGACCAGATGTTAATAACAGCTGGCTTTGATCATGGTTTACTGAGTTTCAGGAATCGTGCAAAACTCCTGATTTAACCATCCTCACAGCAACATCGTGAAGCTAGTACCATTATTTTTCTGAATTTTGACACAAGGAGACTGAGGCTCAGAGAAGGTAGGTGATTTATGTAAAACAACACAGCGCAACGAAGCTGGGATTTAACCACCACTCCATCTGGCCCACTGCGTGGTTTTGTAAAATAAAGTTTTATTGGAGCACAGCCACATCCATTTGTTTGTGCATCCTGTGACTGCTTTTTGCAGAATGCAGAGGTCCTGGGGCTTCTAACTGACCCCAGGGCGTGTGTGTTTGAAAGTGTGTGATGAACATGGCTTACTTAGAACTTGAGAAGAGCAGGAATCCTTGGAATTGCCCTGAAAACGGATGCATGTCAAAAATCCAGAGACTTGGGCATCATCCCGGGACCTAGTGAGTCGGAATTTCTGGAAGAGGGTCCTGGGAGTCTGCACATTGACAAGCTCCCTGGACAGTGCTGGTGGCTCCCAGGACAGATGTCTGAGATGCACCTGTCTTCAGCCCCCAGGGGGACAGTCAGCTTCCTCCGAACAGGAGGTCGTTAACTCACTTCCTGCCGTCCCTCCAGCTCCCTGAGCCCCAGCTCTGTTCTCTGCCAACATTCCTGTATCCCTACGAAGTATGTTCTACTGCCAGCTCCATTTTACAGGTGGGGAAACTGAGGCTCTGAGCAGCGAATGCCTTGCCCCAGGTCACGCAGCCATGCCGGGCAGAACTGCACTGAACTTAGTGATTCTTGCCGCTTTGCTTTCAGCCACTGCTCTGGGTTACCTCTGAGAGCTACCTGGGCAGCCCCACCTGTGACAATTGCGAGAGCCAGGGCAGGAGAGCACAGAGAAGCCCCACACACTGAACATCCAGCATTTTAACGTCATAACGCAAACTAGCAAACTGCTGAATAAAATATGTCCTGGGCCCCAATCCAAACATATACATCTCATAACAACAAAATAAAAATTTTTGGTGTGTAATGATATGGTTTTATATCATTGAAGTTTGGGAAAATATCAAAGATGACTGGATTTAATTATTATTGTGCAAGACCTGGTATTCTGTTAATGGGCTGATGATATTTGCATAAGAAATAAAATAAAGGCATGTAAAATATAAAATTGCCGTATATTCATAATGTAGGAGACTATTTTCCTGTGCTCAGAGTGGCACAGTGACAAATTATGTGATTATAATCAACATTTTCAGATATTAATCATTTGGGATCTATCGATGTTAATGCCAACTTGGGAAAAACCTGTCTTCGGGCATGAAACTTCCCAAGTAGGTTTTTTATGAAATTAATTTTTGTTCTTCCATTTTTTTATTTGCTTCATTGGATGTATAATTTATATATCCAATAAATTTATAAATTACATGCCCAGTAAAACACACACATTCAAAATGTAATATTTTAGCGTGTTTTCACGAACATGTATGCTCACGTCATCGCCACCTCAATGAAGATTTTCATGGTTTTTAAAAAATTAAGTTCAATTTGGAGAAACTTTTCTTTCTGCTGAGGCAAGAGTTACTGGAATTGTCAATGAACTTTGCAAAGTAAGTCTCATATTTGGAAATAAACCATGGATTTTAAAATTTCATGTTTAAACTTTATAATGGAGTCATATTGGATACATTATTAACATTGCAGAAAATGTGATACATTTATTTCACTCTGTCTCTCCCTGGACTCTCCTCCGGTAGAAAGTGAGGTCCATGGAGACAAAGTTTACGACAGTGTGTCCAATCCATAGGACGGTGCCGGCACTAAATAGGTGTTCATTAAATATTTGCTGAATGAATAAATGTAACTTGGGCTCAAAGGTGTTCTGAGTTCTATGTGATTTTGCTTAAATCTCAAACAGGACATCTTCATTTTAGGAAAGTGTTTCCAAGCCAAGTTCAATCAGCCTTTAGAGGAGATGACACATCCGATTAGCTCGCGAGGCTTATTTGTATCTCAGAATCCAAATATGGGCCTCTGTTCAGTGTTGTTCGAAGACAGGACATTGGGTTTGCTGGCGCCTTCCAGCAGGCGGCCTGCCGGGTCGGAGGGATCTTAATGCTATAGATCGCTTTTATTTTTTATTTTTTTTTTATTTCAGCATATTATGGGGGTACAAATTTTAAGGCTTCAAATAATGCCCTTGCCCCTTCTCTCCCCCCACAAGTCTGAGCTTCAAGCATGACCATCCCCCGGACGGTGCACATCTCACTCGTTATGTACGTATATACCAGCCCCCTCCCCCTCCCACCCGCCCAATATCCAAGTAATGTAGTTCCTATGTGTCCACTTAGGTGCTGCTCAGTTAATACCAGTTTGCTGGTGAGTACATGTGGTGCTTGTTTTTCCATTCTTGGGATACCTCGCTTAGTGGTATGGGTTCCAGCTCTATCCAGGAAAATACAAGAGGTGCTATATCGCCGTTGTTTCTTAGAGCTGAATAGTACTCCATGCTATACATATACCACATTTTATTAATCCACTCATGTATTGATGGGCACTTGGGTTGTTTCCACAGCTTTGCAATTGTGAATTGTGCTGCTATAAACGTTCAAGTAGAGGTGTCTTTTTTGTAGAGTGCCATTGGATCTTTTGGGTAGATGCCCAGTAGTGGGATTGCTGGATCAAATGGTAGATTCACTTGTATCGCTTTAAGGTATCTCCATATTGCTTTCCACAGAGGTTGAACTAGTTTCAGTCCCACTAGCAGTGTAGAAGTGTTCCTATCTCTCCACATCCACGCCAGCATTTATTGTTTTGGGATGTTTTGATAAAGGCCATTCTTACTGGAGATAAGTGATATCTCATTGCAGTTTTGACTTGCATTTTCCTGATGATTAGAGATATTGAGCATTTTTTCATATGTCTGTTGTTCATTATTCTGTCTTCTTTTGAAAATTTTCTGTTTATGTCCTTTGCCCATTTTTTGATAGGGTTGTTTGATTTTTTCTTGCTGATGTTCATGAGTTCTAAATAGATTCTAGTTATCAGCCCCTTAACAGATGGGTAGGATGTGAAAATTTTCTCCCATTCTGTAGGTTGTCTGTTTACTTTCATGACTGTTTCTTTGGCTGTGCAGAAGCTTTTTAGTTCGATCATGTCCCATTTATTTATTTTTGTTGCTATAGATCTTTTGAGCTGAAAGTCGGCAGCGTTCTTTTTGTTTGTTTGTTTGTTTGTTTTTATTATGTGCCAGTAGCAGAGGGCTCTGCTGAAGGAGACAGAAAAGTCATCCAGTGTGGCAGACCGTCTATGAGATGGCCCTCAAAGGTCCCCACCTGCTGTCTTCGCTCTCTTGTGTAATCCCCCCGCCATTGAGGGTAGGCGGGACCTGTGACTTCCAAGTCAGAGTCATCTAGAACCTTCCCTGTCCCCTGCCTCTCACACCCAGTTGACATCCAAATTCTGCTTCCTGGACGACCCCATCCTTGCTTCTCTGTGTCGCCATGACAACTGCCCTGATTGAATAGGTTGCCATCTCTTGGGTACCAACTTTCTAAGTGTCCTCCTTGCCTTTTCCCAGTTCTCTGTCCTCTTCTGGAGCCCAGAGTGATCTTTCTCGGCCTCGAGCTGTGTCTGGTTACCCACCCGCCCCTGCTTAAACATCTCAGCCCCTTCCCTCCTGCCCGCCAGAGTCTAACGTCCTTACCAAGGCATACATACTCCTTCAGACTTGGGTCCAAATCAAACCTTTTCACCTCTCTTTTTCTCTGTCTTCTAGCTCTCTCTTTTTTCAAATCGTTGTATCATTTACACTTAAAATGCACAAATCCTACGAGTTTTGACTTGATGAGTTTTGACACACTTACACACCTATATAACCACCACTGCGGTCAAAATAGGGAACGTTTCCATGACCCTGAAGTATTTCAGTTCCTGTCTAGTCAACAACCCAATAGTGTCTTTCACCATTACCTAGTCTTGCCTGTTCTAGAATTTTATGTTCTTGGCTGTCTTGTGTCTTTCACTCAACGTGATGTTTTTGAGAGTTATCAATATTGTTGCTTGTATTAATATCAGTCGTTTCTTTTTGTTGTGGAGTAATCTTACACAAAGTTACAGCACAGCTTTTTTTGTTTTTTTTTCCTATCTGTTTACCTGTTAATAGGCTTTTGGGATTTTTTTTTCCTCAACCTCATCGCTTTCCATCGCCTACGTCACACCCTGGCCAATTAGCATTTCTTGGTACCTAGTGGCACCTCGTGCTTCCTTCCTCGTGCTTTGCTGTTCCCCCCTGTGGGAACACCTTTCCCTGCGTCACTGGGCAAACGCCACCCACTTATCCCTCCCAACTCAGCGCATGTAACACCCCTTGGTAGCCTTTGTTCAACTCACTCCGGCTGTTTTTTTTTTTTTTTCCTTCTCCCCCATCAAAACACGTGTGCACAGTATTAAATCATCTATGCATGTGCCTGTCTCTTTGCTGGACTGCTCAGCTCGTGGGCAGGCAGGGTCTTACTCATCCGAACACTGTGCTTAATGCTGCACTTGAACATTTGTCGAATGAATGTTGTTCCAAAGAGGAAGCCCAGCTTAGGAGTTATGAGTTCAGATTCAGAGTCAGGCTGTCTTGGTGTTAAGATCTTATTTCCGCCATTTACTAGCTGTGCGATTTAGGCAATGGTCTCAACCTCTCTGAGCCTTGGAACTTACCCATGAGGCTTTTGTGAAGATCGAACAAATGTCACGTATGTAAAATACGTAGGACAGAGCTGGAGCGTAAAAAGCACTCAGTATCAGATGTGTTGGCTGCTATTATTATTGTTGTCATTGCTATTGTTGGCATTTGTGTTCTAGAAACCAGGACGGACCAATAATCCCCGTCCATATTTGGGCAGGACACTTCCCATGTGTGTTTCCGTTTCTGTCTCTATAAACAAGGGAGGTTTCTTCTTTCAGGATGTTAGCCAACAGGTTTCTCTTTTTGTGTTTTCTAGCAGCTATAAAACATTCAGGTGGTGAGTCATCCACCTGTCTTCTAAGTCCACCATGAAATCACCCCCAGTCTGACCAGTTCAGCCTGTCGGGGCACTCTTTCTCCGGAACTGTGCTGGGAAAAACAAACAACAAACAAAAATATCCTTCCCCTCCATTCTGGGCTTCGCTAAGCTCACTGCCCAAACCCCTTTCTAATTCCTATAGTAGATCAGGCCAACCTGGATTCAGAGAGACCTGGGTTTGAATCCCAGCTCCCACGACTTAACTAGCTGGATAATTCGGGGTGTGTGATTTGATCTCTCTGAGCCTCACCTGTGACAAGGGGCTAAAAGCAGGTA
The DNA here is from genome assembly GCF_040939455.1 of Microcebus murinus. Lineage (NCBI taxonomy): Eukaryota > Metazoa > Chordata > Mammalia > Primates > Cheirogaleidae > Microcebus > Microcebus murinus. Next base: position 10,921,016 of record NC_134125.1, on the reverse strand, counting down.
CCTCGTAGGGTGGTTGTATTAAATAAGATAATGCATGTTGAGTGTTTTGCAGGAATGCCTGGTGCATCATGTTTAAGTCATTACTTTCCCGCTTGGTTGGAATAAGAGATTACTCTTAAAGACCATGTGGGTTTCAGGATGAGGGCAGAATTCTCTTTTGTTTTATTGCCTCAGTTTCCCCCAAGGTGGTAGTTTTTCTAAAGAAAGTTTCCTCAAAGCAGTCTCAGTTTCCCCACCGTCAAAGCGACTCAGGCAAGATTCCCGATCAAGGGCAGGAACCAAGGGTGACTGGCCATCTTGGGCTGCAGAGGAAGGGCTGACCATGGGGTCACACACAATCTCTCCTAGGACAAAGCACATTGTTGGTGCGTTTAGAAAACCACCGTTATCCCCGGGATGCTCTGATGATCAGAGCCCTAGCTGATCTGCCTTCCTGGGCCCTTGATTCTTGACCTTTTTTAAATGCCCCGGAGCCAGCCTGTCTGCTGTGCGTGTCCAGAGCTCTCCTAATGAGTAAACAGGGCATTCTTGCTATAAGGAGGGTTGGGCTGAATCCCATCAGAAAAGACTTCATTGGCCTGTGTGTGCATGTTTGCCCCAAAGGATGCTGATCGTTTTGAAGTGACAAGGAGGCAATTAGTTCCCATCTCAAGCATAGCTGGAAAAAGATGCAGAGAGTATGTGTTTTGTGAAGACGTTGGAAAAACTGTGGATGCTGAATGCTGGCAGTTGGAGCAGCTGCTTGCTCCAACTCATCTTTCCATCCCAGGAGCCTCGAAATGGCCTTTTGCAACCGTCAGACATGCAGCTAGTGACTAGCGTCTTTGCATTTCATGGGGAAACTGCTGTCTCGGTGACTCGACCTTTCTACGGAGACAGCACTTTGATTCTTCCTGCATTTTGCACAGTGCCTACAGAAGCCTACTGCATCCAGCAGGGGCTCAAAAAATGCCTTGCAGATCTGAGCACATATGTGCGGGGCCTGTTACAGAATTTGGGCTTGGACTTGGGCATTCAGAAATACACCTGTCAGAATAGAGGCCAGTTCGGTTTGTTTCATGGTCTCGGTCAAATACCTTTCATGCCTTCCAAGGTCAGGGGCGGTTTTCTGTTCACCCGTCTCCCACCACGACTGCCAGATACGCAAGGCTGCGTCAAACTGCAGGACAAAGGCCTGCTCATTATGGGTTAGAATCCAGTTTTCAGTATCCGAGGTTAGAGTCCGGAAGTCACTCACAAGCTGGAACTATGACAGCACGTTCCAGAAGCAGACAGAGTTGCTGATGTCTGGTGGGCAGGGAGGGCCACAGGGCAGAGCCGTTAAGAGAGGAACCTGTGCTTGGAAGTCCGGAAAACCCGAGTTCCGTTTCTGCTGCGATCACTTCGTTTTCTCTGAACCTCATTATCATCCTCTGGAAAATGAGGCTACTATTACCTTCCCCCATAGGGTTGTTGGGTGGATTAAATGAGGTTACGTACGCTAGGTACCCTGCCAAGTCCCTGCCACCAAGGACATACTCAAAAGGTGGTTGCTATGATTGCATTATTATTATTTCTATGATCAATAGTCATTATTAGTAACTATTGATTATTATTAATTTTCCTAGAGTAATGACGATGGCCGTGGCCATAAAAGGAGCAAACCGCAGACCCCTTCTCTGCTGGGAAGCTCTTCCAGGTCAGTAGTTGGATGAAGCCACGCTGCTTAGGCACCAGAAACACATGCCAAGCAGAGGGTGTTGACATGAACACGGCAAGGAGCCCGTTGCTGGGGTTTAGTCTAATTATACCTGGCAGCTCATTGCGCCCCCAGCGGTGCCGGCCCCAGGAGGACAGATCACATTTCCTGTTTTCTCAGTAAGCCATGTTGTGTCCTCTTCAGAGCTCTCACCCCCACCCGGCCCGGCCCAGCCGCTGCACTTTGGCAGCTGGGTGAGCTCTCGGTTGTGCGAGGCGAGCTAGGGGCTGTAGGGGGGATGGTGGCTGGGGATGGACTCTGCAGACAGGGAGAAGTCGCTGGGCTCTGAAAACAACCTCCGGATTGGAACTAGAAGGATCGGGAGTGGTGAGCTGTTTGTGGGTCACTTTGACCTCCCGGGTCAGGTCACACATGTGCTTCTCCGGCTGCTCATGCCAGCAGAAATTAGACACTCGGCACACTCCCACCCCGTCTCTGGGCGAGGCACCGTTCCACGGCTGCTCGCTTGATCCTGCTCACATATGTGCGCCTCTCTCTCTCTCTCTCTCTCCTGACCCCTGCCTCCCTCTGATTTTTTTCTCTCTCTCCCCTGGGTACGGAATCTTGTCTATGTGGCACTTAGGACACTCCAAAGCTGTAGGCAACATCACTCACCTGCTTAAAAGCCTTCCGTGGCTGGCCGTTGTCACCGAGCTCTTGCTCAAGTTTCTTTCCACGGCCTGCGAGGCCCTGCGTGACCCGGCCCCAGTCTACTCTCCCAGCTCTCACCACTTTGGCCTCAAACCCTGCGCTCCCGCCAGGCGAGCCATTTGGAGCCAGCTCCTCGCTGTTGTGTGCCCAGGACCTTGACCCAGCTCCTCTGACCTCTTCCCCTCTCTTCCCTTCTCCAGGAAGGTTCCCGGATGGCCTTGCCGGGAGCCCCCGAGGCTCTCCCGGGGCCTCCTCTGTCGCCGTGGGCTCGTCTGTGTCCTGCAGTGCTCAGGGACTTGTGTGGCGTGTCGTGGGTGCCCAGTGCGTGTTGTAGGCTGTTTTACCAGCCTGGCGTTTGCTATTGTCCAAACCATCATGATAGGACGTGAACCTGAGAGCGAGTGGGGGCATGGGAGTCTCAGGTTTTGGGCATCTCCAAGTGGCCGGCATCATTTAGGTAACGAGCCAAGTGTCTCCCCTTGGCACCTCCGGATCCACTGTCCACCCTTCTGCACCCTGCTCCCTGCCCTGGGGTGCAGACCCCTGTCACTGCATGGATCGGCCCCCAGCTTCCTGGCCTCCTGGTGGGCTCAGGCAGTGGGAGCATTAGCAGACTGTGCAGGGGGGAGAGCAGAGTTGGGCATTTATCCCCAGCTCCCTCAGTATGGGGGTCACTGTGGGGCGCTGTGTCCCTAGCTTAAGGTCGGAGCCCCTGACAAGCAGTCCCTCTGCAGACAGCCCTCCCTGGAGGGCACCGATCCCTCTCCTTGCCCTTCGGGCCTTTGCAGTGCTGACAGCTCACGCCGGTACGAGCTCCGTGGTGCTGCACAGCCCTTTGAGTTCTCCCCACACCTTGTAAATAGTGCCTTCCTGCAATCATCTACTCTGAGTCTGCTATCTGCTTCCAGCTGGGACGCTGACCAATAACACACAGTACACATGATTGGTAAACCCGACTGAGGGCCAGGCACCAGGACTCACAGCTGTAATCCCGGCACTTTGGGAGGCAGAGGTGGGAGGATTGAGGCCAGCCTGGGCAACATAGCAAAATCCCGGTCTCTACAAAAAAGTATTTTAAAAATTAACTGGGTGTGGTGGTGAGAGTATGTAGGCCCCGCTACTCAGGAGGCTGAGGCAGGAGGATTGCCTAAGCCCAGGAGTTTGAGGCTGCAGTGAGCTATGATCATGCCACTGAATTCCAGCCTGGGTGACAGAGTGAGATCCTATCTCTATAAAAAAGCAAACAAAGAAAACCTGATTGAACTTTGACACATTTAGAGGGTCCATTTAGCCTAAATTGATGGATCTGGTTTTGGTTATTATTTATAATGCTAATGCAATCGCAATAGCTTCTGTGTGCCAGTTTCTGTGATAATTGTTTAACATACATTATCTCCTTCCATCTTTACAGCAATTCTATGATGTGGGAATTTTCTGTGATGTGAGAGACAGGACTAAGCCAGGCCTTGCATCTGTCTTCTTCTTCTTCTTTTTTTTTTTTTTTTTGAGACAGAGTCTCACTTTGTTGCCCAGGCTAGAGTGAGTGCCGTGGCGTCAGCCTAGCTCACAGCAACCTCAAACTCCTGGGCTCAAGTGATCCTCCTGCCTCAGCCTCCTGAGTAGCTGGGACTACAGGCATGTGCCACCATGCCCGGCTAATTTTTTCTATATATATTAGTTGGCCAATTAATTTCTTTCTATTTATAGTAGAGACGGGGTCTCGCTCTTACTCAGGCTGGTTTCGAACTCCTGACCTCGAGCAATCCACCCGCCTCGGCCTCCCAGAGTGCTGGGATTACAGGCGTGAGCCACCTCGCCCAGCCTCTTCTGTCTTCTTGTTTGAGGGCTTTTCTCGTGCCTCCCTGTCTTAACCTGTAAAATGCTAACACCTGCTCATTCCAAATACCCAAGCGTGCTCATCTGTCCGTGAGAGGCCCTGAAAACGTTAACACGTGACATGCGTTCAGGAGCAGGTAGGGCTACGGAAGGGATCAGCCCTTTGTGAATATAAAATATGAAATAACAAATGGCTTTTATCCATTTGCTTAAATAACTCCTCTTATTGACTTGGCTTAATGAGACCACGGAGCCCCAGACGAGTCAAGATATATGTTCCCAGTTTTATCCCTGGAGAAATTTCTTCATGCTTCAAAACAGGCAGAAGTCATCGGGTCTGATTGTGAGACTTTATCTGACCACTGTAGCTTTTAAGAGATCTGGGAGTTGTTTTGGCTTTCTAAATTCTGAACTGAAGTTCTCATTACTCTTTGATTTATTTCTTCTTGTGCGGGTTGTTAGATGTTAACTTAGGCATGTCCTGCTTAGCATAGGAAGGGAAAAGAAGAAAAGAATACTTTAGTCTCTTTTGATTCCTGAAATCTCAAAGCAGCTATGAAGATGGAACAGTTGGCACCGCTGGATTCAAAGACTGCCCAGGACAAGAGGACTCAAAGAAAAGACCAGATGAACCCCAGGGAGGCAGAATCTGAACAACAGTTATCAGTTATTGAACGCATGCTGCTTGCTAGGCATGGTCCCCTGTCCCCCAGATCATTTCCCTTAATTCTCTCAACAAGCCTGAGTGGCAGGGACAGTGACCTCCCAGTTATCTGCGCAGGTGAGAAAATTGAGATTTAGGGAGGCTGAACGACTTGGCTTTAGCAGAAGGTGTAACACAGGTTCACACCGACTTCCTCCCCTTGCCCATTCTGTGGCCCCGCAGAGGCGAATGAATTTCTACCTCTGATTATCCTCCCTTTAAAATGGGACTGGACAACCTCACATGGTCGTCGTGGTGATTAAAATGGTGAGTGTGTCGTTTGATCACTTGATCCACGCTTGTTTTCGTCACTGTCCAAGTTGGCTCGGCTTGGACATGATGGCGTGTTGGGAAGTTGACCCAGATCTGATTCTCAGGCCTGGGCTCCTACACGTCAGCCCGATCAGCCCCAGCTTCGGTTGGGTTCTCCCGCGTCCTGTTCGGCGTTAGCTCTTAGCAGAGTGCTGGCGGACAGCGTCATATTTGTTCATGTGATTCGTTTTTTTTTTTTTTTTTGCCTCCCTGGACTGTGTGTTCTGTAAGGGCAGGAGCCATGTCTGCTTTGCTCAGGAAACATCTACTGGCTAAGTTGTGCCAGGTTTCTCTTCGTGCCTCATTGCAGGTTCTGGGAATGGGGGAAAATATTGTTTCTTAGCAGAGGAATTAGGGACATTTTTTTAAATGTCAATTAGGCGAGAAGCTTGGAATCTGACGGCCTACCCATATGAATTATTTCAGAGCATCTCTACAGGCATTGCCTTCACGCAATTCGTATTTCGCAAGGTCTTAAAGAACATATCCTGGTATCAGGTCAAATGTATCAGCTCCCCTTCAAGAAAGTAATGGCATCACATTGTTACTCCTTTTGCTTCAGGTTCTTTTCTTCTGTTTTCTAGATTGCTTCTTCTTTTTTTTTTTTTTTACCTTTGTTTTTTAAGAGAGGATTTTTTTTTTTTTTTTGAGACAGGATCTTGCTTTGTTGTCCTGGCTAGAGTGCAATGGCATCATCACAGCTCACTGCAACCTCAAACTCCTGTGCTCAAGCGATCCTCCTGCCTCAGCCTTCCAAGTACCTGGGACTACAGGTGCATACCATGACGCCCAGCTAATTTTTCCAGGGGACATATGCAGCACTTTTCCCTTCTACTTTTTTCTGTCTTGAATTTGGGTGTGATGGCTGGAGCTGCAGCAGCTATTTCGTCAAAACTTTGGCCAAGACATGGCTGAGCTGCTGAACCACCAGCATGCTATATAAGAAAAAGAAACTCCTGGGGTGCATGTTGTATAAGAAAAAGAAACTCCTAATAAATGAAAACACCATAGTGGGGTATTCTGTTACTCAAAGTCGAATGTATTACTAATGGATGAAAGGACCTTTCCAAAGCTTTCCCTCAGATGCAAAATAAAGTCCCAATATTTATAGTTTTTTTTTTTTTTAACTGACTCGGTCACTTTTAGCTCAAAAACTTTAAGACCTTTTATTCTGTGCCAGAATAAGATGTCGCTGTACCCATTGTTTGCTATTCAAAATTTCAAAGCAGATCCGAGAGCCTTGTGCAAATACACACTGTGGCTTGCACGCAGAGACCACGCTCTGTCTCTTACTGGCTTAACACGCCATTTTTCATATCCCTAAGAAGGATGGAAGGGCCATACCGAGGCTGCCAGAACCTCAAACAGTGGTTCCAGGGAGTCTAGAGGGTGGAAACCTAGCGCGTACGGCTTCCAGGCTGTTCTCCTGGCTTGGGTATTTATACTGCAGCTCCGAAAAGCGGGAATTAGCTGAGGACTGATTGGTGACTGCAAATGTTGAGGGGCGTGCACGGGCGGGAGAGCCGCCTGCATCTTCCGGACAGTGGCGGGTACCGCTCTGAGCCGTCCAAATTGCTAATGTTGAGAATACCGACTGTACGCGCACCCAGCGATGCTCCAGCTGGGACTCGAGGCTGACGCAGAACATCGTTAGGGGCGACACGTAGGAAGGAAGACTTCCCGGGAAATGTCAAGAGATTTTCTTCTGCAAAGGAAACCACCAAGCCATCAGTTCCGAATGTCGAAGACAGCGGGCGTTCGTGCTTTCGAGCCTGACTCCTGTCTGCACTTTCAGCGTCTTTTCACTTTGTCAAGACCCATTTTAACTCCATTCTGTGAGCTAAAAATATCTCGGTCCCAAACGCGACCCCATAATCGTGAGACACTTTTATTTTCAGATTTGCGATTTCCCTTTGTTTCCTTTCCAAAGGCTTTATTTGCTTTTTATTTCTACAAAGAGGATTCTGACTTTGCTCTTCCCCCAGGCACGTTTAGCCATTCCATTTCTCTTTTATGCTATTTCCAGAAACTTCCTGTCCTTTATAGGCATTTAAAATGAAATAATAATAAAAAAAAACAATAGCTAAATCTTATATAGTCCTTTCCATATGCCAGGAACTGTTTTAATTGATTTATATGTATTAAATTATTTAATCTTCACAACACCCTAAAGGGTAAGTGCTATTATTTATCCCCATTTTACAGAATAGGAAGCTGAGGCACAGAGAGGTTAACTCACTCACTCAAGGACACACAGCAAGTAAGTAGCAGTGCCAAGATTCAAACCCAGCAGTTTGGCTGAAGCTGATAACAACGGTACCAGTAACAATAACTAACTAGCATTTGCCAGTACTTACACTATGTCAGACTCTCAGTGAAGTCCTATATGCACATTGTCTCTTTTAGTCACTTGGTTAATATTAATAAAACAGACACCGTCAATGCCTGTTCTACCTGGAATGCCCCCTCCCCTCCCCCCACCTCCTTGCTTGGCACATCGTGCCCTCACTGGGGACCCTTTGTGGCACCCCGCAGCCTGATTTAGGTGCTCCCGGCTCTCTGCGTGTATTACCATAGACTGCAATAGTCCAAGTCCTTACTAGTCTCACCCACCAGACCGTGAGCTCCTTAGGCAGCATGTATTCATCGTATCACGAGTATTAGCAACACCAAAAATTATAAAAAAGAAAACAAAACCTACCCTACATCCCTGGTAACATCTAGGCATCTCTTCCTAATATATTATGTATGTAAAAAAATATATATCTATCTATATCTAAATGGACTCAATAGATAAAATATACATAACGTAAGTGTACAATTCAGTGGCATTAAAGGATGTTTATGATGTTATATAACCATCGCCACCCTCTGTCTCCAGGACTTTTTCTTCACCCCAAGCAGAAACCCTGTACCCACTCAACGGTAACTCCCTGCCCTTTCCCCCAGCCCTTGGTAACCTCTATTCTATTTTCTGCCTCTGGGAATTCGCCTATTCTAGGCATTTCGCATAAATGGAATCAAACAATATTTGTCCTTTTGTGTTTGGCTTCTTTCATTTGGCAGTAATGTTTTCAAGGCTTATCTATGTTGTTGCGTGCATCAGAATTCCATTCCTTTTCATGGCCATGTAATATTCCATCGTACACATAGACCACCACGTTTTGTGTCTTTGTTCCTTGGCTGATGGACTCTGGGGTTGTTACCACCTTTCAGCTGCTGTGAAGAATATTGCTATGAACGTTTTTTTTTGTCCCCGCATTCAATTCTTTTGGGTTTATACGTAGCAGTGGAGTTGCTGGGTCCTATGGCAATTTTAGGTTTAGCTTTTTTGAGGAATCCCCACTGTTTTCCCCCAGTGGCAGCACCAGTGTACATTCCCAGCAGCAATGCCAATGACTCCAGTTTCCCCACACCCTCGCCAGCACTTGTCACCATTTCCCGTTTCGATCACAGCCGTCCTGACGTGTGTGAAGTGGTGCCTCTGCCTGGTTTCGACTTGTAGTTTTCTAGTGACTAAGGATGTTGAGTGTGTATCTTTTCATGTGCTTCTGCTATTGTCATAGGAGATATGCATAGAAAACCAGAAAGAAGTGTCTATTCAATCACTCTGTGATTCCATTTTTAATATATATATATATATATATTTTATTTTATTTTATTTTTTTTTGAGACAGAGTCTCGCTTTGTTGCCCAGGCTAGAGTGAGTGCCGTGGCGTCAGCCTAGCTCACAGCAACCTCAAACTCCGGGGCTCAAGCAATCCTCCTGCCTCAGCCTCCCGAGTAGCTGGGACTACAGGCATGCGCCACCATGCCCGGCTAATTTTTTTAATATATATATATATCAGTTGGCCAATTAATTTCTTTATAGTAGAGATGGGGTCTCGCTCTTGCTCAGGCTGGTTTTGAACTCCTGACCTCGAGCAATCCGCCCGCCTCGGCCTCCCAGAGAGCTAGGATTACAGACGTGAGCCACTGCGCCCGGCCCCATTTTTAAAATATTTTTTAAAAAAATCAAAATATAATTTCAATACAGTACAACTACCCTTTTTTAACGGACAGGTCTATGACAGAAGCACGCAGTCTGGTAGACAACCTGGGTTAGTTTCTGTGGTTGCTGTAGCAATGACCACAAGCGGAGGGGCTTGGAACAATAGAAATCTATTGTCTTACAGTCCTGGAAGGCAGAAGTCTGCAAGTGGTGTGCGGCTGCTTCACACAATCTCTTCCTCTGTGTTCCCAAAAAACATTCTTCCCTGCGTGTATCGAACCTCCTCCTCCTTTCTTTATAAGGACACTTTCATCGGATTTAGGACCAACTCCCTCTCCCAGTACAATCTCATCTAGATCTTTGCCTTAATTACATCTGCGAAGAACCTATTTCCAAATAAGACCCTAGTCACAGGCACCAGAGGTTAGGGCTTGGATGTAGCTTTTGGAGGGACTTTTTAACCCAGTACGTAGCTCCACAATCACGGTGCAGAACTGCTACCTCCAAATTCATTATATTTTTCTTTCAATGAAAAAAAATACTGAAAATGGAGCCATGTGCACTTACTGTTTTATAACCTTTTTCATCCATGTAATGATGGATTATTTGCAATTTTTGCATGTCGATAAATTCAGGTCAAGGTGTTCCATCATCATTTAAAATAAATGCCTATTTTATTTATTTATTTATTATTTCAGCATATTATGGCGGTACAAATGTTAAGGTTACGTATATTGCCCATGCCTCCCCTCCCCCCTCGAGTCAGAGCTTCAAGCGTGACCATCCCCCAGACATCTCACTCATTGTGTATGTATGTTCCCAACCCCTCTTCCCCCCTCCCACCTGCCCAGCACCCGATAAATGTTACTCCTTTATGTCCACTTAGGTGTTGATCAGTTAATACCAATTTGCTGGTGAGTACATGTGGTGCTTACTTTTTTCCATTCTTGGGATACTTCACTTAGTAGAATGGGTTTTGGTTCTATCCAGGAAAATACAAGAGGTGCTTATATCACCATTGTTTATTAAAGCTCAATAGTACTCCATGGTATACATATACCACATTTTATTAATCCACTCATGTATTGATGGGCACTTGGGTTGTTTCCACAGTTTTGCAGTTGTGAATTGTGCTGCTATAAACATTCGAGTGCAGGTGTCTTTTATGTAGGGTGTCATTGGATCTTTTGGGTAGATGCCCAGTAGTGGGATTGCTGGATCAAATGGTAGATCCACTTGTATCGCTTTAAGGTATCTCCATATTGCTCTCCACAGAGATTGAACTAGTTTGCAGTCCCACCAGCTGTGTAGGAGTGTTCCTCTCTCTCTGCATCCACGCCAGCATTTATTGTTTGGGGACTTTTTGATAAAGGCCATTCTTACTAGAGATAAGTGATATCTCATTGCAGTTTTGACTTGTATTTTCCTGATGATTAGAGATATTGAACATTTTTTCATATGTTTGTTGTTCATTATTCTGTCTTCTTTTGAAAAATTTCTGTTCATGTCCTTTGCCCATTTTTTGATAGGGTTGTTTGATTTTTCCTTGCTGATTTTTCTGAGCTCTAAATAGATTCTAGTTATCAGCCCTTTATTGATGTGTAGCTTGTGAAAATTTTCTCCCATTCTGTGGGTTGTCTGTTTGCTCTCTTGACAGTTTCTTTGGCTGTGCAGAAGCTTTTTAATTCGATCAGGTCCCATTTATTTATTTTTGTTGATGCTGTGATTGCCTTTGGGTCCTATTTTAGACGTGAGTTTCTTAAAGGATTGGCACCTATTGTACTAGGCTTGAACTCTCAGGGCTTAACCTAATGTCTAGCACATAACAGGTGCCTGCTAGATGTTTGTTGAATGAATAAATGAATGAATGACCTTCTAAGTGAGCTTCAAGGATGCTACCTGTGCCTGCAGCCGGCCTGGGCTCTCAGAGTTTCCAAGCTCCCTGCCCTTTCTAGGTGTGACTTGCATTGTCCAGTCCCTCAGATTCCCAGGATGAGTTGCTTGCCTTGGCTTCTCTGGAAATTGCCAGCGACTTTGAAACCACTGCCTAGAGGGTCAGAGGTGTGTTTCCCCCCACTTGGGACTCTGCCCCCCAAGGGTTTTTATTTCAGAGGGGGCTAAGCCAACTCTCTCCAGGTTTTATAAGCTGATAGAACAGGGCTGTCAAATGCTTTTTATGGGAGAAGAAACAGGAAGATGGTTTGTTTTGCAGACAGCGGGTTATTGGGTAATTACATTTTTATAGAACTGTTGTGGGACAAGTCACGGCCCTGCTGTCTCCTTTGATGCTAAAAGGCAGACGGCCCCATAAAGATCAGAACAAGGCAAGGTGAAAGGGGTCAGGGACAGAGTTGCCCCTTGGGGGTCAGCTTCTGCCTGGAAACACCCCCCCACTGACCACCGGGTGCCCCTTCGGGAAATGCCCTCCTTCCCTGGCCGTGCGTTTCGGGTGAAGTCCCATTCGAGCCAGCCTCTCCTGCGACTTTCTCTGCCTGCACACAGAGGACAGGAGGGGCAGAAGAAAGCTGTTAACCGATAGGCTCAGCCCTGAGGGAACCATCATCCATTCATTCATCCTTTTACTTGCTCCTTCCTTCATTCATTCATTCATCCACTTCCTCACTTAGTCTCTCATTCATTCACTTACTCATTTATTACTTATTCAGTCACTCATTTATTCATTCATCCACTAATTTCCTCACTTATTCTCTCATCCATTCACTTATTCATTTATGACTTATTCAGTCACACACTCATTTATTCATTCATCCACTCATTCATTTCCTCGCTTATTCTCTCATTCATTCACTTATTCAGTCACTCAGTCATTTATTCATTCATCACTCATTTCCTTACTTAGTCTCTCATTCATTCACTTATTCAGTCAGTCATTTATTCATTCATCCACTCATTCATTTCCTCACTTATTCTCTCATTCATTCACTTATTCAGTCACTCAGTCATTTATTCATTCATCCACTCATTCATTTCCTTACTTAGTCTCTCATTCATTCACTTACTCATTTATTACTTATTCGGTCACTCACTCATGCATGCATTCAAGTGTTTGCACGCTTAACTAGGAGACTGAGGTGCAGTTACGTATTTTCCCTGAGCATCCATTCATTCATTCATTCATCATGCATTCACTGGGGGTCTATCATGGGTCATGCACTGTGGCTTTAGTGTTGAGCACAGCACAAGCAGTGGAGCAGCAGCCATCATGCTGGGGTGCTAAGCCCCGAGCAACGCGCTGTTTGGGGAGGGGTGGGCATGTGAGCGCTCGTATGAGGCAGCTCAGCTGGTCGGTCCCCGTGATCAGAGAGGGCTTCCCTGGTTGAGCCGAGATCTAAATCACAGAGGAGGAGTTGCCCAGGCCAAGGGGTGTTGGTGTACGACGGTATGGTGGGGAGAGAACTTTCCAGGCAAAGGGAGAAAAGCAGGCACAGGCTCCATGGAAGGAGAGGGTGTGAAGATTCCAAGAAAGGGGAGCACGAGGCACCTCTGCCAGTCTGGCTCTCGGGAAAGCTGCATCCTAGATGCTCTGCCCAGCCCTGTGACCAGAACATCTCTCCTCAGACCTTCCCTTGGCTCCATTTCAAAGATGGAAATGAAGAATGGTTTCTCCCTCTGCAGAAACAAAACGTGCTGCTGGGCCATCATCCTAGCCCCAGCAAGCATCCAGGGAGAAGCCCTGTGGGCACGAGTTTGAGGGGAGCCAGTGTGGAGGTCTGGAGAAGGCCTCTGAATTCCTTGTCTTTCTTTCCGACCCGGAAGGTTCTAGAAAGCTGTCCACTGCTCTTCCTCTTCCTGGGAGGTTTGGAACAGGCTGAGGCTCTGGGTTTTTACGGGTTCCATCTGGACACAAGTGTTTCAAATCAAGCCGGACCCCCCGTTAAAGATGGCCGCCCTCTCCACGGAGGGGATTTCCTGCTGCGGAGACAAGTGCCTTAATAAATGATTATTTATTTGGTCGGGCAGCCCCTTCTGAGTGTGTTTGGTTTCCTGCTTCCACCTCCAGCCAGAATCGCAAGGCATCTTCCTTAAAGGGGCCAAGGAGATGCAGCCCTTTCTAGTTTTCATTTATTTGCTGTGAGCCGTGAGTTCTCCACAAAGCAGCTTCCCCCTGGGGACACCTCTGTCCTCCCAAAGTCCCTCTCTCGTTCTGTTAGATGCAGGCCTTCCTACGCACGCCCCTCAAACCTGCTAGTTGGGATCGAGGGGCCCCCGACCCTGCTTGTCTGTGCCACTCGCCTTGGGGGCTGCAGGGGAAGGCAGCAGTGGTCCCCGGGAAAGGACAAGGGACGGAACAGAGCCGGGGATAAAGCAGCGTTTGGAGGAAGTACCAGCCTAAGGCATGTCAGCTCTGCGATGCATCCCAGGTGTCTGGATGCCAAGCGTTGGGGGTGCAGCGATTCACGAAACAGAGCCTGTTCCTGCCCTCATCAGCTTACATTTAAGAGCGGGGGAGATGGACGATAAACAAGTACACAGATATGATTTCCTGGTAGAGGGAAGAAAATGTCCCACGGTTTAGAGGCAGGGCTGGACGCGGTGTGTCTTGGGGCAGCCAGGAAGCCAGTGGATGGAGGAGCAGCCACAGGGAGGGGACAGAGGGGGAGAGAGCTGGACAGCCAGGTCACACCAAGCCTCGCGGGCCATTCCGTGTCAGGATTTTGGATTTTATTGCAAATGAGATGGGAGCCAATGGAAAGGTTTGAGCTGAAGAGCGACAAGGTCTCATTGATGGTTTAAACCATCACTAGTTGCAGTAATCGACACATACTCATTCATCTCATCTTCACCATTCTAGGACGCAGAATTTTTTTGTTCCCATTTTATAGATGCCACCACTGAGGCACAGAAAACTTAAGTAACTTGCTCAGGGTCCCACAGTGAGTGAGGGGCAGAGCCAGGGTCTTATCCCAGTCCTCTAGCAGGCACTGCCGCCTCCAGGAAGCCTGCTTCACACTCCACAGAGCTAGGGAGGCGCCCCTGTGAGCTTCACCTTTCTGAGCCTTGGTTTTCTGTAAAATGGGTATGACAGCAACCATCCTTGCCTTGCTTAATGCACAGTGCTGTTGGCAAAACCAAACGAAATAGGCTGCAAAATAAATGACTCTATACCACTAACAAAATTGTTATGCAAACTAGCTCCTATTTATCGAGCAACTCGGGGGGTGGGGGAATGCCTGCTTATTGGGTCTCATTTAATCAATAAACCACTCTATGGACCGGGAGTGGTGGCTCACGCCTGTAATCCTAGCTCTCTGGGAGGCCGAGGCGGGCGGATTGCTCAAGGTCAGGAGTTCGAAACCAGCCTGAGCAAGAGTGAGACCCCCCCCCCATCTCTACTATAAATAGAAAGAAATTAATTGGCCAACTAAAAACATATAGAAAAAATTAGCTGGGCATGGTGGCGCATGCCTGTAGTCCCAGCTTCTCGGGAGGCTGAGGCAGGAGGATTGCTTGAGCCCAGGAGTTTGAGGTTGCTGTGAGCTAGGTTGACGCCACGGCACTCACTCTAGCCTGGGCAACAGAGTAAGACTCTGTCTCAAAAAACAAACAAACAAACAAACAAACAAACAAAAAAAACCACCCAAAAACCAAACAAAACAAAAACAAAAGCAGAAAAACACTCTATGGCTTAGGTGCTATTTTTATTCCATAGAACCTGGCACAGAGACAAAAAGTTTTAAAAAGGGTATTTTATGTTGCTTTTACTTGAGAAGGGATTTAATATACTCTTCCTTTTTTGTCCCTAGAAGGTCATTGAAAAGGTCACAACCCAAGTGCCCTTAATAGAGGGAATTAATTGTATGAATAAGCACTACTCTTCATGGCCTATAATGCAGCCATTCAAAAGGTCAGATCAGATAGACGTGTTGATGTTTAAAGATATCGATGGTTCACCGTTAAGCTGAAAATGCAAGCTGAGAGCTACATTTTCAAGAAACTTTTTTGTCATATAAAATAAGATATATAATTTATTATATATGCTATGTATAATTACATATGAGTAACTGTTTTATATATACACAAACATATGTGATTATATGTCTTTCTGCATAGGAAAAAAAAATTGAAAATAACGTACCCAATACTGTTAACAGTGGTTTTTGTTCTATGTCATAGAATTATGAAAAGTTTCCATTTTCTAAGTTATGCATTGCCACATGGATTAAATATTTTTAGTCAGAAAAACCAATAAATTGAAGAATTGAAAAATTATGTATTGCTTAAGTGTATGTAGCCATCTTAAGTTCTTTTACTTATATAGTTACTATGTTACTTGCTTCAATTATTCTGTTACTTATATAGTTACTATGTTAGATTCTACAAAGCACATCCTCAACTAATCTCTTCCCAGTCCATGAGTGTGAATAAATTCACACTGTCTTTGAAATTATGTTGCTTTCATTTCACAAAGCCACGTTTTATGACCAGTGACTTTTTCTCCCCATTTTAAAAGCTCTTTGGAAAACATTTTCCCCCTTCCTCCTCCCTACTTTTTCCACTCTCGTGGCCAAGTCTGTGTCCTGTGATCTTCAGTTGCTCTCTCTCTCTCTCTCTTTCTCTTTTTTTTAAAAAGACCAGTTACTATGAAATACGATGTTCATCTGCGACATAGATACATGTTAATGGCATTGTTGGCCAGTCTGTGATTTGATGACAGGGTTCTGGGAAAGTCTGTAAGGTGAGAAACCTTCTGCCTCTGACATTTGAAAACCCAGAGATGTAAGCAATTTTAGAAAATTGAAAACATCAATGGTAACGACAGAAGAAAACAAAAATAAGTCCATGTCTTGGGTTGAGTGGTTATTTTCCCTCACCTCGTCGGGACTGGAAAGATTTCTTCTTTATACATCCCTCCGCAAACTTTTATCCTCCTGATTTAATTTGGAGATCAGGGCTTTGCCAGTGGCTGAAATGGTGAGGAAATTAGTATCAACTGTATTTCGTTTTAGTTTTGAATGCATGCACTCTGGGGGCCTTTCTGGGGGTCGTCGTGCATTTTGGATATCTATGGAGAGCCTGGGAGCCCTCAGGGCTGAGAAGAATTGAGTTACAGATAAAATGTGCTGTTAGAACCCCTGCTCAGAGCATGCTGGGTATGCAGATTTCTTGCTTTGTTATAAAAGTCATTTTTTCTGTAACATTTTTTGAAAATCTTTTTCTTATTTTTTCTTTCTTTCTTTTTTTTTTTTGCCTAACAGCTGGAACAAAAAGGACATTTTTTTCATGCGTGAAGGATAAAAGAAATGTATATTTTTGATTTCCTGATGTTGTCTTTCTTTGAAAATTTCTCCCAGTCCAATTTGTTGACACCCTGTGAATTGCAACAGAAGGAGTTATTATAAGCAGCTGTAAATTCTCAGTCCACTTAGTGTGCCTACGTGTGCCTCATCCTGAAAAATAACCTAAGTCTTTACAACTTGAACACTCACAACACCACCTGTGATATAGTCTTGCCAAAAATAAATCGACCTTGCATCAATTAAGTCTCGAATTAAAACTGCAATTGATGTGAACTACAGAGAACAGAGGAACATGCAAAAATGACACCATGAGGATGCATTGGAAAATTCCAGACTGTGGATATTTTATAGGACAAATCATTTGTGATAGCTAGGACAACGGTCCCTCAAAGATCTCATCCGAATCCCTGGAACCTGTGAACACATTAGGTCACAGAGCTAGGGATAAATAAGGTTGCAGATGCAATTAAAGCTGCTAATCAGCTGACCCTGAGATGGGGGAGATTTCTCTTAAATTATTTGGGTGAAGCTTCCTTTCCCTGGACTTTCCTCTGTCCCAGTTACTCTCCCCATTGTACCCCCAAACATACACCCATTTTCCAACCCCACACAGAACTGACCAGCTGACATCAGCCAGGCTCATACTTGAATGCAGGTTGGTCTAACCTCAACACACATGCTCGGCACCACTGTTGCTCAAGGTCACACTTACAACCTACTTCAAGTGGAATGTGCTAGATAAGTGGGCATTTCTACACTTCTTTATTGTGGAAATGGCCAACATACATAAAAGAAGGAAAAATAGTCTAATGTACTTCTACTCATCTCCTAGTTTCGACAGTTATCGGCTCATGGCTATTCTTCCACCTGCACTCTCCTCTCCCTCCACTCTTGCATTATTTTAAAGCAAATACCAACATTCTATCAATTTTCAGTGTGTTCATAAATATTTCTAAATTTATCTCTAGAAGATAAGGACTCTTTGTTTTAACACAATCACAGTACCATTATCTCGCCCCCAAATTTAATAATCATCCTTTTTGGTGTCAGTGGTGGGATACAATCATTTCTAACTTCTTTTTTTATTTTATTTATTTATTTTTTTGAGACAGAGTCTCACTCTGTTGCCCAGGCTAGAGTGCCGTGGCGTCAGCCTAGCTCACAGCAACCTCAAACTCCTGGGCTCAAGCGATCCTCCTGCCTCAGCCTCCCGAGTAGCTGGGACTACAAGCATGCACCACCATGCCCTGCTAATTTTTTCTATATATTTTTGGTTGTCCAGCTGATTTCTTTCTATTTTTAGTAGAGATGGGGTCTTGCTCTTGCTCAGGCTGGTTTTGAACTCCTGACCTTGAGTGATCCACCTGCCGTGGCCTCCCAGAGTGCTAGGATTACAGGCGTGAGCCACCACATCTGGCCCCATTTGTTAATATTATCATGTCCAGTGTTCAGATTTGTAGTTATAATGTCATTGATGTTTTTTCAGGTATTGGAGTTTGGCCACGAAGATGAGAAATGGCATTCCAAGCAGCGGGAAGAGCAGTGAGCACGATCTCAGAGGCTGGAAAGAGCTTAGAGAACTGAAAGTTGTTGTTTTGTATAGAATCTTTGCATTTAGAAGCAAATAATCATTTTTCTTTTTTTTTTTCCACTCTTACATGCTAATGGATGTTCCTATATTACTTTGACCTAAAGCAAGTTAGGTTCATGTGCTGAAAAGCACTCTATACTGACACCCAGCATGCCTCCCTCAGGTTATGCATAACAGCTGTCCTCTGAGGTTGACATTAAGGATCCTCTAGGACTCCACCAACATGCTGACAAGCTTAAAAATCAGTAACTGAACCCTCAGTGCATACAGGGTAATCAATCTAGAGGGAATTGTCATTGAGTGGAAGGAGGATTCAGGCTGGGAGGAGATCGAATGTCTAGTTCTCACTCTGCTGCTTTCTGGCTGTGTGATCATGAACAAGTTACTTACCTTCTCTGGGCCTTGTTTTTTTTTGTATCAGAAAAATTGGGGGATTGGACAAGACCATTTTTCGTTCTAAGATTTTTAGGATTCTATGAGTTAAGGTGATGTGCAATGGTAATAAAATGTGTGACATCTTCAGGTAGTGCCTCGGATATCAATATTTCTGTATTTGTTAAGCATCACTACTCGGTGACTCTGTCCCAGGTGCTGGAGATCTGGTGGGCACAAGAGAGACAAGATCCTGCTCTCAAATAGGCCAGAGGTAAGACAGAGACAAATGGAAGTAAACGCACATGCCAGATAATTGCAGGTTGAGATAAAGGCTATTAAGATAACAATTAGGTGGCCAGGTGCAGTGGTTCACACCTGTAATCCTAGCACTCTGGGAGGCCGAGGCAGGAGGATCGCTTGACCTTAGGAATTCAAGACCAGCCTGAGCAAGAGCGAGACCCCGTCTCTAGTAAAAATAGAAAAATGTGTTGAAATCTTCACTCTCAAGGAGACAATACTAGGAGGTGGGTCTTTGGGAGCTGATTGAGTCATGAGGCTGGAGCCCCTAGGAACAGGATTAGTGCCCTTATCAAAGCCCCCAGAGAGCTGTCTTGCACCTTCCACCGTGTGAGGACACAGCGTGAAGTCGCCGTCTGTGAACCAGAAAGTGAGCCCTCGCCAGACATTGAATCCGCCTTGGTCTGGGACTTCCCAGCCTCCGGAACCGTGAGCAATAAATTCCTTTTATTTATAAGCCACACAGTTTATGGCATTTTGTTACAGCAGCCAGAACAGACTGAGACAGGAAATCTCTCTCAGCTTCCTCTCTCTCTCTCTCTCCACTGCGAGCAGACAGAGTTTCTCTCCTCTCTTCAAATGCACCATTCCTCCCTGACCTCTCAACCTTCTCTTTGGCTGTTCCCTCTGTTCTCTCCCATCCTTTAGCCGACTCCGGTCATCTTTAGCCTTCAGCATAAATCTCACCTCCTCCTGGAAGGCTTCCGTGCTACCTCCACACCAGCCGGCCCGCCTTGCCTGGTGGCGGCGTCACTCCAATCTCTGCCTCTGTTGCCACCTGGTCTTCCCCTGTGTGTGTCTCTGTGTCTTCTTGTAAGGCCAACAGCCGTGGGATTTAGGGTCCGCCCTAATGCAGTACAACTTCCTGTGAACCTAATTAGGTCTGCGAAGACTCTATTTTCAGATAACATCACATTCGTGGGTATCAGGGATTAGGATGTAAATGTATCTTTGGGGGGGGGGACAAAATTCAACTCGTAACAGAATCTACCACATCTATCCGTAGTAAACATTTGATGAATGAATGAATGAGTGCAGAAATAAATGGGTAAACGGATTGTCTGGGAGTCCCCGTTTCTCCAAGAAATGCCAAATGTATGTTGGTAGATAAAAGGGAGGGAGGAGGGACAGGAAAAAGAAACGTAGGAGAACATTTGGATTAAAACACGCTCACACGCACATGCACAGTCACCCCCCTGCCAAGCCCGGCTCTGGGCTGTGGGGAGGGGTGGTGGCCCTGGGCTGGGTCCCGGGCAGCCCTCCTGCCCCCTCCCTTCCAGCACCGCCTGTCCCCCAGGGCCACGCTGCGGTGGGGCCCAGGCACCGTTTTATTAGTTGTGATCCACTGTGGTTAATTCTCTTAATCTAGACTTGCTCGCCCATAAAGCCCAGACCTCAGGTATTGGATTTCCCCGATCAAAGGGCGGCGTGTGGGGGGCGCCGTCCAGGAGGGCTTGGCCAGGCTCGTAAACACGGCCGGGGACACGCGCCCGTGCACCCTCCCGAGGACGGGCCGGTCAATGGCCGGGGCGATCCCGTGTGAAATACAACTGCTGCTTCCATGCAGCTTCTGGGATTTATGGCAGGGTATTAATCTGCCCTGCTTAATGCACTGACCTCTGCCCTCTAGCAATTCAGGGGATGGAGCTGGTGGGGCCAGAAGCTAATTCCTTGGATTAAAGCAGAAGGAGCCCCAGCATTTGGTCAGCGACAGTTTGAGCGCCAGCAAACCTGCTCTCTCGGGTACAGTGGCTGTGGGGGGTTGGGTTTTTCAAGCAGGCGACACACAAAGGGACCCGAGCAGGACGTACCTTTTGCTAAATGCAAACCGTTTCCACCTAGTTCAGAACTCCAGGGACGTAACTCCTCTCTCTTCCTAGCCTCCAGGACTT
This sequence comes from Microcebus murinus, assembly GCF_040939455.1. Classification (NCBI taxonomy): domain Eukaryota; kingdom Metazoa; phylum Chordata; class Mammalia; order Primates; family Cheirogaleidae; genus Microcebus; species Microcebus murinus. Next base: position 10,900,371 of record NC_134125.1, on the reverse strand, counting down.
TGCACGTCTCCTTCTCCGTAGAACTCTCTTCCCTCCACGAATCCTCAGGTCTCGCCTCGAACGCCACCTCCTCCAGGAAGGCCTCCTAACCCCTGAGGCTCTCGAATGCTCCTGAGTAGTCTCACAGTTGCCACTGTGAGTTTTCTGGCCGTGGGCATCCACCAAACTGTAAATTGCTGAGAGCAGGAACCGAGTTGTCACCCTAGCTTTCTACTGAGCCAAGCTCATAGACGCTCCATACACGTTTATTACACAAGTGCATCCAAAGAAACCGAGCAACAGCCAAGAGTGCCGTGGATGGTGCACAGGGGTGTTGCATTTGGTATGCTCAGTGTTTTGATCATGTACTTCCTCTCTGTGTGCCTCAGTTTCCTCTCTAGTAAGACAGGACTAAGATTAGTGCTAATCACATGCCACTGCCATTCGTTCATTCGTAGGTTTTTTGAGAGCTTGCCATGTGCAGGTGCTGATCCCAGCAGTGGGAACATAGCCATGAACGAAACAGACAAAAATCCCTGGCCTGCAGGAGCAGTGGCACTCTGGTGGGGGCAGACAAATAATCTATAAGCTAGTGTCAAGTGCTGAGAAGCAGAAAGAAAAGAACTGGGGCATGAAGGGTCAGGAGAAGAGAGAAGGGTGGGTTTGGAGTCTTAGCTAGGTGGCCAGGTAGCTTTGGACAAGGTAGCTTTTGAGTTAAAGACAAGGAAGTGAGGGAGAGAGACACGTGACAATCCGAGAGCATTCCAGGCAGAGAGAACAGCCAGTGCAAAGGCCCTGAGGCACCACCCTGCCTGGTGCTATTTGAGGAAGAGGCTGGTGGGATGTAGAAGCACGAATGAAGGGGAAGGAAGGAGGGAGGAAGGACAGAGAACTAACTGAGGTTACAGTGAGTTAACATATATAAATTCCCAGCACACTGATGAACTAAACCATGGTCCATTCATACTAGAAAGTTCTATACAATCATTAAAAGGAGGGAGGTGGATTTGTGTGGACTGATACAGGCAAGTCTCCAATGAGAAGATCTTCTTCAAGGCATGTTTTTAAATGCTTTTAGAAATACATATGTATTAAAAATACATGTTAAAAAACATGTCAGTAAAAATACCCCCAAATAACAGCCCAACATAAGCACACAGGGAAACATCTGGAAGACCACATACTGAAATGTTAGCAGTGCCCAATAATAACATGCACCAAATTATATTCATGATCTTTTGGGGAAATACACAAACTATATTAATTGTATGCATCAATTTTAAGACATTTGGATTTCAGATTTTTTTTTTTTTTGTATAAGTCAAGGAAATGTGGCACTTAAAGTTTTTAAGTTGAAAGGGCTCATGTTGGGAATTCGATGTTGTTCCCTTTATTTCCAAACCTAATCTCCTTTGGAGCCTACAGTTGGTCGTGATAACCATGTTTCTGTAGCACCGTTGGGGGTGCAAGTATATATACTACGTATTAACTCATTTGATTGATACAGTGACATCTCAAACAACAAATTCTTAGGGTTTGATGACCAGCCCAGTAGACTAGAGTCGGAAATGTGCCCGGTGATGCACTGTTGAATAGGAGATTTGGTTACTGCAGTGTCTTGATAAAGTGAGCTTGATGCTTTGCAGCATTTGGGGGTGATGCCTTAACCCTAACGGTGCTTAAGACGGAGTGGGAATTGAACCTGAAAAACTCTACTTGGCCCTATGGCATTCCGTAGATCCTCGCTGCTCCAAGTGCCATCTGAGGACCAGTGTATCGGCATCACCTGGGACTTAGAAATGCAGAGTCTCTCTCCGGTGCCAGCCAGAACCTGCATTTCGACAAGATTCCCAGGGGATCACTATGATTTTTAAAGCATGAGGAATACAAGTCTGAGCGGAGGGATTTGAGAACCACTGCCCGAGATGAATCGTTCTTAAAGCTGGCAGCATGTTAGTGTCCCCGTGGCAGGCAGACCCTAAGCCGGCCCCCAGCAATCGTGCCTCTGGGCGTTTCCATGGTGGGTGTGGTCCCCTCCCTTTGGGCATGGGCTGCACCTGTGGCTTGCTCTAGCCAAGAGCACAAGGCAAAGGGGAAGGGACGTCTCTCCTGTGATCATGTTGCATAAGAGCATGTTCTAGAGACTGGAGCTTCCGTTTTGCTAACAGACTCTCTCCCTTGTTGGCTTTGCTAGAGCAACTTGCCATGTTGAGGCGGCCCACGTGGCCAAGAACTGAGGGAGCCTCCAGCCAACGGCCAGCAAGGAAGCAAGGAACGGAGGCCCTCGGTCCTCCAGCCTGCAAGAAACGGAGTCCTGCCAGCGACCTGAGGAGCTTAGCAGCGATGCATCCACAGTCGGGCCTTCAGATGGGACCCCGACCCCTGGCTGACGTCTCCATTGCAGCCTCGTGAGCTGCTGAAGCAGAGGCTCTCGCTAAGCCATTCCTGGATTCCCGACCCACAGAAACTATGGGATAATGAGTGTGTGTTGTTATAAGCCCCTAAGTTTGTGGAATCCTTTGTAGGCAGCAATAGAAAATTAATGCAATCACTTAAGGAACTTAGAGAACAAACACAATAACAACTACCAACATCCAAGCCCAACTTCTGGCCTGTTAAAGCCCAATCTCCAAGGGTTCGTCCAAGCAATGGTATTTTAAAAAGATTTCCCCACGTGATGCTGCAGTGTGAGCTGGGGGTGAGGAGTCCTGGCCCAGATGTTGCTCTTAGAAAACAGTCTCCAAAGATTGCAGGTTTACTGGGCGTTCCTCATCACCCCCACCCCCATCCTCCCATGTGGTCATTCGAGCTTTCTGACTATGCACTCCTGGGTTAGCGAGAGTTTAATCTTTCCCCAGCTTTCTGCCACTGACCCGCTCTGGGGCGAGTGGCTTCTGGTGCCCCTTTTTGTCAGAAAGATGGAGGCCTCTGGGAAGATGGTGCGATGTCTGATGGGGCCGCCCGTCCCTGGGAAAGGCCACTTAGTGCAAACCCAAGGCCCAAGAGGCCCAAGACCAGGCCCACAGGAGCTTTGAAATCGGAGCTTTCATATCATATTCACACATCTGAAACAAATCAGGGGGTGAAGGACAGCCACAGGGCAATGACTGGGAGGGAATGCGGCAAGAATGGATGTCTTGGGGACAGATGAGAGGCTTCTGGTGCCATCTCTCTGGGCCAGGCAATTTTGCAGGGGGTGGGCTAATGTCACCCAGTCAGCTGTCGGGAACGTAACCCTGGACACCCCGTGTCCCCTGGCTGGCAGCTTTATGACTTGGCCGTCCGTCACCCTGGCTTATCCTGGGTCATGTTTTCCGAAGATAAGCCACCACGGGGCATGTCAGGGACAAAGGATTTATGGCCGGCGAGACTTGACTTCTTTGGCCTGGCTGTCCCCTGACCCTGCCTAGGGCTGCCAAAACTGACCCATGGAAGAGGGACATTTAGAAGGAGATTTCCAGAAAGAAGAGCAAAGCGTGTTTTTGGAAAGCAGGGCGAAGGGTGGGTTTATACCCAAGAACCATGCAGTCTTTACAGCGGGCTTGGACGACAAGAAGTTGGCAGGTGGAGCAAAGTGGTCTAAGAGCGTACGATCAAATAGCCCCGAGTTCAAAACCTGTGGCTCTGCCACTTAGACAAGTGGCTTACCAGACTGCAATGTTCTCATCTGTAAAATGGGGGTAACAAGAATAAATCTGATAGAGGGTTAATATAATGCTTAAGTGGGTTGCTATGTGTGCAAATGTATGTAGACATTAGCATGGTATCTAGAAAGAATCGTGCTCAATAAAAGGTATCTGTTAATGCAATTTTTCTTTTGCACAGCTGGGGGTGCTGAGCTGTCTTAAGGGCATAAAATATCCTTAAGATATTTTTTGGAGGGGGGATCACACACAATATCCCAGCAGAAGTCTGCCTGCGAACTTCTAACCCGTGTGAGCAGCCCATGCCGCAGATGTAAGTTCATGTGCATTTTCCCCTCTGATTAACAAATGGTTCATCAGACAATTTATTTTATGTTGCTCCAAAGCTTGTTTGTTAAAGGTCCTTCCAAAATGGCCCGATGCCTTGTCTTGTGACTACAGTTGGCTCTTCTTTTTTATGAGGGACGTTCTTGAGGACAGCTCATTCATCATTCTGAACCGTGGGGCCCCTGCCCAGCCAGGTATGAAGAGAAATGCTAATAATAGAAATAACCATCATGGTAGTGATGGCAACGGCTCACGTCACGTGGCTCTGTCTACACACCAAGGACGCCACACGTGCTTTTTATGTAACTCTGAAGAGTCTCCATGAGCAGGTGCTCCATACTCACCTCGACAAAACGAGCCACCCGAGTCTCGGAGGCAAAGGTAAACTTGGCCAAGATCACAGATGTGCAACGTGCGACTGATGAGAATGAAAATGTGTATCCTGGTCTAGAAAAAGGTTATTTAAAAAGGATGAGATTCCTGGAAACCACTTATGTTTTATCCTTTGCAGCTGGAAAGGAAAGCGCAGAGACCAAATTAGAGTTCGTTAGAGCTCCCCCTGGAAATGCCCTCCTCCGATTCGGGCCCCTTGGGCTTGTGGGGACAGTCTCAGCGTGGCAGGGTGTCTCGGGAGAGGCAGAGGTGACGGGGACGGCTCATTGTCCCAGAGGGGCAGCTGCGGGGAGCAGGAAGAGCCCCGGATTAGGAGTCTGAGACGTGTGGTTCATATCCTGGCGTCAGCTCTCGGAACTTACTGAGCTCCATGCTTCGGAGTAAGTCTTTCATCTTTTCATTGCCTCAGTTTCCCCCTTTAGGAAAAGGGGGATAGTGACAATTACCTTGAGAGCTGAAGGGAGCCATAAACAGAGGAGTTAAGCACTGTTCAAATGTATGGTGACAATATTATTCTGTTCCATCTGCCTGTCCTGGGAACTGTGCCAGCCCCCCCCCCACACGTTACAGCAACCCCCAAAATCTCCTTATCTTCCTTTGGCTTATGGAAACAAATGAATAAAACAAAAACCAAAAGCCCCAAGCCCAAACATTTCCAGGACTTCCTTTGCTGCCTTAGCAAGTGAAAACTGCTACCCTGCGAACCTTCTTGACCAAGGATCTTGCCTCTAGAATGGAGCTGAGATCCGCCGTGCCAGTTTCACGAGCCTGCTGTGAACTCAGACAGAGGCTGGCACTACACAGTGCCTGGCCCCAGGATGTGCTCAGGGGATGTTTGCTCTGTGACGAAAGGTGAGTCTCTTCCCAGGCTCAGAAGACCCTGCTAGTCTCAACCCCTGCCTCTTGGTCCTATCTCATTCCTTGTTTGCCACAAACCCTTTCCCCTCTCTGCTCTTCAGCAACAATTCCTCTAACCACAGGGCCTTTGCACAGGCTGCTCCCATTGCCTGGCATCCTTCTCCACTCCCATCCTGAGCTTTTAAGCTCCTACACACTGTCTTCCAGCCCTTAGCCCAAAGAGGCCGTTTTCGATCAGCCCCTTCTCCCAATCTCCGTGGTTAGATCCTTCTATAAACACTCACCATGAGGGGTAACTTTCCCTCAGGGTGTTTGTTGATAGCTTGAAATAATATATTTATCTGCACAACAAACTGAGCTATTAGCTCTCTGATGGAAGAGGTCGTGTCTGTTTATTCTCCTCTTTAAATTCTGAGCCTAGAACAGTTCCTGACACAGAGATACTCGATCGATATTTATTGAAAGGATGAATCGATGAATGAACAAATGCAGCGATCTTGCCCATTGGGGTCTGAGGCGCGCAATGGCGCCTGGGAAGGCCTTGCGTCCTGCTGCCCAGCTACGCAGCGTGAATAGCTCGAAGCTGCTCTGTGAGATTCACGCTGCCCACAACTCCTGTTGTGTTCCCGCAAAGCTGTGGGCCGTGTCCTCAGGGTAGGTTCCCGCTGCCCTGGGGTGGGAGGGTTGTCCCCAGTGTCCCCCATCTTGTGGTCTTGAAAAATACTTGGGTGATGGATGGATGCCCCTAGGAGAGATGCAAGGAGAGTCTCTGGGAGTTGATTGGGATGGAGGGAGAGGAGAAAGGAAGGTTCCTCTTCATGTTTCCCCCATAGTCATGGTCAATAGAGATGTTCCCAGCTCACTCAATAATCATAACAACAATAAACATGATGGAGACCAATTATTGTTTCTGATTGCCTAGCATGGTGCCTGGCACATAAAAGGGTCCTACAATACAATTATTAGTGGGAGGAGTGAATACATACTGACATTGTATTAAGCGCTTTCCACGCGGAATTTCATTGTATCCTCAGAGCAATCTTGCAAGGGAAGTTCTATTATTATCCCCATTTTGCAGAAAAACAAACTGAGGCTCTGAGAGATGCACAGCTGTGTCTCACACCCTCTCAGAAGCATTTGAAGGATCGGAAGGAATGTGATCTCTTTTTTAGTTCTCTGCATGTCGCCATTTTTATCCTGCCCTTCCTTGCTACCAACCTCTGGTGTCCTGGGCTAGGGTCACAAGATTGACACATGGCACCCTCTTGTCCTCTCTCCTTGCCCTAGACCTTGGTCTTGAGGCTTGGGATAGTCTGTTCTCTGTAGGTGATGAGCTTGCAAGAATTGTAATGACAGCAGCTACCGTTTACAGTCCGGAGTGCCTCACTGAATCTTCCTGCTACCTCTGAAAGGCAGATATTATTATTATACCCATTTTAAAGATGAGATAACAGAGGCTTAGAGAGGTAAAGTGACATGGCTTGCCAGGGATCATACCTGTATTATTTCCTAGGGCTGCCAAACTCGGTGGCTGAAGACAACAGAATTTTTTTCTCCCAGAGTTCCGGAGGCTGGAGGTACAGGATCAAGATGATGGGAGGACCAGGCTCCCTGCAGAGGTTCCTTCGAGGGGAGGCTCCTTCCTGGCTGCTTCAGCTCCTGGGGCTCTCAGCATTCCTGGGCTTGTGGCTCCATCTCTCCGGCCTCACGCTCTGTCCTCCACAGCCTTCTCCTCTGTGGGTCTCCGTGCGTCGTCTTCTTCCTGTCCCTTGTAAGGCCACCCATCACAGGACGAACGGCCCGCTCCAATCAGGATGATCTCATGTAGAGATCTTTACCTTGATCACCTCTGCACAGACCCCTTTTCCCCATGAGGTCACGTTCTGAGAATGTGACCACATTCCAGATGGGCACATCTCTTTTTCAGCGGGGGGCATCGATCAACTCACTCCCCCACCTCTGCCAAATGCCGAAGCAGAGAGTAACTGACACCATAAGAGGATTCTTCCTTTAGGGGATTTGCGATGACAGTGAGCTCTCTTGAACTGATCAGGAACCTAGGGTCAGTGGCTCCGGATTCAGGCTTCTCTTTGCGCCTAAAGTTGAGTCCGCATCAAATGTAGCTTTACAATTTTCCAACAGAAGACAAGACACTTGACTTGGCATTTAGATTCATCCTTTGTGGCCTCACCGCCATGCGCACCTGGTCCAGCCGCCAGGTGTGAGTCTGAGCTGTCCCTGCCCTGATCTTTTTCGCGCTGCCAGCTGCGTCTTGTCCCCTATGGAAGCCATCCATTGTGGTGGCATTTTAGGCTGGGGCAGAGGAGAGCGGAAGGGAAACACTTAGATGACCCCTCTTGAGGATGTGCAATGAAAAAGCCACCCTTTGCAGGAAGTGCAAAGGGAAATCAACACTTCAAAAAATGAAAGGGAAACCTGCGCTCGCCCAGCTCGCCTGGCTGGGTTCCTTCGTCAACTATAAATAAGTTTCCTATGGGGGGAAGGTGTGACTTATAAGGAGTGACACGAGGGGATTTCTTTGTGATGACGGAGCATTCTGCATCCGATGTCGTGATGCCCATCGCCCAAACGCTCACGCATACTTGACCCCAAACCTTTCCCTCTTAGAACAGGGGCTCAAACCCTGCCTTGTGCTCTTTCTAACTTCTCCTAGTAGTATGATGCCATGGCTAAAACTCAGGCTCTGGATGCAGATCTGAGTTGGAAACCCAGCCTTCCCTATCACTGGCTGTGCAATCTCAGGAAAGTGACTCAACTGCTCTGAGCCTCAGTTTGACATCTGTATCAGGTGAACATTGACACCAGGCTGGTTGTGAGGAGTCAATGACCTGCGAGAGACACAGTGCCCAGCCCGGTGTCTGGTGTGTGGACAACACTCACAAGCATGTTAGTGATGACTACTGTCATGCTCTCTCCGCCTCACACGCCTCTCCCCCAGGCCGCCGTCATTTCACCTCTCCTTAGAGTGGGGGCGAGGTGGTGATTCATGCTCCCTCTGCCACCCAAATAGGGCAGCTGGCCTGAGTTCCTGGCACTCGATGTCCCCTTGCTCTGATCCCAGGCTCCCCGTCCTCGATCCACCGTGCAGCACGCAGCTTCTTTCTCTGCTTGTTTTCCTTTCCTGTTTGCCGAGAGCTGATGTCATTAGTTTAATGCAAACTCCCAGACATTGGAGGCTGCGTCTCTGCCAATGGCTTTGTGTTTATACTCAATGGATGCTTAATAGTATCTGGGGACGATGTGTATTACCAATGACAGCTGAGTCAAGACTGCTCTCTTACTGCCTCAATCAGCCAAGGGAAGGTTTGGACCACCATTCTTTCTGTAGATACCTAGCATATACTAAGTGCTAGGTAGGAGTGATGCAAAGGTGATTGGGACAGGTTTCAACCTTATTGATTTATCTACATAATCGGACCTCTTTGAGGTCGGGGACCATGTCTTGACCTCTGTCACAAAATCCAGTGCTTAACACAGTGTCTGGCACATAGTGAGTAGTTGGCACCAGTCGTCTCCCTTGGCCTCTTCCTCCCAGTTTGTTACACAGCATTATCATGGTATTGCTGACAATGCAGAAGGCTTGGCCACCTGGGCAATGGTTGTCATAGGTGGCACTGTTGGATCACCACTCCTTGGGTGTTTGCTAGACCAGTCAACCCTCCCGTTCTGCTTTTGCAGTCAAGCGCCTGCCCTTGAACCTCATGCAGACTTTACTCTGTTATTTCTTTTCCTGATAACCTGTGCACTCCATGGTAGAGGGGGCTTGTGAGCGTGTAATTGGGAGCAAGACCTATGGGACCACGAATTGGAACAGCCGGAAGTCCTTCTCCCTTCCACCCCACCACCTCTCACCCCACTTTTCTGCTCCCTGTTAAGCCAAGTGATTTAGAATGCCTCAGAGCTTGGAGTGACTCAAATTTGACTTGGGGGAAGGACACACGGAGGGGTGACATGTGGAAGAAGTTACTTCTCCTAACCAGACGTCCAACGTGATGATGTCATTGAAAGAGAGGAAGACAGAAGCCTGCCAAATCAGTATGGGACATTTCCTCTAGGAAGCAGTGTGCCCTGATGTATGGGGTGTTCGACTGTGTTGGGCATGAACACAACTTAGCTTTTCTTTTTATGAAAGCAATAAGCATTTATAAAATTCCACCCCTTTCACCCTTCACCTAACTTATAAGCCCTTTTAGCTGTAACCTTCTTATGACCCTCAGCTTATATAGACCCAAGTCATTTAAAACTCAATCCAAAGCGAAACACGTTTCAGCCGTGGTAAAATTAATTCCCTCACTCTTCATTGGCCTGAGACCTCGTGGGGGGACCTGCGGTTTAAGGAGGGGCTGGGGAAAAGGGAAAGAAAGAGAGTTTTGTGAATAGAAAAGAGGCTTCTAACAGGAAAGATATTTTTTAAAGCCGAATTTGGGTACCGTTCAGTTGGGAAGGAATTTGTTATAATGGCAATATATAAATCTTTGAATGGTCTCATAAATCATTGCTTCATGCCCAGCCAATCAGAAGCCACGAAAACCTGGCTCTTTGCAGCCCTCAGCCGTTACTAGAAAGATCCTGTGTGGCTCCTTGGAAGTGAAATCGGAAAATCTGGCTACATTTGGGGAGGGGGGGGGTGTTGTGTGTGCGGAATGTCTTGAATTACTTCTCAAACATTTTAGATTTGATAAAACCCAAGACATGGCTTTTCCAGCCCCATTTCCCTTCTCCCCCACCCCCAATAATTATTAAACCCATGTGTACATCAAGAGACGCTTAATCCATGTGTTTCTGATTCATTTACACTTAACTCATCAAAATATTGTTTTTATAGGGCTGTTTGTTGTCCAAAAAGCCTTTTCCCCTAAGCTTGAAAGCTTAACTTCGCAGAAGCAGGAAGCTGCTTTTTGCCAAGAGTAAATGGGTGAGAAGTCCAAGGGGCTCGGGTTTTGAAGTCTGTGCGGCGAATGTTCAAACAGGTCCCTTGCTGAGCCAAATCTCCTTTTCTATCTCCGAGAAATCTCCGGAGAGCCATGGGCGGAAGTTTCAGGGAACATCATCTTGTCCCAGACCACATGAAGTCGCATTCCAGCGTGAAGCGTGGCCAAACCAACTAGATTCCACAATGTGGGCACCAACGGCGACCTTGTGACATAAGAGGATTGTCTTGCAAAAGAGCAGTTGCTAAAGGCGCAGATTTCGGCATTCCCTGCCGGAAGCCCTAACCTTGTTGGGTATTTTTTTTTTTTTTTTTTTGCTCTGCCCTGGGTACCCATAATCATACTTTCCATGTGTATTAACTCCCTTGACATCTCATGAAGGAGGTACCATTCTTACCTCTGCTTTACAGAGGGAGAAACTGAGTCACGGAGAAAGTGCAGGACGTGACCAAGATCATTCCTCTAAGAAGTCGTGGAGCTGGGATTCGAACCTGTAATAGTTTGTTTGCCTCTGAAAGCTGATCCAGTCAACATCCCACCGCACTTCGTGGCTGGCGTGTGACCGGTTCATTCATTGAACAGATGTGGACAGAAGACCCCCTCGGTGCCTCTCATCGTGCCCGTCACTGGAAATACCACATAAAGGAGGCAGTGCAGTCCTTGCCCCCATGGAACTTCACGTGATGGTGGAATATAAACAAAGCAAATAATTGATTTGAGCTCTAAGAATTGCTACAAGATAAAAACGTAGGTAGGATGGTGGTTGCAGTCGAGGGATTGATTTGGAAATTCGGGGAAGACTGTCTTTAAGTACATGACACTTTATCCCAGATTTGAAGGATGGTGTTACGGGTTGAATTGTGTCTCCTCGCTTCTCCCAGACCTCAGAATATGACTTTATTTGGAAACAAGGTTGTTGCAGGTGTAATTAGTTAAGATAAGGTCATACTGGAGTAGGGTGGGTCACAAATCCAACCCGACTGGTGTCCTGATAAAAAGAGGGTATTTGTAGGCAGACACACACACAGGAAGGGCTGTATTTCTACAAGCGATGAGGGTGGTATTTCTGCAAGCCCAGGAATGCCAGAGAGTGCCCGCAAACCACAAGCAGCGAGGGAGGGGACAAGGAACAGGTCCTCGCCTAGCACCTTCAGAAGGAGCATGGCCCCGCTGACACCTTGACCTTGGACTTCCAGCCTCCAGAACTGTGTTTCAGCCATTCATTTGATGTTCTTGTTACAGCAGCTTTAGCAAACTCGCACAGATAGGAAGGCGACAGCTAGATGGAGCGGAGTGGGGAGAAGGAAGGAAGGAGAGGAAGAGAAAGCTAGGAAGAAAAAACCAGCACGTGCAAGAGCCCGAGGGAGGAAGGGGCTTGTCACGTCTGGGAGAGGGAACGAGGAAGTGAGGGGAAGACGAGGCAGGTGGAACCAGATTCTGCTGTCTCTAATCCATGATGTGACATTTACGTAAAGGACAGTGTGAAACCATCAGAGGACTTTAATTAAGGGACAGACGCAATTGGAGGTGAATTTATAAAACATCGCCCTGCTGCTGTACCGAGACTGGATTTGGGTGGTGGCAGGCAAGAATGAAAGTAAAACAGTTTGGAGCCTGCTGTGGTCATGCCCAGGAGTTTAAGCTGAATTTGTCAGCTTGGTTACTTTTTTTTTTAATTAAAAAGCCATTTTTTATACTTGGACACATTTATTCATTTATAAATGTTTAATTATGGGGTGCCAGGCTCTGAAACTATGCTGCCCAATATGGTAGCCACTAGCCATGTGTGGCTTTTTAAAATTAAAACTAAATAAAATTAAAGACTCATTTGCTCAATCCCCCTGAGATGTGACTATGTGCTCAATGGCCAGGTCATCAGCAGAGAGCTCTGTTCGTTGCCCGTCTAGGAAACAAACAAGAACAAGGCACCATCCCTACCTTGTTTTCAGATTGGTAAAAGAGCCCCAAGCACCTGCATTTCACAAAACAGCAAGAACTTTAAAAAATACATCAAGAGAGTGAAAAGTCAATTAATTCACACAGCTGGAGAAAATATCTACAAGGTGTAAAGAACTCCCCCAAATTATCCTGGCTAGGGCTGGAGCCCATTCTACTAAGTGAAGTATCACAAGAATGGAAAAACAAGCACCACGTGTACTCACCGTCAGATTGGTATTAACTGATCAACACTTAAGTGCACTTTAGTAATAACATTCATCAGGTGTCGGGCAGGTGGGAGGGAAGGTGGGGGTGGGTATGTTCACATCTAATGGGTGTGGTGTGCACTATCTGGGGGACGGACATGCTTGAAGATCTGACTCAGGTGGGGCAAAGGCAATATATGTAACCTAAACATTTGTACCCCTGTAATATGCTGAAATAAAAAAACTTTTAAAAAATGTAAAAAAGAACTCCCCAAATTGGTAGAAAAAAATGAGAGGACAACACAATAGAAAAATGAACAAGAGATTTGAACAGGCACTTTCCAAAGGAGAAGAAAATCCAAATGATCAATCTATTCTTGGAAAAAAGACCTCAATCTTACTAAGAATCAGAGAAATGCCCTTTAACCACTTTGGTACGGCGCTCACCGGCCGAGAAACCTTGCCCACAGCCGGCACTCACAGTCCGCACGACAGTGTGTGCTGTGCATTGACGACGAACCCGTTTTGCTCTTGTGTGATGAGGAAAGCTTGAAAGCACTGGAAGCTTGTTTTACTTTACAGGCAGCTTTATTTGTCATGTAAAGGTAACATATATATATATATATGCTTTCATTATGTTATTTTTAAATGTTCACGATCTTATTTTGATAAATGAAAAATTAGAAAAGTCATGGCACGGCTGTCGGCTAAAGTTGCTGTGCGCGTTCATCTGTGGCTGTCGACTATAGTCGACACTCGTACCGAAGTGGTTAAAGCCATGATAAGAAACTACCCCCATCCACCTGAATGGCTCAGATACAAAAGATGACAAAAGCATACTAGGGACCCCCTACCTGAGTGTCTAGAATTAACGAGACTGCTCATACTAAGTGTTGGCAAGGACGTGGAGCAACCCAAACTCTGTGACTCTCGGTGAGAGGGTCACTGGTACAACCTCTTTGGAAAGCAGCTTGCTATTATTGCCACTGAAGATAAGGCAGACATATACTATATTGTCCAAACCAGTTCACTTTCAAGAATGAAAGTGGGAACTGTTAACCAGTTCAACAGGTGTCACTTAGAACTCCCCTGGGACATCTGGTTGACCTAACCAAAATCCACGTTCATGCCTGTGACCCAGCAGTTCCACCCCTAGGTACGTCGTGTCTATGTACATCCAACGGAGATGTGCGCGCAGGTGACAAAATGTCCCAGCAGCACTGTTGGCTGCAGCTGCAAACTGGCAACAGCTGGGGTGCCTGCCATACAGTGTAGCAGTGTGTGTCACCAAACATGAATGACTCTGTGCTAAATGTGACAACATGGATGAATGTCAAAAATATGTTGGACAAAAAAAAAAAAAGATATGAAAGAACATATAACTGATAATTTCATTTAGGGAAAAAAAATACCTATTGTACCAGAAATCAGGGTGCTGCTTTCCACTGGGCAGGAGGGAGATGGGAGGGAAGGGGAGGGGCTTATGGCAATATTTTATTTTTGACCTGAATTGTGGTTATGCAAGCATTCATTCTGTGATAATTCAGTAGTCCCACTGCATTTTGTGCTCTTTTCCATATGTGTGCTATATTTCACTATTAAAAATCGGCACAAAAATATTATCTGGGCTTATCATAGAGTTGTCAGGTTTCTATTTTGCCTCTTAAGTAAATTCAAAAGAATGATTATTACTTTCATTTGAAACCATCATTTCATAAAAGATGAAAAATTCAGCATGCATGTATTATTATAGAAGGGACATAATTTCAAAATTAAGAACAGATTTATAAATCAAATACAGTCTGCATTTTGGAAAACTTACTAGACTGATGATGTAACTTTGATCGTTTCACAGAGAGCTCATGAAAACCTCACCACAGACCCGCTTTTGGAAATCGTTGGTTTAGTGGGGGCTGTTCCCTGGACCCCCATCATTTTCATGGGGTTTCCGAAGTCTCTTCATTGGGACTAAAGGTGTCTGATAAAATAAGTTAGGGGAGTGCTGGGATTAAACAAGGTCTAACAGATTTTCTTGCTGCGTGACTTATCAGAGCGTTTACTATACTAGTGTGCATTGTGACTCCCTGGGAGATGAATAAAGAATGCAGCATTTCCCAACCTTGTTTGCTAACAGAACCATGTTTCTGTTGAACCATATCTAGGAACAAGCGGCCAAAGGAACACACTTTGGGGACTCTAAGCCTGTAGCAGGTGTTAACAAGCCAAGTTCTGTGGTCTGGACATGTGTTTTTATAAAGTTTTATTGGCACACAGTTATGCCTATTCACTTAAATATTGTCAATTACCTGGGACAATAACAGAGTTAAGCAGTTGTGACAGAGACCATGTGTGGCCCACAAAGCCTAAAATATGTACTGTCTGGACCTTTACAGACAAACTTTGTCAATTCCTGGCCTCGAGGACAAAGTTGTAACTCTTTCTCTTAGAGTTCAAAACTTTCTAGAATCTGACCCAACCCAGCCTGCTTTTCAGTGTTATCTTTATTTGTTTCCTGTGTATGAAAAATCTGCTTCGGTCCCATCCATTCAATAAAACTCCTCCGCTTTTAGCCTTTCCTGAGGTCATCCTCTCTGGCTGGACTGATGGACCCCCTTGTCATTCCTGTCCCTGATTATCCATCTCCATGCAGCTCAGGATTTTGGATCTCTCGTTGCTTTTTCTTTAAACCATTTTAATGGTGGTTGCTGTATATGGCCCCTGTATTATTTAAGTTTAGGTTGAAGCAGAAACCCCACATTTTGCTACACAAACAAGCTAGATATTTATTTCTCTCTCTTAAAAGTTTGGAAGTGAACAGTCAAGATCAAGCTTGCTGCTTTGCCATGCATGGTCTCCACTTCCAAAGTTACCTCATGGCCCAAGATAGCTGCTCTGGCTCCGACATCATATTCTTATTCCAGCCAGCAAAAAAAGCAAAGTCACTTTTGCTTACATCACTTTAGCCAGAGCTCAGAACCTAATTACTTTACCACACCTAGCTCTAAGGGGAGCTGAGAAATGTAGGTTTCCCTGCCCTTTCATTGGGCATCATGTGCCTAAGGAAGAAGAGGATACCAGACTAGCCAAGGGGTGAGAGTGAGACCCTGGAAGATCAGCTGGACTTTCTAGAAAACTGAAGTCTTGAGTAGAGTGATGCAAAGACTGAAAATGGTTGGATTCATGCAGATCGTAATGATCCAAAGCATGTCCCCATTAGTCCCTTTTCTGGGCCACAGTGCCCTGTTGCCTATCTTCTCTGTGCCCATTCTTCAGAGTTTGTGAGCTACTTATCTTCCAAGAACGTCCTGTTTTCTTTACATAATCCAGAGTTGGCACCTGTTGCCTACAACTGGAAAAATCCTAATGAATACCCTTGTATAGTCAGGGCTTAAAACTGGATGGATGGAATTAATCAATATGGATCACAGAACCCTGCCCTTGCCAGCCTTGGAAAAGGGTCCTGTTTGAATTGGATCAAGACATTGATGATTCATGCCACATGAGGCACCAAAGAGGAGAGAACCATTGAGCTCATGGGGTTTTAGTTGTTACAACCCCGAGTCTCCCAGCCCAAGCGGGTGTCATGTCTGACTTGCTTGTCAGATTCATAAATGTGAGATGGATGATGTAAAATAATAATAATAATAATAATAATAATAAAAAACCCAGTCCACTCCCTGGAATTGCATGCCAAATATTTCCCTGTGATGGATCATTTATCATTGGATACTTATCATTCTGGATCTTTGTAAGGTCATCCTCTGCTAATGGTGGCATGTTTATTTCTGGACCAACAAAGTCATCTTAAAAAGTGAGACCATGAAGCAAATCTGTTAAAAAATTAAACACTGAAGGATCACATTGCTACCTTTTCCTATCCTTATGTCAGGAACCTCTCTGCAATTTTCCCTGCCTGATTTCAACCACCACCACCACTTCATCTTGAGAAATTTAGGCAAATGCCAACTCATGGGCAGGCTATGTTTCAAAAAAATTATTGTAAGTCAGTGCACAGGAATGAATGGGAAATAGTGTTATACCTGTGCATAGTGGTGCACAGAGAAGGATGCCATTTTTGTTAACACACTACACTCGCATGCATACACACACACACACACACACACACACACACACTCATATACATCCAGGTCTATGTAAAGACATATAAAAAAAAGTAGAAGAAAATGCACCAACTTGCTAATGTAGATATCTTTGAATAAGTGGATAATGAGCACTTTCTCTTTCTACCTCTTATTTACATTAAAAAATATTTCCCTTTAATGAGCATAATTGGTTGTATAATTAATCTGCAAACAATTACATACAGAGAAAATATATTATCAACAGAGAAAATATATTATTAAGGGTAGCGCATGCTTCAGTTCTATTCTAATAGTTTAATAGCAGTAGTTTTAGAACACTAGTATTTACAAACCAACACAAACTTAATGCTGATTCTCTAAGTAAACTTAATTAAAAACTGGTTTCTTAGTGTGGCACTAGGCTGAAAGCTGCATTCATGCAGGCACTCTGTTTGCTTATGTGTGGATACTAAGTGTTAAGCAAATGATAAAGGGAAGAAAGGAAGGAGGGAAGGGAGGGAGAGGTCATGTGGTGTGGTGGATAGAGCTTTAAAAGACAGTCAACATTTTAGGCTTTCCACTAGAGCTGTCTTTCCCAAGTTACATGACCTTGGGAAAGTCATTTCCCACCCAAGCCTTGGTTGTTTTTTTTTTTTTTCCCCATATGTAAAATGAGAAGACAGGACTAAATTGTTCTAGATCAGGGATTGGTAAACTCTGGCCTGTGAGCCAAATCCGGCCCACTACTTGTTTTTGTCAATAAAGTTTTATTGGAACTATCCATGTTCATTTCCTTATATATCTTCTATGGTTGTTTTCACACTAGAATGACAGAGTTGAATAGTTGCAACAGAGACCTTATGATTTGCAACATCAAAAATATTTACTGTCTGGCCCTTTGCAAAAAAAGTTGCTGACCCCTGGTCTAGATGACCCTCGGTTGTTCTGTGTGTCAATCTGTGTTGCCTAGGATGTGGTTTTTCCACTCCTGCGGCTTTGGGGGTGAAGCCTGTATTTTCCTCTCTGATTGATCTCCATTCCAACCCAGCAAGGGGGAGGAGGTGGTCATGGGAGGGGGGCAGCCTTTGAACTCCCATGAGTCACCCTCCTGCATAGTTCTTCTCTTTACTCAAATCTGCTGTTGCAGGGTGGGCAGGATCAACCGATCTGAGAGGAGGAATTTGTAGGGTGGGGATGGAAAAAAACTCATCTTTAGGATGATGCTCTAAAGTTATAAAATTGCCCGAGTAATTGATTGCGCTGTCAGCACCTTTAAACGATCTGTAAAACAGAGACTCAGGCCCTTCCTGTCCTGTCTCTTAGGCCAGTTTATGGACGTTTCTGAACAGTGTCCTTCATCGATTCTTGGAAACATTTTTCCTTCCTGTGCAAAATAATCATAATCATTTTCCTGAAGACGTTCAGGCGATGGAACTCATCCTGCACGTGTGTGCTTTTCCCTCTGCTGTTATCCTGCTCTGGTTGGGCTCCTGAATTATAGATTATACCCTTCTTTGTGCCTTTTAACTTGACCCATGGATGCTGAAATCATTTCAACCGACCCTGCACTTTTCCCACTTAGGGCTTTGTAGGCAAGACAGCCCTAATTTTGTGGACAAATGACCCCTTGCTGCACCAGCTGTGTCTAATCAAATTCCAGGGCTTCCTCCCCACCAAAGATAACACTGATTCACAAATATCCACAATCTGATTCCTCAGGGAAGACAGGCCCCTGGTCCAGAAAGCCTGGGGACCCTGAAGCGGTGTGTAACCGGTGCTGGTAATCGCCCCCCTTTCTGGAACATTACAAGGCCTTATGACGAAGCACTCTCCCTTGCTTCCCATTAAAGCACGTAAACCATGACTCAGTGCGGGCTGCTAGGTCTTGGTTTTCCGGGGAAGGGGGGGGTCTGTCCCTATTTGACTCTGATTTCTGGGATGAGCTGAACAAAAAACGGAGACCAGACATTTCTGAGTTTCCTCCCTTCTGTGTCTTCCTGACCAGCCGGTTCAGATCCAAGTCTCTCTCCCGAACCTTGTCCCTGCAGCCCACGTGGTCATTGTATTTCTCCGAGGCTATTAAAAGAAGTTGGTATGACTGGAAGAGAGAGAGAGGATGGTGTCGTCATATTTTGCACATGGATCCACGCATTTCAGTGTCTTTTTTTCCCCCCAAGAATGAAATGGAATAATGGATACAAAGTGTTTTCTAGAGCAGCAAGTCTCAACCTATCACGTTCATGTGAAGCTGTTCAAATGCAGGTTCTGATTCTGGAGGTCCCCTGGTCCCCGGGCCAGGAATGAGTACTGGTACCGAGTGAGGGTGAGGAGGGAGTGATCACGAACCCACAGCAATCGTATACAGACAGTTTATCACAGAAAAGAAAGAATGAAAGTACAGAAAAAGGCACACAAAGTGAAAATACATTCCAGAGAGAGTGAAATGTACCAGAGACCAAGAGTGGAGAAAGAAGCCCCCCTCCTCCAAATCTGAGCACAGGCTGCTTTTTATAAGCTCACTGGTTTGTCCCGCCTTTCCCCTGGCAGGATTGGCTGCCGTTTCCTGCCTTTGGGGTGATTGACAGATTGGGGTTACAGACCAGGTTACATAGCAGGTTGGTTTCCTTTATGCGCATGCGTCTTCCCCAGAATTCCTCACGAAAACTCCACCATGTTATGCTAATTAGATGGTAACGAGCTGTACGTCAGTTAAAGGTCCCTTGGAACTTCCGACTGTGTGTGTTCCCACCAGGGAACAGTTCCTAGCCACAATTTGGTTCCTAGCTACAATTCAGTTCCCGCACTCTGCCCGTAGCCACTTCCTTGCCTGCCTTGCCAGCCGATTGCCCTTCTCCAGACCCAGCAGGTCTGGGTAGGGCCAGGGGTTCTGCATTTCTAACAAGCCCCCTCAGGTGATGCTGACACGGTATGTCTGAAGACCACCTTTGAATTACAAGGTTAACATGACAAGGTTTGAATGACATAGCACCAATTGCATAAATGTTGGCTCCCTTTTCCAAGAACACTAGATCCTCAATAGCGCCTGATAGGGACAAGGGGTGACAGAAATCCAAACCCAAATCTGCATACCCTGCCTGCTACAGTGCTTTCGGACTTCTGGTATACCTATGTCAGCTCGCCTGGAGAAGGTAAACATGGGCTATGACCAAACACTCCATTCAAGAGACAAACAGTTACTGAGCATCTACTCCACCCTTCAAACCCAGGGATGATTCTAAGTTTTGGCTGGAAGGGGCTTTCACACGACTTCATTTCTATCTCAGAGAGTCTGTGCTTGTAACCTATGGCTTAAATACTCTTACTCTAGGTCTTCTTGTTAGCTGGGGACAGTCCCATGAGAGCAAGACCTGGTGTGCCTTGCTCACCCACATGACCTCATTTAATCTTAGTCACCTCCTTAAAGGTGCAGTCACATTGGGAATTAGGGCTTCAACATACGAATTTAGAGAGGACACAGTCTGTCCATAAGACTTGATTTTAAGAGATTCTGACAGACTCAGGCTGACTCAAGGTAAGTGAGGCTTGTGATGGGTACATAAATGGAATGCTGGAGAAGCTTCCTGATGAAAAGGGATTTGGGGTCCCCAGAAGCTCCTAAGTGTAGCTTCCACAGCTTACAGCATTCTTCCTCATCACTGGCAGCATTTTACTTTTCCCCTGTTTACAAGTCTTATCACCTGTTACCCTATTGCTTTTTTAACTCTAAGCTCCTGGGGGTGGCGGGGAAGAGGGAGTGGGGTTGCACAGGACTCCTTCTGTTTTGCTCTTTGTTGCAGTTCCAGAGCTCCATAGATGCCCACGAATATTTGCTGGCTTCTGATGACCTTGTAACCAAGTGCTACAAAAGGGGTGTGTGCATTTGGAAACCCCAGAGCTTAGCATGCTGCCTTGATTGCTTTTTGTTTGCAAAACCAGCAACTATTCTTTGAGTGTTCACTACGTAGGTGCTAGGCTCTGGGGACACAGAAATGAATGCAAAAAATAAGGTGCCTTCCTTCGTGAAGTTGCTTTCTGTTGGGGAGAGGGGATGTAACACCAAATAAATTACAAAATAATTTTTGCAAAATATATTGCAAAACAAATAAATTGCAAGATAATTTTAGATAATGACAAGTGCTCTGAGAAAGTAAAAAGCAATCATGTAGAATAAACAGGGTTAGTGGAAGGAAGGAAGGGAGGAAGGAAGGGAGGGAGGAAGGAAGGGAGGAAGGGAGGGAGGGAGGGAGGAAGGAAGGAAGGAAGGAAGGAAGGAAGGAAGGAAGGATGGATTACACAAAAGGCTTCCTAGTTGGTGTTTTTACTTTCAATCAATCTGTTAGTATGCCACATACTAACATACCCATCCATCTCAACAATTTTTTGTTGCTTTTAAAATGTTTAACTTTTTATCGAAATGTAGATTATCAGAAAAGTGAAAACGTTCATTGTAAATCTTGATAAAACTTCTCAAACTGAACATGTGCAGATCAAGTGGCAACACACCATCAAATACCTCAAAAACCTCCCTTTTCTGGTCTTTATTAACACCATCCTGACTTCTAACTTTTTGCTGGATTTTAAACCATCAGGGCCAATGATATTATAGAGTGGAATGCTAAAATCATAATTTTTTGTCTGTGGAGCTCACTTTTGCAAATACTGGATCCTGAACCGTGTCATTTCTCCAAACATATGAGTTGGCTTAGTCCCAGCAAACCTGTTAAAGTGGTCCTGTCCCCACCCCTAACGCTGGCTCCACAAGCCCTGCTGTCTCTTTCTGGTCTTTAACAACAGCCTTTGACAGATAAGGAATTCCAAAGATACTTCCCAATGCCTCAGCACTAAACGTAAACCTCTCCACATGCATGGCTGTGCAAACATTAGACGGCTAATGGGGATCTTTTGCGTTTAGTCCATTTCATTAAACACCTTCTTTTCTGTTTTGTTTTTAAATCTTGACTCAACTCTGCTCTGCCAAGTGTTTGTGGAGATAAATGCAGAAAGGTTTTCAAACCAAATCCCCCACCTGTCTAGAAGCAGGAAAAAAAATCTCCAGAAAGTTCTATCGAAGGCCACATGACTGGTTGGTCTCTGGGGAGGCTTGGAAACGCACGGAGAAATGTGTTTCTGAGAATCTGCCTTCCTTTCCAAGCAGAGCTCACGCCCCATCCTCAGTTCTTCCCCAGAAGCCCCAGGGTTAATCTTCCTAAATGACAATTAACAGGTGGGACATCTTGAAATCCCTGTGGCCAGACCTCTGGGTCTATAAATCTGCAACGGGACCAATGCTCTGAATTCTTAATCAAGCCTGTTTCCTTTATTAATCTCCAAGCCCAGCAGTGATTTATAAGCAGGGCTTCCATTTGGTCCAGAAAATGAAATTCATTTCACAAACCCATAAGTGTGGTCCAAATCAATTGGCCACGATACTTTCCTATTTCATGCTCTGTGTCACACTGATCTTTTAACTTGATTGTTCTATTACCAAGTATTCACTTAAAAGCCTCTGCTGGGTTTCTATGCCTCACAAAAATAATATTAGCCCCAGCACCATGATCATTACTGGTAGTTGGAAAGGGAGGGCGGGTGAGCTGAGAAGAGGGGGCGTAATGAAACTTGAATCATGGGGTGCCACGGTTCCCAAATGATGGAGCATCCAGTGACCATGGGATGCACCCATGGTCCCACCCAAACTGGGTCCCACCCAAACTCTGGGTCCCACCCAAACTCTGCCAGATCAGTATTTCTGGGTGTGGGGGAAATTATATCCTGAGAATCCTACAGCTGAAGCTGAAGATTCCAGGCAGCCATGGAGCTCTTCCCCAGTCTAGCAAGACCATGTTGTCTGTCCCTTCAGCAAATGTTGGTTGTGCACCTGCCGTGTGGCAGGCACTCTGGCATCTGGAATACGTAAGTGAATTACCAGACAAGAATCTCTAGCTTCGCAGAGATGGCAACCATCGAATTGATTGTGGAGAGTATAATAATAATGATTATTAGCACTCATTGAATACACACAGAATTTCTTATTTAATCTTCTCCGTAGTCATAAGAAGTGGTGCGTGCATCCTTTGTCTGCTTCAGAGATGAGGACATTAGGACTAAAAATGTTGAGTTACCCAAGGTCCCTGCTGGTAAGAGGTGTAGATCAGGGATCTGAACCCAGGTCTGCAGAGCCACCCTGCTACAGCCTACTATGGACTGTACGTCTCCTTCTGCTTCAGGGCATAAGCAAGAATGGCACACAATCAAACACATCACCGGTCCTTCTGTTCAAGCTACAACTAGTTATTGGGCATCTACTAGGGGAAGACCCTTTCCTCAAAGGTGGTGATGAAATATGACATCCAGCAGATGAGAGGGACACATCTGTGTGATCAGAGTGGCAGTGGGGTTATGGGGTTGAAGACAGGATGCCCAGGGCGCAGGTGGCTGGGGCTCCCAGCCAGAGTTGGGCGTGTCTACAAAGGATTCATGGAGGACGTGGAGGAGGCTTGAGTTGAAGGACACAAAGGAGCTGGCCAGGCTGAGGGAATAGCCTTCCCGCTGCAATGGACTTGGAAAATGAGTGTAGGTCAAGTGAGGAGCCCACTGAGCGAGGTCAAGGTGATGGATGGAGACATCCACAAAGGACATCTCAACAACCTCACCCGTGTGCCTGTCCACGTGCTGGAAAGGTTCAGGAAACTCCTCTGCAGAGAAATGGCGCTAGGCTCCCACTCAGCTGGGGCAAGAGCCATCTGAGAAGAATTAGTTACACTTTGGAGTAGCTCCCAGGGGTCAGGAGTCAAGATGAGGCAGGTGGCTGGCCTGACGTTGTCAATACTGATGGCCTGGAGCCTTGTCAGTTGGTGTTAATAATATCCAGCTAATGTGGACCCGTAGAACACACATTACCCAGGCAATGGCCCCCTGGGTTTAGGCAAAAGGCCAGGAGTGAATTTATCCCTGGGCAGATACGTTGGATTCAGGGTATTTTTGCTGCTATCAAGAGGAAGCGGAGAACTGCTTGAGCATCAGAACAGAGTGTTAGTCCTGCTAATGGGTGCCACCTGGTGACCTTTTGGTGATAATGGTGTCAAACACATGATAAAGACTTGTGATGGCAGGAAACACCCTCTGTTTACAGAACAATTTTCTCAGCATGGGTTCAAAGTGCAAATTGCTCGTGTTAATATGGAAATCCTCAGAACAGCTCGGGAAGGCCAGGGCATGTCTGAGTGAGCCTGAATGTCACTGCTGGAGTGACTAGCACACTGCATTGTTTTTATTACCGCCATCAGCGTCACCATCATCACCATCTTCACTGTCGTCTTCATCCGTGTTCTTCTACTTCTTGGAGTCTTGTGTGGGCCAGGCTGTGCTGACCACTTCCCATGTTAATGTGCTTAAAGTGGTGACAAGGCCCTACAGGATCTGCTTCCTTGTTTCTTCCCTGTCCACCTGTCGGCCAGTCTTTGCAGCCACAGTGGCATCCTTGCTGCAGACGACTACCCCAGATAACACATTCCTACCTCAGGACCTTTGCACTGGCTGTTCTCCAGCCGGAACACTCCTCCCCGCCCCTCACTCACCTTCTTCAAGTCTCTGCTCAAAGACCACCTCCTTGGTGAGACTCACCTTGGTCACCTTACTAAGCACTGAACCTTTCCTCTCCCCTGGACTCACTCCTAATTTCTACTACTTTGTTCTACTCCCCTCCAATGGCACTCCAAATAACACTCGGAATAATTCACACTCAAAATAATTTACACTCTAAATAATCGACTCATTTCTTAATGTCTGTGGTCTGTTTGCTTTGTCAGAAGGTAAGCTCCATAGTGCTGAAAAATTTTGTTGATTTTTTTTTTTTCTCAGTGCCTGACAGAGAGTAGATGCTCAGGTCATGATGAATGTGTGATTCATCTAATCTTCAGAGCAATTCTACATGGTAGAGGTTATTTTTCACCAATTTTATCAATGAGGAAATGGAGGCTCAGAGAGGTTAAGTCACTAGCCCCAGCTCACACAGGAAACCTGCTGATTTGAACACAGCTCTGATTCCAAAGAAAAGCTCTTACTCACTACTCTGTGCTGCTCTGTAAATGTGGGTTGAATTGAGTAAGGGGCGAAGAGTTCACTCAGCTTGCTTAGAACTACTCCTTAAGATGAAGAAAGAAACCCCATTTTCCTGGAACCCAACCCCACACATTTCCTATGAGGTCAAGTCTTCAAGTCTCTTCTCATTAGTGGTTGGTCTTTTTTTTGTACCATTTAAGCCCCGATTGAGCCAACTGAGTTGGACATGCAAAAGGATCAGCAGATTTCAGGATTTCAGGAAATAGGCTAAAACTGCAGAGGGAGATTAAGCTGTCTTGATAAGGTCTATGGGAATCGCTGAAATTAGTGCTGACTCTGTATTCACCCCCACCAGACTCTAGAATTTTCCATGTGGGAACCCTGAAAACTTTATTGCACAAATCTGTTTATGACTCCTGAAGGAACCCTGTTGTCTCCCCACCCAGGATCTCCCCCTTTTTCATCTGGACGTTTCTTTGGAAGACCACCTCTTTCTACTCCCCGGTCGTGTGGCTAGGGTCGGGCTGACCTTGCCCATCACATGCAGAGCTCGTGTGAGCCTTGGTCTGCCCAGTCTGTGCAGTCCATCCGTGGGCCCCAGCGCGTGACTCAGGGGTGGATGTGAGCCACAAAAGGGTCCAACTAGAATCAGCTCTGGGACTTTGGCTGGAGCTGTCAGGAAAGAATGACTCTCTACCTGGTTTCTGAGCTGGTGGAATGGGAGTCTGAAGCTCCTGGTGACTGTGTGAGGCTCACATGGACAGCCCGTCTGGGAACAAAGTCAACAAAGAGGGAGTAGAAGAGCTGGGAGCAGCAGAGAGATTGTTGACAACATTGTTTGATCCCCTGGATCCAGCCATGCCTGAAACCACAGCCTCTGAACTTTAAATCTACATGAGCCAATAAATTCTCTCTTTTGCTCAAGCTGCTTCCATTTGATTTCTGTCACTCAAAAGACTTCTTAACACATAGGGGCTCGGGTTTTAAATTGGAGAAATAAACAAACGGGATTGTTTCTGTCCCACTAAAGGGAGTGGGATGGTTTCAAAGTCTCGTTAATAGCAATAACTGATGCTCCAACTCACTTTATAGCCACCTATCTGAGCATGCTTTCTTGTTCCTTTCAAGGGGGAGTTGAGCTGGAAGTTTCATGATTTTCTAGATTTGAGATCCCTTTAAGCAAAATTGAGAATGCAACAAGTGTGTTACCTGGGTCCTCTTTCCTTCTCTTTGGGTACCTTTCCTTTCTTTCTGTTGAAACGTGCTTTGTGGAGAATTGGATGTTTTGTGCTCTCCAATGTATCACCCTTCATACCTCCTTTCTCCTGGATTGACTTCTGTTTGTGCTTTTTTTAAATTTCAAAATATTAATTAAAGAGGTACACGTGTTCTCCTATAATGCTTAAGTCAGAGCTTTTGGTGTGCCCATCACCAGAAAAGTGTTCATTGTACCCAACAGGTAAGTGTTTATCCCACACTCACCCTCCTGCCCTCCCCTCTTCTTGGTTTCTCGTGTTCAACTTCCATCTTGGACTTATCCTTCTATGTCCTGTTCCTGCAGCCTTAAACAGAGTGGACAGACTAATTCATGCGAAAGTGTAAATGGCTAACAGGACAATGTTTTAAATGGAATCTATGGCTAGGGCAGTATTTTAATCCAAAAGATGGGAGTTGTAGGAACTATTAGAGATTACTGGGGGGAGATTTTGAAGATGATTCTTTTTTTTGGGGGGGAATAGAGAGATCCCTATCATGGTTGTTCATCCATTCTCCCTCCTCGTTTGCTGGAGAAGAATAGGGCATTTTCCAAGCTTTGTATGCTGTAAAGAGTCAGGGAAGTGCAATATTTGTAACTCTGACAATATTTTTACCTCCATAATATGATGAAATAATAAAAAAAAAAGAGTCAGGGAAGTAAAGAAGCAATAATACTCAAGCCTTGGCCTCTCCATCTCTTCCCTCGCTCCCTTCCTACAGGGCTGGGCGTCGGCATGCCGCTGACCAGGAGCCGAGAATAGCCTGGCACTGGTCCCAGAGGTTGTCCTCCCCCTCCAAGGACTCAGAGGACAGACCGGTCCATGCCCTTAGCAGTAGGTTTTCCACCTAGCACCTGATAAGCCGTGGCTGAGCTTAACAGAAGCCCATCAGATGGGACATGTTTTCAGGAATAAGACGCCCCTATCGGTCCCAAGTGGAGGGTGATGGAGACACTAGCCGAGGAGTTAATGCATTGCTGGCCCGGACCCAGCCTCTGGCGGCCCATTCCTCTCAAATTCCTCTGTAATCAGCTAAATTAGCCCATTGATAGAGCAGCTCATCAAGGGGCAGCTCAGAAGAAGGATTGATGGACCGTCACCTTTTCAAGGAGCTCCGGACTGAGGGATAAATGGCCCATTTACTCATGAGGTTGCAATTGAGTGTTTTCCCTAAGTCAATAATTTTTCCTTTCTTGCTCTCACTCTTCCCGGTCTTGGGCAGAAGGAGGCCCGTGCCACATGAGGTCTGATTCCCTCCCGAGCTTGAGTACAAAGCTTGTGTTTAACCCACTCCCTGCTGACCGAGCACAGGCATCCTCTTAGAAGTGAAGTCTTTCCTTTCTCAGTACTGCCTCTGCCCAAGCACAACCCAGGAGGTGCCTCCCTGGGATCATTACATAGGAGAAAAGGAGTTGCAAAATACTTCCGTCCCTGCAAATTCTCTCAGATTATAGGGCACTCTGACAATGATTTGATTTACATCCCTAAAGTCCTATTTGGGAATGACTTCAATATCAAAGCTAGTTCCTTGGAGGCTTCTAGCACTCACCTGTCAGAATCAAAGAGACTGAACAGTTAATTCCAGGAGCGATGATTCAGAACTGCCAGTGTTTGATGTCATATCCACCAGCCTCCTAAAGCTCACTTTACAAACAACTCTGTAAGGAGTTCGGTTGCAGAGATCACAAATAGACACCCGGAGGATGGATGAACAAGGGGAAAAAATGTGACTGTCCCAATTGGATTCGTGTTATGAGTGTCAGTACTTGCAG
Source organism: Microcebus murinus (assembly GCF_040939455.1). Taxonomy (NCBI): domain Eukaryota; kingdom Metazoa; phylum Chordata; class Mammalia; order Primates; family Cheirogaleidae; genus Microcebus; species Microcebus murinus. The sequence goes on along the minus strand of NC_134125.1, from coordinate 10,872,906 downwards.
CTGGGCTAGTACTTCCAATGATGGCACGATGCATGGGTTAAAAGTGGCTGCGTTTCCAAATAACCTGGGCAGAAAGAGACGTGTGAGTTACATATGCTTCGCACACTCCTGGGCAGAGGTGGCCATGATGTACATTGGAACACTGTACAGGATGGTTCAAAAAATGGCTTTCTTAAGACAAAGATGAGGGCAAAGAGTTTGAATCAAATGATTTTCTGATCCGTGAGCATGGGAGAAAGATTTTCTACATCAACATTATTTTACATTGCATGCGCTGAAAAAAATATTTACCAAACTACATTAATAAATTTCCAGTGATAAGGAAACATTTGATTCCTTCATCGAGTCCCTAAAAGTTTGTAAACTCAAGTTGGTCCGAAATTATTTTTAGATCTTGCCATTGAGAAAAGAGTGCGCTCATCTTATATGGAGGGTCGTCTTATACCTGGTGTTGTCTTATATATCCGGGCGTCTATAATAAGGTCTTGGGTATTTCTGCAGGCATAGGGATGATTTGGGGAGAGACTGGGAAAATTTTTCTTGCAGTTTTAGATTTAAAATGTGTTTAACACATTGACTGCCACGCTAGGAAAAACATTTTTTTTTCCCTTGGGGCCATAGTCTTTTATTACAAAGACAGAATAAAAACTTCGCAAACAAAATGATCCTTTCTAATTTAATGAAAAATTTGTTATTTTTTATTGTTTTCTGTGGTTTTCCCAGGGGGGCTGAACATTACATCGCATGTGAGCTGTAGCATGGCAGCGTGAGTTGCCTGCACACCACGTGGCTCCCAGGGTAAGGAGACATGTGAGTTACATAAGCTTCACGGGCTCCGGGCTCAAAAGTTCATAAGTTCAATACAACTCACAGTTAGTGTGCTAAACTTTTCTGTTGTTTTGAATGTGCTTGAAAAGGCAAGCAAGAGAAATAAAGGCTTGTTTGTTTAGGTTAGCATTTACCAAAGTGAATTCCGTTCTCGGAATATGCCTCATAAGGAAAGGGTTCCATGACTAAATAATTCTGGGTAATGCTGCACTCATAGCACCCTCTTGGGAAGTCATAAATATGGCACATCAAAGGCTCTGACAAGTCCTGCACTAAGGGAACCTACTACACAAAGCTAGTTTAACTTAGAACTCCTTAAAATGACCAGATCTTGCAGAACACTTATTACTATCACACAAAACAAAATTGTACCCCAGAAACAATTTGGGGGAACACTGAATGAACGAGGACTCTCCTGAAAATTTCAAAGGGGTTGATCACAAATATAAAATAATTCTGTACAATTATTTAGGTGGCAGAGAACATCGATGGATTTAATTCCCCCTGGTAAGGAAGGGTCTGTCCCCTCTTCCCTACGACAGAGTACACAGGTTGTTACTGGGCACCCCATGGAAGGCTTCGATGTCGTGGCCAGGTAGTCTTGGGGTCAAACTCTGGACTTCGCTTCGAGATGTGTGGCCTTGAGCAAATGCCACCCGCCCTCTGAGCCTCGGTTGCCTCCTTTGCAAAAAGGGGACCAATCCCTGCTTATCTTAAAGGATTTCTACGAGAGATGAGAGGAGATGGTGTAGGAGTGTGTGGCTCAGGGCTTGACGTTCGTAAGTGCTCAGGGAATCATTTGCTGTTCTCCGCAGGTTGCATCTCTTCTCACGGCCCCCGAACTTTTTTATAAAAGTTTGACCGCTTGGCTCAGCCTCATCTATTTAGACTGCTTGAGTCGAACTGAAAAACGGGCATGTAGGAATTGTTAAGTCAGGGCGGACTTTATTGCCAAGGCATGCATCTCGGGAGTATGCAAACCACCTCATCGATCTCCACCTAAGAGAATTCCGGGGGACTCCCTCACCTCTGCTCCATCCCACGGGGGTGCCTGCCCCAGGAGCATGCGACATCCCCGCTAGCTCGCAGGAAATGAGGCCGCTGGAAACTTCAGAATTCATGTGCTTCCTTTCAGGAGAGCGGTCAGCTCTGTTCATTAAAAAAAAAAACCAGGCCGGGCGAGGTGGCTCACGCCTGTAATCCTAGCTCTCTGGGAGGCCGAGGTGGGCGGATTGCTCAAGGTCAGGAGTTCGAAACCAGCCTGAGCAAGAGCGAGACCCCGTCTCTACTATAAATAGAAAGAAATTAATTGGCCAACTAATATATATACAAAAAAATTTAGCCAGGCATGGTGGCGAATGCCTGTAATCCCAGCTACTTGGGAGGCTGAGGCAGGAGGATTGCTTGAGCCCAGGAGTTTGAGGTTGCTGTGAGCTAGGCTGACGCCACGGCACTCACTCTAGCCTGGGCAACAAAGCGAGACTCTGTCTCAAAAAAAAAAAAAAAAAAAAAAAAAAAAAAAAAAAAAACAAACAAACAAACAAAAAACACCTTATTGTATTTTAATGACAAGAGTCAATTACACACATGGTGGAAATACAAATGCGGTAGAAATGTGTGATGTGAACAGCGGAAGTCTCGCTCTCAGCACTTTCATTCTCCGGGGGTGGACACGATGGAAGGTTTGGCAGGTTTTCTTAGGGACCTTTTCTATGCAACAAGAAGAAGAAAAGGAAGCATTTTTTGAGCACTTAATAGGTGCCAGGCAAAATGGAAGTGTTTCCTCTGCAAGATCTCATTTGACTCTCGTGCCACGTTATGGGTGGGGTAGGAACTAGGTTTCCCCTTACTTTATAGACAAGGAAATTTGGACACAGGGGGGTTGGGGACATCTGAGGTCACTCACCCAGTTATTAATGGAGCTGGGATGTGAACTCCAGTCTGTTCCACTATTTCCATATCTTTAGTTATTATTACACCCCCTCCCATAATTTTCTATCATTAAATAAGATCATATTATCTATTCTTAGCATTCTGCAATTCGCCTTTTTCCCTAACAATATATCGTGAACACCCTTCCTTGCTAATACCTATAGCTCTAGTTCATTTTTTTTTTTAAAACAGCAGCGTAGATTCCATTATGGGGATGAACATAATTTATTTGATCAGTTCCCCACTGATGGACATTTAGGTAGCTTTGTCCATTTGCAACTCTTCTGTGTCCCTCCTGGGCCCCAGAAGGGCTGGGCTTCCTCCTGCTCTATAGCTTGTAAGAGGAGAATCAGTGTAGCGTCTCCATCAATCTAAGCTATATATGGTCTTTAAAAATACATAACCCAAAAAATAAGCCTCCATTAAACAAACTTATAAAATATGAATGGGTTGCTCACCCTGCCCCTGGCCGAGAGCACACGGGTCGGCTCCCGGGAACCTGGGAAAGTGGCATCTGAGATCTTCCTCCATATGTTCACAAGAGGGGGTCACCCTGTCAGATGTGGAGTCTCGAGTCCAATTAAATCGTGAACCTCCAATGGAAAGGACTCCAGTAATTGGCCGAACCATGAAGAACAGCCGCGTGTGTCTGAGCCTGCACATGTGTGTTCATGCGTGCTTGTATCAAACCTCACTCTCAACCAAATTTGTTCAGATACATCTTAGTAAAGCAGTGAACTTGACCAGGCAGGGATCAATAGCAGGGCAGGGTGGTTTTGTGGTTAATTTCGTGGACGTGAAGCCAGACCACCTGGTTTGGTGGCCTGGCTCTGCCATTTGTCAGTTTCATGTAACCCTGGGCAAGTTAGTTCATCTCTCTCCATTTCAGTTTCCTCACCTGGAAAATGGAGATAGTTGCTACTTCCTGCGGTATTTGGGAGGATTGGGTGAGTTCAAATAGGTAAAAGAGTAAGTGCCTGGCACAGGGTGTCACATATGGGTGGGCTGTGATTATTGCTAGATATGCACACGCCATTTCAAGCCTTTTAGAATGTCACAATAAATACAGGATCACCGAACAAGCAGTGTTGATTAGAAAGGACAACCAACAACACCCTTGTTCCCTCAAACCGCCTGTAATGCCCCCATCCAAAAAGAGCCACTGTGAACATTTTGGTCTGGGATGTTCTAAACATTTTCCTTGGTGGGTGGGCACCCTCCCTTAGCTACACACACACATGCACACCCCCCAGCCCCCACCACACGTTCCTACTGGATACGTGATTTAATTACGCAAATCTTATATTTTACATACTCTTTTACAACTTGATTTTTTTTTTCATGTAAGCAATGATCAGCATACCGCTGTGTTGGTTTGCCGGGGCTGCCATAACAAGGTGTCACAGACTAGGTGGCTTAAACAACAGAAATGACTATTCTCACAGTTCTTTCTGAAGAGGCTGGAAGTTCAAGGCCAAAGTGTCAGCAGGGCCGGTTTCTTCCGAGGCCTCTCTCTGTCTCCGGCCAGCAGATGGCGCCTTCTCCCTGTGTCTTCCCGCGGTCTTGTCTCTGCACCTATCCAGGTCCAACTTTTCTGCTTTTGTAAGGGCATCAGTCTTATTGGATTAGGGCCCACCCTAATGACCTTATTCTGACTTAACTGTGTTTATTAGAGTTCCGATACTGGGGGTTAAGACTTCAACATGTGACTTTTGGGGGCCATAGCTCAGGCCCTGATACCCACTATTCATTGAACTGGAAGGAAGGCGGGACAACAGGGTAGTCTCTGAAACAGAGATCACAGGTGCATTTTGCCTTATGCGATGGCTCTTAGTCGGTATTGGCGACCTGGAAGGTCTGGTGTTGGGGAGGAGTCTGAGGTTCTCTCTGGGCACAGTGAGGAAGACTGAGATGGCTACTGCCAGTAAAGGCCTGGAGAAAGGGTGGTACTCATGCAGTGGCTTGTCCTTTTGGCTGAACCCGGTTTGAGCCAACTTGCTTCGAGATTTGGTTTCAGCCCCTGGCATCCCAGAGAGCCCTGCTGTGTGGGAGCCACGTGTGGAGTATGGCTGTGCCCACCGTGGTCACTCCCGTCCTGACCACTGGGGTCTGACCCAGCTAAGGAGCAGCTGGTACTTCCTAGTGGTCATGGTGGTTAAGGCGGGGCGAGGCTGAGTCTGTGTGGCTGACACCCCTGGCTACATAGCTCTCAGCTCTGAAGGGTCACCTGCGACCGGCTGGGCTGGTTTTTGTCCCTTCTGAAATGACCATCTGTTTGGGATCATTTGGCCACAGGGACTGGTGTTTTGTCTGCTTGTGGTCCTGCTAAGTAAAGTCTGAATTAGGGGCAAAGAAATAGTGCCCATGTATGTCCTTCCTTGGTCTTTCCTTTTGAAAAGACCCTAATCAATTGATCAATATTTTTTATTATAACTTCCAGTGATTTGGAGATGAGCGAGAAAAGACTCACGGAAATAGGCTTTTTTATGCAATTCACTCATTCACTCCCAACCTTAATTAATTCAACAAATATTTATTGAGTACTTAAATGTACAAAACGTGATAGCACATTTAAGTATAGAAAGCAGAGAAAAGGTTAGGAGCTTTCTCTCGTATTTGACAGTCTATTTTTCTTAATGCCCACGCTGTGCTGTTAATCTTTCTCCTTCCCTCTTGTGCAGAAATGCCGCCACCCTAAAAACGCCAGAAGACCCCGACATTGAGAGGGGAAATAAAACATACCCTAGTGTGGGGAAGGTCTTTATGGCACAATTTCAGCTCCCTCACTGCCCGAGTGGTGAAATGCAGGTTTTGAGAAGTTAAATAATTTGTCAGAATTGTACGAGTTGTTGGTGGCAGAATGTGAGCAGTAAGCCAGGCTTTCTTATTCTTGGCTTGATCTCATTCTTGCACGTCCCCAAATTGATGCTCTTGGTATCTTGGCACCCCCAAATGTGTAGAAATCAGGTCCTGACTCATAAACGTTTATAAGTAAGAGTTAGATTCAGGACGTCTCCTTTTAAGAGAAATTGGTAGATATTCACCTGAGATGTTTCCAAAAAGTTCTGCAGAAGGGATAAACCAATCTGCTAATTTACACCCTTCTCACTCATATATGGGAGCATCAAACGTGAGTCACCTCCACCCTGATTGGATGTAGCCATTCACTGCGAGAACCACCACAGAAACAAAACTAATTTGCTGGGGAGAGTGGGGAGTGGAAATAACATCACACTTATTTCAATTTTTACTTCTTTGATTTTCTCTGCAGTTGGGCATTTTCTTAAATGTTAATTACCTGTCTATATTTATTCTGTTCTGAATTGCTTATTCACGTCCTTTGTTCATTTGACTTATTCAGCAGCAAGCTATGTTTTATATAGAAATAGGAAGAATTACCTTTATAATTAAAACGTCAACCTTCTGGATGCTATAAATATTTCGCATAGATTTTTGCATATGCTCAAGAGGCTTTGCTATTTTTAATCTTTTCCATCCTACTGGTTATTCCACCAACTCTCTTCCTCCTAATTATGTGTATTTTGCTTTTTTTTTTTTTTTTCTTGATGAAATCCTTTAGAGCTTTGTCTGTTTTTGTTTTGGATTTTTGTAATCCAAATTCATGATTTCTCCTTTTCTTCTTTGTTAATAGTTCTTTGAACTTTGTTTTGTGTTGTTGTTCTTTTCTAACTTCCTGAGTTGACTCTCGGTGCATTTATTTGTATTCCTTCAAATACAATAATAGTAGCATTTAATACTATGGCTTTTGCTTCTAATTACAGCTTTGGGCACTTCCCATGTGATTTTTAAAATATGCAGTATTCTCCTTATTGTTATTTTCTCTATGGTAATTGTTGGGTTTGATTTCCCCTTTGTCTTGAATTATTTGGGAGAGTGCCTTTCAATTTCTAAGTGGTCAAGGTTTTAAAAAATACTTTTAAAAAGCCATTTCTAGTTTCAATACCTTGTAGTCCAAAAATACATTCGTCAGCAACTGCTTGAGTTCAGATACTCCAGTATCTGGAACAGGCCTGAGAAATGTCTGTGTTCTTTGGGAGGCTTAAAGTCAGAAGGGCCTCTGGTCTGGGATACAGCTGAAATAGCTGGCATCCTCAGAAGGTTCTGGTCTGCAGCCCTGGCATGGATGATAGTGATGGCGTTTGAGAGATCCAGGGTTACAAGGGCAGCTTCAGAATCTGCCCCCTCCCCCTTTAAAGGTGGAAGATCTTGGATGTTATCAGAGGCCAGAATTTTCTCCCTGTAGGTAGACGAAGATCTGAATGCTATAGAACATCATGCTCCCTCTCAGCTGGGATTTAGGGTTGGAGGGTGCTCATTTATCTTCACCCAGAACCGAATTTGTTTCTTGGGGACTTCAATTTACCTAGTGCCGGGTTCCCACTGTACCCTAGAAGAACTTTTGGTCCAGTTGGCTACTTTACTTGCTGTCCTTACACTTGAGTTTGAAGAGGGAGCCCAGCCGGTTGGCTGCAACTACCTTTTCTGATTCACTGGAAATGCATGTGTTGAACCGTAGATTTTCATTCGAAGAAAAAAAAAGTGTTACCCATTATATTGAGTCCTCTTAAACATATAGGAGCAAGGGAGAGATTTTTATTTCCATATGGATTATGTTAAAGAATGTGTATGCGCGTGCGTGTGTACACATACATAAGGAAGAGAAATGGCCCTATTATAGGAAGCCTCATTAAGGAGGCCTGGAAAAGGTTAGTTCATTTGCAGACTATACATCTTAATCTCCCCACACTGCACGCTGCCCTGGAAGGAGACAGAGAATCTACGGCCAGAGAGACCCTGGCTTCATTCCAAGCCCTGGATCAAGTAGACCTTGCTCTTTCCCGCCGGCTACCCCTCATTAGCGCTATATATTAACCTGGAGAAACGGTTCTCCCAAGGGGCTCCAGGAAATGGGAGAACATGGAAAGTGGTGCAGAGCGGCGGAGACCCAAGTCTCTCGCCTGGATGGCTTTCGCTGGCCGGCAGGTGCACCTGGGGCTCGGGCCCCCTGAAGCCGGGGAGAGGAAGCCAGGAGCGTGTTATAGCTTAAAGGGGTGCTGATAGGTGGGGCGGCTGTTCACCTGCCGCTGGCTGCTTCCCATCTGGGTTAACAGCTTCCAACTGGCCTCATTATTTGAGAAACTGGAGGTTTTAAAAGCCCTAATGCTGGTTTTGCACACATCACCAGATCCTCGAAAGGCTCTCTTTAGGGTCCACGTCGCAACACCAGGGAGTGGACATCGGCAGGCAGGGCCTGGCTTCTGCCATTCTGGGCTTGACTCTTCAGCCATGTCTCAGAGACTCAGTTTCCCCATGTGAAAGGTGTGTGCGGGTGGTGTATATTGTGGAGTGGAAATAGCAATTTTATCTCCTTCTTAGAGGCATGAGGATTAAGGAGGGGAGGAAGAAGGAAACTTTATTTTTTATGGCGGTGTCAGGCGGTAGGCTGGCACTTCCAAACAGGTGCTCAGAAAGTTACTCATTTCCCTTCTTACTCTTTCCTGCGCTGCCCCCCTTGTCCTGTGCAGCGCCCCCTCCTTTCTACTGAGTCTCCCCCTCTGTCTTTCCACCCCACCTAGTCTGTACCATGCATTCTAGTCTCCATTGCTGAGCCCCTAGATCCCCAAAGTGTGGTCCACGGACCAGCACCATTGGTGTCACCTGGAAGCCGGGTCTGAGCTGCAGAACCTCAGACCCTACCCCAGACCTACAGAATGAGACCCTGTCTTTTAACAAGATCCCCAAGAAATTTATTTGCGTGCACGGTAAGGCTGTAGGTTCTGCCCTAACAGACCCTTCTCTACTTGTGTGCGTGTATTTGTAACACCCACAAGAGGCTCTCCTTGTGCGGCTTCTGTCCTATGGATTCCCATGAAAAAAAGGAGGCAAGTGCTAGTCCTAAAGATTTAGGCGCAAGAGGGGGCTGAGTTCTGGACACACAATGTTTTCTCTCTGTGTGTGTTCTTTCAAGTGTTCTGATGACATCCAGGAGGGAGATCCAATTTGGGACTTACCTGTCCTTAACATCATAAAGGGCAAGACCAAGAGCTAGCTGCCTAAGGCAAGGCTAAAGCTGTTCCTGGGAGCTGGAGGCAATTAAGCCTGAGCGAAGTGGGCAAGAGTCACTGGGGATATTTGAGGCCAAGGCTCCTATGTCCGGATGCTTTTGTAAACGTCTGGTCTTCTCAGTTAAAAACAAGCTCTTATTTTATATGCCCACTCAACCCCAATCCCTAAAGGATTTACAGTTCGTATTCAAACATTTATTGCCTTGACATGGATTTTAGTACGTAGAGCAGGAAGGTGCTGTTGAGAGAATCATTGATAGGAAATACATTGCAAACATGTCCATAGTTCCCTCGCCTGTGTCCAGGGCAGGCATCAGTAATCAATTATCGCACTTTTCCACACCGAGCTCAGATCTGGATACAGCACTACAGATCATCTCCAAGTGATTAGAGTTAATCAACTCTAATCAGGCACAGTTGGCCTCCGTACAGATCTCGTGGATGCCAGGGGTGCTGTTTGGCAGGCCTGTTGTGAACAACCCAGCTAAATGCTGCCACAGCCAAGCACTGGTAATGGGGATGAACCTAATGATGGTGATAAAACTACTCCGTCTCTTTTGAGAGAGCAAACACACCTTGAGTGTAGAATCAGAGACAGAGATGCTTGCAAATAATTCCTCTAGTGGAGATGGACTGCTGGAATCTGTTCTTTTATGGTTCCAGCATCCATCATATTGATTTTAAAAAGGAAAACCTCACCCTTAGGTCTAGGGGTTTAGGTAGGATAAATGCCACTTTCCTCCTCGAGGGGCTTTCACCTGAGCAGTGAGAACACGCCATTCCTCAGGCCTCAGTGATTGGTTCAGTAGTAAACACACAACCAATCAGAGCACTCCATTCCCTCTGGCTTCAGTGATTGGTTGAGAGAAGGGCACGTGGCCCAAGCCAAGTCTATTAAAGACCTGGTTTAGTGCAGGCTTTAGTCCAGTTTTGAAGATGGAGAAGGGTAAGTTCTTTGGATTTGGTGGCTTTTACTTTTTTGTTTTACTGCTAAAGCAACTAGCAACTGATATAAAGGAGGCAAGGCTTTAGGCAATGAAGCCTGTAGGTGGGTCCCCACTTCCTGACGACCTCCTTGAGGCACATTGACCACCTGGTGGTCTCAGTGGAGCGAGATGTTTGCCATGTCGAAGGTGGGCAGAATAGACTCACTGTTCTTCATAGTCTACCATGTCTGCAGTCAGGAAGTCAGGAACAATATTTATTACCCAGAAGGCAATAATTCCATGACTCAGAAGCCACATCACCAAGCCCTGAGGTTCTAGGCCTTGAACTTAGCACCAGGGTCGTGTCTCCTTATCTCTGGCGTAGGGCCTAGGAGTTTCCCCCTTGGGGCTTTTCCGCAGGTGGGACCAGTCGTAGCTCATCATCCCAGGGTACTAGATTCCATTCCAGGACTCGCTGTACTGTTGGTGAAGCAATGCTCTGTCTAGTTGGGTCTGAGAGGATGTAAGCCTAGAGCTACTATGCGAGCTACAGAGAGAATTTTCTAGAGGCTGAATAAACAGAAGTCCAGGGGAAGAGGGGAGGGAAGGAAGGTAACAAGACCTAATGATTTCACTTGAGTCCCTGGATCCAGACACACCTGAAGCTTCTATACTCCTAGATTTTTCAGTTAATTGAGCCAATAAGTTCCCCCCCTGCCTTTTTTTTTTTTCTTTTCTTGCAGTCACAACTGGAGAAACTGCATGGCAGTACTAATGACCACTATTTTGCATTGAGCACTTAATCTGTGTTAGGTGTTCTGGGCATTCTCTTGTTGAGTCCTATCAATAATGCTATGAGGCGGGGGCAGTCCTGTTATCCCTACTGTACAGATGGTGAAACTGAGGCACACGGGGATGAAGTAATTTGCTAAGGGTCCCTCTGCTAACAAATGGTAGAGTCAGGATTTGAACACAAGACAGCTGAGTACCCTTCTTGTAAGCTCTGACTAATTGGCTTGGGGAAGAAAGTGGGGAGGGGTACATCTTTCAGGTGTTTCTCATCTGACCATCATCCCTGTGAGCTAGAGTCCGCTGATTGGTGCTCATGTCTCCAGTGCTCACAGCTGAGCGACCCATGCTCCATGACTTCGATGCCTGCAAAATAGTAACTGAGTATTGGAAATAATACGAGGATGGTATTATTGCAAACAAGAATGTACTTACAAACGAATAAGCAACAATACTAGAAAGGTATATAGATGCAAAGAAGAATATGGCAGAGCTAACATGTCTCTAACTCCTAGTACAAGGCTTTGCCAAAAATCTTAGAAATTATGCAGAAGACAATTGGAAGCATGGATTTACATCCACAGTCCTTTACCCACAGTGCATAGAGAACTTTGAGACATTAGCCAATAGCAGCATTGCAGACCCACAATCCATTATCTGTAAACCTAAGATCCATAAACCTCTGAAAGTTCTTAAGTTATTGTTGTAAGTTTTAGGTACGCTATTTGGCAATACCTGATCTGAAATGATACGAGGCCATTTAGATTCTTATTTATTCCCTCTTAGTGTGATTGAGCACACGCTTCTCTCTGTCTTTGATTACAGAGTGCTAGCCCATGCCCCCGTGGGGATGTTAAATAATATTTGATATATATATATCATATTCTCTTACTAAAATCCAAAAACAATTCTAATGTCTGGAGCACATCTCTGGCTCCCTACGTTTTGGATAAGTGATTGTGGATGTGTGTGAATATATCATTCATAAACAGATAAGGGTATGTATAGCATGGGAACATGGTAAAAATGTTTTACTGATTGGGTATCAAGATTTAAAGGTGACAGTTCTTGGGGATTCAGCATGAACAGGAAGTGATCCTTGCCCATGGGGACTCCCATCTACCATTTTCTTTTTCTGGCTGTCATTGTCCATGCTTTATTAGTCTTTTAAAATCCTGGATGAAATAGATTGTGACTATGTTTTATTTGATGCCTAATACACATCGGGTGCAAAAGCATCAGTAAGTGTTGAAAAAAACACATGAACTAAGGGAAAAAAAAAGGAATAAGGGAAGGATGAGAAGGCAAAAAGAAAATGAAGGAAGGAAGAAAAAGATTGAAAAAGAGAAAGAAAAGGCAATAAAAAGGTAGAGAAAAAGTGCAAGAAAGAAAAATGAGCAAAAGAGAGAAGTGTGGCCGAGTGTTTTATCTTGCCAGTCCTTTCCATAGATACCCTCAGACTGGCAGGTCACTGGCCCTGCAAGCATAACCTTCAAGCAGGGGTGGGTCACAGCAGTGCTTGCCACAAAGAAAACACTTTCTAGGTGGGTGCCCACACGTGTGTCTACTCTGCTCATAAGTTAATCTGCCTCACTAGCTACTGCTTATTTTAATCAGGAATGTTTTAGCCACACTTTTCATTTTATTGGTCCAGTTTTTAAAAGATGCCACATTTGGCAAGATCCACAGATGGATGCCGAGATAAGTGGGCCAAAGTTTGAGGAGAAATAGGATATTTGCATGACCTCAACTATAATCTCTTCCCCAAGATATTTATTAACTGCAAAGGGATAAATAGGAATTTTACAGCGGAGAAAGCTGGCAGACACCACCAAGTAATCAAGGTTAACATCGCTGGTAATTAGACATTACGGCATCTTGAACCTCTTGACACGATGCACTAAGAAGGACCCGACGTTGTTTCTGTGATATTCTTGCCCACGATGCATAACCTCAATCCAGTCATGACAAAAATCAACAAATCCAAATTGAGAAATATTCTGCCGAATAACTGGTCCTCTTCTTAAAATTTATCAGTCCTCTTTTAATGTGTTATAAAAAGGGCAAGGAAGACAGTGCTATTGTCACATTGGAGGGAATTAAAGAGATGCAACTAAATGTAATATGGGATTCTGGGTTGGATCCTAGAATAGAGAAAATATTAGTAAAAAATGGGAGAAATCCACATAAAGCCTATAGATCAGTTGATAGTACTGTGCCCATGTTAATTTCCTGGTTTTGATAAAATTCTGTTTAAGATGTCAACATAAGGAGAAACTGAAGAGTGTACGAGAACTTTCTGTACTATTTTTACAACTTTTTATTTAAGGATAAAGTTATTTGGGAATAAAAAGGTAAAACATTTTCAGTGCTACATCATTTATTTGAAAGCTAAGGAAGAACAACTGGCATTTTTACATACTGCTGGTGGGGAACAGATTGAGAAATAGATTTAGAGCACTGAGCAATATGTATCCAAAGCCTTAAACATGTGAACCCAGTTGATCTTGCAATCATGTTTCCAAGAACTGACTAATAAAAACAAAGGAAAAAAAAAAACAAATGAAAAACAGGGGTGCAAAGAGGTATGGACAAAGTTGTTCGTTGCTGTGTTGTTTATACTACTGAAAAACTGAAAACACCCTTAATGTCTGGTACTGAGAATTGGGTAGATAAATTATGGTACATCCAAACAGTGGAATAAATGGCCAACTATTCAGAAAAACGAGGTGAATATATTTATATTGCTGTGGTGAGATGACTGTTTTATAATCGAGTGAAAATCGTCAGTAACAAAATGAGTAGTATAATCTTATTTACCTAAAAAATGCCTTTAAAAGTCTGGAAGAATATATCAAACTGGTGACTGTTGCTGCTGGTGGGAGATGGCAGTAAGGAGGCATTTTTATTTTCTCTTTATTTGAATTTTCATGATCTTCATATATTGGGACAAATGAAGGTATGCATTTTTGAGAAATAGGCACACAGGATGGTTCCAGTGAAGTCAGCTTGTCCCTCTCCTCCCCTGGCCAGCTGGGGGTTTTCCAAGTCTGATTATTCACTTATCAACCCTCCATCAGGTGGAGCAGGGAGCCCAGCCAATGGGAGCTAATAAGCCTGTATTAAATCCGGAGAATTGCAGGTGCTTTCTGTTGACCATGAACTCAGAGCAAAGGCTAAGGCTTGGGTCTCACCTGGGTAATCTCCAGGCAGGAATTGGTCCGGCCAGCTTGGGCTGGGCTCCTGAGAAAAGAGATCACTGCTCCCTGGGGAACCCCTGACTGAGCCTTTTTCGGGGAGCTCAAGAATGGCAATGAGGAAGAAGGAGGGGATCCTACAGGGCAGGGGAGGAGACAGGAAAGGGTTTCTCGTGAGTCTGAATTCCAAGGTTGAGTCCAGTCTGGGGTGGTGTCCATGGTGTTTTTTTAATGAGGAAGCGATGCTAGATGAGGTCTGGAAGACGCACAGGCATTAACTGTGTGGAGAACTTTCCAGAGAGAGAGGGAACGGCTTGTGCAAAGGCCCTGGGGTGGACTGTAGAATAGGATGTTGGAGGAAAAAAGGGCAGACCAGAGTGGCTGAAGCCTGAAGATGCAGGCCAGCGAGGTGTGGGATGGGACAGGAGACATGGGAGCAAGAGTCAGACATGGGGGTCGTGGTGACAGATCTGGATTTTATTCTGGGAGTGATAGTCCAGGAAAGGGGCTGGGAGACATCCGAACAGGCAACCAGGTGCTGCCTTCTGCCCTGGGAATGCTGAAATGTCCCCGAGTCCTCTGCCTCCTGGGTCTTATCAGAGAAAGCACCTTGAGCATGGGAATTCCCATGCAAGGTCTGAGCTGTGCCCCGGTAAACAGTTGCCATCATCAACCCTCCTCGATAACCACAGAGGCACGGAGAGGGGCTGCAGAGGAGAGAGAAGCAATGGGAAGGTGCGGGGATGCCCACAACTTCCTTTATACACCAAGGAAAGGAAGTCCCATTGATAAACAGCGGTGGCAAAAATTCTGGTCCAAATTGCTGCCATATGTCGGCTGTGTGACTGTAGGCTTGTTATCGAACTTGCCTAAGCCTCAGTTTTTTCCTCTGGAGAATGGGTATATGAATGGGGATAGCCTCCGAGGACTGTTAGGAGATTAAGTTAGCATGATGCCTGGTGGTTAGTGTGTACTCAGTGACTTCCCCGGCCAGGGAACACAATTCCCACTCTTGGAGAAAAATCCACGAACATCAGGCTGTGATGGGCTGCTATGTCACATCGTTGTTGCTAGTATTTTAGTTCTAAGCATCTTTTCCATTTCTGTCATTTAAGCTTTGGAGAATATCTTTTTAACCTAAGGCATGAAAGAAGGGTCTCTAACATGTTTGAATGTGGCTTCAAATCCCCCTGGTGTGGAGTAGAGTTTCCTCCCCAGCAAAGATCTCCTTATAACACCACTAATCTTCTCTACCCACTGCCACCCATGCCTTTGTGTTTCCTCCCCCACCAAAACCACTTTCCTTCTCTTTAAATTCAAATTCTAATGCTTGGGTCCAGCATGAATCACACCACCTCCTCTAAATGTTCTGTTTAGACTTGAGGGCAGAGACATGAATCCTTCCTCATAACTGCAAAATGGCTGCAAGAGTATCATAGGCCTAGTTTGGATTACATTTGATCTAGGAACCAATTATGGTACCGCAGGGAAGGGCAGTGTGATTAGCTTAGACCAGGGATTGACAGACCTCTTCTTAGAGCACTAGGTAATATCATATTTTAGGCTGTGAATCCTATGACTTCTATTGCAACTACTCAACTCTGCTGTTAGAGCATGAAGAAAGTCATAGACAATATGCAAATGAATTGGCATGGCTGTGTTTGAATAAAACTTTATTTATAAAAACAGGTGACTGACACATAGGCTGTAGTTTGTGGGTGAAGTCATCAAATCTACCCAAACTAGATGGATTGAGTGTGTGGGAATTCCACAAAGGAATTCAGGATATTATTTAATTATAAGAAAAGTTAAAGATTGATGGGTGCTAACAAGTGACTTGCTGACTACAAGGACCATTGCCAAATAAGGGTCCCTGAGCCATCAGTCAGTCTCCTTCAGTGCCTTTAAGTAGTGAGAAAAAAACCCACAGATTTGTCTGTTTTGGGAACCATTGTACTCCCAAGATGTTTTTAGGTGAACACCATGAAGTAGCAGAAGAGGGTTGACTGGAAAGCTCTTCCATTTACATGTATTTTGTATCCTTCCATACACTTTCAAATTTATAATTTAGGAGCCTGCCTGTAGAGTAAGAAGGTCACACATGGTATTGTCTTTACAGATGAGGACACTCTAAGTATGATGTGGAAGCCTTGGAGAAAGAAACAGTATATTCTAAATATTGGTCCAAGATTAACAGCTCACCTACCTCTACTCCCACCCCTTTCTCATGGCAGACATTAATAATCCACCACCACACTTCTTCCCACTGAGCTCAGATGGTGTCTCAGAATCCTTGCCATGCAGGGCAGCCACTCCCAATTAATCAGAGTGGGCACACGAGAGGAAACCCATTTGTTAGTTTGATTTGACCGTGTATTTATGGAGTTATCAAGTTACTTAGGACTCCCACTTGCATCTGTTATTTATTGAGTTCTTACTATCTGCCAGGAACTGTATTCATCCCACTTTTTTTTAGAGTTACAGGCAGGGGTCACAGATGCCATGGTGCCCTGTTTGACATCTCGAGTCGATTTTACTTTCAGCCTCAGCAGTGGTGGATGGTTCCCTGTGAACTTAGACTTACCTTAAGCTATCAGCTTCAAGGACTTGCTCCCTGTATTTCTGTATTTGTCCCTACACTGAAGGATGAGTATGTTAGGCAGGTAATGAGTGGGCAAGAGGACATGGTGTTAGTAAGACTTTTACAAGGAGGAAGAGCAGCAAGCTTAAAAACCCAGGGGACAGGGGGATGGAAAGAATTTTGGTATAGCCATGTCATGGACTGGAAAAGGTAGAAATGTGGAGCACGTAAAAAAAAATAAATAAAAATGAATAGGCCTGACAATGTCATTGTCCACCATGTTGTGTTCTTTGGGTTTGATCCTGTGGGCAGTGGGAAGCCATTGAAGGGAGGCAGGGAGCACAACACGATCATGTCTATGGTTTAGAAAAATGACTTTGAGAAAACCTGTCTCATTCACACTTGTGCCTAGAACAGTGCCTGGCACATAGTAGATGCTCACTAAACATTGGTTGAAGAGCTAGACTTGGTACAGTCTGCTGTGAGAACAACAGAAGGACTGACTGGCTCCTGACTTCTGTTTTACTCTTTTTCTTGACCCAGCAAACTGGAACCAATCTGGAAGCCAGGGAACATTAGAAATTTTCTCCCCCAGGATGAAAAGTAACATTGAGAGTATATTTAAAAGTGCTTTTAGATTGGGATTTCAAAGCAGTGTAAGTGACAAGAATATTGTCTGTCATTTTCCTCATCCTCTATGCTTTCAAAGGCCTCTGTCCTGCTTTATACCACATCCATCAGGCACCCTTATTTTCATATCTTCGCCTTTGTAATACCAAGTGGCTGAGTGTTGCTAACTGCCTGCCTTTCATGCACAGAGGCACTGGTTCCCAGAAACAAAGGCAGCCTGCCCTGGAGGTATTTTATTTTAGGATCAAGCTTTACCTACAAGCCTGAAAAGAAACATCTCCATGTATGAGAATGTGCTTGGGGTTAATTACAGACCTTCTGGGCTCAGGCAACCTCCTTGACATATCCGAAGTGGAAAAGAATAAACTCCATTCAAGGTGCTGGCATCCAAACTAATCTATCATTGATGGGGGAGACACTTTGATGTAGTTTTAAAAAAGGGAGAGACTTTAAGGTTACACAGATCTGAGTTCAAAACTCTAGGCTCTGCCACATACTAGTTGTGTGGCAACTTCATTGCTCTAAGCCTCAATTTTCTCCCCCGCAAAATGGACTTATCTATTTTCAGGGTTGCTATGAGGTTTAGATGAGCTAAAGTAGAAAAAAATAGTAGCTGTTTAGTAAAGAATACCTATTTTATTTTCTGGGGAAATTCAAGTGGATATGGCACCAATGCATGAGCCACCATATGGGTCAGGGACAAGACTGGGATTGGACAGGAAGTGTCAATTTTGGTTCTCTTTGCTCTGAATGCTTCTCTGCTCTCACCTCTTTTTCTCCCTAATACCCCTTTCCAGATCTGCTTCAAAATTAGGAGTAGTAGATAGTGTGTGTGTGTATATGTATGTGTGTGTCATCAGATATAGTCACAGTTATGCAATGCTGGTCCAAGAAAACTCTTATTAGTCAAAGGTCTGTGGATCGGAGGTGACGGGGTCCCAGTCCCAACCGTTATCGGCTCGATGACTGGGAAGGACAGGCGTCGATTTGGTGCCAGCAGCGCATCCATGGGGTGAGGGCTCCCTCTCCCCATCTCTCATCTCAGCTTCTGTCCGTCTGTCATATTCCCCCCGCTGACTGGGGCTTCCTTTCCGTGAAATACTGGGTGAGGCAAGGACCCAGGCAGCCCCAGGCTTCCATCGCCTCGGCTTAGCAAACCCTAGAGGAAAGAAAGAGAAAGCTGCCTTCCTAGCCTCTTCAGACCATGGGAGGGCGCTGATTGGCCTGTCTCGGGTCACATGTGCGCTACTTGAGCCAATCATTGTGGCCGGGAGGTGGCATGCTATCCTATGATTGCTCAGGCTTAGCTCACGTGTCCCGGGTTGCACGTGACTGTTGCCACTGAGGGGTTTCTGTGGTTGGTGGTTCCATCGGAGCTACGAGGAGCGGGGAGGGACATTCTCTCAAGCCCTGTGAATGTGTGTGAGGGGAGCTTTTTCCAGGGAAAAAAGGTAGAAGGGAGGCTGGGCAGACAATAACGGTGTTATCACCACAAACATTCCCCTTCCTGTTTTCTCCCTGCCTCCCGTGGGGACCAGGGAGTCGGTGCTTATGTTTGTGTTGAGTAAACACTGCCCCTGTCAGGACTTGCCAGAGCTGTGGATAGAAGTTTGGGAAGCGTGAGTCCTGGGCTCAGACACGCCTGGGATCAAATTCCAGCTTTTCTCCTTAGTAGCTGTGATACTTTGGGCAAGGTACTTGACCTCTCTGAACTTTAGTTTCCTCAGGTGTAAAATAGACATCATACATCATCTTATATGATAGTTGTGCAGAGGAAAATAAAAAGTGCTTCAGTATGCAGTAGCTAGTATAATAATGACTATTATGTCACAATAATTATTAGGACTAATGTGGGCCGATAGGAAGGGATTCTTAGAAGAGAACCTAAGAGTAAGTAACTCACAGTATTTACGGTTAAATTAGAGATGATCTAACCCAACTGACTTAATTTTACTGATGAGGAAACTGAGGTCCAACAGAGAGCTTGACCCGTTTACATGAGGTTGAACCGAGGAACTGCAAAGACGGGTTTTTGCAGGAGACTGAGCCTGGAGCCAGTTCGCCTTGCCAAGAGCTTTCAGAAGTTATGAGGCCACAAAAATGCTTTTTGGCTTGAAGCATCAAATGGGCCCCACCCATCTTGCATAGAGTCAGGCCGCCTCCTCCTTGCTACTGGACCCTGCATTTCCAGGTTGGTAAGTCTGGATCCATTTTTTTTTTTTTAATATGTTCTCAAAATAGTTTGGGATGACTGCGTCTTTTTGTATGGGAATTACAGCTTCGAAAACCTTGGGTTATGGCATGACCTTTTCCCAATACCTACATATGTTTTATTTTTCTTTCCCTCCCTCCCTTCCTTCCTTGTTTTTATTCCCTCCTTATACCCATCCCTCTCTTCTTCTTCCTCCCTCTTCTCTTTCAGTATTGAAACATACAGTGCTTCGTGCTAGGCCCTGTGCCAAAAGTGGGTAAAAAAAAAAAAATCACCCATTTGTACATTTACAATATTTTTCAAGTTTATTTTCTATGCCCGGCGTTGTGCTAGGGACTCTGGGCACGGGGGACGGAGCAGGAAACAAAGCAGACTTAGTTTCTTTTCCTACAGAGCTTACATTTGAGTGTTTCCCCTTCAAGAACCCGGACCATTTTCGTTTGAGTTGAGCATCTTGCGTGAAGAAGGCTGGTGTGAGCTAAGGCTGGAGAGGCGTGCAGGATCAGAGTGTGGTGAAGGGGCTTGGGGTTCATTGTGAGGGCTAAGGACAGCCTCTGAAGGGTTTTTAGTAGGAAAGGGTCACGCCTGGACTCATGTCTGAGCGGGAACTCTGCCCCTTATGCCCCTCTGTAGTGTCATCTCACATCACTCCTGCTCGCACTCTCTGGGGTCTTGTCCCTCTGACTCTGTCTTTCAGCAATGTGCTGTGCTTCTGCCACTTCTAGGCCTTTGCAGACGCCATTTCTTCCACCTGGGAAACCCTTTCCCCCTTCTTGCTTCGTTAACTCCTCATTCTTCAACGTTCAGCTCCAATGTTCCTTCCTCTGGGAAGCTTTCTCTGATTCCTACCTCCAACTTCCTCTCCTTGTCTAAGCAAAGTTCCTGATCTATGCTCCGAAAGGGTCCAACACCACTTCTGCATTGAAATGATCACAATTGAAAACAATTAATTGTGCAATCGTTACATTTATTTTTTTCCCCTTAGACTATAAGTTCCATGTAGGCAGGAGCTGGGTCTGTCTTGCTTATTTTTGCATCTCCTGCATGTAGGACTGTGCCTGACATATAGAATGCACACTAAGTAAATATTTGTTGGATTTAAAAATGAATTACAGAAGGAATGAGGGATGAATAAATGAAGGAGTGAATGAATGAATGAATGAGCAAGCAAATGCATGGATGGGTGAATGAATGAATGAATGAGAGATCACCTACAAAGTCTGGAATGTGACTAGGCTGGAAAGCCTAAATCCCTGCTGCTACCCTTTTTTTTTTTTTTTTTTTACATGACATGATAACCCCTCCCCTGACCCAGTCACTTATTGACTTTTTCAGCAGTCACCTTATGAATCATTTCCGGGTCTTGCACCTACATGCCAAGTGGAAAATAGTTTTCATCCCTGTGAATACTCTGATTGCTCATGGCTGCTTGGAGCCCTAGGATTGCGGGGCATTGGGAGGCGCTTTAAGCTCGGTGGAGAATGCCACTATCTATTAGCAATGTCTGCCATGGATGCTTTTGGGGAAACATAATTGCTTGTTCTTCCTATTTGTTAGCATTGGGTTCTTAGGGCAGCTGTCCCCTGATGGTGTGGCTCCTTTGAATCCTAAAACCGATTTCTTTCTCATGATTAGGAAAACTCAGTGCTCTCTTTGGGAATCTGTATGGACTTAAAGTGTCAATTCTGCTGTTACTACTTGGCATGGAGCATCTATGAATTTTTTTCCCTCTCTCATTCTCCTCTTTTCCTTCAACTCTGGTTTCTCCCAGGCTTGATCACAAGCCCCTTGAGGGGACCACTTAGCTCCATCTGGAAAAAGAAATTGATAAATTCAATAGATTATTTTGCCTCTTGGGTTGAAACCAGAAAGTAAATCAATTCCCCCAGGGAGAACGTCTCAAAATGCCATGTGGGGCCAGCTGCATTCGAATTGCTGGGAGCTCCTTACTGGTTAAAAAGCAGATTTCTCCAACTCACCTTCTTCCCTTACCTCTCAGTGAAGTACCAGAAGGTGGCATCATCCATAAAAAGCAGCACCAGAGGTCTGGTGAGGACGAAGCAATTGTAAAATGAGCCAGAGGGTGGAGGAAAGGCTGAAGCTGCCGATTTTCAGCTCTGACCTGCAGTTCCCAGTTTCCTTTAGCCAAATTCTACACCACTTATTTTTAGCATGGGGCAATAGAAAAGGCAATGGGCCAGCACTGGGAAATAGATTTCTAGTCTCAACTAGGCTGGTAATTAGCAAATGACGTTGGGCCTCAGTTTTCCTATCTGTAACCTCAATAATTTAACACCATCACCATCATCCCCTTTGCTGTGAAAACCACTGCCATCAATATCATCACCCTCTTCACCATTGTTACAAGCATTGTCATCCTACTCATCACCATCATCATCATCACTCCTTATCACTGTCATTACCATCATTCTTAATTCTAGATATTTACTGGTCACTTAGCATGTACTATGTGCCAGGAACTCTATTGTTCACAGTGCAAGAATTTTCTCATTTAATCCTTACAACAACTCTATAGGATATGTATACATTATTAATACTATTATTCCAAGTGAGGAAACTGAGGCTCAGAGAAGTAAAGCCCCATTTTGCCAGGATGTTAGAGAGCCTGAATCAAACCCAAGCTGGTTTTGCTTTTAACACCTAAATCATGAAGACTTTCTAAATGATCTCTTAAGGTCCATTCCAGGTTAAAAAAAAAAATCCTAGTGTCTTTTCACATTTTGTCATCTTCTGGGTACAACCAGAATGTCTAATGTTTTAAAGACATGTTTCTTGGTAGAACCAGGAGTGTTAAATGATAAGGCTATTTTATGGCGCCACTGTTAGAGGACCTTCTTGATTTTTTTTTTCCTTAGGACCTTCCTGATTTTATTTAGGGGAAACTGAGGCTAAAAGAGATCTGCCTTGTCTACAGCCAACTATCAAATTAGGATCAGTCTGGGACATCAGATTTCCTCCAGGCAGGGAGAAAATTGGCAACAAATCTCTTGGTTAATTTTCCCATGCTTGTAGAGAAGAATTAGAAAGTAGGTTTGGAATCATGAATTCAAAGTCTAGGTATTTTCTATTGTCTGGTCTTGTTTGGTAAGTGGCTCAATTCTCTGAGCCTCAGTTTCCTTACTCCTAAAATGGGGATCACAGTACCTACTTCATTGTGTGACCACAGGATTAAATATGATAATGTATTCAAAGTGTTTACTTAACATAACACCAAGCACCTAGTGACTACTTGCTACACAATCATTATGATAAGAGCACATTATTATTTTGCAATATGGTTTATAAATTTATATATCACATGGGATATGTTTCCATATTTTGTATTAAATTAACTATCTCTTACTGTTTTCTCTGCACATCATCATATCCCTCCACTATACCAGGAAGAAAAGGCCTCATATACAGTGAACTGAACCCAGAAATCCCTTTTTAACTCAGAAGATTTTCAACGTGGCAAGATAGTGCCACATCACATATCGAGGTGGCTTAAGTCCCCAACTTGCATCTGTGTGCAGATGAGAAATTGGCTTTTTGCTCCTAGTCAAGTTATTAATTAGTTGCCTTATTGACTAATTTCTAAGCACTCAGTCAAATTGAGTATCCAATCCAATTTGGACGGGAGAGCAAAGAAAAGCTTTAGTTCATCCATTTTTCAGTTGGGTGCATTTCATTGTCTGGAAAAGAGACTTGAAATAAGGTCTCAAAATCTTGCTCAAGCACGGAAAACCAAGAGACAGTGAATACTGGCCAGTCTTATCTTCATTTCATCCTCTACTTGTTAAATAGGGGGGGAAAAAAACCAAAAACCCTTCGGTGTTAAGAGAGACTTTGAAAGGCTAATACCTCTAGTAAGGTTAAATATTCCATATGGAAGGCCTCCGTGTCAAGTACCTTATTAGTAATAATTATTAGGCACTGTTATGCAATTCTCTTATGTATTCAAACCAACAGGAGATCTGGAATGGAATGGAGCAAGCTGTCATCATGTTTTGTTTTGTTTTTTTAAACCTCTCTATTTTTATATAGCTACTTGCTTTTAAGGATTCCCAAATCTTTTGCAAATAGCTTCTCTGACATCTTGAATGACAGAAGGCAGTGAATATTGCTGCTGTTTTAAAGATAGAGAGGGATACTAAGGCACAGAAAGGCTGAGCTCTTTTCTGAAGAGTGACAAACAGTTCCCCAATTCTTTGCATTGGCAGAGATCTTATAAAACAGCTTTTGAGAGAGAAACAAAGACAAAAACATCTATGGGTTTGTAGACTTGGCTCTGGAACAGGCACTTTCTCTTTCCTTTTTGGGTAATATTGAAGGGGCAGTTTAGATCTGTGGACAGGAGCAAAACAGTCCCCTGGATTTGCCCACAAGAGTAGAGCCAAGGAGGGTGGGCCCAGTCCCCTGCTCCTTCTCTGAAAATCCTCTTAGGGGGAAACCAAAACAAACACAGCATAGAAAGTTGGCTTTTCATTTGGGGGGGGGGGATTGCCTGGCACCACCCCTCCACCCAAAACATGCTTTTGATTTGGTTTTATTGGCTAGTGAAAAGAATCATTTAATAGTTAAGGGCCAGGCAGTGACAAAGGGATTCAGGTAAATTAGTTTCAGTTCTTACGTAGACTGTCCTCCTCCTCTGGAATTTGAGCTTTAGAAAATAAAGCTTCCTTTACCACCATTCCTTCCACCCCCTTCACCCCTAAGCCTTTTTAAAAGGATTTTTCTTCCCCTTTCTAAATCTCTTCAAGAGTTTCTTTTCTTTTATACAGAAGCATTGGGAATTCAATTCCCCAAAATATCCTAACATCAATGCATGCAGAAAATTCAGTGAAATCCAAATTAGGTGCATTAAAAAAAAAAAAAAAGTTGCTTTTTGCCCAGACCCTTAAAATATGCAGAAATACAGAGAAAGAGAGATTCAAAGCCCATTTTAATAACTAACTACTTACCTGCTGAAAGCATTTACTCACAGCTCCCACTTTCCCCTGGTCCCAAATGCTTAAAATGCAGTTAAAGTTTAAGCTTTTAGTCCCTGCAAGTACCAACAATCACTTGCACAGAAGCGGCGTCCATAAAACCTACAAGCTCAGTTTTCCATTACTTTGCTGTAATTAACAATCCAAGAGTAAATTAATGATCTCGAATCTACAAATGGTGTGGAGCTAGAGGGTTTAAATATTTAGAAAGGACTCCTGACAGTGTGTTGGGTCCCATAATTTGATTTTGTCACTGAAACATTCACAAAGGCATGACTCCCTGACAGTTAATGTATTTCTAGGCTCAGTCCAAAATAATTCCGTTGGCAAATCTGGTATCCCCTAAACCTCAATTCTCCACGTTTTCATTAGATCTATGATTTCCTTTTTACTTGAGCTATGCCTTCAGGTTCTCTCAGCTTGAAAACCCCGTGATTCTATGGTTCTTCTCCTCTCCTATTAAATACTCTTCTCACTGGAAAAGGAATTCAATTTCTCCAGAGAGTTCATCAGTCATTGAGGTTAAAATGCAATATATACATTTCAAGTGATGTGCAGCAGAGAACAGCAAAGATATAAACTACACAAGGGAAAACAAAAGAAAGGAAAAAAAAAACAACAAAAAAAATGGCAAGCAATCTAAGACCGGCTAATGTTTAAATAACAATTTGGTGTTTAGACATGAGAAGCTGGAAGGTAGGAAATTTGAGGTTCACCCAGACATTCTGGGCTCCTAAATCTGCTCTCAGTAAAGGGACACAATGGTGTGAATTTTTAGTAGAGCATCAGTTGGACTTTGAATTTCCTGGGTTTTTGTTGGATCGTATCACAGTGAAACATTATATTTCCCCCCAAATATATATCTAATTTCCTTTACAAAGAACAAAAAATATTTTTTCCCACCAAGTTACAAGAAAACACACATTATCTTTCCCAATAGAGCATCATCTATTATTGGTTTTTCGCAGAGCTAAAAAAAAATGCCCAAAACAATGCTCTAAACCCGTGCATTGTGTTTTGTCAGAGGAAAAAAACTCTGATTTTGATTTATTATTTCATGTAGATATTATGTAGATGTTTGTGTTTGACATTTCCTGAGAGATATTTCCGTCTCTGAGGACTTTAAAAAATGTACTTTTTGTGAAAGACTTTAATTTTTTTTCCCCCTCATTTTTCTGTATGTGTGTGTAGGGTAGAAGATGAGGGGCACTTTTAATATTCTTCATGTTTAAAATGTTAACTTAAAAGAATTTACTGGGAGATTATGAACTTTATAGAAGACAGACATTTGTTGAGAGTCAATTGCTTCTAATAGTCTTTTTTTTAGTAAAAAAAAGCCATTTTCTATTCTTCCTATAATTACAGAACGTTTTAAATATGAGTAATTATACCTTGACGTATCTCATGATTTAAAATGGACTTCTGAGAATGACAGCAAAGTGGTTTCTGCATTTTGTAGTTCAATAAAATCAAAAGCAGTTAAAAAAAATAAGTTTACAACTGGATTTGTTATTCTTTCAAAAATCAGTCATAAATATGGACCTTTTTTTGAGGGGGGCGAAGGGGGGCGGGTGAAATTTCAGATTGGAACGAAGTCATAACCCACATCAGGAAAATCGGCCCTTTAATGAGAGAAATGAAAAAGACTTAATCACCAAAACCCCTCCAAAATGACACTTCAAATTACATCAGAACTCTACATGGTAATGCAGAATTGAGAGCCTTTCATCTGAAAAAATGAAATACTTAATGATTTCAATGAGTTCGTGCCTCCCCAAATTTGAGATCTGCATAATGTACTCAGTGCTTGGATTTGTTTTATATCTCTAAAGTATTTATGGAAACAATTCTTTCTCTTGTCCCCTGCCCGCCTCCTTCATCCTTTCTTTCAAGATGAAGGTAATTTGTTTTCTCTGGGAAGAGTTGTTGGGAAGAGTAATGTAGTTATAGAAAACGCCAAATGGCATTTCCAAGCTATCTGAGAATATTAACGTTCGAGTGTGTCAGATCTGCCCAGAGGCAGGAGGCTTAAGATCATTTTTCTCAGTTGAGTTTTAATGATTGAATGCATTTTATCTGAAGGGGAGAAAAAAAGGAAATACATTTTTTTAAAAAGTTTAAATTTATAGAGGGTGCCTAATGAACTAGTTAACATTGTTACTATCAGGAAAGTCTAAACCGTTCATAAATAAACAATTTTAAACCACCGTCACCCACATGCACACACTTTTTCTTTCAGCTCCCTTTAGCAATTTGGAGTACAAGAGATTAAAGTCTTTTGGAAATTTCCAAGGTCAGACCTCAACTAAAATAGGATTAAGGGGGGGTAAGGGGGGAAAAGAAAAAAAAAATGTAGAGAAAGGTTTTATTCCCCCCCTTCCCCCTTCTCCTAACTATCTGAAATAAATCGGAAGTTATTTCTCGAAATCCTCCTTTCCCCTGGCCAGTGGCAGCTCTTCAAAAGGTTCTGAGATTGTTTAATATTTTATCCCCTCCTCCCCCCATTGTAAGAAAAACAAGTAGAATGAGGAAGGGGGAAGTTAAAGGTCGGCGTTAAGGGTCCCTTTTAGGCGGTACTCCAGGGGGCACTGTGACATTAGGAACTTTTGTTGAAAGTGGCTGCTAGCTTGATCAAGACTGAAAGAAGAAAAATTCTCCAAGTTCGCAACCATTTTCTCGTCAGATGTTCCAAGCCAGTACTCCAACAAAGGAAATGAAAAAGGAAAACCAACTCTTTTTTCCCTTTTCTTTCTGTGTTCCATATAGAATGTTTAATTTCTGCACCAAGGACACATGGCTTTGAATAGAAAAAAAAAACGCACAAAGATAAAACAGATTTCCTGACCACATCTCCGTAAAATGTTTCTCTTTCTCTCCTTCCTTCCCTCTCTTCCTCCCTCCCTTCTTCCTTCTCTGGTTCTCACCTCCTGCCCCACATAAATGTTTTCTTTTTCTTTTTCCATTTTCCCTTCTTTTGACTTCCTCCCTCCCTCCCTTTATTCCCCACTCTTTCCTTCCCCTTTCTAAGCCTCCCTACAAATAAACAACAACAACAAACCACATCTTTCAGTCTACCTTGGTTGCATTTGTTCTTGTTCTTAATTTGATCCATTCTTTTAAAAAGTCTTCCCGGATGTTGCCTGCCCTTTCATTCATCAGATTTGAGCAAAAAGAGCTGTCTCACGGTACATTTTGATAGATCTTAACAGTAATTACGTAGGAACTTCAAAGCAGAACTATTTGTGTGCTCTCTATCTTTCTGCACGCGCTCGCGTGTGCGCGCACATACACACACAAACATACACACACACACACGCCCTCTCTCAATCCTAACCCTGCTAAATCCAAACAGAAAAATCCTTTTCAAACAGCAGAAAAATTGTGTTGAAATTAGCAGCTGGTATCTTCAATGTACGATGCTTGCAAAAGCCTCCCTAAATTTCTGGGGAAAGAATGAAAGGAGCCTGTAAAGAAATAGAACTTCTTATTTGACGAGTTTCCATTAAAAAAAAATGTCTTCAATCATGCCTCAGAATTTCAACATTTTAAATTAGGGACCATGACTAAATTACGATGATAAAAAGAGAGGCCGAGAGATACATTTAATTAGGAACTGCCAAAATTGAATCTGGTGCTGACATTCCCTCGTTCCTAAAGTGAATGATATGGTCCTAGCAAGTGTGTACTTTTGGAATGGCTGTTTTATGACAAACATTTGAAATGAGAGTTTTGCATATTAAACATTCCAGTGCTGTGTCTACCTTAAAACAATCAGAGCAGGGCCGTCAAGGAAAAAACACTCATTCAATAAAATAATGAACATTAAAGCTGGATGTTTCATTGACGAAATGTTTTCCAGGGATTTTGACTTTATTATAAATGAAGTTTTATCTCAGGAACTAAAAATACTGGAAAGGAAGGAAATCAATGAAGAGGCTTAAAATACGAGGAAATATTAACCAAATTCTCCCATTGCAGGAAGATCTGGAGCTTGTAGGTCCCTCTGAAAGTCCGAGCAAAGCGTAAACAAAAGAAATTACCAGAACCCAACCAGAGAACAAGCCTTCTTCAGCATGGGCACTTCCGAGCATGGCAGACCAACATAGGCATCTGCGCCTGTGCGATTTGTACTATTTTCCATATATCTAATTTATGTAGATAATTTAGGAAAACTTCCATACGGTGCAAATGGAAAGAGCATTTGATTTTTGTGTTGACACACTTCCTAGGGAATATTACAAATAAAAACATATCATCTGCTCCTTTAAAGAAAAGCATCCCTCTTCCCTCTGTCGATTTTGACAAATTCTCTGATTTGAAACCTGATGAAATGCAGGCAAACTAAACTCTAAAGGAGGACGTTTAGGCACAGATTTTCTGTTTTCTCTGTAAGAAGAGGCAAAATGATTTAAAAGGAGAACCCCCAGTGTTTCCTCTGGCTTTTACTGGACGACAAAAATGCAGTAGGCTGGAAAAAAGAAATGAGTCCGTTTGATCTTAAGTAGAAATGCCTATTTTCAGGTGAAACACACATCAACTTACTCTTAAAATATACCTGCATGAGCTGAATTCTTGCTCCTTTGGAAACGAGCATATTCATTGCAGTTTGATTTTTCTTCTATTTCTTTCTTTGCCTTTGTTGTGTTACGGTCTCGTAAACTTGCCGAGGATCATAAATCCTTTTGCAAACTGTGATATGCTGATTTAGGGGTCCGGATAAAGAGTGCGTAAAACTGAAGTTTCGAAGAGTTTATTATTAATTGATATTACACTGTAATAATAGTCAAAATGATAAGAACAACAATAATAAATGCGATTATAAGCAGAGTTGATCTCTCCCAGATTTTTGATTTTCCCTTTAAATACTTAAAGAAGAAACAAAAGGGAAAAACGAGGCTTTATTTCTAAATGCATATTCCCAATAATGGAATAATGAGATATTAATATAGTAAACATGCATTCAAATGCTTGAAGCTATACTATTGAGTTCTTTTGGAAGCTTTGAAATGGGGGAAACATTTAATGGTATGGGCTGAGAAGCAGGCAGCTGTCTTATAAAAGTGGCCAGCAGATGGCACTCCAGCCCCTGATTTCCACCACAGGGCCCTCTTTGGGTGCCTGTTCCTGGTCTTTCAAACTAGCCTATGGACAGGCACTTTGGGGCTAATTTTGGATACTCAACAATACCATCAAGAAGTAGAGAAGGAAGATGGTCATTGAGGCAAGGAGCTGTATTTGCTGGTGGTTGGTCTGGCCAGCTTTGAAGAACCTTGCTAGAGCCAGAGAGGAACCATTTATCCTGGTGTTGGGTGTATCTTGGCCCGCCACAGTGAGCAGAAAAAGACTGTGACATCCCAGGATCATCCACATCCTTTCCGGCATTCAGGAAAGAAATGGAATCTTTGGTTAGTGGTGTCCTTACAACACCTTCGCGTGCCGTGTGGTAACGAAAGACGTTTCGGGCTTTCCCAAACCTTTTAACCAAAATTTCTGTTGCATATAAGTCATAGCCATGGGAATGCTTGTGGTGGAGGGAGAAGATGAAGATGATCGTGTGTGGGTGGTGTGTTTGTGCATTTGTGCGCATGTGCGTGACATTACTAGAAACGGGGAAGGCAATTGACAGACAAATATAATGGTTGAATGATGAGAATACTGGTTGAAGGCAAAAGGGAGCTATAATGTGAATACACAGTCAAATTATCTGAATCAAAACTGGAGATGCATAAAATAACAAAGGCTTTTTCTTGGCCACTTTTCAGGATGAGAGGCAAGGGAGGGAGTTATAATTTAGATGCCAAAAATGCTATACTTTCTGGGACAACAGATGGTTATGGCATCGTTGCTACAGAGCATATGAGGGTGGAACAGTCTTTCAGGTCTGGAGGGTATTTGGCCACCACAGTCTGGGGAGAAAGGGGAAGAAAAGGAAGTTTTCATTTTCATGGAGGCTTCAAGGTCTTCATAACATAGCTTCCAAGTGCAGTAAAAACCTCAATGTACTGGAACCTGGCCAATCAGAGCCAGAGAGGCAAATAACCCGGAAACAAGTGGCTATCAGGAATGTATTAACAACAGAAATAACAAAACTTCTTCGTGATACATCCTGGAGTCAATGTAAACCAGTGCTTTGTCTCTTTTGCATTTTCTGTGGCTCTAAATTTATACAAGACAGAAAAACCCATTTTTGTTTATTCAGTAGACTGTTTTAGGAGTATAAAATCAGTCAGTAGAGCTGGCGGTCCAATCCAAGCCCTTACTCAAGAAATGAATTCATTCCAACACAGGAATAATAACTGCTGCTGATAGGTTCTTTGTTAGAACCAGAAACTGTGCTTGATGCTTTTACATGTATAATTTCATTTCGTCTTCATCAAAATTCATGAGAGAGGTCTACTTTTCCACTTTATAGATGAGGAAACCAAGTCTCAGAGAGGTTAGGCCATTTGTCCAAGATCACACAGCCTGAAAGAGGCAAAGCTAGAGTTCAAACAGCTGATGAGAGAGTGAGCTTCAAAGTAGGATATTTGGGCATGGTTTCCAAGCATAATTTTTGAGGCAAGAAGAGGAAAATGCATGGAACCAGAAGTCCCCTTGAACTCCTAGAGAAATGTTTCAGGGAAGAGAGAGGTTTGGGATACTGGGAAATGGAAGTGTAAACTTACTGTCCCAAGGAGATGCCATTTCGATGGCGGCTGAGAGAAGCCGGTAATTCTTGTGTACCAGTGACCTTTGCTCCTCAATGCTGGGAGAGCAGAAGAGTATCAAAGGCTGCTTACCTGATAAAGTGCCGTGTGGGACAGAGAAAGCCAAAAGCAAAATGGAGTTTTCCCTGGGCCTCAAAATTTGGAGGGAAAAGATTTTCAAATGTTCAGGCTCTTTTCCACTTTTCCAGCTGTCTCTTTATCGCTCAGCCCCGGCTCTTTGGCAACCAACTGCTGGACAGGAATCCAACTGGAGACCAAAGCCAAGCTCAGAGAACCCTCCTGTCCAAAAACGTCTGTCTTCTCATCTTCTTTGCCTTTTCTCCTCATCCTGACCTTCTCTGTGACTTTGAAGGCTCATTCCAGGTGGCTTGTCTTGGAAGCCACATTTGCTGGTTAAGGCTCTGGGGCAAGGCAAGCTTACTTGGAGAACTATGAACAGACCTGTTTGGCTGGAACTACTTTGTAGGAACAAGTTAATTTCCTTGTTGGGACAATAGTCGGGGAGATTCATTCTTCTGTGCACCCTGGGGTTGGGAGTCGGGGTTGGACGACGACTGCCTTCATGATGACATTCTGCGCTCTGCAACCCAGCTGTTTTAAGGAGGAAAATTCAACTTTTTTCTACCTGGACACTAAGCTTCCCTTCTTTGCCCTGCCTACATTTGTATATTTAGCCTGCTCACTCAGTAACTATTCATGGACGGTCCACTGTGTGCCAGACCCAGGGACTCAGCATGTAAGGGACTCAGGTCTGGTGGCAGTAAATGGGTGTTTATAATAGTGCCATCAGTGCTGGGGTGGGAGGTAAGCCATAACTGCACAGAATAAGCACCAAATTCAATTCTTCCAGGGGGAAGGACAAGGGGATGTTTCCTGGAGCAGGTGACATTTGAGCTGAGACCTGAGCAGATATAACCAGGTGAGGAAGTTGGGGGAAAAAAGGATGTTCCAGGCAGAGAGATGAGCATGTGCAAAGGATCTGGTGGTCAGTGTGGGAAGCAAGATGCTGGAAACAGCAAAAAGATTCTTTGGCTGGAGCCCAGGAGGGCCAGAGCTGGGTTCGGAGGAGTAGGCTGCGGCTCTTCAAGCAAAGCTTCAAGACGACTATTCGTTATCCAAATGGCAATGGGGAGCTATGAAAGGATTTAGGGTGAGGGGCTGACTCAATCAACTCCAGCTATGGCTCAGTGGATTTGGCGAATCATGTTTTCTTAAGGAGCATCATCTTTCTAAAATATCAATGCCGTCTCCACCCGTAGCTCCTGCTGCCCAAGGCAATGGGATGCAGAGTCTCTATTCAACGCTGAATTGTAATGATTCAACCAGAGCAGAACACAAGGACCAGAATGTCCACCCCAGTAGCTGCACAAATCAGGAAGAAATAAAACAAACCCAATGAAACGGTATCTTCTATATTGTTTTTTGGTTCTGTTGTTGGGAGGGAAGCCAGATCTCAGTGAAAAATGATTCTTGGCAGTTCACAGTGAGCAGCCTATCTTGGCAAAAGGAACATTTTCTAAGACACAGATTTTTTTTTCTCTCTTCCAAAGAGTACCTTATACCACAAGCATCTTTTTTACAAACGGAAAACATCTTGCATGTTGGGACCGATTTCTCATCCACCCGGCTGTCCTTCCCCAATGGAAGTAATTGGGGGAGAAAGGTCTGTTGGAGAATATGCTTTGATGTTGGGGGGATGGGGGAACTTTTTCAGCAAATGTTCATGGCAGACACAGTGATTGAGAAAGGCACATCCGTTTTGGAAAATGCCTGCTAATTAAATGAATGTTTTCAACTGGAAAGCATGTCTGAGCTGTTAAGATACATCCCCGATGAGGTTGGAAGGAATGCTTTAGATGTTGGCCTGAAAATGGGTGTTTCCATGAGCTTTTCATATACCTTGACCTCCTCAAATCTAAGATACCATATCTTAGTCATTCATTCATTCATTCGCTCTTTCCACAAGTGTTCCTGGAGCCCTGCTGTGCCAGGCTATGTAGTGGGTGCTGAATGCTTAGCGAACAAGGTGGTCACGCTCCTCTTGCACAACTTATGGGAGATTGTATTCTAGTGGACAAGACAGGTCTTTACCAAGAGTTCCTTTGTGTCAAATGTTCTGACTACCAAACATGAATATAGGAGCAATACACTGGGTCTTTAAAGACTGACGTATTTGGGTCTCAGACTAATCTCCCCTGTTTATTAGCTGTGTGGCCTAAGCCTTGCTTAGCCTTTTCCAGCCTCAGTCTTTCTATCTACAAAATTGTTGTAATGACAGCACCTATCTTACCAGATGAGACTGAGTATTCAATGAGAATGTAAGTAAAGTACTTAGTCTAGTGTTTGGTCCACTGAACGAGCTTGACACATGTGAATTATGTTTATTATCAAGATCAAGGACATTCAAGCATTTTTAAAGGGTAAATTCATGTTCATTATAGGAAAAAATTCAATAAAAATCGCCCCTGAAATAAACATTGAAGGTTCTCTTATCCTACTTGGCCAATTCTACCTGTGTATTAATAAAGGTTGCAAGTGACTGCCAACTCTATGGGGTTCCAGTATGAAAAGGAAACTATTGATTACTAGGCTGAAAAGTCCAGGGTAGAGCTACCTTTACACACAGCTGGGGCCAGGGCTTCAAAACAGACTGTGAGCCTTTTCATCTCTCAGCTGTACTTCTACACAGGATCTTTCTTAGGTAGCCTCTTGTTCACCGGCCCCCGGCACCTCCAGACTTACCTCTTCCCAGAGAAGTGAGAGCTCTTTGCCTGTAGTTCTAGGCATGGCTAGGATTGACTGGTTGGTTAGCCTGGGTCACGTGCCCAACCTGAACCGCTCAGGGGATGCTGTTCTTTTATTGGCCAGGCCTGGGTCACGTGTCCTTCCCTAGAGCTGGGGAGGGGAGATGGAGTCAACTCCATCTAAATCACGTGTGCTAGAGCCAGAGCGTGGCAACTGGGTCTGTTTGCCTAAAGATGGAATCCTAGGTTGTCAAGACTGATAGATGTCGGTCAGTACTACCCAGAGATTGTTACCTTTGTTAACCTTTGGTGTGTTCACTTCCAGACCTTTTCTTTATGTGTATATCCTTCTATAGTATTATGTGGTGTGTGTATGTATACACGCATATTATAATTGTGCGTGTGTGTATTTTCCCCAAACGGGAAACTTGCTTTATTCACTTAGCAAATATGTAAATATAACATGGCCATCTCAATATGTATAGATAGATTGTGTTATTTTAAATAAGAATTTTAAAACTCAAAGGGTCTCTGAGCTCATTTAGCCCTGACTCTTCCATCTTATCTTACAGATGGGAAGACTGAGGCCCCTAGTCTAGAGGGTATTGCTCAAGGTCACACAGTAGATGGCTCTTCTGACCCTTGAGCATGTGGCCTTCTCCCTCTACAAGATCATTGTCAGTAACCCCAATAGCCCTGGGCAGTGGGCGTTCACGAGAGAGCTGTGTACAGGAAACACTGAAAGGCACGCACGAGGGAAGGAAAGCTTT
Organism: Microcebus murinus; assembly: GCF_040939455.1. Classification (NCBI taxonomy): domain Eukaryota; kingdom Metazoa; phylum Chordata; class Mammalia; order Primates; family Cheirogaleidae; genus Microcebus; species Microcebus murinus. The sequence continues at coordinate 10,838,513 of NC_134125.1, read as the reverse complement.
TTTCCTTCGAAGGGACTTTTTGTTTTTGCATCTGTATCCTGCCTTAGCTGACTTTTTGAGCACTAAGAGCTGGGTCTGGCTAGAATTCTGGGGCTGGTAAATACTGAGCAAGAGAGTCTTTGATGAGTGCAGAACTCAATGATAATTCTGGTAAGCTCCACGTTAAGAAAAAAAAAAGTGTATCTATCTGCCTTTAGATATATATATATCTCCAAACTGATTGAATTATAGTGGAGAGTGAAGAATCATGCTATAAGATGTATAAATAAAGAATCAAAGTGTCCTTAAATTAGGGATTCACTGCATTGAATTTCAGTAATGGAAGCAGGGCTCCTTTAGACCTGTGTTGTCCAATACCATCAGCCCCATGTGGCAATTTAAATTCAGACTAAGTAAAATTAGAATTAAAAAGTCAGTTTCTCAGCTCCACTAGCCCCATTTCAAGTGGCCATAAACGTCTAGTGCAGCTGCTGCGTGGAATGGCACAGCTACAGGACTTTTCTGTCTTTGAAGAAAGTTCTGTCAGACAGTGCTGCCTCAGACCAGCATTTCCTAGCAAGCATCAACTTTCCACTTGCATCGCAGTCATTTGGGTAAAAGGGAGTGCTTGGCAAAGTGAAGATTCTTGGTGGCCACTCGCCACCTGTGGCTGTTAAAGATCAAAATGGCCTGTGCTGCAGTTGTAAAGTACCTCCTGGATTTTGAAGACAGTATGAAAAGAAGAGGATGTGAAATTTCTCATTAATACGTTTGTATTGATTACATGTTGAAATGATAGTGTTTGGGGTATATTGGGTTAAAACAAAATATCATCAAAATTAATGCCATTTTTTTGTTGTTGTTGTTGCTGTGTTTTCCTCTTTTAATGTGGCTACTAGAAAATTTTAAGTGACAAACATGGCTTGTGGTCTGTTTTGACTGGACAGTGCTCGTCCACAGGCTCTATGCTATAGAGCCCATGACTGCAGCTGAATGTATTTATGGATCAAATGATGACAAAAGACTCAAACTCCAGCAACAAGCACCCCCTCTCCCTCTAGAGAGGAGCGTCAGCTCCCCCTGCCACCTCATTGTGCCTTCCTTGGCTGGAGGGGCCACCTCTGTGGCTGGTGTCCCGTGTGCTGCCATCTCCACTGGCACATTGAGTGGGAGCAGCAGAGGCAAAGCCCCGCTGAGACTGCTGTCCATGACGCGCGGCCAGGGGCCTTGGGCTCTGAGGCATCCAGGCTTGGGTGGCCTTTTCTCGGAAGTGCCCCGTTGTCTCTTGCAACAGGCGCTCACCAGGTGATTCTTTGTGGCTCTGCGTCCATCCAGAGCTTCTTTAGAAAGCAGAAAATGTTTTCAAGTGAGTTTGGAGAGATGAGTGTATTTACCGGAACACGTATTTTGCTCTCTGTCAGCCCTTCATTATATCTGACTGCACTTTTCTCTCTGAATTGAATTGGGGGAAGAAAAACCATTTCAAGCTTGAAAATAATTTTGCATTAGCCTTTCTCTTCACCTAGACAACACTGTTTGTGTCTGCCTCAGAACCTGGTTCTTCCATTTGTGTGCACCTCTTTTCCCTGCTTGTTTGTTTTCCGGAGCAATCTTGCTTCATTTTGGTATTTGTTCTGCTCTGGTTTCTGTAAATCAGTTTACCCTGGTAATAATAATAATAACAATAATATATAATGTTGGAGAAATGCTTAATATAACTCTAGCTCATTTGACATGTATAATATCTATATGATTTATCTTTACTTATGGGTCAGGGAAATGAGATTCATGTCCAGTCAACATTTAGTGAGTGTTTACTGTGTGCTCGATGTTTGTGTGAGGAGTTTTGCCATCATTACCTCATTCGATGCTTCCCACAGTTTCATCTGGTAGGCACCCTCCACATCTTGCAGATGCAGAAACTGAGGAACTCAACTAAGTGCCTACTGTAGGACTCTGTTAAAGTGTGGTCCCTGGACCAGCAGCATCAGATCTCCTCAGAGCTTGCTAGATATACCGATCCTGGCATTTTAACACAATCCCTAGTTGATTCATGTTCAGGTTAAAGTTTGAGTGGCACTGCCCTACCATCAACTGATTAATTCATTAATCAATAAAATATGCGTTGGGCATCTGTTATATGCCAGGCACTGTTCTGTGTGAACTGGGTTTACTGTGGCGAACAAAAGAGGCAAAGGCTCTGACCTCGCAGATGTGTCACCAGGTGGTAAAGATAGATGTTGAGTAAGGATTTATAGGAGAAGGAGGGGTGCAAGGACCCTTGGGGACACATATGTCTGGGAATGCAGTAGAAGTCAGGGCAGGCTCCCTGGAGCAAACGAGGTGTCACCGGAGACGAGATGCATGGGTACAAGGTAGTGCGCAGGGAGTCAGAAAATGGGTGCTAGTGCTCTGGGCAGAGGAAATAATACTCACCAAGGCCTCAGTGTGTCTTATGAATGCCACACTACCTCTTCCATTCACGTTGACTCGTTCGTTCATTCATCAAACCTAGATAAGGTGCCTATTCCATTCATAGCCAGCAATTTGCTTGATGGGGGGAACGTGCTGATGATGGTGAAGGAGATGATGACAATAACTAACACTTAAATAACCAGACACTATCCTGGGGTCTTTATGTATATTAATTCATTTAATCATCGTCAACAACCCTAAGGCACAAATTCTATATTCCCCATTTTACAAGTAAGGAAACCGAGGCAAGGAAAGATTAATTAATTTACCCAGGATGATGCAGCAGAGCCTAGATTCAGATCCATGATGTCTTAGTGTGGAGTTCCCGGTCTTCATTATTGCCCCATAAATACGACCATGGTTTGGCCTCCAGGATCCCACTTTAAGCAGACTTTTTCCACAAGCCTTTCTAGGGTCTTCCATTCCTGAGTACACATCATGTTCTGAGATTCTCGCAGAAATGAATTGTTCTCTTCACTGAGTGCTCCTGTAGGCACAGCTGTCGGAGGCCTCCCACCCCCGTGTTCACCCACGTCTCTGCTGCCCACATGATGCCCTTGGCTGGGGAGCCGAGGTCGTCTTCCATCTCTGGCGAGGGGTTTCGTGCTCATCCTCATAGCAGTGTGTTTCTCTCTCAAAGTATCTTCTTGTTTTGTTCTTCTCTCCTGACATTTGTTGCATCTTTTCAAATGCCACCCTTGTTTGTAAAGCCCTTGATAACTTACACACAAATGCACACATACATGCTCTCACTTGCTCACATATACATGCAGACACACGTGTATTTCCACATCCATACACAGCCTCATACTTATTCACACGCATACACTTACACTCGCTTGTGCACACAACACAGACATGCAGATCCCAAGCACACTCACATACATACCACACTCAAACATACCTGCACACCTCATGGACTTTCATCCACATGCTCAAACACACATTCATTACATACACACATCTACACACATACCTCCCCTCATACACACTAGCATAGACTCACACAGTCACACACACGCACACCAGATTCTCTATTACACATGCATATTGGGGCCTCGTTGGCTGCCATTCACTGAAGATCTTTGCAGTGATGTCAGAGAGGAAAAGTTCAAATGAAAATCAGACCCAGTAATTATAGGATTTTCTACATGCACATTTTTTTTTCCAGGCTGGACTTGAAAATAAAAGAGGCCCAGGAAATGAGAGCCTTTTCTTGGGCTTGGGAAATAAGCAAAACCACATTTGAGGGAGTGATGAAAACTCCCTACACTGCTCTTAAAACCTGCTTCATGAAGGAGAAGAGGGCTGGTGACAGAACTTTGCTGTCAACTGTTAGGTTTGCCTTTTACATCTTTGCATAGTGACTCTTTGTGGGTTTTTCAGGGGCACAGGCAGAGCCTTTCCCTTTTAAGACCCTATTTTTTTCTATAACAGGACTCTAAATACCATTTATATCAACTCACGTTGGCAAACATTTACTATGTGCCTAACATGTGCAAAGCACTGGAGAAACCACTTGGGCTGCAAAGATTACTGAGTGTCCAGAAAGGCAGGAGAAGGAGGTAAATGTTAGCCAGGGAGTATTAGTTGCAAGGGACAGAAAGCTAACTATAAATGGCTTAAACGGGAAAATTTTGGCTCATACAACTGAAATACCCCAGGGTATCCAGCTTTCAGGGATGGCTGGATCTAGGGGCTTAGATAGACATTTATCACATAATCACATTAAATATGTAACATGATGAGATGGATCACTTGGGCTGCAGGGTGGAGAACAGACCAAGACTGAGTGGAAGTTGAAAGGCCAGCTTCAGGGAAAGGCTATTGCAATAGTCCAGTGGAGGAAGAGCATGGTGGCTTGAGCTCAGCAGATGAGAGGCCGAGAGGAGGTGAATGGGTAGCAGAAATGGAAATGAGATAGACTGCAAAGACTTGGTGATGGATCTGGGGGAGGGGTAAAGAAAAGGAAGATGCCAAGAATAGTTGCCAAGTTTCTGATGTTTACATTTGGATGGCTCACTGAGATAGCTTGTTTCTTTTACGTTGACTAAGAAGGTGGGTGTAAAGATTCTGACTTAAAAAATGAAGGTCCTTTGTGACTGCCATTTGTGTGGAATTCTTTTTGCATCCTCAGAATTTCAGGTTGGGTTTAAATGAGTTCCAATGGTAGGGAATGGGGAACATGTAGCCATTTATCTTTTCAATTTTAGGACCAAGGTCTTTACTGCTGCCAGTTTATCAACCCTGCAGGGATCCAATGGGTGAATTTAAGGAACACCAGCTCCATAACTATTTGGTATCTATTCTTAGGAACTTTAAACTCCTAATTTTGAGAAAGGTAGATCGCATGAACCATCCAGTGAAGATTAAATTAGATACTGTACACCTAGATCTGGCACAGTGCCTGGGACAAATTTGGGAGCATAATTATTAGCTAACTAGGTGGAGCTAAACTGGAGTTGACCAATTCTTATGGCTGTAGAAATTAGAGGTTTTGTAGACCTCTCCCTCCCTGGAGGGCAGGCCAGCTGCCAGGCCAGCTGCCAGGCGATGGTGGTTTGTAACTGGGGAGGCGGAGCCTAAGGAAACCTTACTCTAAGGCAGGGCTGTTAACCTCTGATGTATGATGAGCCCTTCTTATAGTTTGCAGAAAACATTCCTAAATGCAAAATATAAAATACGTAGGATTACAAAGGACATCAATTACACAGTCCTGTGCCGCATAAAGACGTTTTAATCAACAACAGACCATGTATATGATGGTTGTCATCCACTAAGCTGAGGCTAATTTATTATTGAAGAAAGAAAATTTTTAAAAGTAAATTTAGCATGGCATAAGTGTACAGTGTTATAAAGTCTACAGCAGTGTGATGTTTTAGGCCTTCACATCACTCGCCACTCACTGACCCACCCAGAGCAACTTCCAGTCCTGCAGGCTCCATCATGGTAAGTGCCCTATACAGGTGTACCATTTAAAAAAAAATCTCTTATATCCTATTTTTACTATGCCTTTTTATATTTAGATATATTTAGATACACAGATCCATACCATTGAGTTACAGTTGCCTACGGTATTCAGTACAGTAACATGCTGCACAGGTTTGTAGCCTGTGAGCAGTAGGTGATACCCTATATGTTAGGTGTGTAGTTGGCTATACCATCCAGGTTTGTGTCACTACATACTGTGACATTCATATGACCCAATCACCTAATGATGCATTTGTCAGAATAGATCCCCATCATTATACAACACCTGACTGCATTTATTGATTGGTTGATTGTAAACATGGGGTCTTGCTGTGCTGCCCAGGCTGCTCTTGAACTCCTGGCCTTAAGAGATCCTCCCACCTTGGCCTCCCAAAGATGACTGTGTTTAAATGCTGTATTAAGATTTAAAAGACCACAACAATACAACTATGTGCCATAGAAATATGCTTTAAAATTAGTCCATCAAATAATGAGGTCTAGACCAATTCATCAAATGATTTCTGTAACTTCAAAATCGTGATAAGCAGGAATGTTACTTTGAGACATCTGATAATTGAAGCACTGTATAAAAATATTTATGATTTCTATTGACAAATTCTTTTTTATTTAATTTTTTTTAATTTCAGCGTATTAAAGGGGTACAAATGTTTAGGTTACATATACTGCCTTTGCCCTGCCCGTGTTAGACACGGCATTAATACCACCACGACCATTAATACCACTGTGGTTTGTTGCCTACCTTCATTATTGCAGGAAATGCTAATTTTGCTTGGAGCTTAATGAGAACAAAGATGTAATTTCTTTTCTGCCATCCGAATTCACAGAACCATTGAATTTCATCCCTGGACCTCTTGGGGTTCACAGATCTCAGGTTAGGAACACCTGCTGGAGGGGGAGGGGAGGGCAGCTGTTCAGCCACTTCCTACCTAAAGTACTTCTGTGACTGTTGGAAATGCCCTAGAACCATCAAAATCTCATGAAATCAACCATATAAGATGGAATATCAATGTCATACTTCTATATTTTTTCTATGGGAGTACAAAACTTTTTAAATTCAAAATTAGAAGGCACTAACAATAGGTGCCTTCGTATAACTCAGAGGCAGGTAACATTTAAATTCTGCCATCTGATGGTCCTTCTATGTCTACTATGTCCTCCTTCATCAGAGTGTTTTAATTAGTACGAGCCTACACCAGTTAAATTAGATGAGGGTAGGATGTTAAGTAAATTTGGAAAGAGGGATGTGAACCATACTGTAGGGCAGAAAGGATAAAGTTGGCAGCTTCTGGGGATTTTAATAGGATATAGTCTAGAGCTGAGACAAATGATTGCATGAGGTAGAGTATGTATTCATAGAATAGGGTTCTCAAACTCACACCTTCAAGGGCCAGGAAGGTGACATCAGTCAGTGAAGGTTGGTCTGATGCAAGAGGGGATGATGGTGACTCAGGAAAAGAATTAGGATGGTCCTTCTAAATGAAAAGAAATTCCTATTTAGCAATGCACCATGGCAGGCAAATGCAACAGATGCATGGAATGAAGGCTACTCGCATGATGCCATCTGGAAAGACTGACCAGATGGATCCCTGGTTGGCCGAGAAGTGGTTTGCACTTGAGTTTGAACCCTCTAGACCTGCGCTGTCCAGTATGGTAGCCACTAGCCACAGAAGGCTATTTAAATTAAATTTAAAAATCCGCTCTTCAGTTGCACCAGTCATGTTTCCAGTGAGCAATGTCTCCTCTATTTGCCTAGTGGCTACCATATTGGATAGTGCAGACATAGACATTCCCATGATCTCAGAAGGTTCTGTTGGACAGAGCTGCGGACTCTCAGATTCTTAGTTGGCACTTCCAACCTGGCTGTTACTGCCAGGAGGGAATTTGAAAACTTTTCCTCACTAGGGTCCTGCCCCACGCAAAATGCTTCTCTAAGTTTGTGCTCGTTACGGTCAGGGATGATCTTCCCATCTTGGGGCTTGAGGGTCTGTCTAGTCCTTGGCTATGGGTCTTGCTTTTTATAAGGGATAGGTGGTGTGACAGTCATATAGGAGCATAGACCTGTTCCATAAAAACACTTTGCTGTGGTAATCCTTGCCTCGGGGAACAGAGGTTAAGAGCGTTGGAACCACACAAACAGAGTTTTGGATTCTGGCTGTGCAACCTTGATCAAGGTACTTAAATTTGGGAACTTCAGTTTCCTTACCTGTTAACTGGGGATAAGAATTTCTGCTTCTCGAGCCTACTGTGCAGTGTTTGTAAAGCATGCAAAGTATTTTGTCTAGTGCCTGTCACATTAAATGCTCAATCAAGAAAGGCAATTATTAGAAGACAGTAAGCTTCATTTTAGTTTTTATGATGGAGGGAGTTGGGAAGATTTAAACATGAGGACGTTTCATTAGAAGGCTGCTATGGTTTGGATATGGTTTGTTCAGCTCCATCAGCTCATGTTGAAATATGACGCCCACTGTTGGAGGTGGCGCCTGGTGGGAGGTGTTTGGATCATGGGGGTGGATCCCTCACGAATGGCTTGGTGCCATCCTCAAGGGAGTGAGTGAGTTCTCACTCTTACTTTCAATTAAAAAAATATATAGATTTAGGTGGTACAAGCGTGGTTTTTGTTACATGGATATATTATATATGGTAAAGTCTGGGTTTTTGGAATTGAAAAGAGCCTGGCACCACCTCCTCTCTCTCTTGCTTCTGCTCTCACCATGTGATCTCTCCATACAGGCTCCCTTTCTTCCTCCTGCCAAGAGTGGAAGCTTCCCGAGGCCCTCACCATGGGCAGGTGCTGGTGCCATGCTGCCTTCGTGTACAGCCTACAGAACTGTGAGTCCAACGAACCTATTTTCATTATATACTACTCAGTCTCAGGTATTCCTTTATAGCAACACAAGCAAACTGAAACGAAGATCTTTCTTGAAGGTAGGTCAATCTGTTCAGTTGTGTTTGTTCTAGAGCAAAAATAAATTAAGGATGGCTTAATAATGACCACAAATTCTTTCTCATATGCCTTCCATGGAGAGATGGGGTCTGTGTCTCTGCTGCTTGAATCTGGGTGGGCTCTGTGACCACTTGACATGTGCAATAAGGAGGGAGAAACATTAGGTTTGGGAGTTAAAAGATGGGCAGATTACATGTCCTCCTTGCTCTGGAAATCTTGAGCAGCTGTGTAAGTCAGACCACTCTGCTAGAGATTCCATGTGGAGAAGGCTCTGAGACCTTGTGCAATGGGATGGGGCTCAGCTGATTCCAACCTTCCAGAAGTCCCCACTGAAGCCAATTTGGAATCCCCGGAAGCCAATTTTGGAATCGCCAACTGTCCACCATTGGCTAAATGTGACAGAGTGACCCCTAATCAACTCCATACTGATAATTGTTCAGCTGAGCCCTCTCCAAATCCCTGACCCAGAAAATGGTGAGATATGAAAATAATAAACTGGTGTTTCAAATCACTAAGTTTTGGGGTAGTGTATTTTGCTGGGGGTAGTGTTATGCAGCAATAGGTGACCAAAACACATAGCAAAATGTTTCTTCTTGAGTCCTAGCCATGACTGATTTTGGTAGTTGCCTGAGTTGAAGAGAATTTTGAGGCTGAATCTGGTCTTAGCAGGGAAGTGTGCTGTGATTGATTAGTAATGTCTGCATGGGAATGTGATTAAAGGGTGACTATATTCATGCTACCTTTCCTAGATAACACACAGATAAAGTCAGTTCTAACAGTTGTTGGTTCTCTGGTATTTTTCCCAACAAAAAATTAGAGCATCCTTCTTCATTTGATTATTTGGGAATAAATCTAAGAAATTGATTTGGGATATTCTACTCTGTGCACTTCCATAGAGCTATGGGCCATCTGGACCGCTGATCAAGACTGATTTGTTGGGGAGCTAGGATCTTTGATTTTGAGTTGTCCATGGGATATTGTAGGTTGTGGTGTGAACAGCATTGGTTTATAATCCAGAAGGCAGGAGTCCTAGCTTTGCCCCTACTTGGTGTGAGACTTTAGGCATAGAATTGTCCTGTTCTGAGTCTGTTTTCTCCCCAATAAAATTGTGTTGATGAATTTTCCCAGTCCACTTTACATGGCGATTATGTGGGCCAGATCACATAGTGTATGGCAAAATCCTACATTAGGGAGCAGTTTTGCTTTATTTTCTGATGTAACCTACAACAAGAATCCTAAGAGGGCAGAGGTTATTATTTTCATTGCATAGATAATGAAAACCGAGCTAAGAGAGGGGTATTAATGACAGTAGTAATAGCAGGTTTGGGAGGCATTATCACAGAACTGTTAGGAGCACAGGATCTGAAGCCAGAATACTTGGGTTTAGGTCTCAATCCTTTACACCTAGGTGACATTGGGCAAGTGACTCAATTTCCTTGTCCCTCCCTTGTTCCTCATCTGTAAGGTGAAGTATGCGTATTTCATAGAGTTGACATAAGATTAAATGAGACAATGCATGCAAAACCTTTAAACTCACATCTGGCACAAAGTAAGCACTCGGTAAAGGTGAGGTTTCATCGTTGTTACGCATACCTTCGTTGGAGATAGCACGATGTGGTGAAAGTGGAGATTATGAGTGCTGTTCAATATTTCCTGACCTCCTCCTGCAAAATATTGTATTTCCCTGCAGCTTAGAGTCAGGAGTGATCATGGCTATATTAGGGTTCTTTGGCACCAAATATGAGTAGAAGTGATCTGTCACTTCTGGGTGGAAGTTGTAAGAGCCAGCAAGCAATTAACTACATTCTTTCTACCATGGTGACCAGGAAAGTTCTGGATGTTGTTTGCTCTGGTACAGGCATGAGGACATTGGGGGGCAGACCTCTCAGTTGACCTGCAGAAGAAATATAGTGCAAATGAGAAATAGAGCTTTCTTGTTTTAAGGCCCTAAAACAAGGGGTTGTTTGTTACTATAGCAAAACCTGACCTATTCTGACTGATACAATGGTGGAAAACTAGAAACTGAAACTTAGGAATCTTCCTTCTTGAAACAAATATTTTGGGGATTCATACTTCCATGACTTTTTGCAACAACTCCATTGTACAGACCCAAATAAAGGTAAGAGAAAAAGAAAGCTGCTTTAGCTTTTAGGAAGAGATTCTACTTAGTTCTTTTCATACCCTGAAATGAATTCTTACTGAAAAAAAAATGGGCTTGATGGAAAGCTTTTATATGTAATAAAGATGGAAGCTGGTGTTACTGTACATGTGAAAAGGAAATCTATGAAAACCACAGAACGTTTTAAGAGGTTAAAGGTAAAAGAAAATTGACTTATTATGTATCAGTTAAATAAACAAAGGCTTCTTGAACCAGAATGGGAGAGTTTCTGGTCAACATCCAACTTTTCAGAGATGTATTTAAAATATGGCATTGGATGTACGTGGAGGTTTTGTTTTGTTTTCGTTTTTGTCGCCATCCTAAACAGAACATGAAAGGGCAGAGAACTGGACTTGGAAATTGGGAGTTTTAGATGACTCAGATAATTGAAATAAAACTCAGGCTTCCAGAAGAGGTTGTGGGGGTCTTAAAAAGCTGGGGGTTTAACCTCAATCATAATCTATGAAATAAAAAATCTATAAAATCTATGAAATCAATTTCAGAATTGTATTTAATGCTTCAGAAATAGTACTATGAACCCTGGGATAGATGTTTTGGGGGTGAGACCCTCCCAAGCCTCTTCCTTGTCGGTAGGTATTTTGGGGTGTGTGGTTAACATAAAAATTAATTGCTGGGTTCTTGTGGCTCGGTTGTCAGTGTCATCTGGGAAAGGAGTGGGGTAGAATCCACAATCCCACTGGGCACTCATGTAGGTTTTGTCTGTGGTTTGTTTGCTGTGATGTCAGTGGGAATATGATTTGCTGGAGCCCATGTGTGCAGGTCCCTGGCCTAAGTGACAAGGATGGCAACGGGGAAGAGCACAACTTTGGCAATGGACCGACCTCAGTTTGTATCTCAAGCTCCACCTTGGGGCAATTTGCATGACCTAATACTCAGTTTACTCATCTGTAAAATGGACACACTAGTACCTCTCAGGGTTGTCATGAGGATAAACTGAGATAAAAATGTAAAGTAAGTCTTATCCTAGCACATGTAAATCTGAGTGATGACAATGAGGGTGAAGAAGATGATAAAGTGTCACAGGATGGTGACCTGTGATGAGTTGAGTCAGATCTAGGTCTTTGCATGATTTTCCTCCGTGTAACACCATATCTAAGAACACAATGAGATGACCTAATGTCCATTGGGTTGCCACGGTTGTGCAAGAGACATATGGGATGTTATTAGCCAATCAAGCGGCTGTGATGACAGCCAGGTGCTTGCCTGCTTCCAACTTGAACTTTAGCCCAACAATGAAAATATACGTAATTTATTTTTTAAGGCATTACTTTGACACCTGATGACTGGCTCTATAAGAAGAAGGTCAACTCAGAAGCTGATGTGAGTGATCAGGATCCATATTTCATAGGGCTGCCTTCTAGTTAATTCCATACATGATACTCCCAATTTTATTTGGAGCCTCCCCTATTCAGGAACTCATAATTACTTTTTCATCTGCTAAAGCACATCCAAACTCCATACCACAGAAAATAACTGTCATATACCTAAAATAGTTCTTCAGCCTTCTTGCTTGCTTATCCTTCATATAGCCTGTACTCTGCAATCTAATAATGGCAGAGACGTGCACTTGTGCTATCAGATTTCCATCCCCTGTCCATGGCAGACATCAACAAGTGATCTCAGAACTCTTCCTGTGAACACTTTATAGTCTCACCATTGTCTTGAACACAATACTGCAGGCAACTACTCTCAACTGATGAGGGTTGGCAGGAAAACAAAGCTGTTTTACCATTCCTGATCTAGGCAGATTGGCTTCTTTTCTTGAACATTTTATATTTTTCTCCTTGTTTACATGCTTGAGAGTTGGTCATTTTGCCCAGAATTCCCTTATTTCTGCATAGCTAAGCCCCATTCATCCTTCAGGATTGAATACAGCTCAAGTTTCTATGAGTAGCCCCAGTATCATAAAATCACAAATGTTTCTTGCATTACTTTGAAATCTTATGTGATAGCTTTTCCTGATGACCCAAACTCAATTGACTTCTCTTTGTCCTGATTTCATATAGTGTATAGTATCTGAGTATAATTATAACCAATGTATTTTAAGCTTATAATTATTATGATTTGCATATCACATCTCTACAACTAGATTCTTGAGAGTAGGAGCCACATAGTTTTTTAGAGTAGGAAGATCTGAGTTCAAATCCTATCTTTTCCACTTCTGTCAAAATGGCCTTCACTGAGTGTCAGGTTCCTTATACACAAAATAAAGAGGCCAGTAAAACCTACCTCTTGGGGTTTGTTGTGACTATTTGATGCATGTAAATCCCTTAGCCCGTTTTCTGATAAATAGTATGGGAAAGATATAATTCGCATATCCCTTTACATTCTGTGCAGAACACAGGGAGGTGCAAAGAGCCTTGAACAAAATTCCCAATTTTCAAACCCAACTTTGGCCATTTATTAGCTTGGAGAAGTCACCTCTGAGTTTTATCCTATCTTGCTCATCTTTGTAATAGGCTTCATCGCATCAGTCTTTGGTCCGCTCCCACTTTGATGTGCAGTACAAACAGGATCACGTAGGTGATAGCCAAGGTGATAGTAAAAATATTTAGCAATCTGGATGGAACAGGGATGGACCAGTTGGAACAGATGTTGGACAGATGCTACAACAACTACAATGGCCTCTCTGAACATCCACCCTTGGTGAAGGCATTCTGGAAAGCATGAAGCATGCCCATATGTGAAGGATTCCTGTTGTCATTAACCCATGGGTAAAGTGAAGATGGAAATAGTTTCCCAAAATAATAGCTATCTCATAATGTTATGGGCACCTTGAATAAGGTTGGCTCAAGAAGGGTTCTCAGTTGAAAGCAACACAATCCCAATGCAACAGGATTAGGTCAAAAGGAATTTATAGCCTCAGATTACTGAAAAAAACCCATGGTAAATTTAAATTTAGGTATCAAAGTCTCAAACTATATATTCATGTCTTAGTTTTATTCTGTTGATGGTTGGGTTCTGCTTTCCTCTGTATGGGTTCTATTATTGGGCATGTTTTCCCTTTGCTATAACATGACAAGATGATACTCGGTTCCAGATTTATATACTATTCTCCCAGCTTGAAGTATACCAGAGAGGGAACTCCTTTTTCCCTAGTGGTTCCAATAAAAGACTTGGAATTAACTCTCAGTTCTCTGATTGGCTGTCAGTTGTCATGTGCTCATCCCTGAACCAATCACTAATGGGATGCTCTGATTGGCAGGTTGTGTATTGGCGGGGGGGGGGGGGGGGGGGGGAGAGTTATGTGCCCACTGAGGGGGAAAATGGATGCTAGCCAGGCTAAAAACCCCAGCCTTCTACTACCATGACTTAATGCACAAACTCCAGAGAGGGGCTAGATGGCACTGGTCCTATCCAGGCTTGGTTACTGCCCATTTGTCATGAATACGTGGCTCTGAGATGAAAACAATGGGTGTTGCGTTTGATTCCCCTTCCTCTAAGAGGCCAGCTAATCTGCAGGGCTGTGCTTCCACACATTAATACATGAGAACACTGATGTGTGTCCTCTTCCTTCTTGCCCACAGAGAACAGGCATGGAGAGGATTCTTTAGGGGGTAGGGTGTTGGTGGGATGCGGTGGCTGATGTCACACATGGGTTTGGCACGCTCTCTAAGACTGCATTTGCGAAGTCTTAGAATCGTGAAGGAAAGGAAAAACCATAACGTGACCATGCAGGCATTTCTTTCTTTCTTTCTCATTTTTCCTCAAAGCCACGGTACTTCGAGGGAAATTTAATCCTTATGTTTCTATTTAATTTGCCGTATACTTAGGTCACCAAAATGAAGCCTATAAAGAGACATTTGATGTCCAGGAAGAATTATGAGCTTGTGTATAAGCCTCTTAAAATGTATGTGAATGCCTGTGCATGTGTGCGTGAGTGTGCGTATGCGTGTGAGCAGTTGTGATTTACCCCTTCAAGGATTTGCATTCCACTGGGTTTGAACTTACTGGAAAGTGAGGTTCAAACCTCACAGTTAGAAAAATCTACTGAGACCCTATTTCTTTCCTGTTTTAGAACCACACATAGAATAACAGAAGCATAATGCACTCTTCCTCATACCCACACAATTAAGGGTACGAGTATCTCTTTAAGTGACAACTTTTAGATGAAGTTCTCTGTTTTCTCACCCTCCACTCATAACCCTTTGCAGTCTGGCTTACAATTCCACGCTGCCATCCAAACCTGTCTCCAGGTGGTCCTTGGGGACCTTGCTGCTGATGCTAAATGCAGTGGGGGTGCTGCAGTTCTCACCGGACACGGCCACCCAATGGGTGTTTTGATCACTCATGTCATGTCATCTCTCAGAATCCTTTGGCACAATCAAATACTCTCCCCTCTTGACACAACGTCCTCACTTGGCTTAAGTAGTTTCCTACTCTCCCATTAATCTCCCATTTTATCCCACTTCCCTGGCTGTTTCTTCCCCATCTCCTTGTCTTATCCTTCTAATGTGTAGTTACAAAAAAGGAAAGAAGTAAGTAGTCATGAAGTACATTAAACATATCCATTAAATACAGATTGACCATCCTAAGTTCAAAATTCTGAAATCTGA
Source organism: Microcebus murinus (assembly GCF_040939455.1). Lineage (NCBI taxonomy): Eukaryota > Metazoa > Chordata > Mammalia > Primates > Cheirogaleidae > Microcebus > Microcebus murinus. The sequence continues at coordinate 10,823,389 of NC_134125.1, read as the reverse complement.
AATGCTCTAAAATCCGAATGTTTTTGAGGAGCTGACATGATGCTCGAAGGAAACGCTCATTGGAGCATTTCGGATTTGGGATTTTCAGATTAGAAGTGCTGAATGGTAAATATGATGCAAATATTCAAAAATCTGAAAAAAAATCTGAAATGTGAAACACTTCTGGTCCCAAGTGTTTTGGATAAGGGATACCCAACTTCTATTCTTACTCTCTTTGTGTACCGTTGTCACAGCTGTCTTTTAAAAATACTAATCTTGACATGTCACCTCGCATGTAAAGCCTGCTGATGGGTTTCCATTGCTCTTAGTATAAAATGAAGATTTTTTGTGATATTCACCTTGCATGTGATGACCCCACTTACCTTTCCAGCTCCATTTGCTAACACTTCCCCCTTGCACCCTGAGCTGTGGCCACTCTGGTATCCTTTCCTTGAAAGCACTATTCTCCTCCCACAAAGAGACTTTGCATATGCTGTTCCATCTGCCTGGAATTTTCGCCCCCTCCGCTCCCATTTACCTAGGTAACTCACGTTCATATTTGACCTCAACTTACGGGTTACCACTTTAGGGAATCATCTCCTGACCTGTGGCCTATGTCAGGTGATTTTGTTTTCTGTATCCATAAAATTGTACTCCCTTCCCTTTGAACATTTATCTTGCAATTATATTGTAACATTAGTATATATATATATATATACATATATATATATGATCTCACAGTGGGTGATACATTTCTATTTAATGTATTCATATATGTCTTGGTTTATTACATATATGACATACATTTTCATATATTACACATATGTTAATATTTTCTATTTGACTTTGAGAACAGAAACGGTTTGTCTTAATGACCATTATATTCTCAGTTAGGGATAAACCTTTAGTGAAAAAGTTTTCCTACTCTCATTTATCAATGCCAGAATTCTCTTCCTTAACTGTCTTCCCCTGATCCATGGGGCCCTCATAGAATCAAGACCGCAGGAGCCTGCTCTGCAATTTCATGCCTCCAGACGAAGTGTCTCAAGAACTCTTTCTGCAGAGCCCTACTTTTAGAGCTAAAAGAGCCTTGATAGGCCATTGAGTCCTATAGATTGGTGGGAAAATGAAGAATTGAAAAAGATTTGTCGAGAGTCATTGTCAGATGTTTTAGAATTTAATATAAATTTGAAAGATTACTTTTTATTTTACCTACTTGGTTGAAGATGCTGGTTAGTTTAGTGCTAAAGGGTGACTATATAATATTATGGAGTATATAATATTAGTTGTCATGGTCATCATTGTCACCGTTATAATCATTATTGATACTAGAATAGCATACTTATTGAAAAAATAGCCTTTAATCAGGCATTTTGCTAAGCATTCTAACTCATCTGATGCTTACAACAGCCCTATGGGGTGTATATGAATCCATTCTCCAATTTCAGAAGTGGAAACTGAGGTTCAGAGAGCTGAGGTCATTTCAAATTCACAATGTTGGCAAGCAGCAGACAAGGTGAAAAACAAAACCCTGCCTCTCCTAACCACTATGCTACTTCCATGAACAGCCTGAAATTCTAATAAATCCATAATATTTTAGACACTCTGTTTTTAAAATTAAACTTGGAGAAAAATGACAGAATGCTTCCCCTATTGCACGAGTCCAAAAATATCAAAGTACCCATTACACGTTGTAAGCATAACCAGAATAGCCCCTCAAGCCATCTGGATTGAGCAGATGGGCCAGTCAACACTCCCACTCCTTTTAGTTGGGGAAACTGAGTCTCAGGCCCCTTGAGGAGCCCACGGGTGTTGCCAGGCCCATCACTCAGGCCTGAGGCGTCTCTGTCAGGGTTTTATTGAGCAGAGCTGCCTGCCGCCATATGCATTTAAATAATGAACAAGGATCAATACCTGTCTCTGTTCTTCTTGTCCACATTCCCTGTTGATGGCCTAAGAACAAGAGGCCAGATTCACCACGAAACTTCAGCCTGCAGTAGAAGCCCATTATATCCTTGCCGTAGCTAAATTTTCCTCTTCAAGAGCCAGGAGAGAGATTGAAAGGGGTGGCAGGAAAGGTCATGTCATAGAGAATTCACCAGGATCTAAATCTTGAATGCTGGTGAGCTAATGTGGCTGAGTTTCCATAAACAGACATCCATCCATCAACAAATGTTTATTCAACAGTCAACATAAACCCAGCGGAGAGGCAGAGCAGCCCAGTAGGTAGAGAGTACTCTAAATCCAGGCAGATCGGAGCTCAATCCATTTCTGCCATTTACTAGCTGTAGGACTTTGTGCACGCATTTTCTCTCCCTCCCTTTCTTCTCTCCTTCCTTTCTTCCTTCCATTGTTCCTTGCAAATTTATTTAGGTAAAACACACAAAAGTTAAAGTTCATAAGGTGCATTAATGTTAAGTGATTGTGTGTGTGTGTGTATATTTGTGTGTAACCACACCCAGATTAAGCTATAGCACTCCTTAATGTTCCCTCCAAGAGGTAATCACTATCTTGACTTCTATTTTATATTGATTAGGTTTGCCTGTCCTTGAAATTTTCATAAATGGAATTATGCAGAATATACCATTTGGTGTTTGGCTTCTTGTACTTGCCATAATAATCTGTGAAATTCATCCATGTTGTTGCCTGTAGCAAGAGTTTATTTCTTATTTTGACACAGTATTTCATTGCATGAATATACGATAATCCGTTAATCCATTAATCCAATGCATTCTTCCCTTGATAGGCGTTTGGACCATTCTGAGTGTTTGGTTGTTATGAATAAAGTGGCTATGGATATTTTTGTGCTTATCTTTTTGTGACATGCAGTCACCTCTGTTGGGCATATCACTAGGAGTGGAGTTGATGGGCCATTTTGCTTCTCTTTTCAGAGCCTCAGTTTCTTTATTTAGAAAATGAGAATCATGATACTACCTCCCTCTCAGCCTTGTTGTTTGAGTTAAATACGTAGTCTAACACATAATAATCACCTGATAATTGTATTCTAATTATGTATTTTAATGCTGTGATCTTAGCGAATGCTGGCTTGACCTAAGCTCTTTCCAAAAGTCACGTCAACTTCTCATCTTGCCCAGTATGGCCATGAAAGAGTTGGATTGAGCACACTGGGCATCTCCCTCTGCAAGTGCTTCCTGGGGAGCTTGGGCATAGTCCTCATTACCCACCCGACAAAGGTAAAAGTGCATTCCTCCCATCAATATTTATTCAGGACACACTTTCTCTTTTGCCATTTGCTTTATTTCATTTGACCAATGAGAAAGACAGCCAGTATGCCCACAAACCATGGCCTCCAAAGAAGAGCTCTTTTGTATACTTGCCTTTTTTGAAATCTCTGCCCCAAAACATTATCTAGACTAGCAAGAAGAGCCTCGAAAAAATGCAAGAAACAAAGCCTGATAGGAAGGACTCTGAAGAAATTTGGAGTGTCCCCATGGCCTCAAGAAGGGGCCCAGTGGAGGGGCCCTAAGCAGAGGGCACATGAGAACCCCTGGACACTTTCCTCCCCTGCAGCCCTGTGGCTGGGCCCGTGTGTCTGCATGAGCAGAAAACTGGGCGGACCCAAAGCAGATTGTGGTTGGAGCTGGAAGCCAGCCTCAGCAATGCAATAAATCAAGGACAATTGTAAAGGTGCTTTGTGTTCTAGGATGTTGAAACATCTCTCTCTCTCTCTCTCTCTCTGTCTAATGGAACCTTCCCCTGGGCACAATTAACTGTAGGCATAGGATAATACGGAGAGCCACTCTCTGCCCCATCCCCTTTTTTCTTCTGCAAATAATGGGATGATGTTTCATCTCCAAAAATAGCCCGTTGGGCTTGGAACACTTTCCTTCCCCTCTTAAGGCTCCATGGGATTATTGGATTATGAAGCAACGGGCTTTTTCAGGCTTGCTGGCATGGCTGACTGGTATCAGGGCAGGAAGCCAATAGTAGCTGAAGTGTATGGAATATTTCAGGTTTAATGATATTAGACACAAGTGTATTGAGCACTTACTAAGTTCCAGGCACTGTGCTGGGTGCTTTACACTCGTGAGCTCCATGGATTCTTATAATGGTCTTATTATAAGTAGACTGTCCCTTCCCCACCTCTTCCATTCTGAGATACGGAAGCGAGGAGGTTATCATTTAAGGTTCTGTCGTGTTATTGACCGACTATTTTTGTCCCCTCTCCCCCCAATTCCTACACTGAGATTCTAACCCTCAAGGTGATGGTATTAGGAGGTGGGCCTTTGGGAGGTGAGTGGAGAGCCCTCACTATTGGGATTTGTGCCCTTATACGAGAGACCTCAGGGTGCTCCTGCACCCCTTCTGCCACGTGAGGACACAGCGAGGAAATGGCCATCCATGAACAGGAAGCGGGCCCTCATCAGATGCCCAAACTGCCGGCGCCTTGATCTTAGACTTCCCAAGCCCCAGAACTGTGAGAAAGAAATTTCTGTTGTTTATGAGTCACCCAGTCTATGGTCTTCTGTTATAGCCGCCCTAAACTATTATAAGACGTGTAGCAGAGCTGAGATGAGAAATTCATAGTCCATGCCCTTAATCCAGAAAATATGCCATTTGGCAATGGTAATTATTACTGTTGAAATTTAATTTTGAGATTTCCTTGCATTTCTCACTGACATCTATTCATTGTTCTAAAAAGAAAATATAATTAGTTTTATTTCAAAAATATTATTGTTCCCCTTACAACTAACCCAGTGCCTGACAAAATTCAACCTTGGGAATTTGGGCCAAAATAACCTTCTATTGATGGTCCCTAAAATAAAATGAGGCTCCCTGGGTCTGCTCTGTGAGTTCTCTTCTCAGTTGAGAATCTCTCCCCCACCGCCTCCCCCGTCCCCACCAGTTCCCCACTTGCCTATGTGGTGACAGTGGACATCTGTTATTTTTATTGACTATCCTGCCTTTTAGACTTCCCTTTTCTGCTCCATGTCATTTTGGTGGGACTTAAAATCAGGGGCTCATTTCTCTCCCCTCTACACAACCTGGCTTCTTAGAGTATCCCCAGCCTGTTGCATGTAGTGGATTGGTTCCGGGGGTGAATGTGTGAATCCTTTGCTGAGATCAGCATGAATGATGGGAGGCAGTGGATTCCCCTCCTTTAGAAATTTTGAGCTGCTCTAGGGATCATCCGTGCTTGATGTTGTTGAAGGCCATCTTTGGTTTTATGTCAGTCGAATCCAGAAGGAATATGAAGCCACGATACAGGAAAGAAATATGAGAGATGGGGAGAGTATCTAATGATGTATTCTAAGTTGAACTTGCTGTGGATTCAGCTAGGCCTGAAGCTTCTCCGCTACGGGGCACCTGTGAACATGTGCTCCCCAGTTCTGTCTTCTGTGAGCAGCAGCGTAGTTGGAATTCTCCAGCCGCTCCAACTTTGGATCAGCCAAGTGTTCACTCCAAAGCCACCGTCCCCTGAGCTGCTCTCAGCCTAGCTGATGACTAAGCATGGCACGAGTTCTAGAGCAGGGTCACTTCTGTCCAAAGTGGAACTCCTCTAATGGGAAATCTTTGCTTTGGCGCTTCCCATTGGCCTCACTGGGACTTTTTTAGAGCTGCACTGTGGTCTGAGGCTCTTCCTACCCAATCCTCCTTCTCTCCCTCTCTCCCTTCCCAGGTATCAGACCTGGGTTGCAGTCTGCAGCTCCTCCGACCTCTTCCTGCTTCCTTTATTCTCCACCGGTGGCTCTTCCAATAAGTCTTTAATTCTGTTTTGGCTTCTGCTTCCTGGAGCACCTGAACAGACACACCACCCAATGCACTCTGTTTTTGCTTAAGCTGGTTTGAATTGGCTCTTTGTCATTTGCAACCCAAAGAAGTCCTATCACAGACGTGATCTCGAACATAAAGCTGCTTTGAAACCATGGGTCCTGTAGAGACATTGGTTGTAGTCATTAAGATTATTTACTGAGAGTTAAATGACAAGAGATTATGAGTAACCCTGGAAGATGAACAAGATTTCCAAACTTGGACAAGATAGGAGGTTAGTGAAATGGTGGGTGTGGCTTGACACAAAGTTAAGTCTTGGATTATTTATAGGGTTGACATCTAAATCTCTTGTTTCATATCTTTCCTGGATATCCAACCCATCCATCCTAAGGCTTCCTGCATACTGGCACTTGGCTATCTCTCAGGCATTGGGGACTCTGTAGATCTAAAATGAAACTTAGTATTTGCCCCCCACTTCCCTAATTTTCTCTTCCTGTAATGTTCCTTAGCTTAAGGAATGCCCTCCAGTCAATTCCATAGGTCAGGAAAAACATTTGAGAGTCATCCTTGACCCCTTCCTCTTTCTCCCCCCATTCCATCAATCCTAATCCCTCCTCCTCAAGAGTCTCATTACCTCCTCCCTGTCGCGCTAAGTAAGGCACACAAAGTACCTAACCCTGTGCCTGCCCTGTGGAAGTCTGTCCCAAACATTAAATGTTCACTTCCATTATTCCCAAGTTGGGATCATACAGACTTTATACCACAATAATCAGCTTTTAAAACATTATCAAGAGCTTGCTTATTTTAATTAAACTCAGAAAGTGATTTATCCTCCCATTTTCCTCTAGGAATAAATCCCATTACATGCAGAATAAAAGGCCCGGCCCCTGGAGAAAAATCAATTCTGTGTGCCAAAACAGTGCTCCATACACCTTGAAAGCAATTCTCATGCTTGTTGGGAGATGGCACAGGGTTGTCGACTCTTTCTTTTGCCAAGTTAAATAATATTTTAAAAATTGCTATCTACAGTTACTATCAGTTTGTAAATGTGGAACTCGATTAAAATTGTGGCCCCAAAGTTTCAGTTCTGAAGTGAGTGAAGCTGCTTTCAAAGAAAGATGATCTGCACAGCTTATGTCCAACACCCGTGCATCCCAGTCTCTACCTATATTCTCAAATAATATAAATAAGGTATTAACTGAGCAGCACCTAAGTGGACACATAGGTCCACTACAGTAATAGGGTATTGGGCAGGTGGGGGGGCAGGTATATACATAATGAGTGAGATGTGCACCATCTGGGGGATGGTCATGCTGGAAACTCAGACTTGGGGGGGAAGGTGGGAAAAGGGCATTTATTGAAACCTTAAAATCTGTACCCCATAATAAGCTGAAATAAAAAAATTATATATATATATATATATATATAAAGGACCAGTGCTTATCCCCTCCCCAAATCTCCCACTCCCAAACTCCAGGAATCTTCTCAACCCCCTTCCACAGAGTCTTCCCTTTCTCCCCCATCTCTGCCATCCTCGTCGTCCTTCCTTCCCCACCCTACTCCAGCTATTTGCCCCGCAGATCTGCTCAACCCCTCTCCTTGTTGGGCCTCTTTCCCTTCCCCTTTCTTCTTCCTGGGGCAGTGGTATGTTCTTCCCTTCCTCTGGCTCAGCATCAGAAAAGCCCCCTCCTGCCCCTTCAATCCAATCATCCAGCAAAGGCAGACCCTGTTCTCAGGAAGCACACAAGGAACGGCATTGGGCAGCAAGAGCCTGGGTCTTTCCAGCTAGTGGGCAAAGGGAAGAAAGACTGGTGGTCATGCGTCACTCTTGCTCCATTGCCAAAGAGAGAATCTTTTATAACCATAAATATGGGAAGAACAAGATCTTAGAATAAAGGGCAAACCTTGGCTATGAGTACTTTTATCTATATGAACAACCTATGACATTTCTTTTTTTCTTTTTATTTCAGAATATTACAGGGGTACAAATGATTTGGTTACATAAATAGCTTTTGTACTGTGCCCAGATAGTGCACACTGTACCCATTAGGTGTGAATTTATCTGTCCCCTCCTCCCCACTTCCACCTACTTGTTTTCTAATGAATGTTATTTCCATATGTGCACGTAGGTGTTGATTGATTAGTTCCAATTAATTGGTGAATACATGTGGTGCATACAGGTACCCGAAATGCTCCAAAATCTGAAACTTTTTGAGCATCCATGTGGCCCTGAAAGGAAATGCTCATTGGAAGATTTTGGATTTTTGAATTAGGGATGCTGAATTGGTAAGTATAATGTGAATATTTCAAAATCCGAAAAAAATCAAAATTCAAAATCTAAAACACTTCTGGTCTTAAGCATTTCGGATAAGGGATACTCGTACCAGTTTAGACTTCTCAACTCACGTGAATTGTATTGGCTCAATTGTCTTCTTGGAACATTGCATTTCTAATGAGGTGCATCTCCTTTGTACAGATGATCATGTTGGAACTCACAGCATTTAAAAAAATCAAAACAAGAAATCATTTTAAACTTTCCAAATGTCTTAATTTCTCCAGAATTCACTTCTCCTATGCTGGATCTGGGATAGTGAGCTGCCAACTTGCATCTAATAAAACTGTATTCAGTGGGAGTGTGTAGAGAATAACCCTTGTAGTGATCTTGGGTTTAATTGAGAGCCTCAATACATGCTAGGTGTTGGCCACTGTACTCATGTGATTGCAATTCAAATCTGCAAGGCAGGAATTGCTATCCATGTGATACAGATGAGGAAACAGGATCAGAGAGGTTTTAGCTCTTCCTTAGGGCTGATCAGTTGGTAAGTCATAGCGCTGGATTCAAATGCATGTTTGTCTGACTCTAAGACACATGTTCTTCCTGTAGACATCATGCTGTGACCATCATTCTGAGTAGCATCTGTTATCTGTTCTTGTCTTTAACTTCCATCTGGTTTGGCTGAAACTCTGGCTCAGATGATGTAAGGGAAGTTGGGGGCTGGAGGAACAGCTCACTACTTCAGGAGATTATGTATGTGGTCACACCTTGAAGCATGGCATGCTTTTGCTGATGCACCAATTTCCCAATGTCTAAACTCTTTCCTGTCTCCACAATTTATATTTTGCTCAGATAAAGCCTTCTGGAGTGTGTTGATGGTGGATATGATGGTAGTGGCAGTGATGATGGTGACAGTGGTAGTGGCAGTGATGATGATGGCAGAGATGCTGGTAGTGGCAGTGATGATTGTGGAGGTGATGGTGGTGGCAGTTTTCTTTTGTGTGTGTGGGGTTTAACCACTTTGGTAAGAGCATCGACTATAGTTGATAGCCACAGATGAACATGCACAGTCGAGTGTCAACTTTAGTCTATGATTTTAAATTTTCATTTATCAAAATAAAATTGTGAATATTTAAAAATAACGTAACAAAAACATATATGTTACCTATTCTGATTTACATTACAAGTAAAGCTGCCTATAAAGTCAAACAAGCTTTCAGTGCTTTAAAGCTTTCCTCATCACACAAGAGCAAAACGGATTCATCGTCAATGCACAGCACACACTATCGTGCTGACTATGAGTGCCGGCTGTGGGCAAGGTTTCGTGGCTGGTGAGTGCCATACCGAAGTGGTTAATATGCACCAGAAACTTGATTGATTAATGTAACCACATTGATGAGAATCTGGGAAAGGGATACATCTTCACCAAATTTCCACAAGACTGAGATAGCAATTAGACTCTAACTGGGTAATTGGTGGTGCATAATTTCTTATCATAAACCCTTGGGTCTGCTATTTTGGCCTTCCCAATCCTGAGACAGGGAAAGCAAATTACATACAAGGTTGTTTGGACAGTATGGAAGGAATGAAAGAAAAGAATGATGCCACTAAGCTCTTGTACACCCTTATCCTAGGAGACACGCTTACATCTAATTTTTTTTTTTTTTTGAGACACAAGGAAACAGAGTCTCACTCATTTACCCAGGCTGGAGTTCAGTGGCAAATTCATAGCTCACTGCAACCCCAAATTTCTGGGCTTAAGCGATCCTTCTGCCTTAGACTCTCAAGTAGCTGCGACTACAGGCATGTGCCATTATGGCTAATTTTAAAAAAATTATTTTGTAGAGACGGGGTCTCCCCGTGTTGCCCAGCTGGTCTCAAACTCCTGGGTTCTAGTGATTTTCCCGTCTTGGCCCCTCAAAGTTCTAGGATTACAGGACATGCACCACCATGCCTGCCCTTCTAATCTTTTTAATCTTACATATTTGGAATTTGAAAATTCAGACTAGTGCCTTCTCTTATCTGAGCCTCAGTTTCCTCATTAGACAAATGATGCTGAGCTTTCCAAATTATAAGGATCTAATCAGATTGCTGAGCACAGTTTTAGGCACAAAATAGACATTTAGCAATTGGTGTCAGATCCATAAAATATAATTAAATCCTCTCAACTCCCCCAAAGGATCCCCATTTTAAAGCTGTGCAAACTGAGGCATGGAAAGCGGGTAAGTAACTTTTGTTAGTAGCTGACATTTATTGGGCACATACAGGTGCCAAGTCCTGTGCTAAACATTACCTCATTTAATCCTCACGCAACCACGTGAGGCAGAACCCTTATTCTCCACATTTTACAGAGGAGGAAACTGAGGCACAGAGAGGGTTAAAAACTTGTCTAAGTGGTGAGAGGAAGATGCAGGATTTGTGCTCTGGTTACTGACTCCAGAATCCACTTGCTTAGCGAGGGGTTGGAACGGCGGCCAGCCCCGGTCACGTGGCGCTGGGGCCGGTTGGGGATTTGGGCAGAGGCTCACACACACGGATGCAGCCGCCACCTCGGCAGCGTGTCCTTCCCTTGCCAGGGTCTGCAGCCGACACGTTCACGCTTCCAAAGGGTGCCCTTGACCATGTGAATGTGGGGGCGGGCCTGGGCCCAGCCCAGCTGCCCTGGCAAGGATGTTTACGGAGGGGATGTCTCTTCCACGCCTGGGAGGATGTGCTGCTTACACTCTTTGGGCTCCAAGAACCTGGCTCCAAATGTATCAGCCATTTAACAAAGAAAGAAAAAGTTCATGTTCACTCCTTTAGAGAAAAAAAATAAAAGGCTGAAAAGAGCAACGACAAACCTCTCCCATCCATCTGTGAGCAAATATATTTTGTGCTTGGTTTCCTTGGGTGGCCTTCTCCTAACGGCTTCTAATTCACAGAGACAAAAAAACATAAAACAATTTAAGGCATTGGCACACTCTGCTCGGCAACGCAGCGTATTCCTGGGGGACAGTTTTTGGCAGGGACCTCCCCAGGTTGGCCCAGCTAGGAGGCTGGGAGACTCACAGGAACAGAGGAAGGAAGGTTTTTTTTCTTTCTTTCTTTCTTTTTTTTTTTTTTTTGCTTATGCTGTTCTCTGCTTGCTGAGCCTGAGAGGTATTTGAGGGAAGTGGGTTGGCCGGATAATTATCTGGCTGGTAATTACAGCCAGTTGTGGAGGAATAGTGCGTATTCCAAACGGTCGCCATGCCAGCTGGGAAGAGCCCTCGCCAAGCGATGGATTTATGGCGGGCCGTGCAGAGCGGGCTGTATGTTTTGGCTTGTGCACTTGAGAGAGCACAGCCTCTCCCTCTTTCTTTGCCTCTCTCTCTCTTTAATCTCGACTTCAGAAGGGAAGGAGTTGGTCGCTAATTCATTTGGATTTCTAATCTGTGCTTTTCCATGTGAGAGAAAACGCAGGAGCTGTGAGGACTTTGTTCACCATTTTGTCTTGGGTGTCGTGCCTAGTGTGCTTGGTTAATATTTACTAAATAAAATAGTTATTCACAAATGAGAATTGATAGGATATCAACCAATACCTGCAGAACACTTTAGGTATGCCAAAGCCCCATGATAAATAGTTTCCCTGTACTGAGCCCGAATTTCTCCACGTCAGAGAAGTTTCTAAACCCTAGAAAGGCTGCACGTTCACAGTTGTAAGCTTTCCCTCACCAGGCCTCGGGGGCTTGGGGAACTAGAGATACAGTCATCATGTCTGGTCCCAAGGAGGGTGATCAATGAGACTGGTTTGCCTGGGACTGAGGGGTTTCCCAGGATGAGAGACTTTTAGGACTAAACCTGGGACAAGTTGATTATCTTGACATGATTTGTTAAACTCTTACAAAATTCTTATTGAAGCCTGTGCAATATAAGCCTCTTAGGAATGCCATCCCGTGCAGAGTCGAGGACCAGAGCTGGGGTGGAATCTCACCGGCACTGCTTCCTTAACAGCGAATGACCTTGGGCAGCTTACCTAGCTCTCTGAGCCTCAGTTTCTCCATCTGTAACATAGAGATAATGCTTGAATCTGTCTTATGGGGTTGCTATGAGTTGGAAATGAAAATACTCATCACAGGGCATGTCTAAGAAAATGTGAAATCAAGCCTCTGTCTGGGGCTCTCACCGCATAATTATAGTCCAGTGTCAATGGCAGAATCCAAAGTCTTCACACTCAGTTGGGTGCCAGCTCATCTCACCAGGCATGGCTGCTTTTCTGTGTCATTTTCTGGGGTTGCAAACCCAAATGTATATGAGGGCCAGGACCAAACTCAACCTACGACATGCCAGACCATCTTCCCCATGTGATGCTTAGAGATTCCCAACAACGGTGTGAGGGAACAGTGACTCTCAAACCCATTTTTCAGATAAGTAGACTGAAACTCAGGAAGGTAAAGAGATCAAAGAGCTCAAAGTCACTCATGTACTAAGGGGTCAAGTTGAGGTTTGAAACCAGGCAGAAATCTATCTCCAGAGCCCAGGCTCTTGGCCACAAAAGTCCTCACCCCTTTTATGACTGCATTGAATCCTTTTTGCATGGGTTTAACTCATTCCTTTTTTTTTTTTTCATGAAGGTATTTTCCATTTGGTTCAATATTTAATATTTTATGTTACCTCTCTAGAAACGATACTGGGTGACTGTCCTTTACCTCCACCAGGATTTCTTGACTGCAGCACTGGTGCTTTGTGGTGGGGGCTGTCCTGTGCTTTGTAGCACATCCCTGGCCTCTACAGACTGGGTGTCAGTAGCACCCCCTTCAAAGTTTCCCTTGTGGGGGAGGGGGGAGTAAAATTGCTTTCTGCTGAGAACCACTGAAATATATATTTGCATTCTGGCATGACCATTTCCCAGGTCCAAGTGTTTGTACTATTTTTGAAAAGGTTCTTGATGCATAGTGCCCCAGTGTCTTCCACGATAGTTGTACCAGTGTACAAGGCCACCTGCAGTGCATGCCCAGTGCTGTTCCTCCACGTTCTTGCAGATGTCCAGTTTAAAAACCCAGTGTCACCCAGGAAATTCTCAGAGGACCCTTAGGTTCTTGTGGACTTCTAGACGTGTAGAACAGAGAGGCCCATAAAGACTATCCAAATCCATTATTTCCAGGGAAAACCGAGGTTGGGAGGACAGGGACTCGCCCCAGGCCACACAATGAGTAAATGGCAAGGTTGTGACTCTTGGAACACTGATGAACAGCAACTCATAACTGTTACATCGCATCCCCAGTAATAGCCTTGACCATTCCCAATTAGGCTGATTCATTGAGGCCAATTTTGTTTCCAGGATTTTTCTCCCAGGTGGTGTGGGATTCCATACAATTATTTTTTTATTGTGTTGGCTGTGGATAAAGGCAGTGCTTTGGTGGCAGGGAGTGATGTATCCCGGGCAGTTGAAGGGCCGGTAAAAGTTTATGGGCTTGCAGCCTGGACGAACTGGGTTTATTGTCCTTTGTAAATTCTCTGTCAATCTTTCCCCTTTGAAGTCAGGAGCGATGGAATCAGGGGTCTAATTGATACAGGCTGGGAAGAGGCTAGTGATGCTCACAGAGGGTCCATGCGCTGCTACAACCGTATGTGGCTCCGTTCATGAGCTCCTCAAAGGGAAGTGATCTGTTGACCCAATTCCACTTAGAATGAGCTTAAACTCTTCCCTGGGGGCCTGCCTGGCCTGGCCTGTGTCTGTCTCTCTGAATGCCTGTCCCACCTGCCTCCATGGCTTCCTCATGCTGTAGCTGTGTGATTACCTCCTTTCTTTTCCACGAAGAGCTGGGTCTGTTCCCACCTCAGGGCCTTTGCATTTGCTATTCCCTTTTCCTGAGGCTCCTTTTCGAAAGTTCTTTTGACAGTTGATTCCTTTGATCGCTTTAGGTCTCCAGTCATATGCCCTTGCCTTCGAGAGACCTCCCCGACCGCTACCACTGTATTTAAGGAAGTTCTCCCCCATTCGCTCTCTAATGTATCAGTTAATTCATCTCATTTTTAGGAGATGAGAGTTCACCATTCACTATGCAAGATTTTCTCATGTGTTTACCAGTTCATGATGTGATCTCCCTGCTGGGGACAAGGACCTTGCATAATATCTTCTTCACCGGCTATTTCCAGTGGCTGGAACAATGCTAGACATATGACAAGTACTTGCTAATGGAATGGAATGGACTGGTTGAGGGACGACTCTATGTAAGATCTAGAGAGATGTAATGAAGGCAGGGAAATAAAATGTGGGCGCAAAAATTAACCACAAGAAAGCAGATGCAGATGGTGGTGAACGCTAGAGGCTTGGTGAACAGAGATGCTATGACAGTCTGAGGATGGAGGGTGGGAGCTCTGAGAAGTTTTCCTGTGGGTGACGGCATTTGGACTGGACCTTCAAGGATGTGTGAGGGGTTTGAATGGGTGGGAAGGAGTAGCGGGTAAGGCATTTCGGGCCAGGGGTGTGATGGAGGCTCTGTGAAAGGTTGAGGTCCTCTCTGGAGACAGGCACGTGACTGTTTGGTCAAGGAGGTTGAGTCATTGAAACCTGAAGCAGAGGACGTCCCGCAGCGCTGCATGTGCCTGCTGGGCAAGGCTTTGGGACTTGAGTGTTGGATGAGGACCTGAAAGGTGTGTGTTAAAGTGCAAGAGAGCTCTGGAGTCAGGTGGACCTGGGCTTTGGATCTGTCATTGAGTAGCTGCCTATGTCAGTTACCTATTGCTGTGTAACAAACCACCTAAAACTCAGGGGTGGTGACAGCCATTTATTTTAGCTCATGTATCTGTGGATTGACTGGGAGGCCAGGCTCAAATGGGATCTTTCATGTATTTGCAGAGATTGCAAAATAGAGATAGGGGATGGAGAGATGGGGAGGGGGGGAGAAAGAGAAAGAAAGACTAAGACAAGAGCGAGGGAAGAGCTTGTAAGATTTCTTGATGTGCAGGCTTGGAACTAGCACATTGTCACTTCTGCCACATTCTATTGGACAAAGCAACTCCCAGCGTCAGCTCTGATTTGTGAGGTCGGGAGATATAGTCCATTTCTCGATGGGAGGTAGCTGCAAAGTGTCACTGCAAAGTGTGTGGATCCAGGGAGGAGCAAATGATTTTGACCATTTTGCAACCTACTAGGGAGACTTTGGGCAGGTGATTTAAACTTTCTGAGTCTCATTATTTTAATCTGTAAAATAGGACTCATGATAAGGCGCAGGCATTTCTTAGCACAGTATGGGCCCCACTCAATAAGTGGTTGCATCACAGCTACAACATCTGTTAGCATCACTGCCATTATGCAATGCGCATGCAGTCTTGGGCAGAGACAGAGCTCAAATTTGATCATTAGCTGTGCGAGATTAGGCAAGATTCTGGAGTTCTCTTTCTATCCATAAGCTGGGGTTCATAGTAGTTTCCTGTCTACCCCACCATGGCGAAAGCGCTTTGCAAATCCACAGCACAACTCAGTCCATTTCAGTAAGCATTTATTGAGTGCCACTGTGCACAGGCATTGTGTTGGGCATTAAGGATATAATGATTAAGAAAAAATACCTCCTTAGGGTATAGTGGAAGAAACAGGATTACACAGAACTTTCTGTAACACAGTGTAATGAGCCCTGCTGTAAGAGTAGGATATGACGACAATATAAATAATGATACTTATGTTTAAAATCATGCCTGCTGTTTACTGAGGGATTCCAGTGTACCTGTGTCTCTGCCAAGCAAGGGGAATTCTCTTAGTACTGCCGTAAAGAGTACAGGCTGTCCCTGTGCTTGAATTCCGTTTCCATCACTACTAGCTGTGTGACCTTGGCAGGTGACAACCTCCCTGAACCTCTGTTTCCTCCTCTATAAAATGGGATCAGTAACAGTAATGGCTTCATAGGGTTGTTGTGAGATTAAATGAGGTAACCCATGTAAAGTGCTTCAACAGAGCCTGGTACCCAGTGTGTGCTCACTCATGCAAATACATATATTATGTCATTGAATTCTCTCTGCAGTCCTGCAAATGAGGACATGATCCCTATTTTGTGGATGAGAAAACTAGAGCCCTGAGGATCCTGGAGGTCCAGAGAGCTGTGGGAACACCACAAATGATGTATAATATTCCTGGCCAAGTCAGAGAGGCCACGGAAGCTCCACATAGAGGTGGATCTACAAGTTCCCTAGGTAGTTTGTTTTTCTCTATCTGGTCTAGCAATCACTGCTTGCCTGAGTCTCTAATTTTAAAATTTGACACTACTACTATACTTGTGTGATGTGCAGGCTGTTAAGGCGACCTCTTGAGTCACATCCTTGAATGGTCCTTCCCCGTGAATGTGGGCAAATCCTGTGACTTGCTTCTAACCAGTAGAATGTGACACAGGGGATATTTCATAGGGGTTATATAAATAAGGGGTGCATGAGTGGTGCATGTAAAGACCTTAGAATGGTGCCTGGACGAACACTGCTTAAAAATGTGAGCAAAGTTAGTATTAACAGTATTACACAAATTAATAGGACATTGTTACTATCACTATCACCATTACAGGTCTGTACAGTAGATGGTGAGCTCTCCATTTTACAGATGGGAAACTGAGGGCTAAAGGCAGTAAGTGACTTGCTTAAGGCCCAGGTTTATTTAATGGCAAAAGCAGGGATTTGAATCTGTCCCCCCTGTCATTTCTCCTCCCCCCTGCCTCCATACTGGGCTGTGTGTTGTCCATAACTCCTATGTTTCTCCCTCGTGGATCTTTGTTTAAACTCATGACTTGGCCACCTCCAGTCAACATTCGCCCACTCAGGCCTTGATTCCCTCCTCTGGGGCTGCCCCACCATGGAGCTCACCTGACAGCTCACCTGTCAGCAGCTCACTCTGTTGACACCATGGACCCATGTGTCTTTCTCTGGGCCCAGGGCAGGGACCAGACCTTGTTTATTTATTTCTGAATTGCAGGACTTAGCCTTGTATCTGTTACAGCAGTGGTCCCCAAACTTTTTGGCACCAGGGGCTGGTTTCATGGAAGATAATTTTTCCAGAGGGTGATTTCATGATAATCCAAGCGTGTTACATTTATTGTGCACTTTGTTCTTACTTTGTCACCTGCCACTCACTGATAGGGTTTTGATATGCATCTGCAAGCAATTGGTTTATTATGGTCTCTGTGCAGTCAAACCTCTCTGCTAGTGATAATCTGTATTTGCAGCTGCTCCCCAGCGCTAGCATCACCGCCTCAGCTCCACCTCAGATCACCAGGCATTATATTCTCATAAGGAGTGTGCAACCTAGATCCCTTGCATGTGCAGTTTACAGTGGGTTCTCACTCCTATGAGACTCTAATGCTGCCGCGGATCTGACAAGAGGCGGAGCTCAGGCGGTGGTGTGAGCTACGGGGAGCGGCTGTAAATACACATGAACCTTTGCCAGCTAGCCCACCACTGCTCCCCTGCTGTGTGGCCTGGCTCCTAACAGGCCATGGCCCATGGCTGGGGACCACAGTGTTACACAGTAAGAGCTCAGCATGTATATGAGTGAATGAATGAATGTATGAATCCATCAATTGAAGATAATAATATAAAACCACCCAAGGGCTGTGAACTTTGGAAAAATTGAGAGTTGCAACTAGCTTTGAATCCTCTGGGCCTAGAGAGGTGCTTGATGCATTCATTGGACATAGACCCGCCTGCATCAAGATGCTAATAGCAGATGGAGTTCCACTGGAATTCAGAACTGGGGACTGCTCAAGAGGAGAGCAGGCTCTTTCCTTATCTTTATACTTTTGTCAGGCACATAGTAGGAGCTCAGTCACTGTTGAATGGACTACTAAGCGATGCATGAATGAAGACAACATTGCCAACACTGCCACCGTGCAACTGAGAATTGTGAGCTCCTAAGTTGAAAGACTGATGTACAATCCACCTTGCACCCTCCACACCCTGGGCAATGCCTGTCAGTAGTAGGTCCTCAGATCCCAGAAATTGAGAAAACTGACCATCAGCCCTGGGCAGATCAGCCATACCCATGGCTTGAACATCAAAGAGAACACAGCCCTGTACCCTCTAGGGCTGGACTTTTTCTGCCTTTGCTAAAATTTTTTTTTCACTTCTGTGGTCTGAAGCCAGTTCCTTAACATTGTGTAAACATGGTTTTGTGTGGTTAAAAATGTATTTTAAAAATGTCACTAATTACCCAATAGCCTGTAACCACTCTTTCAAGGATGTAATTGGTCTGTCATGTAAATACCTAATTAGGGGCCCTGGAAAATGGGACGGATGGGAGTGCTGGCGTCCTGAGGCCTTCTGGCTACTTCTCTCTCTCTCTTGAGGCCCAGTGGAGACACTGAGGTCCCCTGCGTCAGCAGCCGGAGGAGGAGGAGGAGGAGGGACGTTCTGAGGCTGCATCGGGGCGGTGGTGCTCTGGCTTCCAGGATGGAGCTGGGGTAGGCACGTATCTGCACGCAGGGAACTCTCAGGCTGCTGAGCTTAATGGGAACCAACTGCCCCGGCCCCTCCTCCATGGCCAGCAGGACTGATCATTTCAAACCCAAATGACTCACACATGTGAGTCTCAGGCTCCCCACTTTCCTTTTCACCCCAAATAGCCTGGCTTGCTATGGTCCTGTCTTTATTGTTAGAACATCTACAATTCGTTACGAGTTACAGGAGGCTAGGTGAAACAGGCAGCCCCTGGGTTGAATCCATTCTAAAGGATCCAACATAACCCCCATACTTTTTTTTCTTAATTGATGCCTCAAAGGACAGGACTTTTTTTTTGTTTTGCACTAGATAAAAACAGCTTTTCATCCCAGGCAAGATTTTGGGCACCAACTTTTATCTGCCTCCTTGGAGATTTCTTTTTATGACCTCCCATCCATGTGGGAGGGCAGGAGTGTATGGATTGCATCTGGTCAGACAGGAGCCATTACTTCAGAGATGTGGCTGCAGAATGAGCAATGTCCACGGTCCTCGAGATTGGCCTGCTTCAACGTTGCCTCCCTGTAACCGGACTCAAGGCTTGACAGTGGGCTGATTTTCAGAAGCCAAAGGTTACCCAGCTTTGTGAAGGTCTAAGCAACCCCGGTCTGGGCAGCACATGTTTTCTTTCTTTTGTCTTGATGACACTAGTTATCAAGTGTCTACCAAGTGCAATGTATAGCTTAGAGGTTTGGCGGGGAGAGATGGCTCAATGAGAGTCTTACCTCCTCTGCCTATGAGCTGGGAGAGCATGGTCAATTCCTGTGCCCTTCTGAGCCTCAGTGATCTAATCTAGAAAATGGATATAACACTGGTCCCTTAGGCGAATTGTTGTAAGGGTGGAATCAGACCAGGGTCTAACTAAGGTGAGCACCCTGCAAATGGTCACTATTACTTATGGGTATATCTCCTTACCTGCAGGATGAGAAAAAGCGTATGGCATTGGCTCGTGGTGGGTTTTAAATGACTTCATACATGTAAAGCACTTAGCATAGTGCCTGGCACGTTCTAAGTGGTCAAGAGGTGTTAATCTTTCCTTTCACTACTCTTTGTTACTATTTTCATCTCATTTGGTCACTATCAGGCTTGGAAACTGAGACACAGAGGAATTGGATGACTTGCCCAAGGACCTGCAGCTGGGAATTTGAACACAGACCTGGGATTTGAACACTGATTTGCATGATTTGTAGTCTGTGGGCTCTTGCTTGCCCTGACATCTTAGCTGGGTTCCTGGGGAAGGTACTGAGTTGTGGGCAAGCAGTGGGCATGAGGAAAGGTTACAGGGTTTCGGTCACCAGCAAAACGACAAATGAATGAGACAGACCACAATGCCTGGAAAGAGGGAGATACTGCGGATGGGTGTGAGGATTTTGTAGGGCTGGGAGGCTGATTTAGACAAAGGCACGGAGGGAAAAAAACAGAAGAACAACAAATGTTTTTTTGTTTGTTGCACTTAAAAGAAGTCAAAATGATTAATTGGTGATGCTGACATTTTGGTTTTTTGTAGGCATTTCTTTGACTTCCATGATAGCAAAACAATTACAAATGTATGTAAAATTTTAAATTTTAGTGGACCCAATGGCTCATACCTGTATTCCCAGGGCTTTGGGAGGCCAAGGTGGGAGGATGGCTTGAGGCCAGGAGTTTGAGACCAGCCTGGGCAACATAGTGTGAGACCCTATCTAAACAAAAAATTTAAAAAATTAGCCAGGTGTGATGTTGTGCCTCTGTAGTCCCAGCTACTCAGGAGGCTGAGGCAGAGGGATTGCTTGAGACTTGGGAGTTCAAGGCTGCAGTGAGCTGTGATTGCACCACTGCACTCCAGCCTGGGCAACAGAGCGAGACTCTTAAGAAAAATAAATAAGTAAAATAAAAATTTTTCCTAACAGTACTAATTAAAAAAACCCAGTGGAGTATCTTCCTTTGGATGCCTTAAAGAGAGGTTTTCCTTGAGGTGGGAGGATACTATTTATGCATTTATTAAATGATGAATTTATTGACTATTATTTTTAATCATAAAGCCAATAGTGATTTTTAATGAAAAATTAAAAATTTAGAAAAATAAAAGAAACTTTAAAAAATTACTCATAGTTCTCTTATCCAAACATGGCCACATTTAATTTTTTGGAGTGCTTTGTTTCAACATTTATTTCTCTACTAGTTAAAAAAAAACCTAATATTTTTTTTATTTTAGCATATTATGGGGGTACAAGTGATAAGGTTACTTATATTGCCCATGCCCCCCTCCCCCCTCGAGTAAGAGCTTCAAGCATGTCCATCCCCCAAACATTGGACATCTTACTCATTGTGGTTGTATATACCCCTCCCCTCCTTTCTCCTCACACTCTCCCGACACTCAATAAATGTTATTCCTATATGTCCACTTAGGTGAAAAACACCTAATTTTAATAAGATCATAAAGGTAATATTGTATACTGCATTTTCCTGTGATATTTTAGCAAATATTTCTGTATCATTGTGTGGTTTATATGAACACGTTTTTAATGATGCAAAGGTAGGGATGTACCAAAGTTAATTTAATAATTCCTCTAATGTTTGATATTCCATATGTTTTTCATTCTTCACTGTTACAAAGAACAAGACAATGAACATCTTTTTCTGCACAGAGTGTTTTTTCCCTTCCCATCCCCTCCCATCCCCTTCCCTCTTATTTTCTTAATTCTTGGATTTTTCTTTTGGTTAAATTCGTAGAAGAGAACTACTAAGCCCAAGCTGTGGACATTTTAAGGACCTAGACACATATTATTAATACCAAGTTTTTTTCTTTAACCAACATATTCTCTGTGACATCTTGAGGTCTTTCTTCTTTTCTAGTTCCATAACTACAGGGACAGAAAATATTCATTTTTCATTCATTCATCTTCTGACATCTCTGGAGCGTCCACTCACTGTGTGCCAATAGTTGTTGGTGTGTCTCAAGGCATAACTGTGGGGCTTTCGCAGCTGTGAGTCAGAAATCACAGTGAGTCAAAGGTGTGGCCAGTCTGCAATTTTCAACTTTTCCCTGGGAACTGGCCCTCAGAAGTCTCTGAAGGGACCCATGGCCTTTTTTGGGGGGGGGGTTGAGGTGCCCAGTGGCCCAGCATGTCCATGAACTCTGTCTTATTGTACACGAGCACCCAGCTTCTGTGGGACAAAAGCGAGCAAATGCTCATTGTTTGAGCTCCTTGGAGCGAAGACTTAAGTGTCCGAGTAAGCATTAAGCACTCTGCCTCCTCCCTACCACTTCTCTCCGACA
This sequence comes from Microcebus murinus, assembly GCF_040939455.1. NCBI lineage: Eukaryota > Metazoa > Chordata > Mammalia > Primates > Cheirogaleidae > Microcebus > Microcebus murinus. The sequence goes on along the minus strand of NC_134125.1, from coordinate 10,801,712 downwards.
AAGCTTTTATACGGAGCACGAGCGCCCATAAATAACAGACCAACCTATAAATAAATACAGCTGGGAGCCCACAAAAGCCCTTGACAAATGCTGTTTATTTAATTTCTCAAGTGTGGTCCATTTGGGATCCAATTGGAAAGGCCTGCTAAGCTTTTAAAAGGCCAGCTTATGTGCTTAATCTTGATTTTCCCTTTTGAGGGGCCATCCTGCCATCTCCCCCACACCTGCTTAGTTCACTAAAGCGGCAGGGTTGTCTAGGAGGGCAGGGATTTGGGACAAAAGAGGGTTTCTCAGGCCCTTCCCAATGAGGGGCACTCAACTCTAGACAGGTCAGAATCACACCATCATTATTAATCTCACACCAGCCCAGCCAGTCTGATGGTCCTCATTATTCATTTACTAGGTGGGAAGGTCTAGATTCTCCTTAACTGCCTACCGAGGAGTGAAGAGAACAGCAGTAATAGCACCGTGGAGCCTGTGTGGTCATCTTCCTGCGAAGTGTCTGAATCATTAATTATTTCAGAGGCAATCAAACAGGGCAGCACAGCACAGAGGAAGAACATGTTCCACGAGCATCCCAATGGCCACACTGGCCCATCTGCTTGCTCCCCTAAGGGCCTTTGCACATACTCTTTCTTCATCTTGGGCTAAGCTTCTCCTCATTTGTGTTTAACTGACTCCATCCCATCTTTTAATTTGGAGCTTCTATGCCACTTCTCCTAGGAAGCCTCCTTTGCCTAATACCAGTCCCCCCAAAGAAATAGAGTACCTTGTTATATGTTCTTATACCATCCTGGACCCCTCTCTTGCAGTTCTGTTCACCATTTTAATTAGATTATTCACTCTGCAATTATTTGATTACCTGTCTTGCTCACTTGAGTATCACTTTTATCCACTACCTTCCAAATTTGAGCTGCTGTTGCCTCTCACCTGAGTGATTGCAACAGCATCCTCCCGGATCTCTCTGCTTCCCCAGCCTCTGCCCTTGCAGCCTCTGCTTATCACAGCAGTCAGGGGGACACTTTGAAAATGTAAGTCACATTGTGTCCCTCCTCTGCTCAGAACCTCCCAGGAGCCCCCCTCTCACTCTTAGTGAAGGCCAGAGTCCTTAGAGTGGCTTGCCTGGCTTTGCAGGATTTGACCCCTGTGGTCTCTCTGATCTCATTACTGGCCACTACCCCCTTGCACATTCAGTTCCAGCCACACTGGTCTCCCTAGGGCTCTGGAATAGTCCAAGTACATGCCTGCTGTTCCTTCAAATAGCTACAGGGCTTGTTTTCTTATTTTCAAGCTCCTGCTCAAGTAGCATCTCATCCAATGGGCCTTCTCTGATTGCGTTTCCCCCCTCCCCAGGAATCCTCTCTTTTTGCCTGGTTTCATTATCATCCACGTCACATAACGTGCATTTACTCTGTTCATCCTTGATCTTCTCCTGTAAAGCATGCGATCTCCACAAGAGCAGAGCCTTTGTTTTCTGTTTGTTTGTTTTCTTTTTTTATGGTTCTATCTTTACTGCCTAGAGCAGTCCCTGACACATAGAAAGTGCTTCATTAAAATATTTTGCATAAGTGAATGTCATATTTTAACCAATGCAATGCCTTGCTACATTGGTTTGTCCACCAAGTAAGACAACCAAACTGTTGAAGTGGAGCTTCTTGATCTTTTATGGGATTTATCAGCAAGTATCTGCCTATCCATCTTGTTTTTCTTTTCTGGCCACAGGCAAAGATTTTACAATGGAAGTCTTCAAGATTCCTGGTGGAATCTGGTTAGGAGATGGGATGCCCTCTCTACAAAGACCCAAGACAGGCAGAAGAATAGAGCTGCCTGGAAAATAGGAAGCCAGTGAGAAAGGATACACTCTGGGAATGCAGCCAGGGGTGCTGCTGTGGCCAACTCGTCATAGGGCCTTGTGGTGTGTGAGCTTGTCCTTCGGCTGCCCAAGGAGCAGCATGGGGCAGAGTCAGCCAAAGGTGAGATTAGCTCAGACAGAACTGAAGTGCCTGGCTTTGGCCATCATCAAATTCCACGAGAGGCTCTGACACTAGATTCTGCTACTTGGGATCTTGTTTGCCTACATAAAAAAAGCCCCAGCCTGATATGTATCCCAGAAGGCAGAATGGGACAGTGGAGAGAGTGTGGACATTGAATTCAGATAATCTCAGTTTTGAATCCTATCTCTGCCACTCATTAGCTATTTTTACAAACTCTCTGGGCAAATCACTTCACCTCTGAGTTTTATTTTCCTAAAAAGTAATCATACCTCCATCCAAAAATCATACCTCCCTTCTGTTTAACTCCTGGACTTCCTTTGACACCCCTTTTCCTCTTACCTACTGTGCTCTACACATACTGGCCTTCTTTCCATTTCTTGACGCAGTCCTGCCTCTGGGCCCATGCACCTGCTCTTACTTTTGCTAGAATGCTCTTTACCTAGTTCTGATTACTTCTCATTATTCAGGTCCCAGGTCAAATGTTACTTCCCGGAGTGGCTTATCCTTGAGCACCCCATCAAAAATTGTCTCTAGCCACCTAATTAGAGAGTCATTCTGTAATATTTCCATTATAGCATTTAATATTATCTCTGGATATCTTCTATATGTATTTACTGATTTACTATTTATTATCTTCCACTTGAAATCAAGTTTTATGTGAGTAGGGACCTTAGCTTATTTATTACTTGTTTTCTCAGCATCTAGAACAGTGTCTGGTACATAGTAGGTATTCAACAAATATCTGTTGGAAGAATGGATAAATGGTTTCTTACAAGAAGGAAATGGTAGAGATAATTGCAAGAACAACTGCAATTCTTGACCCTTTCTGTACTCTTTGCAATGATTTTTCAGGTCCTTCCATCAAAAGATGGAATGAGTTGCCCCACCACTGAATCTAAGCTGGGCTTGTGACTTACTCTGGGCCAAGAAAATGTTGCCAGTGTGACAGCATGCCAGTTCTAGGCCTCATTAGAAGCTCTCACAGCTTCTAATCTGTCTCATCGAACCCAAACTTCACTATGAGCGATACATGGCCCAATCACCCTTGTTCCTAACAGCTAGCCAATGGCCAGACGTGTTACGTCATACTACAAGGGCAGTCCCTAGCCTACCTATCAGCTTAACACAGATGCATGAGCAAACCCAACTGAGATCAGATGAGCCTGGCCCCAGATCAGCTGAGGCATAGATTTGGGAAAAGCCATTGAGTTTGGGGCAGTTTGTTATGCAGCAATAGCTACCTGATACATGGGATACAAACACACACACACACATTTGGCTTGGCACACAGTAGGCACTTGATAAATGGTAGCTACTTATTGGTGGTGTAGGTGTGTACTCTTTGGTGTGGTTGAAGGGGCCTTTTCCATCTGGGGAGTCATAAGTTAACCTTGAAATGTACAGTTATATATTGACCAGGGGATGTGTGTCCCCACTGCCCTGGGAAGTCCTATTTCTGCTAATAGCAAATTCCTCTCAAGCTTTGCACTTGGTCCCTTGACCTCAGGGTCAGAAGAGCATTGAGGAGCCTTATGTAGACCTGGCTCTTTGTTTGACCTGAATAATGCATGCATTTTCCTGTTTCTATGATGTTTTTAGGCCTCTGATTTATGGCGATGAACATGCCCCTCCGTTTGCCCTGGCTTTTGTTAATGACCTATCATGAATTATCCACGAAAGAAATGTTAAACGAGCAAATTAGGCATTAACCTTACATTATAGATCAACCACACAATTGGATCCTTCACAGCTACAAATGTGACAGCATAAAGCATTAAGTATTGATGGTCCCAGGAAGGGTGGAGAGGATGGAGGGGAAAGAAGCAGAATGAAGTGGGGGAAGGAAATGGTGAAGATGCCTCCATGCAAGCCTGCTGATAGGAGGGGAAATGGAGTCAGATTGCCTGGAAATTGAATCAGGATGTACCCGCTTATTAATTGTGTGATCTCATCAAATAAGGAGTGATAACATAGAGCTCTCACAGAGCTGTGAACAGTGACACACCATATCATAAGCATCTGCCATGTACTAGGCTCTCGAAAAAGATTCTCTTTTCTCTCCTTTTGGAAAATTTGTCTTGTAGAGCCCAGAACTAAAGACTATCCACTACCCACCTTCCTCGGCCACCATGTTGAGTAAGATATAAGCCATGCTTAATTCCTGGTAGAATCAAGTTAGTATTCTGAACATGAGTGATGCATAAGTTGGCCAAGTCAAGTTGGATAAAATCCTTCTAATAAATAGCTAAGTGACCTTGGGCAATAATTATATATATAAATAAGTATATGAATATATGTGTGTGTATGGTACTTTAAAGCTCACAGAATGCTTATCTATAACATACCAGGGAGATGTTCAGGGCATGCTTGATTTTTCCGTTTCACAGATGGAGAAATTAAGGGTCACAGAGGAAAAATGACTTATCTAATGGGCGGAGCCAGGAGTTGAACTTTAGTGTTTAATTCTAAGTCTTATTCTATTCTTATGATGCCATTTGACCTCTCTCTCCAAATTGCATCCTTTTTCTGGAATATGGTTCTCTCTCATACAATGGGGAGATAAATGGGACAAATCTGTTCTGCTCACACTGCCTTCTCAGGGAAACTGTCCTGGCCTGAATCCTTGTTCAGTAGGCAGCCATTTTGGATATCACATGACCTCCACTGCCTTCACGCTAGCCATAACTGATTGGATGAGAGGTGGTCACCTGATCCAGAGCAGCCATGGACAAGAATAAGACTGGGCCTGGGATCAGACACCCTCCCTAGGCCACCTGTAGGAAAGCATTGTGAGGAAGCGAAGAATTAAGGTGGTAAAAAAGGGAGTGATGTCAGGTGATATGTGTGAATCTATAATCAGGAGGGTCAGTTTCATTCTATTCCCCACACCTGAAAATTGGGCCAGTATTTGAGATTTCTGCAAACCCTGGAGGGGCCGAAAACGTTTTATCACAAGAGCAGAAGCCATGACACATTAATAATGTATTCTCGATGCTTTGAGTTTTATTAAAACTGGAAATAAATCTACATTAAAAACAAGTGGTGGCTAAATTTCATTTTGCAAAAATTTGCTGCGGTTTTGTTCTTAAGGCTGTTTTCGAGGGAAAAGCACATTTGAAACCACCAAATTACCCTTATAATCTTTTCCTTTTTTGAGCCCTAAATTAGTGAAGGCATTTGGTGTGGTAATTGAATAGATGTTCTTGGATACTTGTGGTGAGGCCATTCATTCTCATCTTAGCCATATAAGAGAAGGGTGATTATCACCTATATTCTACACTCTTCTAGGGGTGAGTTTTCATGCAGGAATTTGCTAATAGCCCTGTCTCAAAGAAAGGACGGTGGAAGATTTAGTAACCTGAGGTTGTTCTGTCTCCCTAAATCCTCTGACCATCCTTCCTTCTTCCTAACTCCATTTCCCATCTGCCTTTTTGTTTGTTCATCTATTCTGATTTACTTATTTCTTCTATTTCTCCTTTTTTAAAAAAATTGTGGTAACAGATATAAAATTTACCATTTTAATTGTTTTTAAGCATACAATTCAGTGGCATTGAGTTTAACCATCACCGCCAGTCATCCTGGGAACTTTTCTGTCCAAATGGAAACTCTGTACTCATTAAATAATAACTCTCCATTTCCCCCTTCCTCCAGCTCTTGGAAACTACCATGTGACATTCCATGTCTATAAATTTCACTGTTCTAGGTACCTCATGTAAGTGGAATCCTGTAAGAATTGTCCTTTTGTGCCTGGCATCATTCTCTTAGCATAATGTTTTCAAGTTCCATCTGTGTTGTGGAATATAGCAAAAATTACTTCCTTTTAAAGGCTAAATAATATTCCATTGTATGGTTAGAGTAGATTTTGTTTATATTTATCAGCTGATGGACATTTGGGCTGTTTTCGCCTCTTGGCTATGGTGAGTGGTGCCATAATGAACTTGGGTGTACAAGTATCTCTCCTTGCCTTTGCCACTTTCTTCAGAGAAGTACTTTAGGCTGGCCCAGTGGGGAGGTGCCCTTCCCCTGGGATCCACCTGGTTGCCTCTGGCTTTGCTCTTTTATCCCACATCAAAGTCAGTGGGCTTAGTCACATTAGCCAGATCTTAGCTCAGTACCTGGTTCTGGGGTGGGTGGGACCAGGGAGACAGAATGAGGAAAGAATACAGTCCTTTCGAATGGGCAGATGACAGTCAGAGGTGGTCTCCATCAGGGCATACACATCTAAGTGGCAGGGCAGGATGCTGCAGAAGAAAGAGCTTGGACTTGGCATCATACAGTCTCAGGTTAAGTCTGGACTCTGGCCCTTACCAGCCTCAGTTGTCTCCTCTGTAAAATGGGGATGCTGCTTCCTATGTTCCTGGGGTTTCCTACAGGAAAGCCTTACTCCGTGGCTCCCTGCCCTGGCAGACCTCATCAGCTTCCAGGAAACTGAGGCGCAAACTCAGTGTTCTTTTACGTTTTGAAATCCAGATCCCCACACTGGTGTCTTCAGGCTGGGATACTGTGTTTATATCCCTTTGGGCAGAGCTGATCTTTCTCTTTTTTGCTCCTTGTCTCCTTTATCAAGTGTGCACAAGGGGCTCTCTCCTGCCCACTGCAGGGAACCTGGCTCGGAATGGGTGTCCCACCTGGCAGTGGAAGGCAGGAGAGAGATCCTGGCTTCCCACATGCTGGGTGAGGGTGGGGCCTTTTCCCAGATGTTAAGGCTTCCGCTTTCTTGTGTTTCCAGAAAGGGAAGTCTGAGCCCATCTCATTTCTTAAACAGAAAGAGGATATGGTCCTGTCCCTGTGGCTCATTTGGTAAATGTTTCCTGAGCATCTACTATCTGCCTGGCTTTGTGTTGGGCGTGTGGATGTAGTGATTAACGTCAGCTTGTTGCCCTCGTGGTACTTGGAGTCTTGCAGGAATGAGAGGGACAAGTCAAATGGCATTGGCTCTCCAGCAGGATAAGTGGAGAGATGGTGAGAGGGTCAGGGTGCTGTGGGAGCAGAGAGGAGGAGTGTCGAATGCAGGGAAGGCTTCCTGGAGGAAGGGGTGTGGCCTGAGAGGAGCCACCAAGATGCAGAAGCAGCAGCCAGATTAAGGATCACAGAGAAGGCATGCCAGGTGAAAGAAACAGAATGTGCAGATGTGAAAAAGAATGGCATTTTGGGAACTGAGACCCATTTAGTATCACTGGGGAGGGGAGTAATCGAGGGGTGCAGCGTGAGAGATGAGGCTGGAAGTGTGAGTGGACCCAGGTCCCAAAGGCTCCTGCAGGTGGTGTTGAGAAGTTTGGATTTGATCTCAAGACCATGGGAGCCACTGAGGGAATTTGGAAAGGAGAGAGACACAACCAGATTTGCATTTGGAAAGTTCCCCTCTGCTGCAACAGAGTGAGGCTGGCTGGATTGGAGAAGGGCAATGAAGACAGGGAAACCATTAAAAGACAAAATCAGTTGCATCTTTAAGGCAACAGAGACTGGACTCCATGCATGGCTCAGTCAATTCAGTGCCTTGAACCTTTATTAAACACCAAGGGTATACCCAGCATGGTGCCAAGCCACCTATGTTGATGACTAGAATCTGCCCCGAGATGAGATGGCTAATACACAGATGAGATGGCTAATACACAGCCAGTGCACGCCTGCCTGGAGACGTGATGGCCAAGGACGGAAAATAGATTAGAAGATGCAGACTGGGCGGGGGGGGGGGCAGGGGGAGGTGGTTGCTGGAAGGGGAGGGGAGGGAGAGGTATAAAGGTCAGCTGGGGGCTTGGGCTTGGCATGAAGATTTATAACCTCCTCTGCTCTTGCTGCCGCTCGCTTTGCCTCTCCCCACCCCCTTGCCCACCCCCTTTCTCCTTTCTGGCGGCATGTTCTAGAAACACACATTATCTCTATTAATACCAGCCACAGGGTCATTACTCAGGCACCAACTTTTCCTCCAGCATAAATATTTATACAGGACTGACCTGTGGCTGCTGCGTTTTCCTTTTATTTGATTCCTGCCGCCTTTTGTGTCTTGCTAGTCTGTTGGCTAACGTGTTTAGCTCCTCTGTCTGGAAACTTTGGAGCCAGCCAAGTCTCTGGGAATGGTGGGCGGCGGCAGAGAGGGGGGAGAGGAGGGGGATGCTTGGGGCGGGGGAGGAAGGAGAAGGCAGGGTGGGCAGCACTTGCAAGACGCCTGTGAAAACCCAAGGGGTGCTGTGCCTGGGACCTTGATAGGCTAATAACAGGCTGGCAAAGCTCTAAAGGGCCCCGGGGGTGCAGGGGGAGCCTCTTTTCTTGCCCTGAAAAAAAAGTCAGAAGCAGACTGTCCATGAAGCTAATGGGGCTTAAGCTTGAGAACTCCGCATTTGCGAAAGCCCCTTCTCAGCCCCTGAGTGTGGGGACCTAGCAAAGTATGCCCATGGTCATCATTCTTAAAAATTTTGCAAAAGCGAGATATTTTTATGCAATTGCTCGTAGAGGTCCTCAGTTATAATAAATGAGCTACAGGCCCCCAAAGCCTGTATCAGTTGGTGGTGATTTAATTACTTAGGGCTCTTTTGCTGGGAGTAAATGCTAAGATGTAAATATTTCATGAAATAATACTAATAGTAACAATACTAATAGCAGCTACCCTTAGAGTGCCTACTGCATACCAGGCTCTTTTCGTTGAATTCTCACAATGATGTAGAGACAGGCGTTATTATAACCAGGGTACAGATGAGGAATTCGGGGCTCAGTGAGGTTAAGTGTTTAGTCCAAAGTCGCATAGCTGGTAAGTGGGGGAACTAGGACGTGGACCCAGGGATGGCTGTGTCTTCCTCTAAATCTCTAAACTAGGGAATAACCAGAGTGACACATAGAGTGCCTGCTCTGCACCAGGAATGGGACATACACACACATATGTGTTTTTCAAATACTCTATGAAATGATTCTGCAAGGTAGAAAGAATATTGGCTCTGCTCTGCAAAGGAGAAACAAGAAGCTCAGAGGGGAAGGTGACATTGCTGAATCAATACAGCAAATTCATCTCAAGCCAAGATTGGAGGTGTGTGGTGTGTCTGACTCTTCCCAGCATGTGAGCCCAACCATGTGGAAATAAGGATAGGGTGGCAATCCCCCATTGCAGAGTTATGTTTGGCGGCATGACAAAGCATGTTTTTTTTTTCTTCTATGATTTTCTTTTATGTTGCTTTGGCAATTTCATAAAGGAAATTTCACACATTTCTTAAAAGAAAAATGAAGATAGTAGAGAATCCCTCTTTGTTTCCTTTTGCAGGTGGATTGGATATGCGGCCAAGGTGGGGACTGCCGGCCTTGACCAGGAGGTGGCACATGCTAGAGTCTCAGTAGACACCGGTGCAGTTGTGGCACAGGGGCGGTTGATGAAGAATGGAAACTGATGCTTTAGAGCAGTGGTCCCAGGGACTGGTTTCACGGAAGACAATTTTTCCACAGACCAGGGGGTAGGGGTGGGGAGGCGGAGCTCAGGCAGTGATGAGGAGCGGCTGTAAACACAGATGAAGCTTCGCTTGTTCTGTTGCCCACTGCTCACCTCCAGCTGTGCGGCCTAGTTCCTAATAGGCCACGGACCAGTTCCGGTCAATGGCCTGGAAGTTGGAGACTTCAGCTTTAGAGGACTGTCTCTCGGCTTCTGGATTTGCACTGCCTACTCCCCCTGCAGACCAGACCTCGGTCTTGCCATGCTTGCCACAGCCTGGCAGACCACCTTGAAGGGTAGGGTTTGTCTGTCTCACTTACGATGTGTCCTTAGCACCTAGCACTGCATCTGGCACAGAGTAGGTGCTGCTTAAATATTCATTGCCTGAATGAATGACTTCTACGTCTTAGAAGCATGTGAATTTTAATAAAAGCTCTGAAAATCAGAGTTCTTTTTTTTTTTTTTTTTTTTTTTTTTTTTTTTTTTGAGACAGAGTCTCGCTCTGTTGCCTGGGCTAGAGTGCCGTGGCATCACCCTAGCTCACAGCAACCTCAAACTCCTGGGCCCAAGCGATCCTCCTCCTCCCAAGTAGCTGGGACTACACTACCATGCCCGGCTAATTTTTTCTATATATTTTTAGTTGGCCAATTAATTTGTTTCTATTATTAGTAGAGACGAGGTCTCACTTTTGTGCGGGCTGGTTTCAAACTCCTGACCTAGAGCGATCTGCCCACCTCGGCCTTCCAGAGTGCTAGGATTACAGGCGTGAGCCACCGAGCTTGGCCTTGAAAATCAGAGTTCTTAAAGACCTAAGGGCCTGGGTGCAGTTCAAGGGACACTGACACAGAGCACAGCAGAAGAGATCTTGGACAAATGGCCATCTTTTTTGGTAACTAGTGGCAGGACTCTTTCCCACATGGAGAAATGAGGAGTGGACTGATTGTGAGTTCCACGTGGTAAGGCAAGGATGGTGCAGTGAAGAGAGCAGTTGGTTTAGGAATAATAGCCAGACATTCTGGGCTCAGGTCATGGCTTCAGTGGGACTAGCTGTGTGTCTAATGTGCAAGTGACTCAACCTCTCTGGGCCTCAGTTTCCTCATCTTGAAAATGGGAAAAGTTACAGTACCTAACTCATTGAGGTTTTACAAGGATTAAATTAGTTAATGCATATAGAATATAAAGCTGTTAGAACAGTGCCTGGCACAAAAGGCATGATCAATATATGTTATCTATGATTATGATCCATATCAATGAATTGGGAAGTTTTGAATTCATAATAGTAATCATAGTAGCTATCTTTCTTTACGATATGCAAGACATTCTCTTATTTAGTCCTTGCAAAACTCTGTAAGCTACTGATCTTTACTCTCATGGGCTCCATTTTGCAGATGGAGAAACTGAGGCCTAGAGCAGCTCAGCCACTTGGCCAAGGTCAATATGCTGCTTGACAGACCACCCTAAGTTTGACACCAAAGTTTGTGGCTACAAATTTAAATACTCACCAAGCCCAGGCAAGAAACGTCAATGGGTGACAGGGACCTAGCATAAAACAAAGGATAAGCGGCTGCAAGTGTGTTGATCAAGCATGACATTATCTTAGTTTCATTGACTTGGGGATTTAAATTGGTTCTCAAGCTTGGCTGCCATTTGAATCACGTGGTGATTTTCATAAAATACCAATGCAGGGTGTCATCCCCAGAGATGGCGACATGACTGGTATGGGTGATGGCACCTGAGCAGCAGGATTGTAAGTTCCCCAGGTGATTCTAATGTGTAGCCAAGATGGAGAGCCATTGTTTGAAAGTATGAGTGAGCCCAGTAAAACATGCTAGCCACCATATTCAGCTAAGGAATCACTAAATCACAATCTTACATAAGATATGATGTGTTTGATTGACATGAATCAATGCATCCATCCACTCATCCACCCATCAACTACCCACCTACTTACTCATCCACCCTCTCCTACATAGTTCTTCCATTTATTCATTTGTTCATTCATTCCTTTATCCTTTCTTCCTTTCTCTTGCCCACTTTTTCATCCATGATCCATCCATCCACCCACCCTTCCATCTGTCCATTAATCCATCTCTCCACCCATCCATCCATCCATCTGCCCATCTACCTACCCATCCATCCATCCATCCGCCCGTCTACCTACCCCTGTTCCATCTGTCCATCTATCCACCCATCTACCTACCCACCCTTCCATCTGTCCATCCATCTGCCCCTCTACCTACACACCCTTCCATCTGTCTGTTGATCTATCCATCCATCCATCCACACATCCATCCTTGCAGCCATACATTCCTTTGTTCATCTACCCACCCACCAATCCACCCATACATTAGTTCATCTACCCTCCCACTCATCTATTCTTTCACCCATCTATCTATCCTCCCTTCATCCTTCCCTTCCTTCCTTCTCTCTGTAGTTCTGCCCCCTCTTCCTCCAGATCACAGCCTGGGTTGACTCTCGTTGCAGGCCTCCTTGCAATGGCACAAACTCAGCATCTCCCCCTTCCCCACTCACAAATGTTCCTTTTCCACGACTAAGGTGCCGGTGAGCTGAGGTGCCTGGTGGAAGTTAGCCAGAGGAAGAAAAGAAATCTGTTTCTGCTTTTCTCTGCATGACCTTTCTTTCCCGAGGAAGTCTCTTATAAACACTTCCAGCACCGGAGGATGCCAAGACGTTTGAAGGGCTCCTCCAAGTCGAAAGGCAATCTCGAGTGCATACCTGCTGTGCGATGATCTGCATCCATGGGGAGGTTTAAGTGGGGTGCTGACGTGCAACCTGGGGCCAGCCCCAGGGGCTTGCTTCTCCTTTGAGAGCTAGCAAGGACAGCAGGGATGCAAGAGCAGGACTACAAAGGCCTTTTCTGAGTTCCTGACATGACGTTTTAGATCAAGAGTCTTTTCCTGTTCCAATTTCTAAAGCAAGGTTTCTCATTCTCAGCACTGTTGACATCTTGGGCCAGATAATTCTTTGCCGTGGGGTGCTGCCCTGGGCATTGTAGGATGTTTAGTGACATCCCTGGTCTGTACTTTCCACATGCCAGCAGCCCCATCCCCCCACCTCCACCAGTTTCGACAACTAAAACAAAATCTCTATTCATTGCTATCTATTTCCTAGGGACAAAATCATTCCTGGTTGAATCCCACTATTCTAGGCCAGGCTCATGGTAATTGGCAAGATATCACCCATTGAAGTGTTCTCTTTGTTAATGATGATTGTTGATTATAGTAATAGTCACCAAAGTCTTTATAATAGGTTCATCTTTATAGATGTCATTCTCCCCAGTCATATAATAATAAGGTAATAAGGATAGTAATGATAGTACAGAGGGCATCTGCCATGTGCTTGGCTTCACATATATCAAGGGCAGTGGCTCTCAGCTATGGCTGCATGCTAGAATCACTCAGAGTTTTGAGATTCACAATGCCCAGGCACCCTCTGGATCAATTACATCAAGATCTCTGGGGGTAGGCACCAGGCATCAGTGTTTTTAGAGCCCCCTAAATGATTCCAGTGTACCACCAAGATAGAGAACTACTGATGGAGGGTGACATTATGTCTAGGTTTGCCCAAGACATTCACTGTTTACATCTGTTGTCCCAGAAGAATGATAGCATTCACTCCCCAGAGTGCTCCAGTTTGAACAATAAATGAGGTAGTCACCTATCCTATATCTCATTCCACTACCTTACCAGTTCTTGCAGATAGGACCAGTCATTATCTCCAGTGGTGCCTGCAAAGACCTGAGACCTGAAGGGATGAAGTTGTTGGCTGCACAACTGGTTGATGGCAGAGCCAGAGTTCTAATCTAGGTCTTACCTCAATCCAGAGTCGGGTCTGCTGAGCCCTGCACTGTACTGCCCCCCACTCCAACCTCAGTGGAAGAGTTACTAGGGACATCAAGTAGCTGAAGTTTTATGAATAGCTGACCCATGATAAGGGAAATTTTTCCTTTACAATAAAAAAATTCACATTTTTCAAGATCCTAAACTGTCTTTAAGATTTGCAGATGCATACTCTTTCCTTCTTGGTGTGTGTGTGTGTGTGTGTGTGTGTGTGTGTGTGTATTTTTTCCCAAATATACATATGCATGCTTTTTTCAGTCAGGGTAAGCTAGGTTATGCTGCGATAACAACTCCCAGATCCTAGTGGGTTTAAAAACAAACACAGGAAAATGTGTTTGTTTCTGTCTTACGCCACATGTCCATGTTGGGTTAGTAAGTGGGTTTCTGCTTGTCATAAGTTGTAGCTTGTCATTTACTACAGCTCAGAAGTGACACACATCACTTATACTCACAGCTCATTGACCGAAACTAGTCTCACCGGCCTACCCAGACAGAAGGGGGCCGGAAAGTGAAATCTTACCATGTTCCTAGAAGCTGGAGAGCTAGAAACAGATGGTTAATAGCAGAATGACGACTACTTACATCTCATTAAAGAAAACTCGGAAAAGGCAGAGAAGTATCAAGAGGAATAAACACCTAATCCCAACTTTTAGAGATAATCATTATGATACTGGTCATGCTTTGCTTTATATCTTTTTGATTTTTCTTTAGATGCACACATTCACACACACACACCTGCACATGTGTGCACGTTGGTATGGAATTGTAATTACACTGTACACACCATCCTGCGGTTTCTTTCATTTGGCAATGTATTATCTTCTCATTTCTCTGATCTTGAGATACTTTTAAATTTTTGAAATACATGATTTTCACAGTTGAAAATATTCCATTGTAAGATGACATCTAACTTTGTTTAATTGGATGTTTATTGTTGGAGACTTAAATTTTTTCTATTTTTTACCTGTAATTCTGCAATGATTACCTTAGACATAAATCTCTGTGTGTGTCTGATTATTTCCTTACGTTAAAGTTCTAAGAGAGGAGTTGATAACTGGTATGAATATTTTGGATAAATGTGTTAAATTTGCTACTGTGAGGTAATATAACAATTCATACTTGTTATACCAATTTATACTCCCATGACGAGTCTATGAGAATACCCCATGCTCTGCACCTCCCAGTGTTAGCCATTATCAACTCTTTAAATCTTTGCCAATTTTAAGCAGAAAAACATATGTATTTTCTCTTGTATTTTTTTCATTATAGAAGAGCTTTTTAAATATGCTTTTTAGTTTTGCTTTCATGAGCTGATTGTTGATGTGTTTTTCTGATTTTTTTCTGTTAGGATGTTTACCTTTTTTTATTGATTTGTAAGAGTTCATTATAGATTAAATTAAAAATTAAACCTTTATAAATTATTATAAATTATAAATTAAACCTTTGCTATCATACAAACAGAATCTCTCAATTTTCTAAGTTGTCTTTTTTCCCCCTTTACATTGTGTTTCTGCCGTTGTTGCTGCTGTGTTTTGCTCTTTGGTGATACAGTGAGTTTTGATTTCTTCATGGAGTCATATCTATTAATATTCTGCATTATGGTTCCTGCCATGGACTTTATGCTTGGAAAGACCTTTCTCTCTCATAGATAGAAACTTTGTTTGCATTTGTATCATTCGTAGGAACTGTTTAATGCATTTATAATTTAGCCATTTGGTCTTGGGGAAGCCACTTAACCTTCCCAGTCTTCCATTTCCTATCTCTAACCTGGGAAGAATACTACTACCAGTGCATACAGTGAGCGAGATGATTGAGTTAATTCATATCAAGTTTAGTGCCTGGCACAAAGCAAGTCTATACAAATATTAGCTTTTTTATCAAGGCTAATTTATTAATTTTTCCTAGTCATGTAACCTAATGGTCATCAAATGTCCTAACAACATCGATTGAACCATCTGGCTTTCTAATTTGTTTATTGATTTGTCTCTTTTCTTTATATTAGTACCATAGTTCATGCTATGGGGCTTTATACTCTCATTTTTAGTATCTGCTGCTTCAAGCCCTCACATGCCTTGCCCCAACCTTCAAATCTCTTGGTTATTGTCATCCTTTTATTTATGTATTCATTTTTGGTAAGAATCTTTTTTGCTGTATCTTAAAAAGGATGAGAGGAGTTGATGGCATGTAGTTCGTTGATGGCAGAACCGAAAGCTTTGAAGAACGTAGCTATTTTGGGGAAAGCCCAGCACACTCTGGAGTAGTTAAGAACTGAGGCTATAAAGACTCCCAGCAATTTCAAGGATGGCCTTTCGCCTCTTCTTGAGAACGGCAGATGCCAGGCCGATGAGAAATTCATTCAGTGTCACACAGTCTAGGTTCTCGAAGGGTCAACACACCTTTGTATGGTGTCCCTGCCACTGCTGGGGTTTAAACCCTCCCGTTGCATGTGACTCTACATTTTGAAGGATAGTAAATGCACTACTATGACAATACCATTGTCTTAGAAGGAACTGCTTTTGCATAAAAGAAGGCTGATAGGGGAAACATTTTAGAGGGGAGTTCAAGACGGTGGGATTCAGTCCACTTGTGCACAATTGGGCACCGCTCTCTATTCCCTGCAACTGTCCATACCTTGGTGGGATACTAATGAAAACAATGGTTTTGGAGTCAAATAGACCTGGGTTAGATGCTGGTTCTGTAACTTAATTGCTGTGTGACCTTGGTCAAGTGATTTTACCCCTCTGAACCTCCAGTTTCCTCATCTACATAAGTACAAGGATACCAATTTTCTCGCTGTGGGTTTGAGAGGCTTAAATGAATTAATGCCTGTCTGGCTATTATTATTGTTATTGTTACCATGATTATTACTGATAATGTCCATAATTGTAGTTACTATGTTTTGTTTCTCAGAGACCTTTCTTTGTGGGAGGTCACTGTGAAGGGCTATTTGGAACCTCTGCATTTGTCCTGCAACCCACAGTCTCAGACCGACATGCACTAGAACCATTGTTCAGTTAAAACCTATCCTAGGCTGAAGCCTTTGCCATGGGACTGGGCCTCTCTAGAAAACTCTTTTGGCTTAGTGGCTGTAATGGTTTGAATGGTGATCTCCCAAAACATATGTCCATGTCCTAATCCCCAAGAACCTGTGAATGTGACCTTATTTGGAAAAAGGGTCTTAGCAGATATAAATTAACTGAAAGATCTCCAGATGAGATCATCTTGGACTCCTGGGTGGGCCCTAAGTCCAATGACAGGTGTCCTTAAATCCAAGTGAGGCAGAGATTGGTAGACAGAAGAGAGGACACACAGAAACACACAGGGGGAGGCCATGTGAAGATGGAGGCAGAGATGGGAGTTGTGTTATCATAGGCC
The DNA here is from genome assembly GCF_040939455.1 of Microcebus murinus. Lineage (NCBI taxonomy): Eukaryota > Metazoa > Chordata > Mammalia > Primates > Cheirogaleidae > Microcebus > Microcebus murinus. Next base: position 10,785,072 of record NC_134125.1, on the reverse strand, counting down.
AGGGGACACCAGGACCCACCAGAAGCTGGAAGAGACAGGAAGCAGCCCCTACTAGAACCTTCAGTGCGGTGTGGCCCTGATGAAACCTTGATCTTGGACTTGTGGCCTCCAGAACTAAGAGAATGAATGAATTCCTGTTACTGCTATGGCAGTCCTGGGAAATTAAGGTAGTGGTCTTACCAGGAGCATTATTGCAAGTGCAATCCAGGGGAAGGGGTCCTGAATTAAAGGCCAGGAGCCCTGAGTTCTAGGTCTGGGTCTGTCATTAACTTGTGAGTAATCTCTCATAACTCAGTTTTCCTCTCGAGACCTCAGCGTCTCCATCTGTGAAATGAAGAGCTGGCTAAGTCATGGGTGGTAAGCTCTTCCCAGCCAGACAAGATGTGCAAGTGGGTAAAGTGGGCCTGGGCTGGTAGCATATGAGGAAGAAATGGTACCTGGGAAGAAATGGCACATGCCCCTCCAAAGGGCACGGCCATCACTCAACTCCCACAAATTGTTGCCAGACAGGATTTCCGGCCCAATATTGCTAGAGCTGCTTGTTTTCCAAAAGAAAAATTTAGATTTTTATATAAAATCAGATTTTTGAACATCTGCACCAGATTCAGATTTCTTACAAGCATTACATGGGCCAAACAAAGCAATCATGATGGCCAAAAGTGACCTCTAATCTAGTTGATCTTTGAGGTCTCTCTCCAGCCTCCCATGCTATGCTTTTCTGACTTATGGGAATACCCATGGGTCCCAGAGCCCTGTCCTTGGCCAGCCTGGGTTGGTAGCCTGGGGAGGGACGGAGGGGGAACTCACTTGCCTGCTGGATCTGGGCAGGACACACTGGAGGAAGAAAACCCAAGCAGCGTGGTCCACAAATGCTCAGTTTGGTTCATTTTAACCTTCCTTGTGAGCCACTGGGGTTTAGGAGCAGGCTCGATTTTTATGTGCAAAGCTTAAGCTCACTAGTCAGCCTGGGCTCCATGGTGCCCCATAAATCATAGGCTGCTTTTATTATTAATAATAAAATCCAGCTGATGCTAGAAGTGCTAAGGAAATGTGCCATGGGAGAAGGCAAGGCTTGGAAGTAGAAGACGACTTGTCTCACACCCACGAGCAAATGGTTTGAGAACTCGATGTTTTCCTTTGGAATACAGGCTTATGTTCATTTTCACCCAATGTGTGTTTGTGCAATACCTACTATGTGTTAGTGCTGAAGACTCAACACTGCGTAAGGCCAACGCCTTCTTACTATCCTGGAGTTGAGTCTATGAGGATGGGGGGGGGTGGTAATTAGGTAAGGAATTCCTCAAAGCACGAAAAAGACACTAATAGGATTAATAGGGTTTATGGGAAATCCATGGGAGGGGTCAAAAATTTATTCCCGGCGGGACTGACATTTCAGCTCTCAAAAGCAGGATGCATACAAAGGCGACCGTGCAAAGAGCTGGGCAAACAACATGCGAGGAGCAAGGGCCATCGCCCGCTGAGGACAGTGGGTCCAGAACACGGCTCCTGTACTGAAGGACCAGTGATGCTGTCTGGTTCCCATCTGAAAAATGAGAGGCCTGGACCGAACAATCTCTCAGGCCCTTCGAGTGCTGTAAGCTCATGAATCTTGGGTGACAAACTGAAATTGAGATGGATTGGGACATTCCACAGCACCTGTTTGGCCTTTGTCAGTCTGAATAATAATTTAAAAGGCGACTCTGGAAGCTGTTGAGGGTGGAACAAGACGTTTCCAGCTGCTGGTTTCATCTCCATGAATATGGGTGGCACCAACCCAGGCACCCCTATGTATAGGTAGAGATGTGGCACCAGGTTAGAAGACTTCCACTTTCTAACAGTGACGGTCATGAGATGGTTATAGTTTATCATGTGCCAACCACATGCATTCATCATGTGCCTAGCAAATGTCCTTCAAGCATCTATTCAGTCCCAAGCCCTGTGCTAGGTTTTGGGAATACACTGGGACGTGTGACAGGCAGATGTCAAACTGACAGAGCTCAGGGAAGCCACCAAATGAGCCAGAAAATATTGCAAGGGATGAGATACTGAAACTAAATGAGTTTGAGGCTAATAAAGGGGGAGACAGAGGAGAGGGAGAGAAGAGGAGGAGAGAGGAAGGAAGGGAAGGGAAGACTAAGAGAAGGAGAACAGAGGAGAAAAGAATTCAACCAAGAATGGTACTTGAGGTTATGCAGTCATGCCGACCTTGCAAAGATAACCTTGAGCCCTGCTTAGAGAGTGGATTGTGGTGTAAGGTGAGTAGGGAAGCAGAAAGACGAGGCAGGAGTCTTGACGTTGTCCAGAATGGGGCTGATGGTGGCATGGTAGCAGTGGAGATGGGACAGGTAGTCATTTTCAGGACATATTGTGGAGATCTAGCTGACACAGTTTGCTGATGGATTGGCTGCAGGTGACCAGGGGAACTGGAGGAATGAAAGGAGAGGCATCAAAAACCTCCCATGTTTTGGGCTTGCTTGATCCAATGGATCCTCATATTTCATATTTAATCCTCACGAATTAATACCAGTTTTATGATTGAGGAAACTGAGGCATCTCTAAGGGACAGAACTGGGGCTCAAACCAGGTCTATTTGCCACCAGAAGCCTCTCTGCATGGTTTACTTTTTCTCCTAGTTTGCATCTCTCCGTTCCTCCCTCGGAGACTAGCTTGCCACCCAGGATCCGGCCCTTTTCCCCTTGCTTTGGGTGAGAGACCCGGTTGGTGTAGCTCAGTCGGGTAACCCCTGAAATGTCAGATCCCGTCAGTCCTCCCGAGGCAGAGATCAGCAGGGCAGAAAGTGCCTCTGGAACCCGCTCTGGGAAGTGTCTCACCAACCCTTTGAATGCTACCCGGGATCTCTGTGCCCCCCTGCTCCTCCGATGGCTTCTAGCTTTCCACTTGTGACAGCTCCGGTGATCTCCTGTGACAGGGGGAATATGCAGCCACAGGGATGCAGCTCTGTGCCCGGGAAATGTCACCTCCGATTGATGTCACAGAGGAGAGAGAAGCAATTAAGGCGCCAGCCCCTTCTTGAAGCTCCAGCCCCAGGCAAACCGGGGCGGGGAGGGGTGGAGAGGGAGATGGAGGAGGAAGGAACAGGGAAGGGGTGGCAGCAGGGAAAGGGTTGAATGCAGGGCAAGTCAGGGAAAGGTGCACATTTTCTAGCACAGAGCACTGTAAGTGTTTGTTGAATGAAAAAATGAACATTGTAGTGGATGCTGTGATGTGTCACCCAAAGGCCCCTCTTCAGAACCACAGGACTCACTCTGCCAACTCCAGAGAGTATTAGATGCCTGTGGCTCTGTGGGCACTGCCCTTGACTGGAGGGAGCTGCTTACCCTCTCTCCGGGAAAAGGCTACATCCAGGGAATGGTTGATATAGATGTACAAAGACCCAACCCCTTGGCCTTGATTCAGACCAGCTGTAATGGGTCATCCCAGCTCCTGCGTTCCCTGTAGGATTGACTGAGACCTTTGGAGAGTTCATCACTGCGTCCTGCTTCCCTCGCTCCCTTTGCAGGTATGACTCCTGCAGACGCTTCCCAGCGAAACTCCTGCATGCAGATCTTTCCCTGGGAGAACCCGCCCTAAGGCGAGCACTTCACAGGGAGGATTAGAGTTATGGCTAGTCATGGTGTCCACTGATATTCACCACCCCTCCCTCCAACTTGTACGAGAGAGATACTTTCTAGATTAAACCCTGGGCTCTCCTTTATTGAAGAGAATCTGGATAATGGGTGAAACAGAGAAAAAATTTGAAGTCACAGAGGCTTTTAAAACTATGTAACAGAAACCCCCAAGTTTAGGTAAGAAAAAAAGACAAAATCCATGAAGGTGGGGAGTTTCTGGGATTGAATTTGAAAATGGGAGAGAGGAGCTTTTCCAGGTGTAGCTAACATCTGGGTGCAGGATATCAAGAGAGGAAGGAATGAGGACCTCGTTTTAAAGGTGTTTACTGTACATGCACGACTCACCATCTCCTCCTCCCTCTAGGCTTGCTTGAGTGAATGCGTGGAGATTTGGAATTGTGTTAATTTGATTGCTGACTTTAGAGACTGGGCCACGTGGGATTATGAGTTTATCTGGGTTATAAGTACGACTGAGTGCAAAGCATGATAAGATGACAGTGAAGGAAGAGAGGATAAACACAATTTATCAGGAGGGATAAAAGAGAGAAGGATAATATCCCTATGGCTTGGAGAAAAGCCAAATGGAATAAAGAGAAAGAGGATGGCGTTAGCGTGTGAAAGGTGTATTCCTCACAGTATTGGGCATGCTGGCCAAATTGCTGACCATCCAATATACTTCTGTCATTGTAACTCCCCTGCCTATAGCTCCCCGTGAGGGGAGCAGACATGGGCTGGTCTTTGCATGGCGGTTGGTTGGCACTAATTGGTTAAAGGGTGGAGTATTAGGAGAAGGTCCAGCAACTATAACACAGGGTCAAATAATAGTGACCTAAGAAAACTGTGAAGTTTGTTTCTCTCTTTTGTAACAGACCAAGCTTAGGCAGGCCAATCGCATGTCTTCCCGCGGTGACGGAGTCCCAGTCCCAAGCTGCTTCTGTCTTACGTGTCTGTGTTAGCGCTTGGCGTTGTCTTGTGGTCTAAGATGGCTGCCTCCCTCCCCGCCATCGAGTCTGCATTCTGCACTATGGGATGGGAGAAAGGAGGCTTAGAAGGCAGGCTCTTCCGTTTTAGGACATGGGTGATCACCTCTTTTGACTTCCCCTTGACCAGAACCTAGCCACATGGCCATGACTTAAATTCAAAGGAAGGTGAAAAGAACACAGTTTCTACATAGGTGGCCACATGTCCAGTTAAAAATTGATGGGTTCTGTCACTAAAGAAAAAGGGGTGGATGGCTACTGAGGGGTAACTGATAGTCTTCCATTTATATGCACATCTGATCATTGGTGATCCGAACATAGGGTTGGCTCGGGGTTGATGGAGCAGCCTGTAGCAAAAATGGCTTGTTGCAGATAAATTTGGATGTGGACTGGGAAGAGCACTGGGAGGTTGGGGAAGGAAAGAGAATGGAGTGGGCAGGTTATAAGGGAGGAAAAGGTAGAGGGAGTGGTCAGTTCTTGAGCTGTGAAATCCCTTTCAGTTCTCACTTCTGATTGTAAGTATTGTTACATACCAGTTAGGAAGCTTTTGGTTGGGAATCACAGAAATCTCCCACTCAAACTTAGGCAGTAATTAAAGTTGTAAAGTCGTGTCACAAGAGTCCAAGGTAGGGTATACTCCGGGCATGGATTGGTGAGCAGTTCAATGACATCTCCAGTGACTCAGGGTCATTCTTTACTCCGTCTTCATTTGTGGCTATATCCTCAGGGTTGCTGGTACTATACCTGGTCACAACATGGCAACCCACAGATAGAATGCAATGGGCTTTTTTGATCACACCTGGAATTAGCAATTGAGAGGAACTATTCTACACTCACATGCACAAAAAGCCCTTCCCACCAATCAGATTGGACCAGCTTAGATAATATGTGCCTCCTAGACTAATAAAAGATGCTTGTTGACTTAGACTAAGCAGCTACCACCTCTGGAGGTGGGAATGGAGTGGATACCTTGATCACATCAGGGCTCTGTTAGGTTTCAGTCATAAACCTGAAGTGACCATTCACCTTACAAAAAACCCTCTTATTTTTAAGGTAGCCTCAGAGTGCTTCATCCTTGTGACTCAGAGTGACTAATTTTATGCACCAACAAAGACTCAAGTGCAAAATGCTCCAAAACTGCTGAGGGAGGAAGGGAAAAAAGGATGAAAGGACAGATGTGGCCATACATGCTAATGAGTTCCAAAATGCCAAGGGAAGAAGCCATTGGCAGTGAGCTCCAAGGTCATACGGGACAATTTGCGTGAGGGAGAAAAGACACGGCTCTGAGTCATGGAGAGCCACTTCAGAGGAAATCCAGCGGCACCCAGGAATGCCATAGCCAACTTTCAGGTTAGACATAAGAAAGGGGGTAGAGAGTTCCTACTGAGCACGGCCACAGGCGCTATGACCAGGGCAACAATTTGCCATATTGAAAATGAGCATCTAGTTGATTCTCCCATTGATGGCTACATCCAGGATGGCAAATAGGTACTGTTCAGAAGGCCACCCTGATCCCTGATTGGTAGCAGCCCTTGGAGGACATCTTGAGAATGACTTAGAACATTGACTAGTTGACATCTCTGAGCTCCTTAGTCTTATTCCAGAACTTACTTTCTTACTTTCACCCTCTACCTTTGAAAAGCTTTTCCTTTGCAGTTTGGAGATCACTTCCCTTTCGTATGAGTCTTTCTGAAGATCAGCTAAATATGTTCCTATTCTTCTAAGAAGCAGCATGTCAGAAGGACAGAGAATAGTCTCTGGAGTTGTTGTAGACCTGGCTTTGAACCCCAGGCTCCTCACTCAACCAGCTGAGTGACTCAAAGACATGATTTCTCTTTTCTGAGCCTCAGTTTACCTATGTGTGAAATGGACAGAATGATATCTACTGTGATGGATGATCTGAGGATCAGATTTAGTAGATATAACAGATTCAGGATGGCGCTCACCCTGAATTTTGGAGGAAATCTTTAAGAGTTTCCCCTGCCCTGGTTTCTCCAGCCCCCAAGATCACAGTCCCCGACTTGTGCTCTTACAATTTCCTTTTATTCATTCATAACTTAGTGTTCAGTTGTGCTGGAGAATAACATTGTCCTTACTTTGATGTTCAGATGCAAGTGCAAAGGTTGAGCTAACCCTTCTTGACATTCCCAAGTTCAATTTTGCTCTTCACTTTGGGTCGTTTTCAGCTAGGTACTCGGGACTTTGCACCGTCCTCTTTTAAAACGGTGCATGTCTGCACACGAAGAATGAATTCATGGCCCTTCAAGGGCAGATCTAGGCATTGACATCTACGAATTTATAATTTCTTTTTGATCAAGCCAGAGCTGGCAAGGAGTAAAGAAAGTGGAGAGAGCAAGAGGGTCACTTGAAATTGCTATCCTTTTCAGATTTTATACTCCCATCTGGATTCTCCTGCTGAGAAGCAGGCTGGACACTTGGGCCTGGAAACCCATGCCAGACAGCTAACTAAGTCCTAGAAGTCAGCTCCTGATGGTATTTGGAAACCTTGGGCCTCTCTGGGCCAAGGGTTTAGTGCCAAGAGTAATTGTGATTTACACCCTTAACCCCTTTGGGTGCAAAATGGTTTTGATTATATGCATACCATGTTTATTAAGCCTTGCACAAGGCAGGCTGGGGGCTTGGCTGTTTTGCCATAAAAGAGAGGGAGATTTACACGGCTTCCTGCAGGATTCATTTAATCTCTTGGGGATTTACTGACCTTCAATTAGAACTGTTAAGTACTGTTTACACGGTCCCTAATTCATACAAGACCAATGTAAGGTTGAATTTTGCTTTCATTAAGGACCTATGAATCAAGAAAATAAAAAATAATAAAAAGTCTTTGCCAAGCAAGATGTGATTTGGGCATTACAACAAAAAAAAATCAAAAAATGAAAAGCCACTAGGACTTGAAAGCCTTATTTTATCATCATTCAGGAGTGGCTTGGTGGTAAAGACTTTGATAGATTTTTAGGATGGGTTTAAAACAAACAAACAAAAAATCCATCTGATCTGAAGTTGTTTGGATGAGGATTAGCCTTGCAGTTTTAAAACGTTTCTTACAGAGATCTGGGAAGAGAGAGCCCGTTGAATTCTTGTCTCTGGTTGAGAATTGGGATTCTCTTTTCTTCACTAGAAAGAAGAGGGCCTTGCATTCTTTACCAGGTCTGATCGTGAGCATAGAAATTTCCTTTAGCTGTGTCTTAAAACTGAGGTATGTGGAATCCCGGTGAGTGTATGTAGAGTGTCAGGACCCCTAAATCATGAGACATGACCCATGTGTATTAGTCAAGGATTTAGGGGAAAACACACACTTTTTTAAATGCTGAAAAAAAATACAACAGTATTGGATCAGAAGTCACAAATTCATGCTTGCAGTGAACAGGCAAGTGTGAGAATGAGTGTGTCGGTCTGGGTTGGGAACTGCAATCAAATGAGAAACTCACGTCCCATCTAAAGAGGTACCTACTACTGAGCTACAGGCCCACAAAAGACTATTGGATAAAACTGTTAGAAAGTGGTCACTTTTACTCTTGGATTTGGGACTTGTTTCTGAAGTATAGCCCTGTGCAAATCATTCAGAGCCACAGCCCTCTGCTGGGAGAAGTCATTTAAAACCCTTTGACACATTATGGGCATTGCTTCCAGTTTCTGCCTTGGAAACAGAATGCTTAAGCTATGACAGCCTAGAGTTGTGTAACACGAATTCAACCACAGGAAAGTGTGATAATACCAATAGTCACAGCCAACAATGATTAGTGTCACCAGATGTGCTAACTGTCTTGTCTGCATCATTTCACCGAATGCCCCCAACTGCCCTGTATTGTGGTAGTTTTATTGACCTTGTTTGACAGATGAGGAAACTGAGGCTCAGTAAGGTGAAGTCACTTGCTCGGATCACGTGGCCAGGATGCAGTAAACCAAGTCTCGCACTCAGTGCTGCAGCCCAGAGCTTGTCCTGCTGGCCATCATGAAATGTCGTGCAGAGGCTGGGGTGGAAGTCCAGGGCTTCCCTTTGTTGTACATCTTGGTCTCAATTTGGAGTGAAAACTGGGAGTAGATTGTCATACCTTCACACAAACTGCTACCTGTTGGTGTCTCCTCCTGTGGAATAAGTTATTCCCCTAAAAGATGAGGAATTTGGGGACCAGTAGTGAAGATGAAGCCAGGTGAATCACAACAGCATTTTCTACATCCTGAGGTCCAGTGGAGAGACTGACATGGGTGTCCTTGTCCAATCTTCCAAAGAACAGGAGAATTTCAACACTGGTTGAAATGATGAGATTGGTCAATAGTCACTTGGGTGACCTTGTGATGAGTTAAGCTTTTATTATTATTATGGTAAAAAAACATAACATGAAATGTAACCTCTTAACAAATTTTTAAGTGTACAGTGTAGTATTGTTAACGAATGTACATTGTTACATGGCAGATCTCTAGAACTTCTTCATCTTGCATAACTGAAACCCTTTCAACAACTCCACATTTCCTCCTCCTCACAGCCCCTGGCACCCACCATTCTACTTTCTGTTTCTATGAGTGGGACTATTTTAGATACCTCATATTAGTGGAAACATGAGGTATTTGTCATTCTGTGCCCGGCTTATTCACTTAGCATAATATCCTCAAGGTTCATTTATGTTGTAGCATACAGGAGGACTGCCTTCTTTTTAATGGCTGTATATATATGATACACTTTGTGTCCATCCATCAGTGGACGTTTAGATTGTGTTCACCTCTTGTCTATTGTGAATAATACTGAAAATACCCTCTCCACTGCTTCTTATTTTCTATTGTGTGTGTTTTTTGTTAAATGATAATGGCCATGTTAATAGGTATGAGGTGATGATACCGTATTGTGGTTGTAATTTGCATTTCCCAGATAATTAGTGATGAACATAATTTCATATGCATATTGGTCATTTATATGTCATCTTTGGCAAAATGTGTATTCAGGTCCTTTGCCCATTTTTTCATTGGATTTTTTTTTCTGCTGTTGGGTTGTAGGAGTTCTTTATATAGTTTGGATATTAACCACCTATCAGGTATATGATTTGCAATTTTTCTCCCATTCTATAGGTTGCTTTTTCACTTTGTTGATTGTTTCCTTTGCTGTACAGAAGCTTTTTAATTTGATGGAGTTCCTCTCATCTATTTTTGGTTTTGTTGCCTGTGCTTTTAGAGTCACATTCAAGAAATCATTGCTAATGAGCTTAGCTCTTGGCCTGATGAATTCCAGAGAGTTTTTGATAGGGAAGCTCCCGTATTCTGCTCCTAGTGGCTTACGGTCTCTGTCTTAGGTTGGGTTTTTCCAGCAGCAACGAGGATTTGGGGACATGTTGTTTAGTTGGGAAGTGGTTCCAGAAAGCACTGGGAGGGGCAGTAAGACAGTAAGAAAGTGAAAAGAGTATTAATAAGCAAGTCACCACTCTGGGCAATTGGAACTCTATTCCACTGATATAGGACTGTCAGATAAAATATAAGATATCAGCTAAATTTGAATTTAAATAAAAAAGTAATTTTTTTCATGTAAATGTGCCCCACATATTGCATAGGACATACATATATTAAAAATTCATTTTTTTGTCTTTAATTTTAACTGGTTTGCTGTGTTTTCATTTGCTTAATTTAACAATTCTACCCTATGGGCTTTTGGGAGATGGTATAGAACATACTTCAGAGTGCCCCATCTGAGAGGCAGGGAAACAGGAGCATTTATTCTCTAACTTACATTTGTCATTGGTTGAGGAATACTCCTGGGTTCAACTCTCTGGCACTTCTCTCCTGCCCTGCACAAGGCTGAGCTAGCTTCTTTGGACAGAGAAAGCCCCAGACAGGAGGACCTAGGTGCCTGCACCCCCAGGACTATGGTGAGGGGAATCATTTAGGGTGAAAAATTTGAGGAGGAGCTCACAACTGGGGTCGTGAAAGTCCACGATCAACATTGTTCTCTGTGTCCCTGGCTTGCAGTACGATGTCATAAGCAAGTGTGGTCATAGGTAAATGGTGAAGGGTATGGATGAGACACCCCAGCATCCACTGTAGTCTTTCACGAGCCTGCAGACAAGGATCACAGGATAAAGGATGCCAGGGAGGAAATTCTGTCACCTTCTCAGAGTTTCAAAGATTTTCCTATAGCTTTATAAGCTTTATAAAGCTTTTCCCAAACTTTATAAAGCCCCTCCTGTTTTATACACGACAAGGAGGACACTCTGGCCCATCTCAGTGGGTTCCCTGGTCTCACTACTTACTTATTCATTCTTCATTCATGTTAGCTTTCCATGGTCCTGTGCTATTCAGCATATCACATCTTTTCTGTAATAATAATTTCATGATTGTCTAGTCCAGGAAGTAGGACTCTTAGCTCCTTGGCGGTGCCTGTTTTTCTTGGGAGAGATGGTACAGATGAAATCATTCTGAACTGATAGGAAGGAGGTGAAGAAGGAAGGCTTGCCTGACCTCCGTGACCAGAGATTCTCTTTGTCTGACCTTGTCTAATGACAACACAGTGCATGGGGACAGGAAACAAAGTTCTCCCCCTTCCTTTCCTTTCTCCCATCCTGTTGTCCACACATTAATGTGTGTTAAGGGTCTTCTCAGTTCTGGATGCTACACTTGGTCATTTTATCTATATCAGAGGTGTCAGCCTATTTTAGGCAACAAAGTGTTTTTAATGGCCTGTTTTCAATTCCCAGGAGAAGGTGTAGTTTTCCTTGGGTAGGTTTTCTAACGTTCTACACTGTCAACAAATTCTACATGTTATTTAAAGTCCTCCTATAATTTACATATCTTAAGTGCAAATGAATGATCCTTTGATCTGTGTAGTATAGTGGTTTTGAGCATGAATTTTAGACTCAGAAATGGGTGTGAATCCTGCCCCCCATACTTGCTTAGTGTGAGATTCAGGAACTGGGCGGATCACTTATGTTTCATGCTGGCAGAGCAGGGATGAGAAGAATAATTACTGTATGAGGTAGCATGTGATTCAGGAGATGCTAAGTCATGCTATAGTAATGACCAATCCCTGAATCTCAATGGCTTAAAAGAACCCAGGGTTGTTTCTTACTCATGCCACATGTTCTTTGCATGTCAGCAGGGACCTCTTCTCTGTCGTGCTTACTCTGGAACTAAGAGCAACATTCACAAAAACAGAAGATAGTTCAAGATAAATTGGATTAAGGAATTTAATAGACACCTACTTTATTGACCTGGTGGTGAGTTTAGCTCATCTGGAGATAATTCCAATGGAATTTGCAAGGTCCATTGTCAATAGCTGAAGATTATTATTTTAGAGTAAGTAACCCTCAAAACAACTGGAATTTGAGTGCAAGAACTTTTAGAAGTTATCCCACCAGGGAATACTGGTAGGAAAGTGAGAAAATGAGAGAGGAAGGGGAAGGAGCCAGTGGTGGGGTATGTTAGTGGGCAAGTATGGCTCTCTGGACAACAGTAGCTCAGTCGTGACCAGGGGCCCACTAACTGGAGTGGCACTTGCCACAGGGACAAGGAAAAGATCACGTGTGTCAGGGTCACACACCAGCAATTAAATGCTCTAGTAAGGCAGCCACAGGCATAATTTTCTCCCACTCTCTGTTAGCCAGAATTAGTCCCGTGGCCCAATCCAAATGCAAGGGACATGGTAGTGCAATGGCTTTAAGGGCAGAAGGAGAACCAGCCGCAGAGTTGAGCAGCATTTAAATCTATCACAAGTAGTTGTGGGGATTCAGTGAGATAATCCGTGCAAAGCACACAGCGCAGAATCTGGTGTATAGTGATTGCACAGTAAATGTTAGCTGCTGTTTTGATTATGATGGTGTGTGCCCCACTGGATTATGAACAATTTAAGGGGAAGAACCTTCTCTTATTTCTAATAATACTAATATTGATTATTGAATACTTTCTACTTGCCGGGTATTTTGCCAAACAGCATCCTTACAACCACCCCATGGGGTAGGTAACTAGTATTTTCAGTCCTGTTTTACGGATGGGGAAACCAAGTCTCAGGTTAAGTCTTCTACTCAGGCTCATGTGGCAAGCAGGTGGCAGAGCAAGAATTTAAACCACGCCAAAGCCCATGCATTTGTCATCACGTTATAGCGCCCCCTTTCTGTACCACCTGCACTTAGCATCAAGTTTCAAACACAGGAAAGGCTCCAGGAATATTTGCAGAACTGATTGGAATGATGTTTTTTCTGACCTTGTAAGTGCATCAGAGACCTTCTAGCTTCTCCTTCCTCTAGTGTGACTTCTCTCCCAAGACGGCAACATGCCCAGTCTTTACACACAGTTGGCAAAAAAAAAACCTTTCTCTTGCCATTTAATTACTGTATGCAATTCCAAGATTTGGCATTCCTCATCACCCAGCTGCCCCTGGAATCCTCCTCTTTTCCTGGTCAAATCAAGAGATTTCTCTGATGCCCTAGGTATAATGCCAGGGCACATTTATAAGTACCGTGACTCTTCTTGATGTAAAATGTGGGCACTAATTCCGGAAATGTCCCAGGCTATTGGAACAATCTCCTTAAAGTTGTAAGTGCTTACTAACACCTAGAATTGCTACTCTCTTAGGGTTCTGATCTTTTGCCTATCCTAGCAATCTTAAAAAAAGTTGGAATTTCATTTTGGGGGCCATCTGGGAATTTAACCGCTTCTCCTTCCCTTTATTCAGTTGAAGGCTGAAAATATCAGCTGGTTCTTATCTAACTCCTTGTCTATTAACATTATGTTCTGAGGAAAGCCCCCTCCCACTCTGCAAGTTTTTTAAACTTTTTTCTTGGGCGGGGGTGGACATGGTAGACAAATAAAAATAATTCTGAGGTTATCTGAGAGCTGACATTCCATACAATAGCAATAGGAATGTTTTCCAAATTTAAAACTCTGATGGAGGAAGTGGGTTACAATAGGAGTAACCTCTGACCCTGACCAGTCATAATGGTTTCCTGGATTCAGAGATATTATGGGCTGGAGCCAAGGGTTCCAACAGAGAGAGCACAAGATGTGTTAAACTTAGAATACAATGTGTGAGTTCCGGGTGGGGGTGTTCGAGGACCATCTTTTTTCTTTCCGGTAAAAAGGATTCCTTTCCAAAAAAAGGATCTAGAGCTTTCTCACTGTCAGGCCAGTACCTGTGTATTTATTTGTTCTGCTGCTAATTTGAACAGGAATTGTGTATTTCTTGAAATCTCCATGAATCTGAAAGTCTTCGCTCTAAGGACCATTTCTGTTTATCTCCCAAATATTTATTGAGTGACTACTGTGTGCCAGGTTTGGTTCTAGATGCTGAGATACAGCAATAAAAGAAAATCAGCCGACAAGCCCATTCTTTGTGAAGCTTCTTTCTGTATATAAATAGCACCATTCCTCAATTTCGGCATTTCTGACATTTTGCACCAGAGAATTCTTTGCCGTGAGGGGCTATCTTGTGCATTGTAGGATGTTTAGCAGCATCTCTGGCCTCTACCCAGAAGATGCCAGTAAGGCAAATTGCCCCCTAGACATTTAACAATGTCTAGAGATACTGTTCTGTAGGTACAAGAACAGTTGTTCTATAAGGAAAACAGTTCCATGGGGAGGGAGACAGACCATAAACTATGAACTAATAAATAGGTAAATTATACAGTTTGTTGGAGATCAGTAAATATATGGAATAGGTTAAGGAGAGTTGAGTCTCGGCAGTGGGGCGGGGATGGGAGATGGTCATGATTTGAATGACGTGGTTAGGAAAGTCCTTATTGAGAAGGCGATATTTGACAAAGACTTGAAGGGGGTAAGGAAGTGAGCCATATGGCCATGAAGGAAGAACATTCTAGAAGGAGACAACAGCCAGTGCAAATGCCCTGAGCATAAACTGTGGTCTCAGACCTGCCAGATGATCAGTATGGCCAGGGTGGAGGGAACCAGAGGAGCGTGCTCAGAGGGGCGGTGGAGAGATAAAGGGAGGAAGTGTTCAGACTATGCGGCGTGGATGGCCTTTGTCGTCATTGTCAAGGCTTAGCTTTTGTCGGGGAGGAAAGAAAATCATTGTCCAATTCTGAACAGAGGCATGATATGATCTGCCTTATGTTTTAACGGGACTACTCTGGCTGCCGCTGCCTTGAGAACAGACGTAAGTGGGGATAAGGGCAAAAGCAGGGCAATAGCTACTCAAACTTTGACTTCCAGCAAGCAGAGGGCCTGGTTGAATGTCTGTAGGTTTCTGTAGACATCATCACCCCTGCCCATAAAGATGCAAACACAGCAGTCAGCTTGCCGCTGCCCCAGCATGGTGGACCTTCAAGAGAAATTGAGGTTGAATTTGCCTTATTTTCCCTATTACTATTTGTTGTTAGACTTTGTTGCAGGTAATATCCTGATTTTCATTTTGCAAACAAGGTGTTTATAGGTGGGAGACCGGATGCCCAGGTAGTTATAATAATTAGCTTATTTTTCTATCATGCATTACTAACAGTGACCCAGCACTTATTATATGCCAGATGCTCTGCTAAGTTCTTATTATTCATTATTTCACTTAATTCTGGCAACATCTCTACAAGGTGGGCACTCATCTCGTCATTTCTCCCATAGTCCAGACGAGGAGACAGGGTTACAGCATTTGAGTGACTTCTCCAAAGTTTCAGAGCCTTTAAACGTCATCGATTGGTGTGGGACAGGGATGAATAGCCAGCTGTTATGGAAGGTGGAGGCTTCATGGTGGCCAAGGGTACCACCCCCAGGTTCATAGCCATCCCCTCCCTCTCCCGGGACTCCTCAGAGAGACACTAGAGTGGGGTGACCCAGAGGAATGTGAAAAACCCCTCTCTCTCAACTCTAAACCTTGTCCGCCAGAACCTGGGATGGGGAGCTGCAGGTGGGAGGTGGATTAGAACGAATCCCCACCTTTCATGGTTGGGGATGGAGACATTAGAGCCGTTAATAATGTAGGCGCTTGAATCCAAAAACCCAGGTTCAAATCCCACTTCCACCAGGTAGGAGCTCTGTGATCTGAGTCGGATACTTCACCTCTCTCGTTTCTTTGTCTCTAAGGTGGGAATAATCATTGCACAGATGCTGTTGGTGCCCC
The DNA here is from genome assembly GCF_040939455.1 of Microcebus murinus. Taxonomy (NCBI): domain Eukaryota; kingdom Metazoa; phylum Chordata; class Mammalia; order Primates; family Cheirogaleidae; genus Microcebus; species Microcebus murinus. Next base: position 10,769,404 of record NC_134125.1, on the reverse strand, counting down.
ACCCATGTCCCTTTGCCCTCTAACCTCCCAGGCCACCTAGGCTTAGGTGGATGCTTCTCAACATGCTGCATTTGGTCCCTCTGCCCAAGGTCTTTCTCTGGCTGCACATGTGTGCTCACCCCGGGACAGGACAGAGCAGAAGTATCGGAGAGTTGATGCCCCCAGAGCAACCTTGACCACTGAGGAATGAGGTGCGGTGAACGCCCCTTATTTACCCACCACTTGTCCTCACTGGGCCAACTCTGTGTCCTCACAGCCTCTTAGGGATCACAGCAGGATTGTGCCTCATTTACCTGCCACAGTCACTGCTCACTGTGGCCCCTTTATCTCTACTTCCCTCCCCGCCTCTCGTTCCCTCCCCATGCTTCCGGGGATCACCCCCGAAATAAACTGGCATCCGGAGCCTCGTCTCAGGATCTGTTTGGGGGAGGAAACCTGTTCAAGACGCATAGTAATAATCTCTTTGAAACTGCTGTGATGGTTATGATACAGTGAAGGAAAAGTATTGAGCATATTGCCAGAAAAAAAAATATATATATATATGTGTGTGTGTGTGTTATATAATATATATTGTGCGTGTGTGTGTATATATGTAGAGAGAGAAAAAACACTGGAGAAAATGGCAGTGATGATGATGATGATGGCAATAAGTGGAGGAGGAGGAAAAGGAGGAATAAGGGGGAGAGGATGAGGAGAAGAGGAAGAGGTAGAGGAGGAGGAGGAAGGAGAGAAGAAAGAGGAGAAGGGAGGGAGGAGAAGGAGGAGAAAGAAGAAAAGGAGAATAACAATAGTGGGTGGTGATGATGATGAAGAGGAGGGTGAGAAGGGTGAGGAGGAGGGGGAGGAAGGTGCTGTCCATGATGGCATGAAGGCCCAGAAGGGCAGAGGTCAGTGCCTAATTGTGGGGTACCAGGGTGTGGGCTGCTCGGCCAGCTGCTCAGCCTGATCCCTGATGAAGCCACTTCTCTTCACCTCTCCTCCTGGCGCCAGAGCTCCTGGTGACTCCTCCCAGTGGCCAATGCTCTCTAGGAGACAGCCTGTCCCCTCTGCTCCTGTCAAGTCAGTGCTCACCAAACACCAGTTCTGTTACAAGACTTGGCAGGAGGGACCAAGATTATAAAATCCTGTCTTGTCCAAGCTACTTCTCCATCATGTGGAGCACCACATCTCCTCCTATCCGCAAAGGTGGTTCTTGCCATTTTCCTCTTAGATTTCCACTAGAATTCTGTCCTTGGACAACTGGACATGCCACTTCGGTACAAGTCCAAATGTGCTGTCTCAAGACTGTCACTCACCTTCCTGGATAAGGGGTGGCTTGCTTCATGTCATGCTCATTCACTCCAGAACACCCTGCTCTTAGATCAGTAAGAGCTGTAAGTTTCCAGGTCAACAAATGCCGTTGTGAGTTTCCACTGCAGAAACTTGCTGAATTCAACAATATTGCTTCCCTGGCCACTAGTGAAGGGATTAAAGTTAACTCTTTAGCAGGATGAATTGAGAAATGTTAACATTTGGATTTTGAGCTCCAGAAGGCCAGAGCTGGGAAGTGGTCATCTCTTCCAACCCTCCTTCATTTGACAGGAGGGAAACTGAGGCACTGAGAGGTTACTACCATCAGATGTTTCACCGCTAGAGGGTAATACAGCCCAGATAAAACTCACTTCTCTGGGCTCTCAATTGCATTTATTTTTTTTCTCTATTATTACTCACCTCTTTTAAATCAAGTCATCAAAAACACACTAGGAACATCTTTTGGTCAAGGACAAATCTTTTTGTGAGCAGTTGCTTCCTCGTTTGCCCTTTCAGAAGTCTTGAATTTCATTTATCAGGTTTTAAAATAATCAGAACAACCCTGTGCTTTAAAATAATGAAGATGCAAAGAATTTCTACTTAACCTCGATGTCATGAAAGCATGAACAGCTACATCTGAAACGAATGGTAGATTTTTCATTCTAAATAAAATGTAATTCACCTAATTGATTTGATTGAATCTGTGCATTCTGAAGTTTTATTTTTTTCTGAGTAAAAATGGCCAACCTGCTGAGCTATGACAGGAGGAAGAAAAGCCAGAGTGAAGAGAGAAACTAAAGGAAATGAAGAGAGAAAAAAAAATCACAGCATAAATAGATCACAACTCTCCACTTTAAGGCATTAGAGAGAGTTCACAGAGAATTCAAGAAAACCATGTTTTTGGCATCCATCTGAACCTCAAAATTATTATATTGGTGTTTGTTTGTTTAGATCTTATTTTATTCCTCCAGAAAGCAGTTGAAGGAACAATGCCCTTCAGATAAGATTATTAATACATAGCATTTATGGATCATTTACCATATGCCAAGAATTGCATATACATGATCCCATTCAACTTGTTTATCAAAATAACTGTTGGATCCAACTATTCTTATCTCCATATGCAATGGATTAAATGATGCCCCCCACCCCCCCGAAGAGAGAGATCCACTTGGAATCTGTGAATGTGTGCTTATTTTAAAAAAGCGTCTTTGCAGATATAATTAAGTTAGGGATCTTGAGATGAGAACATCCTGGGTTATCTAGGTGGCCCTAAATCCAATGAAAAGTGTCCTTATAAGAAGAGAAGACACAGGTATGGAGGGGACTTGCCACATGAAGACAGAGGCAGAGATTGGAGCAATGTGTGTCTAGAAGCCAAGGAATGCCACAGATTGCCAACAGCCTCCAAGCTAGGAGAGAGTCATTGAATGAAATTCTCCCTCAAAGCCTCTAGAAAGAAGACCTACTTAAACCTTAATTAGGACTTTTGGCTTCTAGAACTGAGAGGTAATAGATTTCTGCTGTTTTAAGCCACCCAGTTTGCGGCAATTTGTTCTAGCAGTCTGAGGAAATGAATACATCATTTTATAGATTAAGGTATCAAAGCCTAGAAAGCTTAAAATAACTTATCCAAGACATACAATCCGAAGTGCTATAGCTGGAATTAAAATTCACATAGTCACAGCTGATCCTGATATTAGCTTGGATTTTTTTTTTTTTTTAAGGAGCATAAAATGAATAAAGAGATGCATGAACAGCCATTCCCAAATGCTAATGGTAACTGTTTTAGGATGCTGGGGTTTTGGGTAACTTTTACTGTCTTCAATAGTCTTATAAATGCTGCTCACGTTTTCTAAAGTGATATTGACTGTATAATTTGAAGAAAAGATTAAAGCAACTTTTCTGAGGGACAGCAAACAACCACAGTTTGTGACAGTATTAACTGAAAAGGCAGCAGACAAGCTTGTAGGTAGTAAATAATTAGTACGATTGTGAACTTTTGGAGGTGATGGGTATCACGCTGATGATATCATGGCTGTATGCATATGTCCAAACCCATCAAATTGTATACAGCAAACATGTGCAGTCTTTTTGTGCATCAATTATACTTCAATAAAGCTGTAAAAAAATGTAAGTCTTAAGATTTATCTTGGACTTTTAAACCTAAATCTCCTGAGAGAGGCTTACTCATTAATTACTTAATTAATTTAAGAAATATTTATTGATATTTACTGGGCAGGCAGCTGCTGAAGATGAAATGGCCTATTTGTCAGGGTTCCATTGAGAAACAGCACAGTACACTCTGATTAGGATAATTTGGTGAATTCCGTAAAGGGGCTCATACAAGCGTGTGGGCAGGATCTAGTCGCAGGGGTCCTCAAACTATAGCCCATGGGCCACATGCAGCCCGCCAAGGACATTTATCTGGCCCGCCGGGTGTTTTTGCCGCCGCTGCCTGTCCTGCTTAGCAGCCGAGTAGTCCCCGGCCCACAGTGCGCATGTGTGTAATGTGCGCCGCACTCTCCAATGGTCTGAGGGACAGTGAACTGGCCCTGTCCCCCTGTTTAAAAAGTTTGAGGACCCCTGATTCTAGTGGAAGCACAGGGGTAGTGCAGTGCCCAGGAGCTGTCAGCACTGGGCTCTTACAACCTCTGGACCTGAAGGAGTGGGGGGCATTACCTTGAACCTGGAGGGAGAAGGTTATGGAAATGTCTCCTTAGAAGAGCCTCGACCTTCATGGAGAGCAGGGTTTCCCAACCTCAGCACTGCCGACATTCGGGGCTGGGTAAATCTTTGTAGTGAGGGTCTGTCTTGTGCATGGTAGGATGTTTAACAACATCCGTGACCTCTACCCACTAGCTGTGAGTAGCTCCCCGAGCTCCAGTCTTGGCAATCAATATTTGCTAAGATGTCCAGACATTGCCAGATGTCCTTTGGGGGGCAACACAAACTTGAGGCAACATTACCCCCAATTGAGAACCACTGACCTGTAGATGCAGCCAACTTGTGGTGACAGGAATGATGGCACTCCAATCTCCAATGCCTCTTTCATTTCAATCTTGTGCTAGGATTTCCCATTGGCCAACACTCACCCGGGCATCTGAAGGTCAGGGGACATGTGATACTCTCCACCAAGGCAGCTCTGAGGCCCAGAGCAGACAGAGAACGGTAGACCGTGGGTGCAATGGGACAGACAGAGACACAGCACAAGCAGTGAACACTAACGATAAGACCCGTGTCCTTAGAAGCTCATGGTCTAGTGGTGGTCGGGGTGAATGAAAGGGCAGAGAATAGACACATACACAAGAAAATTTGTGAGCAGGATTAGGTGTATGGAAACAAGCAAAATACCAGAATGATGCAGCAGTGGGTGGCTGAGCTCTCTGGGGAGGTGACAGTTAAGCTAAGACCTGAATGATAGTGACATGATGGGGCCAGCCTCATAAATATGGGGGTGGGGGGAGGAGCAGGACATTGCAAGCCAGGGGAACAGCATGTGCAAAGGCTCTATAACCTGCATTCATTTGTTTGTTTGTTTTTTTTTACAATACTATACTGGGGTACAATTTTTTACATACAGTAAGACATGCAAATGTTAAGCGTATCAGTTGATGAAGTTTAGTAAATGTATTCACTCTTGTAACCAGTGTCCAGATTCAGATATAGAGCATTTCCATCTCCCCAGAAAGTTTTCCTATGTCCCAAATCCTGCCCCCCATCTTGCTACTGTCCTGACTTTTATTACCATAGATTAGCTTTGCCTCTCTTTGACCTTCATAGATACGGAATCACACCGTATGTACTTTTCTGTGCCTGGTTTCTTTCATTCGTCATTAAGTCTGTGTGATTCACTCATGTTGTTATGTGTATTAGTAGGGCGTGTTTCTTTTTATTGCTGAGTAGTATTCCATTGTATGGATATACCACAGTGTTGAACCATTCTCCTATCAGTGGATATTTAGGTTATTTCTAGTTTGGGGCTCTTGTGAATAAAGTAGCTGTGAACATGTGTATGCAAGTCTTCTTGTGGATATATGGATACATTTCTCATGGATGTAATTTTTAGGTCATAGGGTAGAAGTGTCTTTAACTTTGTTAGGGATTACCAAACAGTTTTTCCCATTAGATTTTCACGCGAAGCTAGGCTGGGAAATCCACAAGATGGGAGGGTTTCCAGTGCCCCTTCTGGCTTGGAAATTCATTCCATAGCTATTTCCCTCCGTCACTCCTACTCTCACTGAACACACAGGTCTCCTTCTTGATCCACAGTAGGTCATCCCTCACCGTTACTCCCCGGGTACCAGGTGTGTGCCGGACAGCGGTGCCCAAGGCCGGCCACACGTACTGGGTACCTGGACGACTTTCCCTGCTGAGCCCAGCCTTGCGCCGCCTCTGAGGTGTGTGCATTAAATCGCAGTGCAGCAGCGGCTAATTCTTTGCAGCTTGCAGGTCGCTGCCTCCATTTCAGCAGACAGGAGGGCGCCCTGACACAGTTAAAGATCACAAGCTTTGATAACCTGCCCTTCTGATTTATGATGGTCCAGGTCTCCACGTTCACCTAATGAGGGGAACCCGGAGTGTCAACCTGTTTATTAAATGCTCAGAACCATGTGTGAGCCGGACCGAAGTAAGAAGTCAATCATATTTTCATTTATTCTGCGCGTCCCCCTCCTGCTCATTCGGGCCTCTCTCCCTGAGACTGTCAGTCTGCCAAACTCTTTTCTTTTCATCTCCAAAGGGGGGAGGACTTTGGGACAGATCATTTGCAGAGACGGTCGGGGGCCACAGTGTTTGCACTTTCCTACTGATTTCATAGGTGTTTGGAAGTTAATGATACTCAACACCTCATGATTCATTCCTATATGTCAAACAAAGACATGAAAGGGAAAGTGACCAGAGGGGAGAAGCAGGGGGTAGTGGGGGGTGGGGGACAAAAACATATCTATAGCTTTCTCTTTCCATCACCCCAGCCCTGGAGAGATTGATGAGCCTTAATGCAAATGGAAGATGGATTAATATTCCTGAGGTTGTCAGGGTCTAATGAAGTCTTAATTCATCTCCTTTAATTCCCTTTGAAATAAATAAAAAAGCACAAATCAAAATAACAGATGGCCCAGCTGCTTTAATCTCCACTTCTCACCCCTCTCCCCTTTACAACTTGGTCACTGTCATTTTCTTAATCTCCGGAGATTCCGCCCCGATTCCTTTCAAGTGGCATCAGCTCTGTCTCTTAGGTTAGGTATTCTGAACTTGGCATAAATATTTCTGCCTGCTTGAGGCCCCCGGCTGGATTCTGACCTTGGACATGACTGGGGGAGGTGGCAGAGCAGGCCACACACTCATTTACTTGGCAAGAAGAGCTTTAGATGGCATAGTCTGGAAACCCCTGAAGAGTTCTGCAGCTCCACATTTGAGTGGGGGAGTTTGTGCCTTAGGCACCCTTTGGTGGACCTGTTGGTCTCTATTGTTCTGTTCGAGCTGTCTTGTGAGGAACAGGCTCATTCATTAAATGATACATTTAATGATGCTCATTCATTAGAAGATACATTGTTTCATTAAAAATAACCTCAGGAGTAATGATTTTTTTCTCCGTGTTCTTATTCAATTCTTGTATCTGTGTCTTGCCCAGTGCCCAGTTTAGAACAGATGCTACATAAATGCTTGCTGAATAAATGAACAAGTGGATGGATGAATAAACAGAATAAACCAATTGTGCATTGCACAATATTTAACTTATATTTGGTCTTGGTTTGGTTTTGTATAACAGGCATAGAGATAGCCTGGCCTGGGGCAGTGTCGAATAGCTGAACCAGTGGCAGATTGGTGTTCATGTAGTTATGCCCATCCTCTCTTGCTTTCTTAGTAATAGACTTTCAGTGTTTAGCTGGGCAGTGGATGCCTGGAATAAAGGCATCATTTCCCAGCTGTCCTCCCAGCAAAGCATTGTCATGTAAGTTCTGGCCATTAAAATTTAAGTGGTGGTGGTGTGTAATTAATGTCTTTAAAAGCTAGCTGGAACAAACCTGTTGTCTCTTCCCTTTTTCCTTCCGTGGTTGGAATGCAGACATGAGGGCTGGAGCTCAACAACTATCTTGGACTATGAGACAGAAAGTTAAGAAATGTGGAGCAACAAGAGAAAAAGTAGTTTGTGTGACGTTTGATTGTTAACCTGCTACATCACCTTGAACTGCTTGCCTCTGGCTTTATTTTTGGTGAGGCAGAGATGAATTTCTAGGTAATTTGTGATAATATTTTGAGGTTTTTCATCACATGCAACTAAACCTAATTCTAAAGGATTTGGTATGATTTTGAGAACCTGGGCTTTTGCTCATTGATGCAATCAACTGCTACGAGTTAAAACACTGTAACCCTGTGGTTCTGACTCACTCTGCAGGGTTTGCATGAGAGAGTGGCTCATTAAATTGCAGAAGATTTGCAACCTCAGAGAGGACTTTTATTAATCTAATAAACATTTTTACCTCCCTATGGTTCAGGCACCATCTTAGACCAATGATGTTTGGGCATAGGGAGAAAATAATAGACCTTTCATATATGTATACCTAAGTCTATATTAATCTTTTGAAATTTCTACTATTACATATGGTTTATACTATACAAGGAGTATCACCATGTAGTACATGTATATAATTTATACATATTAAAATACATATAATAAAAATACAAAATTAAAAAACATATCTACATACTATTTTAGGTGGGAAAGGAATCAAATATATTTTACTAATAGAGATGGACAGTCAAGGAACTTTTTGTAACTATGGTCAGTGGTCAGCAAACTTTTTCTTAAAGGGCTAGATAGTAAATACTTTAGGTTCTGCCAGACATAAGGTCTCTGTCGCATCTTCTCGACTCGCTATTGTAGTGTGGAAGCAGTCGTAGATGATATGCAAATGAATGAACATAGTGTGTTCCAATAAAACTTTATTCATACAAAGTGGTGGTGGGATTAGCCTGATAGCTATAGTTTGCTGACCCCGGTCTAGATAATTGTGTGAGTGGTAACAATAGAGTGTAATAAACTGAGTCATTACAGAGTGCTATGAAGCATAGCACTGTAGGAGAGTTATCAGAGAAGAGTGGCCTGAGGAAGTGACATTTCCTGAGATCTGGGAGGTGAGGCAGTGCTAACCTGACAAAAAGGAGTTACAGGGATGTTCCAGAGGGAGGGAAGAGAGGGCATGTACCCCGAAGGAGCTGGAGGTGGCCCATGCTGTGAACTGTAAGGTGTTGGGGGCTCCCAAAACAAAGGGGACAGATAGTGCTGATATCAGAGCCATTTGTGAACAACAGTCCCCATGGAGGTGAGGCTGAGAGTGCTTCTCTGGAGCTGCGTTTGCCTTTCAAGACAGAATCCAGGGGAGGGCATCAGTAAAGAGAGAAGTGGGCTTGGGTGGCTTCTGGCCGGGGCTGCCTGCACCCTCCCGCTGACACCCTCCAGCAGGATGCGGGAGCGACTGCCGGCCAGCTGACTGCTGGACAGGAGCGCTGTCAGTTTCTGATGGATCACAGGCGCCGGAGGGACCCTGTCACTCCTGGTCTCTGGGGCTGAGAGCTTCTGTGCGCTTCCTCACTAGAGGCTCCTGATGAGGGGACAGGCCGCTTCCCAAAGTCCTGAGGCTTCCCTCTATTTTAAGATGGAAATAAGCCCTGCCCTTAGATCGCGGTCCCTTTGCAGCTTGCAGGCAGAATAGAATGTAGAATCTACCCACCTGCCTTTTCCTTAGGGACTCTTCCACCCCATCCATTTTGTACGTGAAGATTTTATCCAGAAATGTAGGATCTCCTCATTAAGTCTTTTCACTTTATTCTCCCCTATTTGTTCTAACCATACAGGAGGAGAGAAATGGAGCAATATTCTGGAATCCTATGTCTAGCCCTCCTCTTCTGTCAATCAGGAGCCTGTAGCTCTCTCTGATAATAGTATCTTGTGTACATGTGATGTGGTTAATAGCAAGTTTGCCTTCAACCCACTTCCTGTTCTTTCCCTGTCGTGCTGTGCTTTTTAGCATAGGGAACTGTGTTTCCCAGCCTCCTGGAAAGGGAGAAGCCTCCTGGCCAATGGGAGAAATACCAGAAGACTGTAAGGTGGGGAAAGGGAGAAGTCAGGGCATTTCTACTTGTCTCTCTGCTTCTGGGTGTGAGATGCCATCTCTTATCCCTGTCTCCATCTCCTTTAGGATAGCCCCTCCCTCTGTCAGCTCTGTGGGCAGCCCCTGTCAGGGCTCTAGTATGTCCTGGATGCCCCAGCTTCTGGTTCTGGCAAAACCACCTTCTCTTGTACCTCCAGCCCAAGAGGAATAGCAGCTCCTTGCTCTTGCCAGACTCTGGGTTGCTTCAGCCTTTGCTATTGGCTTCTTAGCCCTTCTGTGATCTGGGTAGTCAATTCCCTGTATTAAACTCCCTCTGTTTGAAAGACCTTTAGTGGTTTCTACATTTTCCCTGGATCCTGAAAAGTACATGTTCCATGATCTCATTTGGATTTTGACATATACAATCTATTGATCATTCTACTAGGTGTGTAGTGGTATCTCATTGTTTTAATTTGCAATTTCCTGATTGTGAACGATGTGGGATAGCTTTTCATGTGCTTACTTGCCATTGGTATATCTTCTTTGGGTGAGGTGTGTGTGTCTGTGCAGGTCTTTTCTCCCATTTTTGAATCTGATTGTCCATTTTCTTGTTCAGTTCAAAGAGTTCTGTGGATAAAAGTCCTTTACTAGATGTGTCTTATGATGTCTTTTAAACTTTTCGAAGTATTTTATTTGTGATTGGTTAAAACAACTGTCTCTTCTTCTCACAAATGTCAGGAGCCATTGTACATTAGGGAATAAATCAGTTTAAGGAAGCGGATTTAGGGATATAGTTAGATTGGATTTAATGAAATAATTTGTGTGGGTTGAAGTCATTTCTATGTGAAGTTATTTTCAGCCATATGAGTATAGGAATGGCTTCTAAAAATGTGCCTACTTATGCTGTGACATTCAGGTGCAGGGTCAGAGAGCTTATCACAATATGATTATGTTTTATGGTGCCTGGCACCAATATGTGGGTAGTGGAAGAGAAACTCTGACATATGCAAAGCGAGAAGCTAGTCTATGGAGAATTCTCTCAATCATCAAATGTATAAAATTTAAAGTAGAAGATTCACTTAAAATGACAACTAGTCAAAACAGAAGTTATTCCCTAACAGGAATTTGCTTGCAAGTACAACTTTAACAGGTATACATACCCTGAATTCCTTCCTTTATTGGATAGGAATCACGTGAAATAGAATTTATCAATTTATGTGGGTCCAGGTCACAACCTGCAGCAGAACTACCAAAGGTGACTTTATAGGTGAATTTGAATATTTTATGTATTCCAAATACAAAAAATGTTCACATCAGCCATGCTAAAGAAAATACTGAATTATTCTAGTCTTTCTATAGAGGACATTATTTCAAAATGAATTCTAGTCTTTCTGTAAAAGACATTATTTCAAAATTATCATCATATAAAGAAAAAGTGATTAATCATTCGTGGCCAGAAGTTGTAGGATAAAAATATTTTATTGATATGAGAAGTTGTTAATAAAGTTATTATGGTCCTTCTCTAGATTTTGATATATTTGCAGTATTTTCACCTTTTAAAAAGTGTAAATTTGTGATTCCTCTTCTCATTCTAAATAAGTATCTATTTTTTATCTAATATATTTATAATTTTGTGGTCTTTTTCTTGGGAAGAGCCTTCAAATCATATAACTTTCAGACCCCATACAACGTGGATCCTACTCCTTTCTTGTTGTTCTAATTATGCAATTTAATAAAATTTCATAAGCCAATAAATGAGTGTGTAGAAAAAGAATTGCATCTATAAAAATGAAATTGCATACTTTGCAAACACCGATTGGATTTCAGTTGCTAAAAACAATTGCAGTTGGATTAGGCAGGGGGGAAAAAACCTTAAGAGATTAGGGGAAAAGTAATTTTGGTATTCTAGAAGGAGTCTTCCCTCAGACTGCTTCGCAGTGACTTTCGTTTCCCATTCCACCTCAAAGAAGCCCAAACTGGAGGCTGCATGGAAGGGGCTGTGGATGTGTTTTGTACAAGACGGTAAGGCAGAACTCTGACCGTGGCAGGGGTGTTGTGGGGGGATATTTGCTAATTGACTTCTCAACAGAGTGCTTCAGGCAGTCTCTACCAACAGCCTAGAAATGGTAGCTGAGAGAAAATCTAATGGCCTTTTTTTTTTTTTTTTTTTACGGAGTCCACCTATTCCACTTTAAAGATAAGGTAAACTGAGACCCAGAGAAGCAAAGTGTGTTTCTCAGGGTTACACAGCCTTCAAGTGGCAGAGCGGAGGCCCTGGGTCTCCACACTGGCCATCCCTCTGCAGCCCTGGGCCGGTGTCTGTGGCCGGAGGGGGTGGGTGGCGGAGGGAGAGTGCTGGTGGGATTGGAGCTCCTCGTGTGCTCAACTTGCTCAGCATTCATGATGTCACAGTTGGGGAGGAAATGAGAGGAGGAGGAGGAGAAGCCCGAGGAACCCCCAAAGGCCCTCTGATTGTGTCATTGCCACCCCCCCCCATGAATCACCCCATCCTCTCATGGAGGATGCGGTCTCCTCCTGAGAGAAAGGCCAGAGGCAGGAAGTAAGCCGGGTGTAGCCCCCTCCACCAGCCCCACCCCTTCCCCAAAGGTACCCACATTCCCTTGTATATAAAACACAGTTAAAAAACAAAACTGGGCCCAGTTGCCATGGAAACCACCTAAGATCTGGGCTCCTAGAGTCACCAGCCAGGGAAGAATCAGGAAGGTGTATTGTAACGCTCTTGGATGCCACGCCGTCCATGTTCACGGACAGCCTTATCCTCCAGTGGGAATATGGGCAGCCAAGGGTGTGGGCTACTGCACTCAGGGGACTGGGGGCTTGGGCTGGGTGGGGTCTCCTTGGTTGGGTGAACAGGGTCTTCCAACTTGACTGGATTCTCTACTCTCCCTTGTGAAGATGACAGGTCCAAGTTCAAAGATCAGAGGGCAGCTGGGAAGCAGCCTCTTCCTTCCTTCCTGTAGGCATGTGGAGGCTGAGCCGGCCTGCCTGGAAACCCACTGTTTCCTTTTTGGAGGCTCTGGCTGTGGTTACCTATGAAGATTGCCATTCCAGCTGTCTCCCATAAAACTTCCAGCTCTTTAAAATCCCCAGTTAAAGCCTGAGCCCCAATAAAAGTTGCCAGCCTGGATTTGGGGCTAGGGACCCACATCTTCTGCATGGGTTAAGGATGCAGTAATGAGGTCTGGATGCAAGGCACAGTCCTGGGCTGTGGCCCCTCATCCCTAACTAAGTGCACATGAAAGTGAGGTGCATGTGAGCCAAGACTCAGAGCATCTGAGGGACAGAGTCGAGGAGCCACATCGACAGCCAGAGGAGACCCAAAGAGGAGACAGGAAGAGGGTCTTTAATGGTCCATTTATAATAGATGAAATTCCTAAGCTTTAGGAACTTGGATACAGCATGGCAAAGCTGCATTTTAAAGGTTTCAGGAGAAAAGATAAAAAGTTAGAAGATCAGAGGTGACTGCCTTCTGGAAGCTTCCCTAAACTGTATGCCAAGGAGATAAAATTCTTTGCACACCATGCTCCACAAAACATTTGCAGAAAAAATAAACGAATGGAATATAATTTTCCCTATCAACATATTTATGGAGCTGATGGTCTGATTTATTTTATGATATATCCTTCAGTGGGCAAGGCGGGCAGGAATTACAATGGAAAAGGCAATTCAGAACATACCCTAAAGCCTGCCCTTTCTTTGCACCGAAACTCCCACTTTCAAAGGCTACTTTTTAGAGTAAGCCTTGAAAACTCCAAGACCGACAGGGGCCCATCCAGGGTGTGATACATGAATGAGGCGGGTGGGGACAGGGGTGGAGGGGAATTCTGGTAGTCTGGAGAGCCCGTGTCCCCTCGAAAGGGGACAGTCACTGTCCGGCTCCAGCCACTGTTGCCATGCAAGGTTTCTGTATAAGGTGAAATCGCCTACTATTAAAATTAAGGGCAACTCATGCAAATTGTGAACAGCATCATGTAGCCCAATAGATCCCCTTTGAGGGCCTCATCTAGACAAAGGGATGTCCATTAGTGGACTTGGATTTAATGTTTCACTTCATACATTTGCCAGCTATTTTGGGGTGGGGAAGCGCAATCTGGGTTCTGAAAGGTGAGCATGATTTGGCCAAGTGAGCAAAAGTAGGGCAAGACTGGCATTCCAGGCAGGGGGCACAGTGCATGCAAAGGTGCAGAGTGGCACAAAAGCACGATGCCCTTGGGGAAACGAAAGGTTAAGTGGATGTGGCTGAGACCGAGAGAGCAATTTGGATGAGTCTGGAGGTTGGGAACAGGTGGCTGTTCTTACACGAGCCTTTGGAGGGTGACAACTCTAGTTTTCCTGTTCAGAGTGTCATTGTTTGCAAAGGAACCATTTTTATTCACATCAGGTTGATTTGACTACTGATAACAGTGAAGATTTGGAGCCACCCTTAAGTCCTGGCTCTGGAGACAGATCACGAAGGTTCAAATTCTGGCTTTCCCACTTATGAGCTGTGTGACCTAAACTACTTATCCACTCTGTGCCTCAGTTTCCTTATCTGTAAAATAGGGAGAATCATTGCAGATTGGATTTGAGGATTGAGGGAGTCAACTCTATATAACAAACACAGAATGATACTCAATGCCTGGTGAACAATCAGCACATGCTTCTTCCTCTTTCTGTTATGTTCTCTCTTTCCCTTCTCACCTAAAGGGGCCAGACACATCCTGTGATGGCTGGCCCTGGCCTTGGGAAAGCGCAGTCTGTGAATCAGGGATTTAAAAGCTCTCTTCCAGAGGCTGAAGATTGTGATTTTGTGGCTATGCACAGAGGAAATAAAACCCTGCTCTCCTAAATGGACTGGGAGGAGTATGAAATTACGACTAAGTCGGTTTGGAGCTTTTGTGTGGGTCTTTTGCGAAGAGATCAGCCATTAATCATGCACAATTACTCTGACCTTGGGTGAACTACAGCCTCTTGAACATGGAAAATTTCACTCCCAGGGGGCTGAGGATGCAAAGGCGTCTGCTCACTGTTAGAGCCGAGGTCCAGCGTGCTCGTTGGCTTGTTTTTCAGCCTTAGAGGCCCCCCAAATCCCAGGATCTGCTTTCAGACCCAAGTGCCCTTTCCAAGGAAGTGGGTAGAGTAGGTACAAAGAAAGGTTTTGGAGAATAGGGTCAAATTTGTCTCTGCTGTTTGGTAGTCCCACATGACTTTGGACAGGAGCTGTGTCCTTCCATCTTTACATTGGGGAAGACCATGTCTATCTCTTCAGTTCATCATGTGGACTAGGAGGTATTAAGAATGGTGCTGATGTGAATATCTCAGAAGAGAGGAGCCCAAAGGCTCAGAGAGCAGAAGTCACTTGTGCAGGGGTGGAATCCAAGGTTGCTTAATCTGTGGTCAGGCACATCATCTGTGCTCCATGGTTGACTGCTATTTATTTCCCCAGCCCAAGAACTGGCCTCCCTAGGCACCCCCCGCCCCCAGGAACTGGGGCAGAAGCATCAGACACCATCGTGAGAGAAGGTGGAGTTTTGATTCATAGGTTCCCTCAGTCCACCTGCCCCGCCCCCATCTTTCATATCCTTCCATGTCCCCTTCCTTCCTTCTGTCCTTCCTTCCACCCTCTCTCCATACTTTTTTTCTCTCCCCACCTTTCCCTCTCTCTCTCCCTTTCTCCAACTCTTGCTTTTCTTTCCCTTCCTCCTTCCCTTCCTCTCTCCTTTCCATTCTCAAACTCTTAATGAGCCCCTTGGACAAGCCAGGCACTGTTCCTAAGCACAGGATAACATAGGACCACATCTTCCCTTCATGCCTTAACCACAGGATGACGTACACAGTAGGCATTTAATATGTTGCATATCTTTTCTGCTTTGGTAATGGTCATTAAACTGATTAATCCATCAAAGCTCTTTCATGTTTCAACTCTTATTTTTTTAAAAACAAGACAAAACCAAGCGTTTCCCCACCCCCAGCTAAAACATGTTACATGTGGCCACAGTAGAAAATTGGACCACATGGAAAAGTACTGAGAATTTAATAATCATTAATACCACTGCCACTAAATTTAACTACCGTCCACATTTTGCTGAATTTCCTTCCAGTCTCTTTCTTACACAGGGATGTATATTTATTTTGTGTCATTAAACTCATACTGAGTGTGTACTTGTATATTCTGCTTTTATAATGAGTGCATTTTCCCATTAAACAACTGCAATGTTTCCATTCATCATTTATTTCTTTATTCATTCAATCAACAAATATTTTTGGAACACCTGCTGTGTGCTGGTTATTGTCCTAGACGCTGGTGACACAGCAGTGAGTAACCTGAACCCAAATACTTACCTTGTCAGATCTGACATTCTAGTTCAGGGAAATAGTACACACACCAAGTGCACAAAATATAAAGGAGGAAAACGTGTGTGGGTGTATGTGTGTGTGCGTGCGCTTCAATTTTAAATAGAGTTGGAGAAGACCTTATTGAGAAAATGACATCTGGGCCTAGGACTGATGAGGTGAAGGAATGAGCAAATAGAACATCCAGGCCAAGGAAACCACAAGTGCAAAGGCCCTGGGGTGGGCGTGTGGGGTGCATTTGAGGAACTTTGTGGAGCCCATTGTTGCTGGAAAGGAGTGACAAGGGCAGGTGGGGAGAGTGTTAGGTGTTGGTGTCAGAAAGATAGCAGGGACTAGATTTTTAAGGGCTTAGAGGACCTTGCAGGCTAGAGTGAGGACTTTGGCTTTTATTAAGAGTACGACGAAGGCCGGGCGCGGTGGCTCACGCCTGTAATCCTAGCTCTCTGGGAGGCCGAGGCGGGCGGATTGCTCAAGGTCAGGAGTTCAGAACCAGCCTGAGCAAGAGCGAGACCCCGTCTCTACTATAAATAGAAAGAAACTAATTGGCCAACTGATATATATATAAAAAATTAGCCGGGCATGGTGGCGCATGCCTGTAGTCCCAGCTACTCGGGAGGCCGAGACAGAAGGATCGCTCGAGCCCAGGAGTTTGAGGTTGCTGTGAGCTAGGCTGACGCCACAGCACTCACACTAGCCTGGGCAACAAAGCGAGACTCTGTCTCAAAAAAAAAAAAAAAAAAAAAGAGTACGACGAGAAGCCTCTGGAAGTTTTGAGCCCAAGCATTGTGTGGATTAATTTGTGATTTTGAAACCTATCTCCAGCCGTTGCATTTATTATAGGCTGTGGGGGACATAGGTAGAAAGTGAGAAACCAAATGGTAGGCTATTGAAACAAGCCAGGTGAGAGATGATCACAAAATTCTTAGTATGACCTTTATTTTTAATGATTGTATAATCGTCTCTCATATGGCTGTCCTGTAACTAACTTAGCCAATTTGGGTTCTTATCCCACCCTTAGTTATGAATCCGCCTCAATCATTTTCCTCAACTCCACCCCCCAACCTAAATGCCAGGCTGTCTCTGACCCTATCAGGAAAGATTATGTTAATTGGACAGTGTTGAGAAGACAGAGGCCTCTCTTCTTGACGTTATAGACACAGTCTTACCTGGAGAACTCAGGCTACGCTGGCACTCACCTCGTTGTGTCTTCCTGCTGTAGACTTTGGGATCTGGAGGGATGCTGCTGGTGTCTTACCTGATCTTCTGGCATCCTTTTCACCAAGTGAGTATCCATCTTCCAGTGGCTTTGTGGATTACTGCTAACTGTTCATACCGCTGATCCTTCTTCAGAGCCATCTGGCCTGGAGGTGCCTGAGAGTTTTACATTCCCTTTCATGGCAGCCCATGGCCAGAGACTGGCTTGAGCTGGGCTACAAAAGCCAAGTCCCCTGTCTCAAGGTCCGCAGTGCAATTAATGCTCTAGAGTTTCTGGTGGGATGAGGATGAGGCTAGATTTCACCTGAGATCACATTGTCACTTGGCTTCTTCCACTTTCCCATCATGCTTCCTCCATACTGATAGAGGTTTCTCTTAAGAGCACTCTCAATAAATCACTAGCACCGAATCCTTGTCTCAGGCTCTGCTTCCAGGGCATCTGACCTGAACTAAGACAGGGGTATTTGTCCTATATATACTCAGCTAACATAGACATGCTACCTATTTTTTACATATTCTATTTACTTGCCTGGATGCCAACATGCTCTAAGATAACATTGACCCATGATGCTGATTTCCAACTTTAAATGGCACCTAGAACTATGGCATCCTTCCTAAATGCAGGATGTGTGTGTGTTTCAGCATCAGAAAATGTGGATTTGAGTCCTGGATTTCTAGGTATTGCTAACTGTACCTGGGCAGTTCCATAACCTCTTTGAGCCTCAGTTTTCTCAGCTGTGAAATGGAGGCAATACTGGCACTTCTCAAGTCAGGCATATGAAGAGCACTTTGCAACTGCCAACAGTTATGATTCACCATAAGTATGGCAGTTGACAATCATAATTGGAGAGTGTTGGTCTGAATTTTCATCAGATCCCTGAGATATGGTCTTACAGGGCTGTTTGGCCCTTTTAGCTTCATACATGAAGAATCTCTCACTAATTCATACATTTCACCAAATACTTAGACTTGGGGCCCACCTTTATTCAATGGCTTCAGGTACAACATTGCCACCAGGTGGTAGTGTGGTTATATGTCCCAAGCAAGGCAATTTGTCCCTCATCTTCCAAAGCTACTACAGAGGTTTGGGGATTTCCTTGTACTCCTACTCTCTGTAAAAACACAATAAAGTCATGCAGAATTCTCCAGTGAAAATTGTGCACTTGCCAAGATATTTTTAAAAATTCATTTGAAGAGTGACTTAGCAAAACTATTTAAACAACTGTAGCCATACTCTTGATTGGAACAAAACCAATCAAAATATCCACAAGGTGATATATTGTGGGATGGAAAGAAAGATTGGGAGACATTTCCCTAGATGAGTTCTGAGGAAGGTTTAGCATAGGAAATGAGTGAAATCCAGAATGTTGTGTCCATAATAAGGCAGGAATGTGTCACTTGTGATACTCAAAATTCCATTCCATGCAGAATCTGGCTTATAGTAGGTGCTCAACAAACGTTAATGGAATCAGTCAGTTAATCAATCAACTTATGCATGCATGAATGAATGATTAAGGACCGTAATGATAGAATGCATTTTCTCTGAAGGATGAGCATGGGAAATTCATCTGATGTAGACATGTGCTTTAGCTTTGAGGGAAATTGGCCTAAGTTGAACAAACAATGTAAATGGGATTGAGGTACCCAATGTCTGTGAACTTCCTGTTTAAGCTGAGATAGTTGAGGAGGTAAATTGTTTGGAAAACTCTGCTCTAGCTGTTAGAAACTTGCTGAGCCACTGAATAAAATCAATCTCGACTCCACCACAGTGTCCGAGAAGGGAGAAAATCTTGAAGCCATAATTTCCCCCTAGATGCCAGTTTCCCTTGGCCAATCCATGTTCTGTATTCAGTGATGTGACACAGACTCCCAGCTTTCCTTCTAACTCCCTACGGCAAACGTGAGAGCAGGCCTGGATGTCGCATACCACCTCACTAAAGTCTGGGGAAGGGACAGAGAGGGCAGGGGGAATAGATAGATGATTTGTCCTACTATGTGACCTCTGTTCACCTTTGGTTTGAAGCATCTTCAGGGTGTCTTTCTGCATCTTTCCTGACTGTGGATAAAGTCAAAGTCAACATTTTCCCACAAGCTGGAGGTACTCTCAGTTACATCTAGGCTGCTTAAAATTGAGATCCTGGGGAGCCAGGACTAAGGAGAGGAAAGACTTTTCTTTCTTGTGTTTGGATTAGCTAAAAATGCAAAGGACTGCACATCATAGGAAATCTGATGACACCGGCTTAAATCATCCCCTTAACAAGAAGTCTGTGAGTAGGTGGTGGTTGGCATTGACTCAGTAAGCCAAGAGGATCCTTTTGGAAGCCCCTGGGAGCCTCTTGGACTTTCCCTCCTGGCCACAAGATGATCACTTCCTGCATTCCCAGAGGGGAAAGATCCCTGGGAATTATAGCTGTCTCTTTTTATCAAATGTTTCTGAAATTCCCCCTTGCAAACTTTCATTTATAGTTCCTGAGCCAGGACTAGTCCCATAGCTGCAAGGGAGGCTGACAATGTGGCTACTTAGCTTTCTAGACTCTACTGTGAAAGGTAGCCAAGCAGAAAAGAGTAGGAATAACCTCTAGTTCTCTAGTTGATAGTGTTGGCCCGTTTTCTATAGCCTGCTTTCCAAGTTCTTATGTGGGGACCTGCATCTCACCTGATAACGTCCACATGTATGAGAAGACACCACCCACTTTCTACCACAGACAGTGGCATGACAGTGACACCCAGATGTGATGGGTGTCACATACAAGAGAAAGACAACACGTAATATCTGCTAAGGACTTAGGTGCCAGACACTGTGCTAGGGACTTCCGATTTGTTGGTTTTTAGAAACTCTCTCACAATGACTCATTGCAGTGGTGACTATTAAATCCCTCCCATTTTATAGATGAAGAGACCAAGGCCCAGAGTTGTTGAGAGACTTGTCTAGCTGGAAAGAGACGTATTTTATATTTGAACTAAGGCAATGCCATGCTCTTAGCTGCTGCAGGCATGTGCTCAGCTGGGTTCGTTCGAGCTTTGCCTCTCTTCTATGGTGAGCAGCCGGTGACCGCTTACCTTCTTAGTCGCAGATGTGCCTGGGGTCCCCACATCCCCCTCTTTCAGGGTCTGTTGATGCTATTCTTCTAGGCCGGCAGTAAAATGATATTTAAGAGAATTTTTCCCTTTGAAGTGAGAGTGTTTTCGCATTTCACTTTAAAGCAAGGGAAAAAACAAGAGCTGGGGCAGATAAATAACTGCAGCCTTGGAGAAAGAGCATGACGCCCGCGGACGCGCCGCCTCCGCTCTGTCATGTCGGGTCATCTCAGACGGAAAGATCTTTATTCATCTCCTTTCAACCGACTCTCTCTATTAACTCCTTGTCCCCACTTCTGGTCCTTTTACTTACAAAGAAACTGGCTAGTTGTGATTTTTTTTAAAAGCTCTTCTAATGTTTCCTTCCTTTGACCTATAATTTTCTTAGGGGCTGGGGGACCCTCTTCCCAATTCTCAGGTTACAATATTTGTGCTGAAGATGTGGAATGAGGTGGTATTTTGGAATATTGGTGTTGTCACTTACTAGCTGTTTGGCCTTGGGTGAGTGGCAACTTCTCAGTTTTCTCCTCTGTAAATTGGGTATTATAATATCAATCTCCAGGATTGCTGGGTGGAGAGAATCAGTCCCTCTAGAATGTTAAATTCCATGAGGAAATGGAAAGTGCTGTGTCTGTCTTCCCTAGGGTAAACTGGGAATCTCATTTGTCTTCCCTCAAATTTGGTATGTTCACTTATGTATCATATATTACAATACTGCATCCTGTCCATCCATCCATTCATTCATCATCCATCTATCCATCTATCATCCATCCACCCACCTGTCTATGCATCTATGTATCTGTGTAGTGCTACGTGTTCAGAACACACCACTGACTCCTTCCACTGTTGTCACCTGGGCAATTCACACCATTTTCCCCCTGGATTTTTCCCAAGGGCTTCCTAACTAACCTTTATACTCCTGTCTGTGTTCCCCTTCAGCTCTATTTTCAACATAGAAACCAGATTGATTTTGTTAAAACATAAAATCATATCATTTTTTTGCTCCCAGCCTTCCAGTGATCACCATCTCACCCACTGTAAAAGCCAATTTTTTTATTATGAGCCAGCATGATACCTCTCAGACCTCACCACATACTTCTCTCTGCTCCAGCCACACTTGGCAGCCTTGCCGGTCCTGGAACCCTCAGCCACATTGCTGCCTTGTGGACCTTGTGCTTGCTGTCCCTTCTATCTGGAATACTCTTCCATCAGATTATATATTCCTCACTCCCTTCAGGTCTTTACAGAAATATTCCCTTCTCGGTGAAGTGTTTGTTGATGGTGCTCTTTAACGTCGCCACCCTTTCATTACCTACCGTTTCATATGCCCTTTCCTTGTCCTCTGTGTTTTCTCTTTAGCATTTGTCACCATTTATGTACTACATATTTTGTTTGTTGTCTCTCTACTCCACTAGAATATAAACTCCATGGTAGCAGGAACTTTTGTCTGTTTTAGTCTTTGCTACATTTCTTTGCTTACATTCCTATTAACTAGAAAATGCTTGGTATACAGTAGGTTGTCAATAATTGTTGAATGAAAGTGTGTGTGTGTGTGTGTAATAGCCATTACCATACAATGCTGGAAGAAAGGACCTACCCTCAAAGCAGTTTTATAATATGCATCAAAAGTCTTTACAAGATGTATTTGCTTATGGAAAACAATATTAGTGTTTCAAATGTTTCCTAAGAAAATCTTCATGGATGCATCCAAGAATTAAGCTCTAAAGATGTTCATCCATGGGTTGTTTACAATGCTTAAAAAAAAACAACCAGAGAACAATTGAAAGGTCTAGAGATTGCAGAATGGTTAAATACATTAAAGGGTTCTATGTGTAGCCATTAATTAAATGCTATAGAAGTCTACAGATTGACATAGAATGTCCACATCAGGTCAAAAAGCACATAAATACATAGAAGATATTATGGTTTTTGAATGCCCTTTCCAGAACTGATACAAAAAATTTCATTTCCAATGTAACAATATTGGGAGATGTGGGGTCTTATTGAAAAGGTGATTAGGTCACAAGGGTTCCACCTTCCTGAGTGGATAATGGTGTCATTGATATCATGGGGCAGTTATTATAGGAGTGAGCTCCTGATAAAAGGCTTTGTATGGTCCCCATTTTCTCTCTGTCCCCAGCAAGTTCCATCACGTTATGATGCAGCAAGAAGTCCCTGTCAGATGTACCCCTTACTCTAGGACTTCCAAAGCCTCCAGAACTGAGAGCCCAGTAAAATTCTACTGCTCATAAATTATCCAGTCTCAGGTATTCTTTTATAGCAACCCAAAACAGACTAAGATGGATATCTAGAAGACAAGACAACAAAGTATTAGCAGTAGTTTATCTTAGCGAACATATGTAATTTTTATCTATTTGTGGTGGTGTATAATTTTTCTACAATAAACTCTAAACAGGTTTTTGTAATTTAAAAACAAATTACTTTCCCTAAAGAAAGATTAGGACCACACTACATCTACCAAGTTGAGAAAAACCTAATTGTGATAGACAGTGAAGGCCAGAGAATTTTCATTTTACAAGCCTCCCATCCTACCTACCAACACAGTGTTTGTTCTTCCTGTTTGTAGCTGTGTCTCCAGAGTTTAAAATGAGGTAGATAGTGAATGTAATTTACATAGTTCACTCACTCAGACAAATTGACTCTGGGTGGGGGAAAAATGCACACTATGCTTGCCTGATCGTAAATAACTCAGGTTGAGGGTTTCCATGGATGTAGTTCACCCACGGCCATTCCCGTCTTCTTCCCTAGGCTGGTGTAGGCTTCACGGAGACCCCGAGGTAGTGAGTGGTGGATGAAGCTAATAGTACTGTTTACCCTTTCAAGTACTCTGAGTCCCTCAAAAACGTTCCTTTTTAACTTGTTAGAGTGGAGATGGGGAGCAGTGTAGATTAAGTGTCAGCCAATTTTTTTTTTTTTTGTAAAGAGCCAGATAGTAAATATTTTAGGCTTTGAAGGTCATAAGATCTCTGTGACAAATACTCAGCCTTGTGATTATAGCATAAAAACAGCCATAAATCATATGAAAATGAATGGGCCTGGATGAGTTACAATCAAATTTTATCTATGGGCACTCAAATTTGAATTTTGGGTTGTTTTCACATATCACAAAATATTTTTCTTTTGATTCCCCTCTCCAACCATTTAAAAATGTAAACCAATCTTAGTTTGTGGGCATATGGAAGTTAAGTGGTGGACCGAACCTGGCCCCTAGGGCTGTAGTTTGCTGACCTCCATTGTAAGGAATGGAATGGAGATTTATACTATTGGAATTATTATTATTTTTAATGATGTGGAAGTATTGATTTTTTTACTTAAAATAAGTATATGCTTTTTATAACACAGAGTACCAGATGTCATGAAAATGTATATTTTTCTGATGTACAATATGTAATTTTTAAACTGGCTCAGATATTGTGTCAGATCAATTGATAACTGCAATATATAAAACATATGAAACTAATTCCAGGAAATACCTTATATTTATGTCCTTGGGTCTGAATTTCTGAGCTCTCTGTGTTTAGAGATGGAATTTGGTTTATTCAAAGAGTAGCAGGTTATATATCTTGATGGCTACATTAGCTCAATATTTCGTTTCCTTTCTGGAGCAGGTAAGCCTTACAGACCGTTTTAGTTTGTGGCAATTACATTTGCTTATCGCTATGAAATAGAATTTCATTTGAAGCCAGTTATTAATGTCTAAAATGCACTTCCAGGAAATAATTTTGAACATTTTATTTATTAAAAAGAACTCAATGTTTGTTCAAAGGCATTGATGTAATTTACAAAGTTCGATATTAGATATTTTATGGGGCAATATAAAAATGCCATTTTGCCCGACCCTATTGCTTAATTGTACCGTGGTACGTTCAATGTCGGAAGAAGGTGCTATTTTGCATTCTGTTTTCATGGTATGGATCAGTACGTTTGTTAAAGAAAATTAACAAAAAAACCTTTACACTTTCCCCAGCCATGGATTCTTCTGATTTGTGAATTTATTTTCATGAAACATCTTCAAAAGTTGTATAAAAGAAGCCACTTTAGCTATACACTTTTTTTTTTTTGAGACAGTCTCACTCTGTCCCCTGAGTAGAGTGCAGTGGCATCATCATAACTCTCTACAACCTCAAACGCCTGGGCTCAAGTGATCCTCCTGCCTCAGCCTCCTGAGCAGCTGGCACTACAGGCACAACCACCACGCCCAGCCAATTTTTCTATTTTGAGTAGAGATGGGGTCTCGTTGTTGCTCAGGCTGGTCTCGAACTCTTGAGCTCAAGCAATCCTTCTGCCTCAGCCTCCCAGAGTGCTGGGATTACAGATGTGAGCCACCATACCAGTCCTAGCTTGTACACTTTTAATGGCTCATCTTTATGGAAAATGAAGTAATTTGGGAATCTGGTTACATCTGGAAATCTGGGACATACACCACTGTATCAGACCTTGTCTATACCCCACCAATATCCTCTTGGCACTCACTGTTCAAGATCATACCTACGGCACTGACTGAAACCACCTGAGACTCCCCACCTGAGGGCCTTCTCTTGGCCTCAGTGAGAGGCAAGATGGAAGTGCTGGGGCATGAACACCCAGGAGCAGTCCTCTATCCATGATGGGTAGGTGTTGGAGAATGAATACTCCAGCTTCTTCACCTCTCAGGAGACACAATTCTGAGCATGTTCTGTACCATCTTCCAGAGTTTCCTGTAGGATTGAGTTCCTAGTTGGCCACCTGGGGAACCTCCTTCATAATACGGTGCATCAGTTTCCTATTTCTGTGCATCAAGTTATCCTAACATACTTAGTGACCTAAAGCAACAAATATTTATGTGGTACAGTGGGACAAGATTTCAGACCTGGTTGGGTGGACCCGGCTCAGATTTTCTCATGAGGTTACAGTCAAGATGTTTGCCAGGGCTGTGGTCTCATCTGAAGGCTTGACTGGGGCTGGAGTGTCCGTTCCCAAGACAGTTGGGTACATGGGCCTCTCCACAGGGCTGCTTAAGTGTACTCTGAACCAAGAGACGTAGAACCCAAGCTGGAAGCTGAATTTTCTTTTATGACCTACTCCCAGAAGTCACAAACCAGCACCTTTGCTTTACATATTTATTAAAATCAAGTCACTAAGTCCAGCCCAAACTCAAGGGGAGAAAAATAAGGATTCACTATATATGCACCTTAAACTGGTTTCTTTGTTTTTGGTGTCACTCTACACTTTATTCCTGGGAGATCACCTCCTCGATCAACTGTCCTTATCTTAGGGTCTACTTGGGGGAGATCTAACCGTAGACAGCTGATAGCAGCAGCAGCAGAAACAACGGCAACCACAGCAACAAAACCTACCATTTGTTGAGTCCTTATTATGTGCCTGGTACTGAATTAAGTGTCTTTTTAAAAACTTTATTTAATTTTTCATGGTAATACATATTGTTGTTTTTCTTTTGCAAATTAAACCCAGAAGGGTTAAGTAACTTGTTCCTAAAGGTTGTTCAGCTGGCAAGTGTCAAAGCGTGGCCTTTATTCAGTTCTTTAATCAACTGTCAGTTACTGTTTTAGGTACGACAGATAAAATGGTGAATTTTTGCAGATGAAATATGTTATGCAAATATTGTTCCTGCCCTCCAGGCGCTAACAGTCTGGAGAGAGAGAGGCAATCAGCAAGTTATTGAACAAATAAACATAACACTATAAGTGGCAACAAGTGCTATCAGGAAAGGAAAGGGCTAAGTTTGTAAGAACTGTTAACTGGCAGATCTGTTTTAGCTGGGAGGTCCAGGAGTGCTTCCTGGAGGTGGCGATAGTTATTCTGATGCCTGAAGGATGATGGCAAGGTGCCAACTTTTCAGGAGAGGCAGGAAAAGCATGCCAGGAAGCAGAAACTATATGGTCTCTTAAAACCAGACTGTACGGCCTCCCATCCAGGTCAACTAAGGACTGCCAATTCGTGCAGGTCCTTAGGAGATCCTTGTAATTGCCCCTTGAGGAAGCCTCTATGCATGTCTCTTTCTAAGAAAAGAAACGGCAGCTCAGAGAGCTTATGCCACTTAACCAAGATTGCACAGGAGGTAAGCTAACTCTGCAGCATATGCCGTTTCTGCAATGTGGCCTGATGCTCTTCCTAGAACATGACAAGCATTATCTACAGTAACTAATAATTTGTCTTTCCTCTCAGCTTGGGATATTTTTGTCCTCTCTATTGATCAGGGTAGACCAGTTGCTAAAGCAACAACAACCACCCTCCAAAATGTCTGTGGCTTAATGCAAAACAAGTTTGTTTCTTGTTCGTTTGGGGGCAGGTTGGTGACAAGGGTGGGGGTCGGGAGGGCCCTGCTCCAAGCTGTCATTCAGGGCCCCAGGTGCCTTCCATATTGGGCTCTGCCTCCTTTTATTTCTTAGCATCTTCTCCATCCAGATGGCAAATGGGGGAGTAAGGAAAGAGCATTGGATTTTGTTGGGCAGTGAGGCTTCGCAGTGGCATACCCCACTGCTGCTCAGGTCCACTGGCCAGAATCCAGTCATGTGGTCCCACCTAACTGCAAAGGAGCCTGAGAAATGCGATCTTGTTGGGTGCTCAAGGAGGAAGAATGAAATGAGTTTTGGGGGAGCAGCCAGCCAGGCTCTGTTCCATCTTCTATTGCCGAAAGAAATGACAGGAACTAAAAATAACCTTTATTGAGAACCTGTGTCAAGCCCTTTCCTGTGTTCTGCCTTATTTCAGTGTGCAGGCATTCCGAGGCAGTAACAGGAGCAAATGCATATGACACTGACTATAGTAACTTTATCCTCACGGCAACCCTGTTAGGGGGTGTTGTTATTACCTGCATTTAAGAGAGGAGAAACCTGAGGCCCAAAGAGGTTCAGTCACTTGCTCAAGTCGCACAGCTCAACAGCGGTACAGCTGGGATCTGAACTCAGCTCTGGTGTCCTTTTTAAGCCAAGCCTGGCGTGTGACTCCCGAGACAGGATCGGCCTTGTTTTGATTCTCCTCGGGAGGAGTGAATGCGACTGAGCTGTCTAGTGTGATAAAGATCTCTGAAGCTGCCAGAGCTCCAGAGGGCTCTTCCCATACCCTGCCCCCCTTCCCCTTCCTAATGAGCCCAGAGACGCCGGCAGGACGGCGGCAGCCAATGGACAATTAGCGGAGAGGGCTGTCCACATGGGCTGGGCCCAGCATCAGGGCCCTAAGTGTCTGCTTATTAAATCACAGCTCGGCCTGGAGCCGGCGGCTCTGCCCCCCTCCCCCCTCCTGGGACGCCACACGCGGCTCTTGTGGAGGCAGTCTCCTGGGATGCAGCTCAGCCCACAGGATCAGGGAAAACACAACCAGAGAAAGACAGGAAGACATTCCCGGCCAGCACAAAGGCCCAGGCGTCATCGGGAGATGGGTGGGCACATTCCTCTGGGCAAGAACAAAGGGGATCGCCAAGCACCTCCTGTGTTGGGTGTGAGGCCAAGCCCCTCACCTCTTCCAGCCTCAGTTTCCTCCTCTGTACAATGGGGATGTTTCCAGTATCTGACCCACCAGGATTAAATGAAATAATGCACAGGAAGCGCTTAGCAACTGGCCTGGAGCTGAGTAAGGACCCACCCATGTAGCAGCTACTTAATAAAATGCAGATTCCTGGGCCTGACCACACCTTGGAGCCCGGAGCCTTGGAATCTGCATCTTATAGATTCCACAGCTGGATCAGATGTACACAAATGTGGAAAAAATAAGGCTTTTAAACAGGGATCAGCAGACTTTTTCTCTAAAGGTCCAGATAGCATTTTCAGTTGTGCTGGCTATACTGTCCCAACTTCTCAACTCTGCTGTGACAATTCGAAAGCAGCCAGCCTGCTTGATTGGGCCAGGCTATGTACCAATAAAACTTTATGTAGGGACGCTGAATTGTAAATTTCACGCCATTGGGTTGTGCCATGAAATAATTTTCTATTTTGTCTGTCTGCTGGCTGAACACTAATGTTGATCACACGGCGTCAGCCTGGCATGCCTGCCACATAAGGAGGTGGGAAACAGATGCCCACCCCAGCAGGGCTGGAGCAGCCGGCTGGGGCTGCAGGCAAGTGCTGCAGATCCTGGCTGTGCAACTTGGCCAAGTACTTGCTTTGCTTAGCCTCAATATTCCCATCTTTACCTTGGTGATCATCACACCAACTTTTCAAATTTCTACTTTTACTAAAGCTGCTAAAACCAGCCATCTTCCTCAAAGCCACATTCCAAACTTTTCTTCCCAGACTGCCTTTTCTCCTTCATCATGAGCCCTACACCTGGCTCTCTCAGGATCATGGGCATCCTCACTTCATTCAACCTAAGGACAGAGTCTGCCTCTAGCTAATAGGCGCAGGTGGGGAGTGACTTCCTGGATTCCCAGAGATGAGCCTCACCTTCACCTGCCACTTGCTGGATGTCAAGTCCTAGACCCTCCCAAATCTTTCATTACGCCATCCCACCCCCTCCTGCTGTCCAGGCCCTACCTAACGAGTGTCCTGCTGACTAAATGTGTGTGACCGGCTCTGTCACATACTGGCTGGCTGTGTGACCACACACAGCCTCTTCCCTGCTCAGAGCCTCAGTTTGCCCATCTGTAAAGTGTGGCCACAGAGCTCAGCTCCTGGAATTGGTCTGAATGCTAGTAAGATATGTAAAAGTGTGGACCAGACTTCCGCCAGGGCACACAGCAAAGACTTGTATCTAGACTCAGATATAGTTTCTTTAAGTCTTAGAATCAGACAGACCTGGATTTGAACTCCAGTTCTGCCTCCTATCTCTGTAGCCTTGGATAGACAACATAATCGCTCTGAGCTTGTTTTCTCTTCCATCAAATGTAGGTAAAAATGCCACTTCTCTTATCATGTTTCCCCAAAATAAGACCTATCCATAAAATAAGCCCTAGCAGGATTTCCAAGCGTTTGTGCAATATAAGCCCTACCCCCAAAATAAGACCCAGTGATGGGCGTAGCTACACAGCGTATCTGCACAATCCATGCATTTCATCGCAGAGTGGTAAAAAGATGAGCAGCCCTTCTCATCTGCCCCATCATGACAACTACTATCTCATAGGTGACTGGAAAGGTGCAGTGCAGGAAGCCCCACCAACAAGGCCGGCTCCCCCTGTCAGGTCCTTGCCATCCTGTGCGTGCTGCAAGCTGAGGCTGAGGGGAAAGTCTCCCCAGTGAAGAATTCATGGGATACAATCACTGACAGTATTGTTACCAATGCACTCCAAGCAGGTTACATGGATAAGAGCTGCTTATTTAATGAGAGCTCTATTGCTCGACATGAGAGATTGGGGCCAATGGTTCTAAAGGAAATAGAGTCACAAGAAATTCAGGATGGAATTCAGGGTTTGGAGAGTTATGATAATGTTCCAGAAGAAGATGACTTAACTATATTTGAATGTAGATTGTTGTACTGTACTTAAAAAAAAAATAACACATCCCCTGAAAATAAGCCTTAGGGTGTCTTCTTGAGGAAAAATAAATATAAGACCCTGTCTTATTTTTGGGGAAACACAGGAGGTGTCATGAGGGTATTTGAGAGAGTGCTTGTGGCAGAGAAAGCTGTCAGGCTCACGATAGCCTTGGTTCTCTTTCTCTTCCCAGGTGCACAGGTAGACTACATTTCCCAGCCTCCCTTGCAGTTAGGTGAGGGTCATGTGATAGAATTCTGGCCAATAAGAGGTGGGCCTGGCCTCTTAAAAACTCCTACACAATCCTTCGTGCCCTTTCTTCCCTTACTTGTCAGCTAGATGCAGAAATCTAGGGATTCTCATGCCCTAGGGCCTTGATGCCCGAAGTGTGGTCCTTGAACCAGCAGCATCAGCATCTCCTGGGTATGTGTCAGAAATGCAAATTCCGGGGGCCCACCCAAGAACTGATTCTTAAACTCTTGGGGTTTTAACAGCCCCTCAGGGAATTCTAATGCATGCTCAAGTTTGAGAACCATTCCCTAGAAGATGACAAAGACACAGGTGAGAAGGAGCCAGGGTCCCTGGGAAAGCAGGTAACACCCCTGCTGAGACGTACTGAGTTTGGAGGGGTTACTTGTTATAGCAGCCAGCCTGCACTGACTGTATTTCAAGTAACTAGCATAGACTAGGTTCTGAAAAGTTGAAGCCTATTAATACCATGGTTATCCCAGCCCTCCCATCCTTTCTCAAGTTTAGCATGGGATTTGGGGAGAACGTTGAGGGGCTAGAGTGCAAAAGCAAATAAGAGACAAGAAGCTATCCACTGGGAGCACTTGCAGCATTTGCATTTGAGAGTGAACTCCTGTCTGCATTGCAGCGGCTGGGGGTGGGTGGTAGAGGGCCATTGCCTACAGTGAGTGACCTCCCCAGGCAAGGTGGCAGGAAGCCGGAGACAGGCATCAGCCCAGCATCCTCCAATTAGCTGCCATCCCTGACCCCATCAGGGCTGGAGGAAGTG
The DNA here is from genome assembly GCF_040939455.1 of Microcebus murinus. Taxonomy (NCBI): domain Eukaryota; kingdom Metazoa; phylum Chordata; class Mammalia; order Primates; family Cheirogaleidae; genus Microcebus; species Microcebus murinus. Next base: position 10,738,932 of record NC_134125.1, on the reverse strand, counting down.
CTGGCGCTTCCCAGCACTCAGGCCCACCTGCCTGGAGGGCTGGCGGGCTCAGCAGCTGGGGTGGCGGCACCTGAAGGTCCCCGCCTAACAGAGCCCCACTTATTCCAGAGATCTGCAAAGGGTTAGTGGGTGGGGGGCCGAGCGGCAGGGAGGAAGTGTCAGGGAGCAATCACATGGGGCCAGGCTGACCTCTCAGCCCAGCCCTGGGGGTAGACAGGCCACGTGTGGGCCAGGCCAGACCTCGTTTTCTTGGAGCTCTGGGGAAGCAGTTGGAAAAACACTTCTCGAGAGCTCTGGGTCGTCTGTGCAGCTGGAAGAAAGGATGCTGTTCACTGGGGCCACCTTTCAGTTTGGTGGGGGAAGGGTTAGAGAGCATCTGCTGTTCACGATAACACTCAAAGACACCCAAACACCTGAGATGGCCCATGTAACATGCCCCACTCCTGATCAGCATCATGGATGACATTTATTGCTTGCACATTGCTGCCTAGAATGATACTGAGTGTATCATGGGCATTGTCTCATTGAACACTTGGGACACCACTCTCCCCATTTGATGATTGAGGACATGGAGTCACAGTAAGACAGTGAGGACTAGCCACTTGCCCACACCTGGGTGAAACAGGTTGACATTTAAGCTACCTGGGCTAACTCTGAGAGCCCCATTCTATTTTTTTTTAATTGTGGCTAAATATGCATACCATGAAATTCACTATTTTAACTATTTTTAGGTATATAATTCAGTGACATTATGTGTATTCACATTGTTGTGTAACCATCACCACCATCCATCTCCAGAACTTTTTCATTTCCCTAAACTGAAACTCTGTACCCACTAACTGCTAGCTCCTTGTTCCCTCCTCTCTTCAGCTCCTGGAATCCACCATTTTACTTTCTCTACTTTCTGTCTGTATGAATTTGACCACATTGCACACTTCGTATGAGTGCAATCTTACAGTATTTGTTCTTTTGCAACTGGCTCATTTCACTTAGCATACTGTCCTCTCAGTTCATCCATGTTGTTGCATGTATCAGAATCTTCTTCCTTTTTAAGACTCAATAATATTCTACTGTATAGATACACCACATCTGTTTATCCATTGATGGACATGTCAGTTTCCATGTCCACTGGTGATTGTGAATACTGCTGTTATGAACACTGGTGTACAAATAGCTGTTTAAATCTCTGCCTTCACTCTTTTGAGTAAACACCTAGAAGTGTAATTATTGGGTCAAATGGTAATTCTATGTTTAAGTTTTTAATTTTTTTTTTTTTTAAGAGACAGGGTTTCACTCTTCCAGGCTGGAGTATAGTGGTATGATCATAGCTCACTGTAATCTTGAATTTCTGGGCTCCAGCCATCCTCCTGCCTCAGCCTCCCCAGTAGCTGGGACTGCAGGTACATGCCATCACGCCTGGCCAATTTAAAAATTTTCTAAAAATTTTTTATAGAAATGGGGTCTCTCGTTTAAGTTTTCGAGGAACCTCCACGCTGGTTCCTTAGCAACCACAGCATTTTTCATTCCCACCAGCAGTGCACAAGGACATGCCCCTCTCTAAAGGATGGTGCTGCGCTGCGTCTCTGAGCCGCCTGCATTGGTCTGTCGATTGATGAGAAGCAAAGTCTGAAAAACCATCTATACATCACAGGGGCTCATGTCCTGCTAAGAATAACGTCCTTATAATGCAGTATCTGCGTGAAGCCCCACAGGTGTAGGCGGCAGCCCATTAGCACTGTTCTCCCTGTTTTGCAGGGAAAGATGGTGAGGCAGAGGAATGATGCCTGCGGCCCAAGGTTGTTACTCTTTTTATTCTACCATCTGGGACTGTGGTCCCCAGTGATCATCATCACCCCTGTTGGAGACCATGGGTAATGCACCTACTGCCCCAGAGGCAGGGCTGAACTGAGGCCACACCCCCAGGGAAGCTCCCAGCCAATGATTGCACGCATAGGGGCACTAAGGCGGGCCCGTTGCTAGGAGACCCAGGGCTCCTAGGATGACTGAACTGGGTATGAGGGCTTTCCATCATCATTGTCCTTGTGCCAAAGACGCTGCTACCCAACCTTTTCTCCCCCTCTCCCCTTCACTGAGGGTCTGATGATCACCCAGCCTGCTCAGGCTCCTCCCTACTTCCCTTCTCATAGGCATTTCCTCTAATATTAAAATCCCTCAATGTTTTAGCCTGCCCTGGTCTGCTGCTTTGAGCATTCAGACTCATGCATGGAACTTATGAAGGTGCAACTGCTTGTTTATAAATGGGAGGAAACTGAGGCCCAAAGACAGAAAAATTGTCCAGGATCCGTTAGCAAAACTGGAATACTAGTCTCCTGACTCTGTCAGATAAAGCCCAGAGCTTTAGCTGGCACCAGGCTGGGGAGGAGTTTCAGGATGATAGAGAAGTCAGAGGGGAAACCTGAGAGCTGGCTGGGGGATAATCTGGGAGAAATGCATTCCAGATTGGAGGAGGAGCCAGTGCAGAGTCGCAGGGCAGGAGTGAGCCCGCAATGCTTGAGAGAAGTAGAGTCTCCAGCATGGTGAATGGGGAGGACAGGGCTGCCTCCCTAGGGCTGGGCAGGAGTCTGGATTCTGTCCTAAATGGGGTGCAGCACCATTTGAATGTCTGCGTTTTGAAGCTACTGTGCTCGTCATGGGCAGAATGCACAGAAAGGATTTCTGCACCTGCTACCTGGCTAGCTAAGGAAGCTGGGTCATTGTCAGGAGGCTGCTGCAGGTGTCTGGGTGAGAGAGGAGGCCTTGGCTTTGGGGGGAGGGAGGTGAGATGGCCAAACAAGCAGAGTGAATGCTGGGAGTTTCACTGTGCAGGACTGGGTGATAGATCCAATGGTAGGAAGGGGAGGAAAAACAAAGAACTTAGGTGTCCTGGGTTTCTCAGCTACTTGAGTATTCACCCAAGAAGCAGTCATTGAGACTATACAATTCCCGAAACTGTGTAGGATACTGATATAGAAAGGGCTCTTCTTTTCAAAAGTTATATACTTTAACATAGAAACTAGGAAAGGCTCACAATTTCCTAAAGTGAGCAAAGCAGAAGGTACAAGTCCCAGTTAATGAGTTTTACCAAAATGTCCTGAAAACTGGTGATTTTTTTTTAAAAAAAGCTATTTCTGTGCTTGTAGTTCAAATGCCTGGGATGAAACCCAAGATTGGTCCTATGTTTGCTGTGTGACCTTAGGACAAGTCAGTGTACTTCTCTGAGCCCCAATTTTCTCATCTGCCATTGGAGGCAATAACATCTTCTTTGTGGAGGGTTAAGATGTGTGGCCCAGGATGGAACACATATCTAGGCAGTTAAAAATATATATAATATGCATATATCTGTATGTTTATAATATACTATTTATAATGTATTTTAGAAAAAAATCTAACCAGCCTTGTGATTTCATAGATGTTATTGCTCAAAGTGAGGCTAAGAAAAAAAATATTCCTAATATCTCCGGTGATACATGAATACTGTGAAATGGGGAAGGCGGATCCATGGTCACTTTAGGCTGAGGAAGCACCCAGAGAGTGGGTGCAACTGTGTTCAGCAACTTGGGGTGCTTGGGGGGTGCTACAGAAATGCTGGTTGAAGGGATGTCTTTGGAGAGAGTGTCAACTGGCTCCTGCAGTGTCTCTGCTCTCAGCCCCCTCCCATCCCCTCTCGTCCCTTCTGCCTTTACAAGTTTATGAAGACTCTTCTGCCCCCATCAGGGTTCTGGGCAGGTCCCTGAAGAAGATTAAACGAGATGAATATTTCATGGCCCTTGACTGACAACTGCCGAGGACCTGTTGTGTGTCTGGCGCCCACATCTAGTTAAGGAAGGGGGGCGGGCGGAGCGGGAGGAAAAGCCCATAGCCTGAGCCATTGATCCGCTGGGTACAATCTGCGCTGATGAAACGCTCTGCTCCCAGCTCCTAAGCCAAAGGCAGCAAGTAATGGGCTTTAAGAGGCACAGGGCTGGTGGTGGCCGGGCCACCCAGCCCCTTGGGGCCCACAGAGGCACCACCAGGCCCCCAAAGACCCATTTCTCTGTCTCCAGCTGTGGCCCCTCTGTCCTCCTGGTGCCAGCCCAGTCCTTTTAACAAGCTGAACTCAGCGTTTCCGACGCCTCCGACTCATTACCCCATTAAGGCCTGCCGCCAAGCTCCCTCCGCCAGGGGACCTGGATGGCAGGGTGGCAAGGCGCCTGTCGGCCTGGGGACTCTGAGGAGGTGGGGGCAGAGACCCCAGGTAGCCTCAGAGTGAGCCCATGGGGACAGCTGTGTCACCGTGGAATGCTCCCTTCCATCTGCTCCTCGGACGCAGAGACTGGGCGTGGAAAGAGTCCCGGCGGCGAGACTGAGATGCAGATTTATTGCCTGTCTTGCCCCAGCTGTTCCTACATTCAAAGCTGCCCGGGCCACTTAACCCCACTTTTCAACAAAGGTGATTTGTACGGAGAATGCCTTCCAGTGTCTCACTCTAGCAGAGACGAAAAGAATTTGCTTGGTGCTCTGGGTTTAAAAATTATTCAGCAGCCCTAAGAAGCAAGCAGAGGCACTGTCATTTTGACCATAAAGAGTGTGGCCTGGTGTATTTGTTTCCACGGCTGCTGTTAACAACCAAACTCAGTGGCTTAAAAAACAACATGCACTGATTGGAAGACAGAAGTCCGAAATGGGTTTCGCAGGACTAAAATCTTGGTGTCAGCAGGGCTGCTTTTCTTCTGGAAGCTCAATGTGTTTCTTGCCTTTGCCAGTTGCCAGAGGCAGACTGCATGCTTTGCTCTGCGGCTCCTTCCATCTTCAAGATGTGTAGCATCTTCTAATCTCTCTCTGACTCTGCTTTCATCACCATTACTTCTCTCTCTGACTCTTTTAAACACCCTTGTGATGACATTGGCAGAGCCCAGGGTCATCTCACCATCTCAAGATCCTTCCTTTAATCACATGTGCAAAGTGTCTGTGTGGTGTAACCCAACAGATTCACAGGGTGCAGGGATTACGATGCAGACATTCTTGGAGGGCCGTGATCTGGCCTGTCACACGTGGTCTTGGACAAGCGTGCTGGCTACCGTTGCTAACTCTGCCACCTTGAGTAAGAATGTCATCCCTCTGAGGTTCAGCCTCTGTAAACTGAGTACTGTAAGAGAAGGCTTCTTGGGTCACTGGCAGATGAAACAGTACAAATGAAGGGTCTGGCATTTCTAAGTGACTTGACAATGTATATTTATTATTTGATGGGCATTGGTAATCTAAGCTGATCAAGGTAGCTATTCCCTGCCCTGGAGTGGAGTTACTGGTTTATGGTCTAAATGAGCTTTCTAATTTTTAAATTTTGGCCATGTAAGCTTTTGTCCAAAGAAGTTCAGTTGAGTTTATGGGCATTGCTCAGGCTGAAGAGTGGATAGGGCACCTGTTGGCCTGGTACACCCCCATGCCCTCACCAAGTCTTTGGTGGTACCAAATCTGAAACCATGGGTCTAGACTTTTCTGAGGCTTTCTCGTGTGTAAAATAAGTCGGATATAGCCTCCCTAGCAGTGTTGCTAGGAGAATTGGAAAAAAAAAAAAACATGCAAAGTGCCTGGCATACAATAAGTGCATAATGCCCACATATGCATGCCATGGGTGTCTTTTTGAGTTGTGAGTTTTTCTTAAGGAATGAACAGATGGACTGTGGATGCTACGGACTGAGCAAACATTTGGGTCTCTTTCCTCTCAAATTCCAGCAGGGCTTGTTTTAAAGTCCCTTCAAGCCTGACTCTTCCAGAATATATCCTGGCTTTGTGTCATGGTGCCATGAATGCCAAACCTGTACACCCATGAACCAGAGCAAAGAAAAAGACAGGCCTGGAGAGAAAAGTACTTATCTTGCTTGAGGGGTAGGCCGTGGGTTCAGTAGTAAGGAGAAATAGGTTTTTCCTGCCCTAGAGGAGGGACATGAGTGAAAATGAGCACCAGGGTCATCTACCGTTCCCACCTCAAAGAGGCCCTTGGGTCCTCCCCACCACTGTGTGTTACTGGACATGTCTAACATCTCCTTTCCGAGCTTGGGTTTCCTGGTTGCAACAGGTAGAGAAGACTCCCTGGGGCAGTGAAGGTAAAGGCTTAGCTTAGGGTCTGGCTGTCCCGGGACTATGTTCAATAATTATCAGCAATTACATTTTTTTATTATTAGCTAGGAATTGCTTTTATTATTATTAGCCATCAAGCACACCGGGTTTCTTTTCAATGATGTGTTGTATGTAGAGAGCAAATACATCTGAATCCTGAGTTGCACAGAGAAGAGAGAACTCCCATCTTTTCCGTCTCCTAGAATCTCTTGGATCCTCAAGTTGGAGACTCTATCTTAAGGAGGCACACAAAGAGAGAGCAGAATCCAGCCCCAGCCCTACCCTTCTTGCGGGATCATCCGTCTTGGGCTTCTCTGTGCTGTTGATCGGAGCCGGTGACAATTGGAGTGTACTTGTCCTCTGGCCTTAAGCTCTTACCTGTGCCCAGGTCCCTCCTGACCTCAGTGGGTACTCCTTGGCATTACAAAGTAATCGAGAAGGAAAAGAGAAAGGAAAGAAAAGGAAATATATAATCGGAGCAGCCTGTAAGTTATTGGATAACATCACCTATTTAATGTCAATTAGTGTTTTTAACAACCAATTGCTGTGCCATTAACTCGCAATAGCAATCTTGGGGGCATGCCAGCGCACTCCAGCAGACCAGCCTGGACGGCCAGTTGGTGCTGGGTGTGCAAAATGGACTCAGATTGCAGACTGATTGCAAGTTGGCATTGCTTGAGTATGGTACAGGCGGCGGGGGGGCGGCAGGGCGGCTGCCCAAGGAGCAAGGCATTTCACTAAGTGGATATTTATAGCAGGGCTCTTGGAATAAATGATCCACAGAGAGTGCAGGAGGGGTGAGGTTGCTGGAAGTTAGCCAAACCTTGGGTGCTGCATCCTGCCAAGCTGAAATATTAGTGGCTTGATTGACCCTGGGATCCTGGCTGCCCCCAGTGGTGGGGAAGATGGGGGGAGCCTGTTGGGATAGGAGGTGGGGCAGTTTCACTTCCCTGCTCTTGTACTCCTAAATGTGGACCTTGAATCAATTATTTACGTTATGTGGCCTTTCATCTCCTTGATGCTAAAATGTCACGATGGGCCGATGGATAGTACGCATCATGAGCAGAGTTTCTGTCTTTGTGTTCCCCTGTTGTGGTGGCCACTCTCCAAGATGTTCCTCGATGATCCCAACTTCCAACATCCAGGCCCTCGTGTGGTCCCTCCCACACAGAATAGGGCTGACCTGGGTCACCAGTAGGACATAGTGGAAATGACGTTGGTGCTGAGTCATAAACGACTTTAAAGTCATACAAGAGAGGGCAAGGGCTTCCACCTTGCCCTCTCTTGGATCACATGCTGTGGTTTAGGTGGGGCTTGTCGGTCCCCACCAAATCCCATGTTGAAACATTTGATGCCCAGTGCAATGACGTTGAAAGGTGTTGAAAGATGGGACCTAGTGGGACGTATTTGGGTCATGGGCTGGATCCCTCATGAACGGCCTTGTGCTGTCCTCACAGTAGTGAGTGAGTCTTGCTCTGGGGAGACTAGATTTCTTCTTTTGGGAATGGATTCATTTCCGTGTTGGAGGGTGGCCACCGCAGCCAGACAGTAGACATCATGAACATGATTTCTGTGTCTCTGTTGGACCATCACAACATTTTAACATTAAGGAAATGAAAGGCCACGGACAGAAGTGGTTGTTACAAAGCCAGGATGCCTCTTGGGTTTGGTCCCTCTTTGCACATGCTCACTTCCCCTTTGAACTTTTCTGCCATGTTTTGATGCAGCACAAAACCCCAAAGCCAGGCAGATACCAGTGCTTTGCTTCTTATACAGCTGCAGAACTGTGAGCCACATAAACCTCTCTTCTGTATAAATTACCCAGCCCCAGGTATTCCTCTACAGCAACACTAAACAGACTGAGACACTTGCTCTGGGGGAACTTGGTGGCCATATTGTTAGGATGCTCAAGCAGGTCTGTGGAGAAGTACACTTGTGAGGAACCGAGCCTTCTGCCATCTGCCAGCATCAGCTTGCCAACCATGGCAGTGTGCCACCCCAGAAGCCAATCCCCCAGTCCCAATCAAACCTTCAGATGACTGCAGCCCCAGCTGGCATTTTGACTGTCACCTCATGGAAGGCCCTGAGCCAGAACTGCTCAGCTAAGCCATTCCTGAGTTCCTGGTTCAGAGAGATGGTGTGGGATATGAAATGGCTATGGTAGTTTAAGCCACTAAACCTTGGGAGTATCTGTTATGCAGTGATAGATAACTAACTCACCAGCATATCATCAGCTCCTTGCCCAATATCTGGCATGTGGTGGGGATGTCATAGATAGCTGTCTGTGAGTGACTATGGGGGTGACTTCATATGGTTGCTTTGTGGGTTAAATGAGATAATTCATGGTCGTCTTCAGCATAGTGCCTGGCGCAGAGCAAGAGCTCAGAAAATCACTACCATTGGCGGCATCGTCATCTTTTTTGTTGCCATTGTCCATGTTGGTTTGGGGCTGGAAGTGGGCACAGTCTTTCATATGGGACTCTTGGGGGTTCAACAGTGTCTGGAGAGGAAAAGTAAAGGGATAAGCAGGAAATGATGGGGGTGCTTACATTGAGGAAAAGAGAAAAAGACTGATATGGAAGAGAGGAAAGTAAAACAGGAACAGTACCTACAGGTGGCCTGTAGAGTCAAGAAACCCAGATCCAGGGCCTTACCCCGCCCTAAGCACTGTGAGTTGAGGAGAAAACCAGTTGATTCTCTGGGCTTCAGTTTCATCACTGTTAAATGAAGTTCATACCCCCTACCCAATGTCCTAGCATAGTGAACTAGAAAGAAGAATTGGGAGTGGTGGTTTCTGGTCCTGACTTTGCCATTCCTTGGCTATGGCAAGTTCCATCATCCTCTGAACCTATTAAGCACATTGTGAAGTGTAAGGAGTTTGGACTAGATAAGCAAGGAGGGTCCCCCAGCTCTGCATTCTGATTTTGCACATGGCATTTCTGTGGGGAGCCGAAGAGGAGGTTTGGCTTGGACGGCGCTGGGGGGGATGGTAAGAGTGGCTAGTGGGAGAAGGAGGTCGCAGTACAATGCCCTGGTGCCCTTCATGGTCTGAAATCCCTGCTAGTGCTCTGAGACCCCCGTATTGGAAGCCAGGCAGAGGGAACATACTCGCTAGAAACATTTTCTTGGTTGTACATGGCTACATGCAGTTCCAGTTCATTGCCTCCTATGTCATACTGGTTGTTAAAAGATTTACTTATCACTTATTCTCCGGAAGGGAAAGTTTAGCAGAGATTTTTCTCTTCCTCTGGCCCCATTTCTCTCTGGCTTCTCCATCCATTGCTGACATAGCTAGCTCTGAACATTTAGAATTTATCAGCTCAATACCTTGTTGCCCAATGGCTGTGGTGTGTGCCGGACCCTGGGAATTTAATGAGGACCAGGGTAGAGTAGATGCAACTGGTGCTTGCACGGAAAGGGATACTTTTACCAGAATAATGGGGAAGTGATGGTGAACTGACCAAATCAACCACTCTCTGCTCTACCTGAAACCACCAGGTTTAATACTCACTCTAGTAATAACAGTTGGCCAAGACTCCTGATCGTTTGGTCGGGTTAGAATCCCATTATCATGTCTGGAGGGTGTGTGTTCATTTTCTGTGTATGACAGGTGTTCTAAAAAGGAAGATTATTTCCTAACCTGGATAATGGGTTTACGGGTGCTCCTCAGACTGTGATGTACATACCATTTATCTAGGAGTGTTGTTAAAATGTAGGCTCTGGTTCATCAGCTTCGGGGCTAGGGCCTGAGAGTCTACATTTCTAGAAAGCTACATTTCAGGTAATGCTGATATAGCTCATCCGCCGACCATGCTTTGTGTAGCCAGGCTTTATATTAATCTAACTTTTAGACTAGGGAGAGGAAATATGACTGTTTTAATAGAATCAAGTCAATATACAATCTCAGACTTGATGAAAAATTTAGAGATCATTCTGCTTTCTAGCATCTTTGTTCCAGGTTTGGATGAACAAGAGATACTTTCTCTGTGTCTGCCTCAACTATGCCAAGACTTCCCCCCCTTCCGTGGGTGTTGAATCCAGATGAATTTGAGAGTGGGGCTGTAACGTGGTAATCAGAGGACCCTAAGAAAGAGTTAAAGCCTCTAGGAAGCGGACTCGGCCCAGGCAAATGCAGAAGGGGTTGACCTGGCTCCAAGGGTTAATACTATTTTGTTTTCCAGGACTATTTGTTAGCGCAGGCAGGAGGCCCTGGGGTCGGCGGGCCCCCCTCACCGCCCTGCTCTTCTCTCCCCTTCCCCCTGTCTCCTCCATTTGCAGCCTTGCTGCCTCCTTTAATCGTATGACCCCAGACACCGCGCTTTCCTTGGGATTTTCTTGCCAGCGCCTTCAGACACGTTGCAGCCGACGCCAGCCGTCTCTCTCACCCCGGCCCTCAGAGGCAGGCGTGCAAGCTAAAAGGCACTTTGTGCGAGGAGGAACCGTCCTTTGCAATTTGTGCTGCGGTTTCTCTGGCCAGGAGCGGATCAGGAAAAGGGTCCTTTGTCTTCCTTGGCCTTTTCCTGCCTTCTTCATCTTCCCTTTATTTCTCTTTGTGCAAAATTGTTTCCTCTCCCTTCCTTCTTGCAGTTCTCATTTCCCCCCTTTTTACCTCCCTTCTTTGGATGTATGCATATAGTCTGTCTTTTTTTCTTCCTGCCCCTGGGAGGTCTTGGCATAGTCAAGGCAGATACAGAGAAAGTGTCCCTTGTCCATCCAAAACTGGAGCACAGATGCTAGAGGGAAGAATGATCTCTAAATTTTCATCGAGTCTGAGGTTGCAGATGCATATATATATTCTTTTCCTCTTTTTCTTCTCTTCTTCTTTTATTTACTTAAAAATTCCATTTCATGAAATTAGTAGTAAAAAGGATAGATCTTCAAGGCAGCTTGATCAGGGTTCAAATCCCAGCTCCATCTTTGGACGAATGAAAGTAGAACTCTGGGAGAGTTCTTTAGCTACTGTGAGCCTGTTTCATCATTTTATTACAAAATGATGTTAAAATCCCAATCTTAGGAGCTCATTTTCAGGAGTTAGTGAGAAAGCATGTGTAAAGTACAGGGTCTAATATACAGTGGGTGTCCAATAAATGTTAGTCTTTTCATGTTCTTAAGCCTTTTCTCTTCCCTTTACTCTCTTCTGTTCTTTATCTTTAGCCATATTTCTTTCAATAACTTCCTTTTATGTTTCTGGAAGATTCTCTACAGGTGGAAAATCCCCATGCAGAAGGCATGGTTGTACCATGATGAGGACCTGGGGCTGCCATTTAATAGCTGTGTAGCTTTCGGCAGGTTACTAAAATTCTCCAAACCTTCCTCTCCTCTTCTACAAAATAGATATATGATTTCTGCCCTTCTGGGGCAGTGGTAATGATTAAATGAAATAATGTGGGGTAGCACCTGTCACAGAGCCTGGTTGCTATTACTTAGTCTCTCTCCTGTCACTCGTTCCCTCTCAGCCAGGACTTATTTCCACTGCAGCACAGGGCGCTATCAGCGCTCATGTGGACAGCACTCGTGTGGACAGTGCTCATGTTAGTACTAGCTCTTCTGAGCTATTTATTCATCCATCCATCCATCGTGTCCATTTATCCACCCATCTATTCTCCCATCCGTCTGCCTATTCATTCGCCCTATCTATTTGTCCATTATCATAGTCACCCACCCACTTATACCTCTGTCCACTCACTTTTGTACTTGCCCACCCACTAATTTTCTTGGCCACTGCCCATCCCATCCCATCCCATCCCATCCCATCCCATCCCATCCCATCCCATCCCATCCCATCCCATCACTCATCTTACCCATCTCTATCTTATTCATCATCCTGTTGACCCACCCACTCCATCTACCTACCCATCTTATCCACTGACCCATCCACCCACCCACCTATCCATCCATCCATCCATCTGCCCGTCAACCCATTCATTTATTCAGAATGGTTGCATAATAAGATTAGTTTAAACCAATCTTATCATACAATTCTACCTGATGGTCCTAGAAATAGAAGGAAAAAACAATAACAGCAACATGATTTTGGAGCCCTATATCCTTCCATCCAGTCTCCTCACAGAGCAGATGAGAAGGGGCTTCACTCCTGAGCACGGGACACTTGTGACTGGGTAGCTTAATAGCATTTAAACTGGTTTCCCCTGAATCTAAGGATACTGTGTCATGCAAAGGGGGTTACTGACAGAGGGGCCGCTACTTCACGTAGAGCAGCCCTCCACCTTGTCTTCCTTTTTTTTATTGATCTCTGTTTAAGACTTAATTTGGAAAAAAGGCGTTCAGCTATTGAGCAAATTATCTAAAGCATTGGTATGGTTACACATTTTAGATACTAAAGAAAAGTTTAGAAAGAGCTATCTTTTGCCTTGTCAACCATAGAGTAAAGAGGTAATCTCTCACTCCTGTAGATATTTTGGAGTTCTTATCATAAACCAGGCAATGGTTTCACAATTAAATGAGTGATCTAATTTAATCCAACAACCTGGTGGGGTTAGTATTCTTATATCTCCATTTTTTCAGATGCAGAAGGTGAGGCTAAGAGACATCAAGGTACTTACCCAAGATCATAAGCAGTTAGGGCTGTGGAGTTGGGCTTTGAACATAGGAATTGTCACCAGAATGCACCCTGCCTGCAATGGGAGGGCAATGGCCAAAGGGGTACTGAAGAAGAAATACCAATAGGGTTTGTATTCTTGTTTCTACCTTGGTTGGTTCTTTATTTCCTCTCTCAGATTTTACAGTGAGCACCAGAGAGGATGATGAGTCTCAAACATCTGACAACCTAAAATTACAGATTCTTGGATTTAGAAAGGACTAAGTCTGGTGCTTTTCAAACTGGGCTCCTTAGGACCCAGGGGTCTGCTGAGATTCTTCAGAGGTTTCCACTGGACATGATCAGAGGTCACCACGTCAACTTGGATCTGGCTTCATGTCTAGGGTGACCAGTTACTGGTTGTGTGACATTGAGAATGTGACTTTCCTTCTCAGACCCACAGCTTCCTCATCAGTAAAAGGGAGACAGAAATAATACTTGTGGGGTTACTCTGAGAGTTAAATAAGAAAATGCATCTAGAATGTTACATAGAGTTCCTGGCATATAGTGCCTGCTCAAAAATATTAGCTATCATCATCATCATTTTGCCATTGTCGTCATCATTTGGGACTCCGTGTAAGTGTTTGCATGACCAAATAGCACTAAAGCTAAAGAGAACAAAAGAGCTAAGCCAACCTGTAAAAGACTCCTACCGCATACACTGTAGGACCATAGGATGTAATTAGCAATCCTTCCCAGACAATGATTATTTTTCCATTATTTGTTTATAGGTCTTAAAGTGACTTATAAGATTCCCTGTGATGCTAACTGATATTACTGCAATAGACTTAGGAAATTTCAAAGCTAAAAGTTGGAACTGGGTTAGAGTCTTGCTGCCTGTTCTTGTAAAGATGATGTTGAATCAGAAAATGTGTTTTTCATCCTCCCCTGATTAAGAAGAGTGTGTGTATGCACAAGAGAGAGAAACTTGGACAAGCTCTCAAACCTCTCTGACTATCATTCACTTGCCTATAAAATGAGGCAAATTCTTCTAAGTATGACTCCAACACAGGGACTGTAGAGAGAACAAAATTAGAACAGGCAACGTTTGCCAAAGGAATCCTATATCTCAGGACCACTGCTTTCACATATTATCTCCCTTTATTCTCACCACACCTCCATGAATAGTTGGTATTACCCCCAGTCTCATTATGAGGAAACTGAGGCTCACACAGGCGCAGTAGCTTTCCAAAGGACAGGTGGTTGGAAAATTATTATTCATTTTTTTATTCACCAACTATTTAGTACTGGACTCTGGAATTCACATCCCTGTGTATCTGAGCTTAGGTCCCCAAACAAGCTCGTGTAGAAACCAAAACACTAGTTTGAGATGAGAATGGGCTTTCACATTTGCAACTGTCTTGTGAGATTATTATTAGCAGTGGTGATAGTAGTAATAGTATTTATGTCAAGGATAGAGTGAAGATCTCTTTGGGTTTGTTTGCAGGATTAAATTATACCACTATTGCTGCTATAAATATCCACTTCTATTTATCGACCACTAACTAGGTATAAGTTACTGATCTAAGAGCTTTGCATGATCATTTCACTTCCACTGTGAGCACAAGACACCATATTATCTTCATTTCACAGATGAAGAACTTGAGGAAGTCAGTTAACAATTATTTTTGGAGTGTTACAGTAAGTGTTACAGCGGGTGGTCCCGAGGACAAACTGAATGGCACACAGAGAATTAGAGAATCAAAGTTTATTTGCTGGCGGGCTCACAGGGGTCTCACCACCAAATTCTGAGCCCTGTCTACCCAATTTTTCCCACTTTTATTAAGCTGGGGTAGTCCGAGGGGTAGGGTATCAGGTTGCTAATGCCTGCCAGGTAATAGGTTAGTATTATGTTGATGCATCAGGTACTAGGGTAGTTGATGCACCAGGTGATAGATTAGTTGCTGAGCCAGGTAGTAGGTTAGTGCTATGCTGTTGCTGTGTATTTTCATGGAAGAATTGTCTAGAGCTGTCATTTCCCAGGAAGTAAGCACAAGCCTGAGGATATTTGTCCCAAAAGAAAGCTGCAAAACCAGGCTGTAGATATCAGTAGCTCTTGGTCAGCCAAATGGTAAAAGTTCAGCCAGAGACTTACACTCATATCCATGGTAAAGCAAGTGAGGTTCTCCCACTCAGGGTAGCTATTAAATGTCATGCTTGCTCTCACCAAGAAGTATAAATGCGAGCTGTGCTATCTGCCATGCTCATGGTTGGGAAAGGAGGGGCTCTGGGTTGGCATACGTCAGTTCTTCTCAAACTTCAGTGTGCACCCAATCTCCTGGGGATCATATGAAAATACAGATTCCCTTCACTAGGTCTGGGGCAGGATGTGAGATTCTGCAATTCCAAGAAGGTCCCAAGCAAACGAAGCCTGCTGCGCCACAGAGTATACTTTGAGTAGCAAGAATATACAGTGCCGAGTATTCCAGAACAAAGAAAGGAGATTACAAAGCAGTAATTGTAATAGCCACCGCTGATGGAATATTTATTACTCACCAGATGGCCTTTCATTTTGCGCTCACAACCCCAATTTGGGTCGGGCATTGTCATCCCTGTTTTACAAGTCAGCAAACTGAGGCACTAAGAGGTTAAGTGTCTCATCCAATATTGCCGAATGGACGAGAGGTGGGGACCCAGACTGCTTGCTTTCAAAGTGCACCTTGCACCTGTGTCTCTTTTCCCCCTCATTTCCCACCTGGAAGACGGAGTTTGGAAGTGGGTCAGAAGCTGCTCTCCAAAATTGGTTGGATTTCACAATTGGATTAATAGACTCCGTGCTGTCTCATTTTAAGTAGGCACACACCCGGAATTTTTAGGCTCACCTGTCAGGTGGGAATGTTTTGGGGCATTAGTTGCCAAGACTAAGGTTCTATCCCTTATAAGGAAGCACCTAGTGTTGCCTTTTGGAGAGATTTTGGGTGTCAGATAGGTCCCGCCTGCTGTCTGTGTCTTTTAGGAATCTTCACATGCTCAGCTACCCCCATTCTCCAAAGACCTCAACACCCTGTGGTGTGGATGGATGAGAAGAAATGTTTTGGGGTAACATGATTTGATAGGTTCTGTGTTAGAGCCCTGCCATCATGAAACACACAGGTCAGTAAGAAGAGCCAGTTAATTAAATAAGGGGTAATGGGCCAAGTACAAGTTCCTCAGAGCACATACTAGGGACCCTGAACCTAGACCCCATTTGGGAGTTGTCAGGAGAACTTCATGGCTAAAGCAATGTGTTCCCTGCACAGGACTTAAGGAAACTTGACCTCAGGACTTACCCTCCTTGCTCATTGAATGCTGCAGCCTGATCCAGGGACTCTCCAGCACTTGCAGAAAAATCTTTCCCACTCTCTCAAAGCAGAAAATAATAATAAAATATCAGTAGATGTTGCCGCCCACCCCCCATCTCCCCAGCAATGGGCACGAATTTTCAACCCAGAATGACACGATTGAGAGGAGACTGGGAAGCATCAAGGATTCCCCTCTCCTCCCGCCTCCCTCCAACAAGGCGGCCAGCCCCACCCTTGAGCCCTCCTGGTCCTTCCTCCCTCCTCGCCTGCCCCCCCTCCCCAGGAGACTGCAGGAACTTGGCAAGCCATCTCGTCGCCAATCAATCTGTGGTGTAACAATTAGCACTTAGGCACCACTCATGCTAAACACACGCTTAGAAAACACTTTAGGAAAAAAAAGGGAAGAAGAGTCATCAGAGGTAGGAGCCAGGGCAGCTCCGGAGGGGGGATGTCAGGGAGCGGAGCCAGGAGCCGGCCTGGGGAGGAAACAGATCAATGCACCGAGGAATGGAAGGCATCTAATACCCTATTATTGACGAGGCCAAAGCACTTTGAGGCGTGTTTCCACCGTGAGCAATTAGTCTGCCAGACCGCAGGAGTTAAGCTAACACGGGTAGCCCCCCCACCTTCCAGTTGGATGACACTTTCATTTGGTAGCGAGCCCCCGCAGCAGTGGCGCCAGCCTGCAGCCCTAATGGGGCCCCATCCGCGGAAGGCCAAATGCTCCAGCCTCCCAGAAGGCCCCCCTCGAGCCCTCCTCCCCAGCCCGGCCCAGCCTGGCCCCCTCCCCAGCGCCCCCACCCTACGCCCGGGTAACAGAATCCAGTCGACACAGAGTCTGTCTGCGCCCTGCGAGCTGCCTAAATTGATTGTAATGGTTTTATCACGCGCAGAGAGAGCTGGCTGTTTTCTCGCCTCTGCTGTCGGCTTTCATAAACGCAGGGGCAGGAGGAAGTGCCTCCTCTTCGGGAGCACTGGATCGGATGAAAGGCAACTTTTGTTTTATTGGCAAGAAGCTCTCAGCCTCTGCGGCTGCCTGTCTCCAGCTCTATCCAGGCTGTTGTTTACCAATTGGCCTCATTGGCACTGGCTGTGCCCACAAGAGAGGCTGGGACAGCCCCCACCCCACGGGCACCCACCCCCCACAAACAGCACGGGTAAGGGGTGGGGGCTTGTTCCAGGTTCGTTTCTGATGAGCGTTTGGGGAAGAGAGTTCCAGGGAGGGCTTGGATACAGGGAAGAGTTAATGAGGGTGACAAGAATGATCAATAATGATGAAGATGATGCCGATAGCTCAACAGCATTTCCGAGTGCTTATCTGGAGCCTGTCACTGGGTTTACTTGAATGCTCACCGTAACTCTACAAGGAAGACATTCCCCCACTTTACAGATAGGGAAACTGAGGCATGGACAGGTGACATTATCCAGTGGACAATGGGAATTGGAGCCCAGTACTGCTGATTCCTTATCTGGGTCATCCTCTATGCACCCTAACTCTTCCTTAAATTTGGTAGGATGAAAAAGACTGTTGTCATATCTTTAGTGCTGGGTATTCCCCAAGTATTGAGGAAATTGGGACCTTTGGATGCTTTAAAATGTGAAGCCAAACTCAAACACTCCATGGCCCAAGCCCCACCTAAATACTTGCCAAGCTCTTTCTCATCATCTTATCTCTAATCTCTCTGTTCCCTCAACCTTGAATTCCCAACTCCATCCCAGGTGTGCCTTTGAAAATGCCTAGAAAGTCTTTCTTAGCCCCTTCCAGCAAGCCTCTCATGGTTTTTTCCCCAACCCTTGCGCACTTTCTAGACTTCCACCATAGCCTAGGCAGCACTTCTTTCCCCTGTGTGTCCTGATTATCTGTCTTCTCGTTAATGTTAATTCAGAGCATATTTATTCATCTCTTACCATGTGCCAATCTCCATATTAGACTGAAGGCTTGTTGGGACACATCTTACTTATCTTCACACCCACAGTGCCTGGCATATCGTAGTCTCGGTAAACGTCATTTGCCTGAAAGGTGACCGAGCTCTGGGGCTGGTCATCTGTTTTTGCAAATAAAGTTTTGTTGGAGCACAGCCGTACTTACTCATGTATGTATCCTCATGGCTGCTTTCATGCCACGGTGGCAGATTTGAGCAGCTGCCACAGGGAATGCAGGTCCTGCAAGCCTAAAAATTTACTAGCCAGCTCTTTCCTAAAAAGTCGGCTGACCACTGATCAAGAGGATGATCAGATGATCTTCCAAATTTTCCATTTTGTTTCTGTATGTAGCTAGCATATAATTTTTGAGTAGCTAGCTGTGCAGTTTTTGGTAAGTTGATTAGATAAATGACTAATTTTCATGCCTTTGTATGTTCATATCTTTTGGTAGTGCCCTCCCATGCTGTTTGCGCCTTGACCATGTGACCTTTTTTGGACAATGGCGTAGTAACAAACTCAATGCAGATAGAGACAGAATAAGTGATTTTTTGGTTTTGCTTGTTGTCACCATGACAACACCCCCTGCTGGAAGGGTGTGAGTCATCCTACCTGAGAACATTCTAAACCAGGCGGCCCCCTGAGCACAGATGCATGTGTGAAACAGCTATGCCTGGCCCACATCAGCAGAACTAGACAACTTGTAGACTCAAGTAATAAATGGTTGCTGCTTCAAAACACCAAGTTTTGGGTTAGTTTGTTACACAGCAGTAACTAGCATATATACACCTAGAAGTACACACAGTTCCTGCCTCCAAACCAGGCTTTGTAATGAATCACCTGCAGAAATGACCCAGGCATGCACTATGAAAAGAAGGATTCTTTTGTGTGTTTGGGGGTATGTTGGGATAGGGTATAGCCTATTTTTAAAGTTTTTAATATATATTTTTGAGATTGTCACTATGTTGCCCAGCCTGATCTCGAACTCCTGGGCTCAAGCAATCCTCCCGAGTAGCTTGGACCACAAGTGCATGCCACCATGCCTGGCACATCTATCTCTTCTTCCTACTTTGAGAACATTTCTCCATTTGGGAAAAGTGGACAGAATCATTAGAAGGAGGTGAAATGCCAGTCTGCAATAACAGTGTTCTGGTAGTGTCAGGGAGTGGACAAGGGCAAGGCAATTGGATGCAACAGCTTTGGAAATTATCCGGATTTTGCTATTCAGGACATCCCTTTAGCTGCATTAGCACAAACAACTAAATCAGGATGTAACCATGAAATGATGGGTCTGATGTGCTTGTTTGTGATATTGTAGACCATGGGTCTATAAAAAATTATAGGAACATTCCATTCTTTGCATTTCAAAACTTGGAA
Source organism: Microcebus murinus (assembly GCF_040939455.1). Taxonomy (NCBI): domain Eukaryota; kingdom Metazoa; phylum Chordata; class Mammalia; order Primates; family Cheirogaleidae; genus Microcebus; species Microcebus murinus. Next base: position 10,719,660 of record NC_134125.1, on the reverse strand, counting down.
TTGAACCAGCAGATAAATGGAGTTTTCTATGTATTCTTAAAGATTTCTTTCCTCCTCTTCTTCCCTCTGCTCCCCCGTCCTCTGTGATCTTATCTCTTTTTCGTGTTCTCAAGCTTCTCTGCATTTCTACGCTGAGTTTGGGGTAAAGTATCAACTGTCTTGGGCACACCCAGCACAGTAGGAGGAACTGTGGGAAACACACACTGAAGACAAGTCTGTAATTCATCCCCAACGAAAGGTGCTGACCCCTGCGTTTCTCAAGAAAATACGAGGGCTCCCATTAGTCCCTTGGCGTTGGTGGGAATTTCTTGCCTACATCCAGGATGGAATCTTTAAGGCTGCAATCAATATAGGCACAAGCCGAAGAGGTGGTATGAAGACCCTAGGGACCCAGCCTCCCCCTGAAAAGAGAATGTGACCAAACTCAGAATGGGACAGACAGATTGGGAGAAAAAAGCCCCTGGAGCAGGACCCAGGCCTGGGGTTGCAGGTGCTAAAGTTACAACTCAATTTCTTGAAGAGTGAAGTGAGGAGGAGGATGGGTTTTGGTTATCCCAATGGCCTGTGCACTGTCCAGTTCCAGCATGGGGGGGTCCAAAGTGCACCCCGCTGCAGTGATGGAAGGGGAGGCTGAACAGCGCATGGTTTGAAGAGGTGCAAGTGGGTGTGCTTGCACCTGGCAAGGGAAGTCCTCAGCCTTTCAAAAGATGGTGCCTGAGCTGGTCAAGACCTCGCTTTCAGGAATGTTGGGAGTGGAACCCAGGCAGGGGAGGGGATGGAGGATACTGGTGGATGGGCGTGGGTGAGACACACAGCAATTTGGAAGGGGGGACATGTTCCTAACCCAGATCCTCCCTTAACACTCCTATGGGCAGTAGGATTATATGTGAACCACAATGAGTATCAAAGACTAGTTTAAGGAATGAACTTGGGAGCTCTTTCCATCCCCTAAAACACACCCTGGCATTGCTGGAATGAATTAATGAGTATGTTTATTCGTTTGCTAGGGTTGCTGTAGCTATCCACCACTGGATGGCTTAAAACAACAGAAATGTGTTCCCTTATAGGTCTGGAGGCTGGAAGTCCCACATGGAGGTGTCAGCAGGCCTGTGCTCTCTCTGAAGGCTCCAGGGAGAATGCGTTCCGTGTCTCTCTCTCATCGTCTACTGGTTGCAATCCTTGGCATTCCTTGGTTTACAGACACATCACTCCAATCTCGTTGCATGGTCCTGTGTGTTTTCACATTGTCTCTCCTCTGTGCATGTCAGTCTCTTCTGCCTTTTCTCCTCCTCTTATAAGATTACCAGTCATATTGGACCAGGGCCCATCCTAATGCCTTATCTTAACTTGTTCCATCTGTAATGACCCTATTTCCAAATACAGTCACATTCACATGTAAAGGAGTTAGGACTTCAACACATCTTTTTGGAAAACACAATTGAATCTATAGCAGCATGAAAAATATTAGTTTATCATGCAAGATGTGTATGCATTGGCTGCTAATGAGGAGCTAAACAGACTTAAGGTGTCCCTTGTCACATCCCCTTGGCTCATGTCTGCATGCAGCTGCAGTGGGGAGAGGTCCCTGGAGTTCAGATGCAGATGGACAGTATCCTACCCAGGTGAGCACCATAGTCTCTGTGAAGCTGCAGGAGACTGTTCAGGCAGGAGTCCCTGGGGGCAGCCCTCAGTCCATGTAAGGCAGGAGCATAAATGCCCCATGCAAGGCAGGGAATAAATGCCCCACCTGGATGCATTGAAGGGACATTTCTGGGATGTATTTTGTACACTTCTCAGAGATTCCACTGGAATTGAAATCCCATTGTCTACAACAGCTACTTGTATTGGCTTTTCCTTCTTCCTTGTCTCACTGTGTCCATTCACTTGTCCCTAAGTCCTAGGATCACTCCAACCTCCCCACTCCAGCCCTCACTCCTACCCCATCCCCACCACCAATAAAACTACTTGTGTCCAAGTCCTTGTTTAGGGCTCAACGATCTTGAAATCCTGGTGGATTTCAAACCAAGATAGAGACATGGGAAATGAAGAGAATAAAAGATATTTGTTTCCAGGTCTAGAGCTCAGCTTAGACCCTTTAAAGAATGGTAATAAAATCATTTACTGCATGCCAGGCACTGCGCTAAGCATAATATGTGCATCATCTATCGTAATCCTACTGTAGTGGGTTCAACTGCGGTCCCCACAAAAAGATACGTGTGTTCACATCCTAACATTTGGAACCTGTGACTATGAACTTATTTAGAAGAAGGGTCTTTGCAGATGTCATTAAGTTACAGTTGTCAAGGTGAGAGCATACTGGATTATCCAGGTGGGTCCTAAAGCACAGGTGTCCTTGTAAGAGAGACACACAGAGGAAAAAGTGATATGAAGATGGAGGCAGAGATTGGAGTGATGGATGTGTCCATAAACCAAGGAACAGCAAGGATTGCTGGCAGGGATCAGAAAGCAGGAGAAAAGGATGGAACAGATACTCCCTCATGGTCCTCGGAAGGAACCAACCCTACTGACACCTTGAGTTCGGACTTCTGGCCTCCAGAACTGCGAGAGAATACATTTCTATGATTTTAAGCCACCCAGTGTGTGGTTATTTGTTACAATAACCCTGGGAAACAAAGACAACTACACAATTCTATAGGTTAGTGATTACCATCTTAATATCCCACTTTAGACCTATGAACACTGAGGCTTGGAGACTTTAATTAACATGTCTAAGTGTCCGGGAAAGAGTGGAAATCTCCATTCAGATCCAGCTCCGTATAGCTCAAATTCCTTCACTGAACCATTCTTCTAGAGCACCCTCCTCAGAGAAGTGTTAATCTATGGCATTTGCTCTGTGTAGAAGGAGAGTTAGGGAGAAATTGGAAAGTGATTCTTGTCATGGAGATTTTTATAAGACTCAGCCAAAGCAGTCCTGCTTCAGGGCCCAGGTGACAAAAAGCACAGACAGAGAAGATCATGAATAAACTGTCAGCCACTCTGTCACCCAGCAGGCTGGAGTGCAGTGGCACCATCATAGTTCACTGCAGCCTTGAACTCTTGGACTCAAGCGATCCTCTTCTCTCAGCTTCCTTAGTTGCTGGGACTACAGGTATACCCATTGCGCTGGAAAACTTAACACAGGAGGCTTCCCTTAGGTGCTCTGAGCAGCAGCTGGAAAAGACAGTGGCGGGGAGTAGGGACTGATTCTGAGCCTCTGCAGTTTCGCAGGTAGGGGCCACGGGCCAGACTCCTGTGGGTGTTTCAGTTATCGTAGCCTTATTTGTATGTGGAAGCTGGGGATACCGAGGAGACTCGGAATGATTTTCACCAGCCAACGTGGATCTTTGTCCTATGGGGGCTCTCTGTAAGCCACGTTTTAGAGAGACAGGCCACTGAGGGGGTGGGGGAATGGCTTGAACAGTGAGGTAAGCTTAGTAGTGGCACGAGTCCAGGAAGGAAGCAGGCATGGGTCAAGGTTAGGACTTGGAAACAAATGGTAAGTTCACACACTCATAGATAGTCATTTCACCCTGACAACCAATGACTCTGCAGTCATGTGGCCCCAAGCCAAGCCAGCTGGACATGTGGGGCATAGGCTATCCATTGCATTGCATGCCAATAAAGGGGGTTGAGTCATTAAAACATTTTTTTTAGATTAGCTAGAAGGAAAGTTGGTGTAAATAAATGGAGAATCAGGTTTCTAAGTGGAAAGGGGGTACATTCAGTCCCCAAATTCAAGGGTTTGTGGGTCTCTTAAATGAGTACTATGAACTTATGGTGCCCGCTGCTAAGAGTCTTTTAAAAAATAAGAGAAATAGCATTTTTTTGAGATGTTTGTAATTTGACCAAGGAAATAAAAATTGTATATGAAACTCTTAGGAGAGAACTGCATGAGGGTTCATCAAGAACAAAATGATGTTTTAAACTCTAACTTCAGAGGAAGATGAGAGAAGGTGGCAATAAGGTGGACATAGTGGTTAGACTCTTAGGTGGCAAGGATGAGACACAGCAGGTTAATGTAAGCACTAGCTGTTACCCACATGCACACATGTTGCTATCTGTCCTTCCTCTGCCCATGGCAGACATCACTAATCTATCATGGTACTCCTTCCTTTGCAGTCCTGTCCAGGCCTGTGTTAGCAGACATTGGACTAGGCAAGCACTACCACAGGTGGCATAAGAAGTGAAATGTCCTGTCTCTTCCATACTTGGGTCATGGGGGTTTGTTTTAGAGAAATGTAGGAGAGTGTGGAAGCATCGGGGATTGAACAGCCATAGACTCATTTGTATCCCAACGTTTCCAAGACCAGGACATAGAGCTAGCCTTGTGGAAAACTGGACTCTAGTGATTCATTTCTATTCTGGATCCAGCAATAGTTCTAGTTGCCTCCATTCCCCCTGTATCACCCATTCAGAGTAGTGGGGAGGGGGTAGAATCTGATGATTGAGATAATTTGTCACCAGCCAATGTACAGTGTGCTTTGGTGGGAGATAGACTGTCTTCAAGACACCTTACAGATGGCTGACTTCTATTCTCTATTGTTCTTACACTGAATGGCAATTCTTTAATCCAAGGGTCAGCAGACTTATGGAAAGGGCCAGAGAACACAAATTTTAGGTTTTGCAGTCCATGCAGTCTCTGTCACAACTACTCAGTTCCATCATTGGAGCACAAAAGCAGCCACAGACAATGCAGAAGCAAATAATTGTTGCTGTGTGTAGATAAAAGCTTTTTTTTTTTCCATTTACAACGACAGCGGCATGTGGCCTGTAGTTTCCAACCCCTGATTTAACCAGTCAGTTGTGGCCAGGGTAGCAGATCATCGAGCACAGTGATGACACCTTGATGCAGAAGGAACTGTGTCCTTCTCAGAAGAAAACTGTGTGCTTTGTGCTTTGCAAATGGTGAGTGTTTTGTAGACTCACTGAGATGGGGTTAAAGTCAGCAGCTGGAGCTCTGCTGCTCATACACAGGTTCTAAAAGTTACCTGGTGGTTTTTAGTGAACTAAACTCCATTTATTTTTGACATTTTTTTTCCTGGTGTCCTCCTCTTATCCACATATCCTTTTTGTATATAACAGGGATGGAAAATAGGTGGCATATTTGTTGTAATTCCCCATTGCCTCGCCCATGGCAGACATCACTAATCGATCGCAACACTCTTTCTCACTGAGTCTGTCTATGACTCAGAATCCTTTTCAACATGCAACAGTCACAACCAATCAATGAGAGGTTGCCCTCAAAAGGAAACCAGTTGGCTCTGATGGTAAGAAGAAGAAAGTAGAAAGAGAGACATGACAAAGAGGTTTGGGAACAGGCAAGTTCAAAATGGCATTCAGACTGTCCAACTTCTTCATACCCTTGGGCTAAAATACTGCTTTAACAGACTTACAGTAGACAGACCCTGTGGCAGATTAAAAAAAAATCTCTTTGACAAGTTATTCGCCATTTCCCCTGTTTCAGCAAATGTTCTTCCTCCTGCCGTTTTTGAGGGCCTGTGGAAGGTGCGTTCCAGCTCTTTCCTGGGGGATCCTCTGTGTGGAGTCTGGCAACTCCTCCCAGCTTCAGCACAGACTTGCAACCCTTCACCACGCTCCAGAGTTCGAAGCCAGACCTGGCCACGTGTATCCAGTGCTCCCAGGCACGCATCAGGCCCGGAGCCCCAGTGGGCCAGCCCTGGGCTGACGTTTTGCCTGCTCCAGGCCCACCACGTGGAAATGGCACCTGCAGGAACATTGCATCTTAATGTTTTCCCTCCGATCACCACCTTCCAACGCGGGCCGTTAAGAGGAGGAGAAATTGGCTTTTAACACCATTCAGTGACCCTCCTTAAGCACCTTCCTCTGCATGTGATCTAACAAAGTGAGGAAGGTCAGCTCTGGGCCTCGAAAGAGTGAGAGGCCTTGTCAACAGGTGGTTCCAGCCACGTGGGAACAGGGGTAATCTGTGGCAAGGCTGGCTGGGGCAGCCAGAGAGCTCACCTGGAAAATATTTCAGGAGAAGCTGTCACGGGCATTCTGAGTGCCGACAAGATGTGTCGGGGAAATCCGTGGAGTGCTTTTAGGAAGCAGTCATTTTCTCTCGAAGAATCTTGCTTGTTTTCGAGTTAGGGGCCCAGAGGGAGTTGGCTGGCATTGAAGAATTAGCCAGAAGAATTGGAGCAGCAACTGAGGGGAAATCAGCATCTTTGGGGGCTGGATCAAGGTCTTTTTAAAATCCTGTTTATTCCCATTCTCCCTTTGTCGACCTTGATAGTGAATGTAGCAAATGATTTGGCAACTGTGCCCCCAATGGAAAAGTGCAGTGCCAGGATGATGAACACGGGATCTAGATCCACGCTTTTTGGGTTCCAGTCCCAGGTCCACCACTTACTCGCTGAGTGACCTTTGGCAGGTAACTCAACCTCTCTGTGCCTCCATTTCTTCATCTGTAAAATGGTGATAATAGAGCACATGTCTTACAGGGTTGTGATGAGGGTTAAAAGAGTTAATGCAGGTAAAAGACTTAGAACACATGGTAAGCAGTGGGCTCATTTGGTATGTGTATATATAGTAAGTCAGGTTTATTGAGGTATAATTTATGTCCAGTGAAATACAGTACACTCTTCTCAACACACAGTTCAATGAGTTGTGATGAAGATTTATGGTCATGTAACCACCACTTGCAATCAAGATATAGAACACTTCTGTCACCCTGAAAAGTTCCTCCTTGCTCCTTCCCCCACACCAGCCTCTGGCAACCGCTGGTCTGATTTCTGTCCCTATAGTTTTGCCTTGTCCGGAATGTCAGATAAGGGACTCATTCTGTGCCTCGTGTCTTTGACTTTGCATGACGATTTTGCGTTCACCCATGTTGTTGTGTGAATCCTAGTTTGCTGCTATGTATTGCTGAAGAATATTACATTGTATGATGGTGCCACCTTTGGTCTGTCCATTCATCAGCTGAGGGACATCTGTGCCATTTGCAGTTTGTGGCGATTATGAATGATGCTGTTGTGAACATTTCATATACAGGTTTTCTTGCAGATGTATGTTTCCTTTCTCTTGGGTTGGCCCCTTGGAATAGTATTGCTGGGAGACATGGTAAGAGTGGGTCTACTTACATAATAAACTGTGAAACTGTTTTCTAACGTGGCTGTACCATTTTGCATTCTTACCTACTGTGTACGAAAGTTCTAGTTATTCCGTGTCCCTGCCAGCACTCAGTATCACCAAGTTTCTTTTCATTTCCCTTTTTATTTTAGCCTTTCTAGTAGGTTTGTAACAGTATTTCATTACTTTTTTTGTTTTTGTTTTTGAGACAATGTCTCACTCTGTTGCCCAGGTTAGAGTCCCATGACGTCATCATAGCTCACTGCAACCTCAAATTCCTGGGCTTAAACGATCCTCCTGCCTCAGCCTCCTCAGTAGCTGGGACTACAGGTGTGAGCCACCATGCCTGGTTAAAGTGCAAGCAAACGTTTTATTAATGGAAATACCTATGGGAGGCAATAGGTAGACATGGGAGGCTAGGAGAGCCATCAGACCGGGATGCAGGTCTGACCCAGAGTGAGGGGAGAGGGACGAAAGGCTGGGTACAAGTGTCCTGACGGTCTCATCGTGCAGTCTACAGAAGTTCAGCAAGACCATGGAGGGGAGGAAAGGAATCCTCAACATGAAGTCCACCATCAACGAAGTCCCCTGTGCCCCAGGAACAGACCTGCCTTAGAGCCCCTGCCATTGTCAGTCATTGGTGGGGGGCAGCCTGTGGGGAACGTGGCCTCCCCTGAGCACAGCAGCGCTGGGTGTCAGAGTGCAGTGCTGGGGGCCTCGGCCAATTTCACTTCCTGTACCTAGGGGTCTGCAAAGTGCATTCTCATGGCCTTCACACCCTGAGACTCCAAACATTAGGGGTGGACCCGCCTTGATCCCAAAATAAGCTGCAGTTACTTGAAAAGGTGAAAAGGGATCCTAGGGACAGCAAAGAACCACCAGTGACCCAAGACACTGCAAATGATCGAAACGGAGATGTCCTTGGCCTTGGCAGTATTGCTGTGAGCTCTGCACAGCCATGCAAATCAGAACTATCAATCACCTTGATAAATGCAAGCAGGGCAGTAGGCACCCTGCCTCTGGCCTTCTCTCTAGTGGCAGTTTGGGAAAGCTCGTCCTCTGACTAGCACCGAGTCACCCGGGGATCTTGTAAAAACGCAGCCGTGGGATCGGCCAGTCTGGGGCAGGCAATGAGGCTCTGCCTATCTCAGCTCCCAACGGCTGCAGATCCTGATTTCGACACGGCTGATGCACAGGCCGCATCTTGAGCAGCGAGGAGATGGAACCACGGCACAGAATAGGTGCTTGAGAAAAGGTAGCTGTGATAACTGATACTTTCTCCCCCCAGAGTAGGATTGTGTAGATCTTTTGCTCAGACTCCCCTACACATTTCCAAATGGGGTCATTTCTGCAGAGCGGTTGTCAACTCGGGGACAATGAGTGACACGAAGCGGTGGCGCCGAGGGAGGCCAGTGGCGGCCACGTGCTCCCCTCTGCAGGTGCGGGCAGAGCAGGACCAGCTGGAGGGGAAGCCTCTAACAGCGGGCAGGGGAAGTCACCCGGCTTAAACAGGATGCAGGCAGAAGGCCCTGCCAAGGCTCCAGGTGGCCTTAGGATTGTGCCAGCGAGGAGTGATCACAGTGGGGCCCCGGAGTCAAGCCTTTCCCGGTCGCTGGACTTTCCACTGTACGTACACAGGCGATGCTTCCGGGAAGACACGTGCACGTCCCATCCTATTTGAACGGCACCTGACACAGTGCTTGCTGTTTATGTATCAGATTTGTAAAAGTATTTGTATTCTTTTCCTGTAACAAATGACCAAAAAACTTGGTGGCTTAAAACAACAAAAATGTATTCTCCCCTAGTTCTAGAAGTCGGAAGTCTGAAATCAGTATGCCAAATTCAAGGAGGTCGGCAGGACTGTACACCCTCTTGGGAATGTAAGGGCATGAGCTTCTCATCTCTTCCAGCTTCAGGTGGCCCGTGGCTTATGTGAGCATCACTCTAATATTGAAGGCAGCGTCTTCAAATCTCTCTCTGCCTCCCTCTTGTAATTGACGTGTTTGGGATAAGCCCCGTTCCAAGTTCTGTAACTTCATCACATTTGCAAAGACCTTTTTTAAAAAACAACAACAACAAAAAAAACCATGTAAGATAACATGCACAGGTTCCAGGGATTAAGAAGTGGATCTCTTTTGGAGGGCAATTTCCCAGTCTACCACATTATCTTTACCCATCCACCCACCTGTTAGGATATAAACCCCACCAGGGCAGGGATTTTACCTGTCCTGTTCATAGTCCTGACTATGGCACCTATAACAATTCCTGGTGTGACGTAGAGGCTTGATAAATGTTTGATGGATGAATCAGTGACTATATAAGACAAGGGGAAGGGGGTTTTCTATGTAAGGGAAATTTGCACAGAATTATTTGGGAAGGAATTTTTTTTTTTTTTTTGAGACAGAGTCTCGCTTTGTTGCCCAGGCTAGAGTGAGTGCCGTGGCGTCAGCCTAGCTCACAGCAACCTCAAACTCCTGGGCTCGAGTGATCCTTCTGCCTCAGCCTCCCGAGTAGCTGGGACTACAGGCATGCACCACCATGCCCGGCTAATTTTTTTTATATATATATCAGTTGGCCAATTAATTTCTTTCTATTTATAGTAGAGACGGGGTCTCGCTCTTGCTCAGGCTGGTTTTGAACTCCTGACCTTGAGCAATCCGCCCGCCTCGGCCTCCCAAGAGCTAGGATTACAGGCGTGAGCCACAGTGCCCGGCCAGGAAGGAATTTTTTTATAATTTGACTAATTGCCTTCCACTCGTGCTCTGGAAAAGTGAGTTTTCCAGCGTGTCTGTTTCTTAGTGACGCCACCTTCCCTATGCAGCTTGAGATGTTTTTCTTCTGAAGATGGTCAAAGAATAACGTGTGGAATGAGCAATTTCAGCAGAGGGAAAATAAGAGCCTTGAGTCAACATCACAGTTGCTGGACTTTTTCATGCCTAAATTTCATGGAAAGTGCGCTTTTTGATCAGATGCCTATTTATATCTCATTGGCCACAATGAAGCCCCCCAAAGCTCATAGTTGTGGGGGAAGGCTGAGAAATAAAATATTACTTTTTTTTACAAAACTATGTTTGTACAAAAAGCCTGTAGAACGGGTCAATGAATAAGTCATGAGAATGAATAAAAGAAGGAAGGAATAGGAAATTATCTTAAGGACAAATTAGGTAGTTTGGTGACTGGATAAACCCACAGTTCATCTTCTCAGCCTAGCAGTTTGCCATGACAATATGTCTTTCAGATGCCCATAAAAATAATCTGGGTCCTAGAGCAGTTAAGACCACTGGACATTAATAACCAAGAGTATGAGGATCATGGGATGTTTAATATTAATACATGCACTTGCTCATCAGTAAGTGGCTCCTGCTCAGGGTGAGTCATCCTTCAGCTTGGGCAAGAAAGTCTTACTTTGGTGCACACAGGTTTCTTGAAGATGTCATTAAGGATGCCCGAAAAGAAACAAGTGAAATGTAGGGTTATCCAGCGTCTTAGAAGTAAAACGAGTCAGTGCTCGGGGTCCTTGTCTTGCTTTCAATCTTAATTAGCTCTCTTTTGTCCTTGCCCCAGCATCAGGAGTTTGCCAGTGTTTTGCCCTTGAGCCCGAGTCCTTGCAAAGGCTGGTGGATGGAAGCTCAACTGGATTGAATTGGGGCATCTCTGCCCACCAGCTCCCTCTCCCGGGCCCTTAGGGATGGATGTTTGGCCAAGACCTTGTCCAACTGGGGCATCTTGGTCCAACAGTCTTTTCTTGGAGACCCTGAGGGATAAGTGCCTGACCCCTAGTCCAGAAGTGGAAATGGGAAAGTGTGACCTTGGCCAAGTTACTGAACTTCTCTGAGCCTCGGTTTTCTCTGTGTTGGCTTGCTCTGAAATTCAAATGAGACCATGCATGGGAAGCCTCTGCACCAGGGTCTGGCACGTATGAGCACTAACAAAAAACAGGGCTCCTCTTCCTCCTCCTCACGATAAGAGCATGAATTGGAAAGACTCAGCTTTGAATATTTGATCAGTTGCTTAATCGTTCGCTATAATTTTCTCACGTGTAAAATGGGCCAATAATAGAACCCCCCTGGTTGTGAGAAGTTAGATATGTGGTTACTGGCATCAGACAGAGTTCAGATCCTGGTTCTACCTCCTACAAGCTGTGTGTCATTGGGCACATTCCTCTCCCTTTCTCTGCCTCCACTTCCTCATCTGTGAAATGGAGAGGATCATACTGCTTACTCCCTGGTGTTGTGAGAATTAAATGATTTAAGGTATGCAAGGTGCTTAGAATGGAACCTGGCATGTGATCAGGGTTCAATCATTGTTTATTACTATCAGTTGTTATTAATATCACCACTGTTACCTGGAGGATGCACACACAGGGTGTGACACTCACTAGACTCAGTAAAAGATCGTGAGCAGTTTATGCCCAAGGATTGTAAGTGGACATATAGGAATAACATTTATCGGGCGTCGTGCAGGTAGGGGGGGGGAGGAGGGGATGGGTATGTACAAACACAACGAGTAAGATGTGCAACATTTGGGGGATGGACACGCTTGAAGCTCTTACTCGGGGGGGGGCATGGGCAATATACGTAACTTTAACACTTGTACCCCCATAATATGCTAAAATAAAAAAACTTGAAGGTTTTTGCAGTATTCTTACATCGAGGTTTGGTTCATACATGGACTGTTATCCCTGCTAACTGAGTAACTTGGGTAAATAAGTTTTCATGCTTAAAGCTCAGTTTCTTCATCTGCAAAATGGTAGTGGTGAAAGTTTCCGCCTCAGAAGGTGGCTGGGAGGAGTCAGTGACGTGGCTCATGGGCTGTGTGACCGAGTGCCTGGCGTATGGTGGGTACTCACTCAACAGACGTCAGCTAGCTTTTCCTATTGTTACAGCGACTATCATTGCTCACATTTGGCATTTTATTTCATTCTCTCATCCGAACGGGCCATTTAGGGTAGAAATTCCCTTCTCCATTTTATAGATAAGAGAGAGACTAAGGCCCTGGAGAATTAAAATGTTGCTTGTAGACACCAGGAGAGAATATATGAATAACAATTCTAGGTGTTTTGCTCTCTGTGGGACGGGACATCCCCTTCTTACAGACCATTCGGCCTCCTGATTACTTCCTGCACGCTGCTCTGCCCCTTGCCCCGTGAAAGAGACCCCAGTATCATGGAGTTTCTATCAACATATTCTAGCTGAGTCGATTTTCAGTTTGCTTTCACAGCGTCTTTTCAGGAAGGCCCTGAATTAGAAAATGTCTTTCCCATCAGGCTTCCTAAGAACAGGCACCCTCCTGGTGACTGTCAGCTCTCCAGCTGAGCAGAGACCCGGGGACAGTGGTGCATCACAAGAGCTCGATGAAAGAGCTGGTACAGGAAGGGATCCCTTCGACACTGAGCCCAGGTCCTCTCTTGGGGAAGACGTTGTCAGTGTCCTTTGCCCACCCATAGCACGGATTTTTCTAGGTGGAAGGTCCCGTGCCGGCAGACACCTTGTGACTGTCCACCACGGGGCATCTCCAGTGCTTGGCAAAGAGTGGGCATCACATGCTGAATGGCTCAGTGGCCGCCTTTTGCATTGGGCCAGCAATGAGCAGCTCCCGGAAGCTGATTCCAGGCTCACGTGTTAGTTACATATCCCCAGCCAGAGGGTACCATCTGCAGAGGCCATCTTGCTGGTATTGACCCATCTCTCCACCTGGCTGGGTGCACTTAGGGTGTTTGGCACATGCCCAGTTGCTACTGAGGCTGGATGCTGGTGGCAAGGTAACTGGGTGACAGTTCTTGCGGTGCAGGAGAGGGAGGATGAGAAGCGGGCAGGGGAGGACTGTGTCTTCAGCAGACGCCTGCCTCAGACCTGCCAGTGCCTTCAGATTCCAGCTTCGACTTGACAAGGGCTTTCTCGTAGGCCTCTGGCCTCCACCTGGGATTAGCTTCTAAGCGATCAGAAAGCACTTAAAGATATAAAACACCGTGTAAAGACACAAATAATCCCCAGTAATTTCACAGAGAATTAACTCTTTCCTAAGGCTATTGGACCTTCCCTGCCCAGGTTGCCTGGCTGGGAACTGAGTAATCATGATGTCAGCGAATGTTAAAGACCAGGAAGGAATCCAGGAAAGGCCCTGGTCACGCAGACACTTTGGAAAGACAGGAGGGGAGACTGAGGCACAGAGAAGGGGAGGGGCTTGTTGAAACATACACCCCTGGGGCAATATTGAAGTTAAAGACAAAACAAAAATACGGTCCTGTTAAGGCTGCTACTTTCTAATTTAAAGTTTCTTGCCTCAAATAAGATTTCCAAAGCAGGGTGGGTTGTGTAATACTGTGGATCCCAGGCTCCTGTCTCTGCAACTGACCAGCTGGTGATTTTGGATAAACACTTCACTCTTTTAGACTCAGTTTCCACATCTGTAAAATGGGTTCAGATATAAATGGAGTCAGACCTACCAAATATGTTTGTGTAAAGATTAATTGAAATAATGTTCATAAAGAACTGAGTACATACTAAATGCCAATTAAATAAGCAATAAATAGCTATTGTGATTACCATCCTATCCTGTCCCTCCTCCAAACTGGCACTTCCTACTGCCTTCTTTTTCTCGAGGTCTCCTGGGTGGATCTTGACTCATCCTTCTGATTGTTTGGACCCAGAACCTCAGCTGCACCCTAAAATATACCCAGAATCTCCTCCCTCCTTGGGTGCTGTTTACACCTGGTCTCCGCTGGCTTACTTCATGGAGCAGGAATCAGTAAACTGCAGCCTGTGCACTGAATCTAGCCTGCTGCTCTTCTCTTGTACAGCTGTGAAATTAAGAATTGCTTTTACAGTTTTCAATGATTGGGGGAAAGAAGCAAAAGAATATTATATTTCTTAGAAATATAATATAGAATATTTCACAACATAGGATGATTACATGAAACCCAAATTTCAGCATCCATAAAGTTTGGTTGGAACACAGCCATGCCCATCCAATTGCATATTGACTATGTCTGATTTCAAACCATAGCACCAGAACTGGGGCAGCTGTGACAGAGACCATGTGGTCCCACAGAGTGTAAATATCGACTACTTGGCCCTTCCCAGGAAACGATTGCCAGCCCTTGTTGTAGGCTCTTTGTCTTACACTGTCCAGCCCCAACACAGCTTTCTGAGAAATCCTTTTTAATATGGAGGTCTGACCATGCACTGCTCTGCTCATAGCCACCAGTGGTCCCCAAGTCACTTGGAGTAAAATCCAACTCTGAGTGATGCACCCCCATCCCCTTCTTGGGGCTTCCAATTCCTTCTAGTCTCTTCCTTGCTTATGTTGATCTTGCTACACTGGCCTCTTTGCTGCATTTTGAACATGACAAATCTCTGCCCCAGGGCCTTTGCACGGGCTACTTCCTCACCTGCACGGCTCTTCTCCCAGAATAAGACGGCTCACTCCCTCACCTCCTTCAAATATCTACTCAAATCTCACCATCTCCATCAGACCTAACCCAACCACCCAATCTAATCCCATACCCTCCCTCCTCCCCTTGGACCTCCTGTGACCTCTGACTTCGTCCTGTTTTTCTTTCTTTTTCCTATAAAACTCATCGTATTTTTATGACCTAGCCAATTTACTAATCCATTCTGTTTTTCATCTACTGACCACCTCCTTCCATGAGGATGGGACGTCCCCAAAGGCAGATACTTTTGTTTGGATTTGTTCATTTCTGTATCCCAAAGCCCTGGGCAAGCCAGCTTCCACATGCATGACCTGTGCAGTCTCACAGAGCCGCCCCATGTTCAGAAGGACCTTGCACTTGGCTGAGTGCTCTGTCGCCATCATTTTGAACTTCTTAATAATTTTTGAGCAATGAGTCTCACGTTTCCTTCTTGCACGGAGCTGTGCTAATTGCAGAGCCAGTCCTGGCTATCAAAGCAGGCCAGGCACACGGCGGAGCCTCCGCGAATATTTGTTGAAGGAAGAGATGAATGAATAAATGATTCATATCATGATTTAGCTCCCTGACTTTCTCCCTGCCTCTCTGAGCACTGCAGCCTCCCCTCCACCCACCCCATTCCTCTCCATCCTTCTCTTTTGAAAGAGTGTATATTGATGTAAGTGGACAAGGAAAGGAGTCAGTCCTGGGATCAGGGAGCCGGGGAGAAGATTGCCTGCAGCAACCGAGGAGACACAATTACTCCAGCAACTGTCCACCCGACCGCAGCTCGGAGCCTCCACTTAATGTAATTGAGTGTGAAGGCCGGCTGGAGACACAGGCGCCCCCGCCGCCCCTCTCCATAATATAGACACTATTGGTTGCTAATTGGCGCCAGTGGGC
Source organism: Microcebus murinus (assembly GCF_040939455.1). Classification (NCBI taxonomy): domain Eukaryota; kingdom Metazoa; phylum Chordata; class Mammalia; order Primates; family Cheirogaleidae; genus Microcebus; species Microcebus murinus. The sequence continues at coordinate 10,704,257 of NC_134125.1, read as the reverse complement.
TGGTGCTAATTGTCCTAATGCACTCGGCTTGATGGAGGACAAGGCTGTGCAGGACAGGGGGTGGGGGCGCCCAGCACCAACAGACACTGGTACACGGCTCATAAAAGTTGGAACAGGCTTTAATTTTGCATCAAATATTTAAGTGGGTTTGGGGTGGGTATTGAAGGGGGGGAGGTGAATCAGGGAGCTTTGCTTGTGGTAACCCACAAGGGGCCTGGAGAATAGGCCCCCTGCCATCCTTATCAGTGGGTTATCCAGACAGCTCTGTCCCCAGCATCGTCTAATTAATTGTGTGAATTTCTAATGACCCTTTTACCCCCCTTAGCGGCCCCCCTTCCTCCCTCATTCGGGCTGTTCCACCTTGTTCTGCCGTTTGGGAACACTGTCCTTCAGTGGTGTGACTTGAGGCCATCCACAGAGGGGGCAGCATTGAACAGCGGGAAGTGTAGGGAAGCTGGGGGCGGCCCCGAACTCATGGTGTGGATTAGTAAACTCACACCTCGGGGCCTCAGTTTCCCTAACAAATGACTATCAGGCTAGCGAGTGTTAAATACTGCACTTCTTCTACTTGTGGCACCTAAGACCTTTTTAGGGTCTGTGTATGTGTGTGTGTGTGTGTGTGTAAATTTGCATTTAAGTTGGTTTTAGTGTGTATTAGGGGAAATGTGTATTATCCTACACATGTAATAATACATTTACACATTTAATGATTTAATCCTATACATTTAATAATGACATAAAGAATGTGGCATGCTGGCAAATTTTTAACAACTAGCTCTCCGGGAGCAGGGTGTGTGTGGGGGGGCAGACCCTGAACTGTAGCGTTTGCCAATTCCCATGGTGTAAATACTCCTATCATGGTTGCCTTCAAGCTGCCAATGTGATGTCACCAGAGTTGGGAAGGGATGTGCAGTAGCAAACTGTTACATAGTATTTCCACCACATGGATATAATAGAAATAAACACCAGAGCAGAGATAACGGCAGAAATGTAGTAAAACAATTAGGAAGCAACGAGTTTTAAATGCTTCTCACCTTTTTTTTTTTTTACATAATTGTAAGTTTATATAATTTAATTGTTGACAGTGGCTCTCCTGGGCTGTACGGGCAAGTCTCAACACACCATTGTGTGTGTGTGCATGTGCGTGGGTCACACATTACCCATGAACTCCATGATTTGTCAGAGAGTAGTGCCTGGAATAAAACCAGGTTAAAAAAGGATTCAACTTTAAATCAATTTAAAGGAAAATACTGAATAAATAATGGCCTAGGTGATTTGCACGTACAGTAAAAATCATAAAGTTGGTACTCAAAGGGCTTTCCAGTTGGCCCTTGAACAAAACAGGGTCAAACTGCTTGAGTCCACTTATACAGGAATTGTTTTCAATAAATATATTGGAAAAAATTTTTGCAGATTTTCCAAATTTGAAAAAACTTGTAGATGAGTCACATAGAAGAAAAAGTTAGATGTTTTATGAATGCACAAAATATATGATGATACTGGTGTACTTTGTCATTTATTACCATAAAATATACACAAATCTACACAAGGTTAAAATTTATCAAAACTTATGAATACAAACACAGATCACACGTGGTACCATTTGGAGTCAAGAGAAATGTAAACAAATGTAAGGATGTAGTATTGAGTCATAACTGTCTAAAATTAACTGTAGTCCGCATTGCATTACCGTAATAATTTCATAGCTACTCTCCTCGCTATTGTAGTGAGCTCAAGTGTCATGACATCCACCTAAAATGTCATGTGATGTTGATCCTTTCCAAGTGAGGAGTTCATCTCTCTAGTAAATTGCGGATCCCAATAAAAAGCGATCTCTCACGGTTCTCATGTATTTCTTCATTGAGTTTAGTGCAATACCATAAACCGTGAATGACACCATGGGACCCATACCAAGTGCCACTAGTGATGCTGGAAGCGCTCCCATGACGCAGAGAAAGGTCGTGACACTTCAAGAAAGAGTTGAATTGCTTGATACGTGGTGTAGGTTAAGGTCTGCAGCTGTGGTTACTGCCGTTTCAGATGGACGATTCACGTTGTATGCACACGGTGCAAACTTACAGCATCAATAAATACAGCACAATACTGCAAATGTATTTTCTCTTTATGATTTTCTTCCTAACGTTTTCTTGTCTCCAGCTTACTTGATGGTAAGAATGCAGCATATGATACCTTTAACATACAAAATATGTGTTAACTGGCTGTTTATGTTCTTGGTAAGGCTTTCACGAGACAGTAGGCTGTTAGTATTAATAGTTACGTTTTGGGGGGAGTCAAAGATACTTGAGGGGGATAGGGTTGGCACCCCTAAGTTTCATGTTGTTCGAAGTTCAACTGTTATTTGAAAAGTGGCTTCTAGGTTCTTTCTGGCTGTCTGCAACACATTTTTGCCAGCGATTGAGGAAGGGTGGGAGTGGCCAGGGCAGCCAGGGTTCACTGCCCTCTACCTTGTTTGCTAGAAGGCGTGAAATGGCCATTTCACACTCTATCCTTTTACTGATGATGATTTCATCCTTTCTTTCCCTCTTCCTGAACTCAAGGCTTCTACTCTGGGTTGGAATCTCTACCTTTCTTCTTCTCATGTGTCTATCCCCTCCCTGGGCTCTCCCCATCCTTTCTCTGGGCTTGTTTGCATTGCCAGTGACACTCTGTGGTCCAAGTCTACCCCGTCTTATCTACTATGTGCAATTGTGGGGGGGGGGGGAAGCCGGGAGAGAAAGGTCCCCTGGGGGTCATGAGGAAGCCCTAACTTGCATGAGGATCAGCTTACACAAGGTGCAGGGAAATCATGGGTGTCTTACATCTGAGACTCCATTTTTCTCCCTACAGACAAGTCATCTCCATGTGCTATGCCTTCGATTTGTTTTATGAAGCTGCCGTTGTTGCTTTTCAGTTACAGATATGGATTGGGACATTGCAAATTCAAATGCCCACAGGGGGCAGACAGGGAGCATACGTGCAGGGCAGCAGGCCAGCTGGGGGCCAGGGCAAACTTATATGGCTCTTTACTACAGCCATAAAAAGGATTTACTGAGTTAATTTCTACCATGAGAAAGAGTGTAGTGCCTCACCCTGGTGGATACCTCCTGCCTTCATTCATAAATGCAGGTGTATTCTTGTGATACCATTTTTTGCTGTAATAGTACTAATACAGAAATGACATAAAACACAGCCCATAGCCTCTCCAGGACACTTGATGCAAATGTGGGCTTGGCAAATGGCATTGTTAATTATCAGCCAGGATTTGACTTGCACAGCCTGGGACAGAGGTGCTTGGACTAACAGGGGACAGGAAGCTCTGGGCCAACAAACACTGTGCAGAAGAGAAAGTGACCTAGAGAACAACAACAACAAAGGTATGAAAGAAAAATAGGGAAGATCTTGCATCCCTTACAAACAAAAGAATCTATTAACAAGTTAAGCCTGGAGGAAACAGCATTCTGATGTGGTTTTAGGACTTGTCTATATAGTTAGTAAGATTGGATTTGCTTATTATTATTACTATTATAATATTAATATAAAGCATAGAAATGTTGAGTTATTTATAGCAAGCACAGCATTATTTAGCACTGCCTTCCCTATTCCTTGGAGGAACCTATGGGAAAGACCATCTTATACCCACTTTACAGGTGAGGAAACTGAGCCTCCAGAAGGTAAAAGGGCTTCCCAAGTGTGACAGTCAGTTTCCAAGTGTTGGATGCAGTGGGATGATGAGATTTTCTTTTTTCCTCATTGCGTTCTCTTATTTTCCTTTTTTTTTTTTCTTTTTGAGGCAGGGTCTCACTCTGTCACACCAGGTAGAGTGCAGTGGCGTTGTCATAGCTCACTGCAACCTCCAACTCCTGGGCTCAGGTGATCCTCCTGCCTCAGCCTCCCAAGCAGCTGGGACTATAGTATGTGCCACCACACCCAGCTAATTTTGCTATTTTTAGTAGAGACGGGGGTCTCACTCTTGCTCAGGCTGGTCTCAAACTCCTGAGCTCAAGTGATCCTCCCACCTCGGCCTCCCAGAGTGCTAGGATTACAAATGTGAGCCACTGTGCCCGGCTACTTATTTTCCTTTTCTTTCCTCACCTTGCTTCTACATGAAAGAGAGTATTTGTGAACACAGGAGAGGGAGAAATTCCATCAGCAAGATCACACATCCCAGTTACTCATGGAGAGGTGGGTGCAGGATCAGTTACACTATTTACAGAGCTCAATGCAAAATGAAAATCCAGGGTCCCTGTTCTAAAAGCAGAGAGGAAGTGCCATTCAAGGTACAAAATATGAAGGTGTTTTCTTTCTTCCATGGTCTTTCTGTCGACTTGTCATAGTGTTCTGAGTAAATTCATTTAACCACAGAAAAAGGAAAACGTTAAATTATTAGAAAGAATTTTACAGTTCATTGTGCAATGTCAATTTTAAACGCAGATACCAGAGCATTTAACTCTTATGCAGAATCACCAAAATTGCACAATTTGTACTTTGTTGCTACTTCTCAGAGGGCCCCTTGAGGTGGCCAGAAGAGACAAATACATGCTAGACTCTGGAAGGTCCGAAGAGGAAGAGAGGGCACCCCCAGGCACAGAGCCAGCCCAGGGGTGCGCTTCTCCGGCACAGATACAGGCATGGGGCGAGTGCGGCCCCTCACAGGCACCCAGGGACCCTGCCCTGCCACGCAGGGGGTGTGGGAGCCCATTTAGGTCTGACGGCTACCTGGTTTCTGCTCCTGTCATCCCCCTTCCCATGGGCCCACTGTTCCAACCCGTGAGGATGAGCAACCCCCCAATCTTCTGTACCCTGCAACTTCTATACCAAAATGCACTAGATATGTGGATCATTGGCAATGGATGAGAGGCTTGTCCCAGCTGAGTTGCAACCTCTGACCAGCCTCCTGCTAGACACACCGTGGTACTGCCAGCACAGGGTGGGGGATGGAGGTCACCGTGATCTGTTCAGACATGCATCAGGGTGCACGCTCCAACCCTGGCTCCCTCCATGGTCAGGCCCACCTGTGGGTGGAGAACAGCCATGGCTGTTGGGTGGGGCGGGGAGGAGAATGTTTTGAGCCAAGGATCCAAGCCCCATGCATGCTCCCTGTCCTGTCAGACCTCACTCATGCAAACCATTCAATGCAACGTAGACTACTGGACCTCGTGAACCTCCAGCACGAGCCTTTTCAGTGCAGGGCCTTGAGAAGCTGGCCCTGTGTCTGTGTGTGGCGGGGGGTGGACAACAGCAAGAGGAAGTTGTGTTTATACCATTGTCTGCGTCCTCAATCTTAATATGCATAACCTTGTAAGATTTTTTCCTTAGGGGATCTTTACTTTCACCATGGCCGAGAAATAAGGATATAACGAAAGGGTTGCTTTATAAAGTATATGACATATTAATATTAACATTAATATTCATAATACTGCCAATAATCATGAGTATCATTTTACTGAGCACTTACTGTCTGCCCCAGACATTGTTCCAGGGATTTACACACCACTGTGAATGTTATTATGAGCCCATTTTCGGATGTGTACACTGAGCCACAGGAAGGCAGAGTCACTTGCCTCCCAATTCAGGCAGCCGGTGAGCAGTGGAGCTGCCATCCTGACCCCGAGAAGGCTGGGTCTGGAGCGCACACGAACCCACTGGACCTCCCTGAGCATTTGTTGAATGACTGAATGATGGGCTTCATCAGAGCTGGGATCAGAAATAGCATGGGAAGTGGAGAAATGCACAGTTCACTGTTGGCGCCAGCCGCGTTATTAATGGAGCGCCAAGGCTGGGCGGAGATCTCCGTCCTGGGATTCCAGGCGATGGTGGGACCATGGCGGGGCAGCGGGGGGCGGGGTGATGGGCTGAACATCCTGATTCCCATTGTTCGGGAAGAGAATGTGCGACGGAAAAGAACAGCATCACCGGTTCCTAAACAGCACGAGGGCCACAAATAGCAGAGGGAAGAGGGAGGAAGCCAGGGCAGCTTTCCTTGGGCGCTGGACGTTAATGCTGACGCCGAAGCCTCGGAGGCAGATGAGTGGGGGACACAGATGCCGCCTCACCCAGGCAGCTGGGCCTGTGCCACCGGGATGCCTGGGATGGCAGATGACAGCAGCTGGTGCAACCTAACGATGCCACCCACTCCCCTTCCCCCTGCCTCAGCAAATGCTCAGGTTATTTCATTCTGAACACACTTTCCTGCCCAAGTATTTCCCACACTGCTCCCTCCAGAGCAAACTATTAATATCTTGCAGTGATGAGGGTGACCAGTGCAACCTAACCACTGCTGGGCATCCACCCTGTGTCTAGCCGTGGGCTTGGCAAGGGTGAACTCACTGAGAGCCTTTGAAATAATGAAATTGAAGTAGAATCTACTACCCCCATTTTACAGATAAGAAAAACGAAGCGTTAGAGACCCTGCAGCTAATATAAAGCAAAGGCTAGACTTGAACCTGGCTCTTGTCCTGACTTCAAGCTCATAACCATAATGGTGATACCATGCCCCTTCCCAGAGCAGAGCGAGGAGCTGATTAAGAGCTTGTCCTTTGATGCCATGTTGACTGAGGTCAACTCGCAGCTAGGGTGACCAGCTGTCCTGGTTTGCCTGGGACTGAGGGCTTTCAGCTTTCAGTACTAAAACTGGGACAGTTCCGAGCCAGTTGGACAGCTGGTCACCTACCACTACCTAGCTGACTTGGGCGAGCTAATTAATTAACGTCTTTGTGCCTCAGTTTCCTCGTCTGTAAAATGGGGGGATACTAGTGGTTCAAATGTGTATATAAAGCATTTTAGGGCAGTGCCTGACTTATAGTAAGTCTCTGAGTTAAGTGGTTTCACTGGTTGCATAAATAATTGCAGTTACCAGTTCAAAAGCATAGAGGCAGCTTGAATGCTGCTGTTAAAGGCTCAGTCTTTGCAGAGGAGATCTGGTACATTCCCTGTCTGTGTGGCCTTGATCGCTGTTGCCCAGTGGCATGGCTGTGCCATCGAATGGGGCGAATGGTCCTGGTGAGAAGGTGCAGGTAGAGCCGTGGCCACAGTGCCTGGCACTGTGAACCCTTACAATAGCGATCACTTTGATTGTCACCATCTTCTTACTGTGAAAGCGCTCCTCTCTCTCCCTCCCCTTCCATCTCTTGCTTCACCTGATCATCTTTCCAGGCCTCAATGCAGAGTCACTAAGGGAAGCTGAAGGGACAGGCCACGTCCTGAGTTGCATTTGTGTCTCCCAAGGAGAAAGGATTTCAAGAATCCCATCTCAACCACTTCTGTTGGGCATGGCCCCCTGCGTATCTGCCAGGGGCAGTGTTGTGTCTAGCTTGGTTTGCACCGGTCCTCGGGAGTTGAGATCCAGGCACTTGGTGGCAGAGGGGCCCGGCTGGCTTTCTCCTGGCAATTTGAGAAAGGGATTAGGATGCTAACTTTCTGGAGTGGCAGGACCCACAGGCAAAGATTAAGTTAATTCCCCATTTCTGGCCAAATGGATGTGAATCTTGTCTGTGACTAGAATTTGAATCTCTTTGAGGTGGTGTGTCGTACAGGGTGTGGTCAAGTTTTTCATGCACGCGTTCATTCGTTCACCTTACTCATTATTACCCCTGTGTGCCCAGCCCTTTGTAGACTCTGGAAAGGAGGCAGATGGAGCCAGTTAGTCCTCACCACGACGTGTGTGTCTGTGTTCCCCATAAGAAATGACACTTTTTTAAACAACCCAAATGCCCCAGCCTTTAAAGATGTGGGAATGAAGCAATCAACTGTCTCATGGTAATATTTGATGTACTAATTTAGTTATATATGTGGGATATTCACGAAGCATCGTGTGTTGGAGCCCAAATGGGACACAACCTAAGTGAACTTGTAGGTGTTTCAATCACTTGTATTTCTAGTTTTATAACAGTCCTTGAAAGGCTATACTGCCTAAACCTTCTGTGTCTACCTCTGGGAAGGCCCTGGCAGCCTTATCTGATTTTTAAATAGTCCATTTTCAAGCTTCTTCTCCCAGAGGATGACAAATCACAGCTGTGAAGACTCCAGACCTGTCAGTAGTTTGTACAATGCCAGGCATGTTTTCCTCTATGATTTTTCTCCTCGCAATCTCTCCACTAGGAATGACTGTCCTCTTTTCTCTGTCCTAGAAGATTTCCATTCACCTCAAAGAGGTTCCTTTGAGGACCTCACTCAGTTTGAGTCAACCCATCCATTCCAAGCCCTGGCCAGGGGTGGAGAATGTGATGGTGCACATAGCAGACATGGTCACGACCATCTTAGTAAGTAGGCTGAATTGCCACCATCCCTTTCGGAGGTTCAGAGAGGTAAAGCCACTTCATACAAACACACAGCCAGAAAGAGGCAGAGCCAAGATGGAACCCAACAGGAATGCCTAGCTGTTTACACTTTTTTTTCCTATGGAGTGCCCAGCTCAGGGTTATTCCAAGTACTCCATAAATATTTGTTGAGAACTTAACACTCCTGTTTAGAAGAAGGAATTTGAGAAGACAGAAAATAAAAAAATAAAAAAATATTTGTTGTCTATCAACTGGAGCCCTGTGGGCTGCTTGCATCTCTCACTCTATCCTCCCAACAAACCAAGGGAGGTATTGTTGTCCCTACTGAATAAATAGAGAAAATGAAGTTCAGAGAGGTGAAGCAATTGCCCAACGCCACACAGTATGAAAGTGGCAGAGCTGGGATGGGAGGCAGGTCCTGTGTGCTTGGCCACTTGCCCCATCTGACTCTCCTCATTTCTACAGGATGAACTGAAGCCTGGGAAACACTAGACTCTTGCTCATCTCAGCAGTGGGAGGAGCCAGAGAGAATAGAGTCCCTTTGTACTATGTCAAAGGCAAATAACATGGAGTTCCCAAATTCAGGCCAATAAAGGCAAATTTGTTATGGCCACTTCAGAGGAGGCGCAGCAGCTTGTCTGGGTGGGGGCATGCAGTGGGCGAGAACCCCTAGATTGGCTAAGAAGAAGCATAATTACTGTTCTCAGTGGATTCACACTGTTTTGAAAGGCCATCAGGTACTGAGAGGAAACAAGCAAAGGAGCATTACAAATTCATTACAGAAACTAAGTGCTTCCATTTGTGCATGCGGCTGAGGGCTTGGGGGCCAGGGGAAATGCATAATTCCTTTGTACAGAACTCTGCCCTCTGGAAGCCGGGTCCTGGTCAGGCCACACCCCGGGAGAGCAGACAGGCAAATTACTCAAGACTGAGGACCGTGTTTGGGGAGGTGGTCGTGGCCCGCCTGCCTGCCCTGGAAAGAAGTGTCTTACCTAGAGTCCCTGGCGCCCTGGGCAGCCATGTTTTTCTGCCATATAATCGCTTCTCCTTAACAGGGCAGGGCCCCAGGCACTTCAGTGCATAGAGCGACCAGCAACTATGACGGGCAGTTGGCTAGCTTGATCTGAGTAGATGACTAGCCCAATCCAATTCCTGTTTGGGTGAATTGGATTTGGGCAAACGAGACCCTACGCCATAGGAACTGAGAGAACTGAAATGAAAGGCCAGAAAGAAAGATGACAGAGCAAAGTGGCCATTTTAGGCAACTGATTACTGGTGTTATGAAGAAATTGACCTCCTCAGAGGAGAAAAAATGGCCAAAAGACTCAGAGAGAAGCAGAGATGCATGATTGAGAGGTTAGGGAGAGAGCAAAAGAAGAAAAGTAGCTGATGGGGTCCTGGTACCACTTTCTTTAAAAAATTCACTTTCTCTAAAGGTCACCGGAGTGAATCTCCATTTCAACCAATAGAAGATTAAGAAAATGGTGGCCATCTTTTTTTTTAGCATAGAAATTTCAACCTCCATCCCCTAGAGGTCAGGCAAATGCCCAAAAGAGGCTGGGTGTAGACAAATAGGGAGCAATGAAAGGTGGAATAATGGGGGCCATGTGCCCTGGATAAAGGGAAAGGCCTTCCTGAGCCGTGTCAACATTTGCCGTGTGTGTGAGAATATGGGTCCAGATGCTGGAAACCTGAATTTCATGTGAACCTCCCCTACTACTTAAATGTTGATGATTAATTTAACAAAATGATATGGTGAAGGCCAAATGAGCATGTTTGCTGCACCCTGTGGCTCACTCTTTGCAATCTTTGGTATAGATTCTAGAATCTTCTGTACAACTGAGTGGTGTTCAGCATAAGATGGATTCATCTGTGAGCTACTCATGGGCATTCAGTCACTGAAGGAGCAAAAGTCACTGTTTATAAAACATTTTCCCGCTGTACAGACTCTGAAACTAGTGCTATTGTGATTTTTTCCACTGAATTGAATTTAATTCAGAACTTTGTGGTAGAAATGTTACGAGTGGTAAACAAGATTCTTATGGAGTTAAAAATAAATAAATAAATAAAACCAAGTGTGTTGCAACTACTCAGAGACTTAGAGCCCAGTTTTAGGATCTTATATCTGATGTATTGGTCTGTAAAGAAGCCTGTTGTGAATGGTCCTTTTAAAAATTAACCTATTTTGCTTCTTAAACATCATTTTTTTCCTAACAATTTATAAGCTTTCCAGCATGTATCTGAAAGCATCAAAATTAATTTCTTTCCAAATGCTTCACTTTTTACTGATTTTTTTCCTCATAACTTCCCCTTTTCCGGATCTGATTTAATTATGTTTTACTTTATTTCCTTGATTCTGCTGTCTTTCCCCTTGGAGATTAAAAATTTCATATTGTAGTTTATTTGGTTACCACCATGCCTGGGTGATGAAGCATGGCCATCAGTCATATATGTGGAGGCAGTCTGCAGTTATTTTTAGAAAAATTTAGTAATTAGGATATATGTTCATCTGGTATCCTCTTCCTGAGAGCAGTTCTAGGCTGAGTTTAGAAGCCAGTTCTGAAACCTGGAATTTGCTAAGTCCATGAAACTTAAGCCTGCATGTCTGATTTTTCCTCAGCTTAAAACAAGGATAATAATTCCTCTCATGGTTACTGTGAAAGTGAAAAAAGAGAATGAATGAGAAGAAGAGCTTTAAGGGCTCATTGGAAACAATTAGATGTGGGGTCAGTATTATAACTGTCAATTAAAAGCATGACTTGTAGAAAATCAAGACATAGTCGTTGTCTACATGCTATTGAGTCCCATGCTTGGCACAAGGAGAAAATTTAGGTCAGCACAACCAGTTCTTTTGTGGATACACGGGATCCAAGGTAAACCATGACATCCATGGTTCCTGCCCTCAGAGCACTTATTGCCTGGTTTTATCAGTCCTCTAAAGAGAAAAGTCAGGAAAAGCTTCCTGGAAGAGGTGTCATCTAACATGAGATCTGACAGTGAGTTGGAGTTGAGTGAAATGGGTTGGCATTGGAGGAGTGGGAAGAGGAATCCAGGAGGTAAGAACAGCATGTGCAATAGCTCAGAGACAAGAGTCTATGGAATTTTATGAGCCATCCATTGCTGCATAACAAAATGCCCTCCCAAATGTAATGGCTCAAAACAACACACATTGATTATATCAGTATTTATGGGTTAGGAATGTGGTGTGGCTTTATCTGAGGTCCTCACTGACTGTTAGCTGGAGGCATCAACTTCTTGCTACTTGGGCCTCTTCACAGAACTACTAGCAACATGGCACCTTGCTTTCTCCACAGTTGAGAGGGAGGGTGGTAGGGAAGGAGGGGGGGGGAGAGAGAGGGTATCAGGGATTCCAAAGTCTTTTTGTAACTAATTTTGTAAGTGACATTCCATCAGTTTTACCATATTCAGTTCATTAGAAGTGAGTCACTAGGTCCAGTCCATACTTGAGAGGAAGAGATTAATATGCATACTGGAGGCAGCAGGATCATTGGTGCCAATTTAGAGGCCCCCTACCAGAGGCATGTCCAAGGATTGAGATTTCAGTTTACATGGAGTACGGTATGAAAGGAAGGGTAATGTGAGATAAGACTGGAGCACTGAATGGCCACCTGGTTGTGTAGGCTCATAGGGCATTTTAAGGATTTGAAATTTGATCCAAGATTAATAGAGAAACTTTGAAAATATTTAAGGAAAGCTCAGGCATGATCACTCTGGTTACAGCTTGAGAAATAGACTGAAGGGAGGCAATGGTTGTTGCTATTGGTAGAAGGCTACTACAGTTGTCTGAGTAAGCAAGATGGCAGCCTGAAGTGGGGTAGTGGCAGAGAGGATGAAAAGAAATGGAAGAATTCCAGAGATATCCAGGAAGCCAAATAAGCACGACTTAATGAATATATGTGAGAAGGGTAAATGAGGGAGAAAAGGAGATCAAGGAGGATTCCATAGTTCTGACATGGGTGGTTGGATGCATGAGGGTGCCATTCTCTGAGGTAGGGACCAGTAGAGAAAGGTGCGTCTGAGCAAGAAGATGATGGGTTGATTGTGGACATGCTACATTGAAGGGCCTGTCTGGCACATCCATGTGGAAATGACCAGTGGGCAGCTGGCTCCTTGGTCTTCAAAGCAACAGGAAGATCTGGGTTGGATAAAGATTTGAGAGCAATGAACATCTGTTACCTAATTGAAGCCATGGGACTAAATGAGGTCTTCCAAGGAAAAGGCTGGCTTGCCTCAAAGAGGACAAGCCCAAGGTGCCTAGAATAGACACATGAGCCCCTGGGATGGGAACATGGGGGAACATGGGGGACACAGTGCCAAGATGCTGTATGGAGCTGCTGCCATGCTACCTATTGGAAGAGAAGGATTAAACTCCATGGCTCTAGGGCCTTTCTTGCCTTTGTAGTTTGCTGCGGTGCTTTGTTTTCTGAATTATACCATTACAGATTATTCGCAGATGGTGAGTAGAACAAGAATTCCATTTCTTTTGGTCCTTCTTTCATTTCTGTCCTCTGAACCTGCTGATAGAAGTCAGGGGATTGGGAAGGGGTGGGGTGGGTTGGGAGGACCAGTTCCTTTGCCATTGCAGGCTTGTAGTTCACTCTGAGTTCAACACACAACTTTCTAGGGTTGTTGAGTGTCCTTCACCTTGAGTCTTGAAAGGGTTTGAGGAGCTGGTGGATAGCTCCTCATTGTTTCCCTCTACTTAAACTTCAGAGACAACAAAGTGATGAAAAGCATGAATTCTGGAGTCACACTGTATGGGTTCAAATCCCAACTTTGCCATTTATCAGTTACATGACCTTGGAAAAATTACTTACCATCTTTGTGCCCCAGTTTCCTCATCTATAAAAAGAGTTAATCATAGAGTCTGTCTATAGGGTTGTTGTAAGTGAAGGAAAGACTTAGAATAGTGAATGGCACATAAAAAGTGCTATGGCAGAGTTTGTTAAGTAAACATAGACCCAGTGCAGTGATGGATACCTTTTGAAGTGACTGCCCTGACCATAAACCTTAATTTCTGAAAACGTACCTCTCATCCACAGGGCCGGGCCTAAGCAGCCATGTTAGTGTCATGTGACCCTCCCTGGCTGCAGCTGATTGGATCAGGAATCAGTGCTAGAACCAATCGGATTCTTTCTTACAGGAGAAAGCTACAGTCTCTCTTGGCGGGACTGAGTGGGATGCTCATTGGGGTTATTACACGGGGAGATGAAGAAAGCCTGTTGGTGGCGGAGAGAGAAAAGAGAGCAGAGACAGAATGGTCACAGAGAGAGAAGCTTGGAGAAAGGCTGTCTGGGCTCCTGATGCCTTCCTAGTTTCTCCCTAGCTGTTCTTCCTTCACTGTCTTTGCCCAGACAGCCCTCTCTCCTCCTAACTGCTGTTTACAGTTTAAGCCAGTTTGGGAGGTTTTGGCTACCTGTAGTATAAAATAATTTTCTCTAAGGCATTTAAAATCTGCACATCCCAGAATTCAGCCAGGAAAGGGCCTGTATGGGAACTCTTCCTTCTGACCCTTTTACTCTCCAGTTTGCCCTTCCGCACCCTGCTCTTCCTCCCGAGGCTGCCATTTGCTGCCTCTGGAGTCAACAAAGCCTGCTCTGTTGAGTTCTGCCAATGGGAGCAGGGAAGGAGGAAAGTCGGGGTGGCGTATTTAGTCCCTTGGCCCCCTTCCTGAAGCATCTCTCAGGCTGGCCATGCTCCTTGGAGATGCACCGACTGTCTCTCTTCCGGGTTCTGATAAACTCCCTTCCTCTGTCCCCTGGAGCCCGAGGATGGTAACAGCTCAGCTGCTGCTAGCCACAGGTTTCTGTCCTATGGTTTGGGCTTTCCTTACACTCACACCTTTGTGCTTGTAAGTGGTGGTACTTTTAAAAATAAGCCCTTCTGGAATGATTTTGAGTGTGCCTCTGCTTTCCTATGGTACTCTGATGAATTCTCTCTTAAAACAGAGAAACTGAGGCTCAAAGTGTTTTAAGTACAGAGTGTCCTCTCTTTGTATGGAAGTGTGGGACTGTAAGAACTACCACGCAAGCTGAAACAATGCAAAACAATCTTAAGCAATGGGAAAAATCACAATTGTTCTGTGACCTTTAAGGTTTTTTTGGTTTTTTTGGGGGGGGTTTTTTTGCCAAAATACTAAAGATTCTTTTGCTGTTGGATATAAATGAACAGGAACATGCAAAAAAAAATTAAAACTATTATCTTGTACACTGTACTTTAAAATATTAGAAATATTGACTATTAACATGTATTTTATTAAAATTTTATTGAGTGATTTGAACAATGCTTGCCTTCTTCACTCAATATGTAATGTGAGCTGCTTTTGAAGATTTGATGGGTGAGACTCCTTTGTAAATTTGAGCTTCTGACATTTTATTCTTTGCATTTGAAATGCTGTGGAATTTCTTTAAGAGTTCCTTTAATGTGACTTATTTTTTTTTTTACCAGCATCACTTTTTCTCAGACATCTTCATCTTTTTTGTCACTTTCCTCATTTATGTCAATAAGTTCACCTTCACCAAGTTCTGCTATCTATGTAGGGTCCCTCATGGGATGGCAGTGTCCCTGTTTCCACAGCCAGCTATTTCTTCCATAGCTCCACTTATATGGGATGCAAACTTCCAGGATTATTAGTTTTCTTGCTGCACTTTCATCTTTTTTGATCAATTTCTTCTTTTGATTATTCAGTTGTGTACAGTATCATGTGGATTTATCCCTGAACAAGGAAGAAACACAGCCACACGCTCTCCATGTTTGAACTGAATAGCAGATCCACAGTGACCAGTCACCTGCAGACTTTGAATGGAGTGGCGTGATCAGTCACTGCTCATGACACATGTCTGCTATTTCTACAGGGACTGAAGAGCTAGCAGCAAAATTTGTACTTTACGCAATTATATACAATTAATATAGCGTGGTGACTTAAATTTGAACCATATCATTGGGGACTTGTGTTATTTAAAATTTGCAGTCAGTGAAATCTATGCATATGGAGCTGTGCATAGTGAAACTAAACAGGGGTTTCCAGTGACATAATTGTCTACTTATGTTATTTCAGTAAATTATAGTCTCCCTGAAGGCAGGGACCATGCCTTTTTTTGGTTTTGTATTTTCAGCGTCTAGCCCAGAAGGTGGAACATAGGTGGTGCCTAAGAAACATTTGTTGAATGAATGAATGACTTAAGTTCCTCAATCTCATGTGCCATGAGAGATGTGTGGAGATATAGCCTAGACCAGAAGTCAGGAGACCTGGGCTTCCTCTAACCAGTGTGCTATTTAGGGCTAATCCCTTTGCTCTTGGACCTTGATATTCCTATCTATAGAGTGGGTGGAAAGAGTGGGTGGATTTGCTTTTGCCCCAAAATGCTTCTCAAGACAGTTACCCTGAAAGAGGAATCTGAGAAAAGATTCTGTACTCAACCCAGCTTGGAAAACATTGCCTGCTCTATCTCTTTTGAAATTCACAGTGCACTTTAGACACTAAAGCCTCTGAAAAGTCATGTCAGAAAGAAACATGCTTCACTTTAAGATGGAATTCCCCATCTTCCCACTCCCCAATTTAATACAATTTTATATGCAGCGTAGGTGGTATTCCCTAGAGCACATTTTGGGGCACTCCAATGCTTTCCAATTTTAGCATTTCATGGAAATGCTATGGGGTTACTACCATGCCCTAACCTGACTCCTGGGCAGAAATACATCTCAGTGCAAGCTGGCTGAGGGAGTATCT
This sequence comes from Microcebus murinus, assembly GCF_040939455.1. Taxonomy (NCBI): domain Eukaryota; kingdom Metazoa; phylum Chordata; class Mammalia; order Primates; family Cheirogaleidae; genus Microcebus; species Microcebus murinus. The sequence continues at coordinate 10,688,231 of NC_134125.1, read as the reverse complement.
CAAATGTATCTTTTAGCAGGAGAGCATGTGCAGATGAGCACACAGTAGCTGACAAAACACAGTCTCTTCTCAGCACTTCCCTGCTCTCCCAGACCTGGAACTCTGTTGACAGCTTGGGGGTGGCACACGTGTGTTGCACATGTATGTGGTGCTTCCCTCCTTCCCATCTCCACATTGCTTTCCAATTTAAAATGTGTACTTGTGCACCTCCATGCTTCCATCATGGACTGCAGATGACTCCTCTCCTTTCCCTGATATCACCAAGTATTTGGGAGGTAGACATTAACAAGAAAAGCATAGGATATTTTACTGTATTCATGATCCCTGGGTGGGTTGAGCTTTCTGTGAAATAGATAGATAGCTATGTCTTATGTGTCATGATCTGTTTTCAATAGATCTGTTCTTGAAGGTGATTTGACTTGAAAGATGTGTAGACATTCTCATGCCGTCCCTGAGATTCATTTAATAATTATCTTTCCACTCTGGAGAAAGATTAAGGATGGCTGGGGAGGTGGGGAATAGAGTGGAGAGGTGGTCAGGGATAGGTGGTTAAAGATGGAATTTGGAGTAAGATGTGAGGGACAGGTTGATGGATCAAGACTGGGTTTGAGCAAAGGAACGGGGCTTACAGTGAATTATGCTGGTGGGCTCCACATGCTGATTGCCTGTTGTCTTATCCTGTCCCTGAAAGAGGGAACCAGATGCATTTGTGAGGGTTGCACCCTCCATGGAGAAATGTAGGTCAATGTGTGCATTGCCTTTTCCACGGTCCATATGGGTCTCATGTGCGTGCACAGAATGTTTCACATTTTGGCTGTATTTTCTTTGTGTGTGTGTGTGTGTGTGTGTGTGTGTGTGCGCGAATTCACACATTTGGTCTCTGTTTCTTTGATCCTTAAACTTATGTTTGAGCTCTTCTAATGCACATTTCCATGATAAATTCTTACCAGACTTTTCCGACAGGCCCGATTGTCAGATGGACACACATTGCCCAAGCTGTGAGACCATCTCAAAGATATGGAGCCAGAAATAAGGGTCAGGGTGGAAATGATGTTTCCCACTAACAGCCACTTTCTCCAAGATGGTAGCTTTGAAGGTCAAGCCGGTGGGAGGGGCAAGATTTCTTAAGAGAACACTGGGCCCTTGGATGCGGGAAGAAGCAGAAGTTATTGAGGGAAGGCTCAATGGCAAGACAGAGAAGGGAAATGTAAATGGAAATAGCCTGAGAAATAGAGGAGTCACCAGGAGAGCAACTCAGACAACAACCACAAGAGCCCTTAGCCCCGGCTGTGCAGCCAGCCTGTGAAATGCAGATTCCCGGGGCCCACTCTGGATCTTCTGATGGCCGTCTCCAGGGACGGGCCCAGGAATCAGTACCTTACCCATCTCTCTCTCTCCAGGGGCTTTGTAAAGCCAGCCTGGAATCATTGTAGGGTGAGTCTTTAGGTAATTAGGCCAATTAGAGTCTTCTAAGTGTAGTTGGAGACTCTGCCCCACTTCCATGCTCTTAATCAGAAACAAGGGCAGATGACCCCACCCCCATCACCAGGAATAAATTGAATGTGATTGGTGAGCTTTGAGGATTCAGACCAGGTTTCATTTTCTAGGGCTAGAGTTTTCAGGGCAGGGCCTAATGATCCTCTGTCTTTCTCTCCTTTCTTCTATGACTTTCTGGCTAAGTTATGCAGAGCTACAGCCTTGCCTCTTAGAAACTGTCCCCACCTCTGAGTGTCTTGTGTCAGTTTGCAGCTGAGGCGAGGCCAGGTGAAGGAGAGCTAGACTCAAGGTTGATTCTGGCCTAAGGCTATTTAGACTGCAAGCTTTAGTAAAGAAATAATCCATGTGATGTGTCCCAGCCCTGGTGCCTCCCAAGCCCTGCCTTGGAATTTGGCACCAAAGCCTCAATTAATAACACAATGCTGTTTTGCTTTCCATTTGCCTTGCATTGTGGTGACACCCCCTTGGGAAGGAGTAACTTATCGGGATTTGGCATTTCTGGTTCCCTGTCCAGAACACTTTCTAAATTTACCCCCAGTTCTACCAAAATTTTGAATGCAGGTAATTAGAAGGAAGTAGGAAACAATATTTATTTGAAGACCTACTATGTACCAGATACTTTATAACCATCCTCTCCTCTGACCCTCACAATAACCCATACAAGGTTGTCATTGTAGCCTGCTTTCATAGAGATGGAACCTAAAAGGACAATGACTTTCCTTTCTTGGTGGGTTGGTACTCTGCAGAGGATGGATTCAAGCCCAGGTCTGGGTCTTCTAAGTAAACATTCTCCCCTGGGCACAACCCATCCTCTTGAGGGCAGCTTGGTCCTGACAGCCTCAAGTTGGCACCCAGCTGAGCTCGAAGGAAGGTGAATAAAGGGAAAGAGTCTTGTGTTAGCTTAAATATTACCATGGCTGTTACACCACCTTTAGAGAAGGATCATTCTCAGTCCCCTAACTCATCAGTGTCTGAAAATCGGATTAACCAGACCACAGACTGACTCATGGGCTCTAGCCCTTGAGGAAATTTTTCAAAGGTGGAACAATGAGAGTATTTTGGGTTTTCATTGGGTGTTGCACCTCATACCACAGTGTCACCTGGTATTGACACAATGTCTTCTTGTCATGGATTGGGAAACCAATTTGCTGTGGATTGGCAGTTTGGGTGAGAACGGAGAAGAGCTTGGGACTGTGGGCCTGGCAGGGCTGCTGCCGCAGAGGGTGTGGGGCAGGTAACCACAGTGCAGTTATGGGTGTCTCCAGGTTCAAAGGATACTACTGTATTGTTGCCTTTCTAGTTCTCCCTTTTCCAAGTCGCTCCCAGGGTTTGAGAAACGCCTTTCAATTTCTCCCTTCCCTTATTAGGTGAGTTGTTTAGAAGTTTCTCAGAAACAAGTTAAGAGCCTCACACTGGGATGGAGCTTTTTTCTTTGAAGTAAGGTGGAAAGAGGTGAGACTTCTCTTGCCTTTGAAGAGCTTTGCTTTTGGAAACCTTCGCAAACACCACTTAGTCCGTGAGATGTAAGCCATGAGGAGCCATTTTGGTGGAGTGGCTGAGAACTTGGGTTCCAGACCTTTCTATGGTGATGTCCTATATCTTCACTTTCCAATATGATAGCTACTCACTTACATATTGCTATTGAGCACTTGAAATGTGGCTAGTGCAACAGGGGAACTGGATTTTTAATTTTAAGTACAGATGCTCCTCAACTTACAATGTGGCTACATCTCAACAAACCCACTGTAAGTTGAAAATGCAGTTAATACACCTAACTGAACATCATAGCATAGCCTAGCGTATCCTAGACAGCTCAAAATACTTACATTAGCAAAATCATCTATCACAGCCTATTTTATAATAAAGTGTTGAACATCTCGTGTAATTCACTGAACACTGTACTGAAGGTAAAAATCAGGCGGTTGTATGGGTACTCAAAAGTGCAGCCTCTACTGAGTGTGTATTGCTTTCATACCCGTTGTAAAGTCCAAAAATCCTAGGTTGAAACACTGTAAGTTAGGGGCCATGTGTACAGTAATTTAAAATTAAGAGGTCCCCTGTGAGTGACAGCCCTAGCGGCTGTCAGTTTCAAGAGTCCCGACTCTACCACTTGTAACTGTGCCACCTTAGGGAAGTTGCTTCATCTTTCTGAGCCACAGTCTCCTTATCAGTAAAGGAGGATTAAAAAGGTACTTACTTCATAAGGTTAATGTGATGATTAAACAAGGTGACATATTGAAATACTCAGCATGGTGCCTGGCACCTAAGCTTTTCATAATGTTAGGGAACAAAATTCAAGAAGGGAGGAGACCAAGAGGGTGAAGATAAAAGTTGCCATTGGTTGTCTACTCAACAGCTGCTCTGTCCGTTCTGCCTTGGAAATAGAGCTCTGATGTTTTCCATGAGTCACTTGTACTTCACAGGAAGATGAATCCCTCCTCTGCTCCCAGGCCACAAGAAAGTGGGTCCCTGAATCACAGCTGGTCTAAGCCAATCTTCGGGGCTACTTCCTGCTTTCCAGCTCAGAACTTGTGCTAAAAACCACTTTACAAGTCTCTCTTGTTCCTTGGAAGTCTCCAGAATAGTGTGTCTGCTATTCCATCAGTTACCCACACTTGAAAGCCAAAACAGTGATGATGTTTTCTGAGGCCAGATGGGAAAATTTCCTTCCATCTCTCTCAGCTTTCTCCCTTTGCCTGAGTTCTGATTTTGTTCCTGCAGATCCTTCATCTTTCACCTCCTAACTTTTCCCTCAGTTCCCATGAGATGGCAGTATTGGAAGTCCTTGTGTTTGGAAGGCTGGTGATCCTGGGACTCCTTGGGTGCCAGATTACTGGTCTTGGAGGCTGAAAGCAACTCATGTGTTGCTAGTTTATTGAAAACAGTCCCATGGCCAAACCAACTTCTCTCTCCTGCTGCCTGGAGAAGGTGCATGCTTTGAGGAGAGGAAACGGCTGAGTCTATACTCATTAAGGCATGGCATACTCATGGTCAAGTAAGATGGTGGGGCTACAAAGACAGGACTCATGACAGACAAATTGTTAGGAGTTTTCTTCTCTTGCTAGGTCTTGGGAGCTGAGATAATATGTGTATGTGAGTGGAGAAGGTATAAGAAGTGAGGGTTTCTGAGAAAATCTGATGTCCAGATATCTGTTTCATCTGTGATCATTTCTCTACAAGTTTGTTTACTATCTGTTATAGAGCCACCATACTTGTCCACACATGCCGAAGGTTTGTAAATATTTGAGAATTTACACTCGTCTTAGTATAAAAGTCATAAGTCTTTAGACCTGGAAAGGATCACAAATGGTACTCTGCTCCAAACCCTTCACCTTACTGGAGACTTATCCAATGCCACGTAGCAGATATGAAAATTAAATCCACCACTCCAGACTTCCAGGTTAGTATTTCCCAGTGAAATCTTCTGACCTGCTCTGAACTACTACTCACTCTCACCCTTCCTCCTTAGGAAGCCTCGGCTAACCTCATGCTCCCGGCCCATGTTAAGGACCCTGCCTTTGTCCTTCCATGATTCTCTGTGTCTTGCTACCTCACAACACTGGCCACTGTGATGTTTACTCTGCCACCACCTCGCTTGTCCCTTGAGTACAGAAGCTACTTTGATTTGCCATTGCCAGTGGCATACTGATAAATGTTAACTAGCTCTACCTGAGAAGGATTAAAAAAAAAAAAGACCTTGATTTATAGTGTTTGCCATTTCCTGTGGTGTAAATATTCCCACCATGACTGATTTTGAGCTACCAGTGTGACAGCACTGAATAGAAAGTTGGGATGAGATGTGCAATAGCACAATGTTACATTGTTTTTCTATCATGCAGATGCAAGGGTGAAAATAACCTGAAAAGCATATGTAATAGGAAATTGTATGAAGTGATCAGGAAGTGCTGAGCGTTGAGTATTAATTACCTTTGTATTTAATATACTTTATTTCACTGCAAGTATATATAATTTAATTTTCACTAATTATTGTGATGAACAACTAGATTATGAACTTCCTGAATATGGAACAGTTGACTTTTGTGAGTCTTTCCAAGCTTATTCTAGTACACACTTGGACAGTTCCAATTCAGGATATTTTTCATGTAATAGGTACTCATGACATGCTGCTTTTTCTCTATCTCTTCCTCCCCTCACCTCCCTATACCTGTATGCCATCCTTTCATCATCTTCTATGCAACAGTCAGATTTGGTGCAGAAACTATATATGTATACAGTTCGTACTGATGAGACCATTTTAGGTTGGTACAATTTTGAGATATCATCATACCACCTAGTAGACAATTACCTCCTTAATCTCCCTGTGTGTCCTCCTCTGCCCAGTGGCTGCCTCAGCACCTCCACTGGGACCTCCATACCACACAATGACCCATCGGTTTGTGGGCTAACCCCTGACACTTCAGGCACCTTTCAGTTTCTTTTGCCCGGTTTGACTCCCCACAGGAAAAGCCATGTGGATTGTTGTATTAGTTGTCTCTTGCTGCACAACAAATCTGCCATAACTTTGTGGCTTAAACAAATGTATATTCATCATCTCACAGTTCCCGTGGGTCAGAAATCTGGGCAGAACTTAGCTGGGCTGTCTGTCTTAGGTCTCTCACAAGACTGCAATCAAGGTGTCATCCAAGGCCAGGGTCTCATCTGAAGGCTCGACTGGGGAAAGCTCTGTTTTGAAGCTCATGTGACAGGGCAGATTCAGCTGGGGGGGTCTCAGCTCCTCATTGGCTCTTGGCTGGGGGCTGTCTTCAGTTCCTGGCAACATGGACCTCTCCAAATTGTCATCTTGCTGCTCAAAAATACAAATGAACAGATGTGCACTTGAGAGTCTGTCAGCATGACAGCAGTCACAACCTATTGTGACCTCATCATGGAATTAGCATCCCTTCAGCAATGCTGTGTTCTATCAGAAGCATTTCACTCAACAGAAGGGGGTGATGCCATGTCATGAGTACCAGACGGTGAGGATAATTGGGATAATCTTAGAAGTCTGTCGACCACAATTATCAAGTGTTTTGAACATCACCCCCACGTCTTGCCTACCAGACTCCATGTGGGCAGACATGAGGTGTTGTTGATGACCACGTTTTTAATTCTCGGTACCTAGCACCTAGTAGGCACTCATGACATTGCTTTTAATTCCATCACCTCCATTGCGCTGTCTTGTCTCATTCTCCCATTCCACTTTATACAGCAAATTTAGAATCAAATATCTCTTGATGAAATGTACCCTCCTGAGTCAACTAGAATCAACCTTAGGGTCACCTAGGTTCTATGGGCTCCTCACTGCTGCTGCTCATTTGAATACCAGAGTAAACCAAGTGTTGATTGTAAAAAGGATGTACCCCCCCCCCCACCACCACCAGGTCCCTGGGACTGTAATTCACTGAAATACCCCCTGATACAATGAGTAAACTTCCCCAAACACCTAACTCACACCCATGGAGTAATTTACTCACCTGGTACCCTGGCTCCCAAAAGACTCCTGTAACTGAAATGTAATTTTCCTTAAGGAGTTAGCTGGAAGGAACTCTGATGCTAAAACCACGAGCCAGGAACATGTATTTCCCATCACACCTTTCCCCTAAATCTCTCTATTTGTGTATTAAAGTAAAATAGCCTTGAATATCTATTAAATACTACAAGAGATCATAACCTAATACTGCGACACAATTTCTCCTAGTACCTTGGGGGAAAATAATTCATTATTATTTTTTTTATATAGCTCATAAAATGGGGGAATGATTTAATATGCAGGGTAGAACTAAATTGTTTCCAAAGTGGCCAATTTTCACAATGTTTAAAACGACGCTGTGCTGCCCAGCGTGGTTCCAATATCCTTTGACACTTTGGAAAGATTCTGGGGAACGTCATTGCGTGTGGCGTGGGCTCTGGCCTCTCCCCATGTTCCCCCGTGGAGTTCCCAGTGCATCTGCGCCCAGGAGAGAACTGTCAAGCCACCACCTGGAGTCATGCCACAAACACATACTCCGGTGGTTTTGTGACTTTAATTGTCCATCCAGGAAATCGTCTCTCCTCAACTCGGGTAGCAAATTTCACTGAAACCCTTTCAGAGTCACAAACAATTAAATTTTGTTTTGTTTAGCATTTTGAGCCGATTTCTAAGCCCTCATAGGGGAATGAAGGTGACATGTAAATTTCCTAGCACGGAGCACTGGGAAACATTCCTTTCTACATGACTTTCCATGTGTTTTTACGCATAATTATTATAGTTCATCTTGTTCGTACAATAGTCGTATGAGGTAGGGATGACTGCTGTCCCCATTTTGCAGATAAGCAAACAGACAAGTAGGCTTGGTCTCCCAGTCTGTGCTCTGAGCCATGATACACGTTACTTCTCTAGCAGGCTACCAAAGGTCAGTAGTGATTCTTGTTATCTGGATGTTTCTTAGGAGTGTGGCAAACTCATCAGTGAGAAAACCAGGATGATTTCCACACACTCGCTGTGGACCTGTAGTTTTTACACCAGGTTTTCCACTGTGTTAGATCCATAAGCCACTGAATAATAATGGGTTTTTGTTTTTGTTTTTGTTTTTAAAGAGCTCCATGGTAAGATAAGTTTGGGCATTTTTCAGAATTTTGGAGCAAAGGCTCTGAGAAGGTTTGCTTCTTAGGGAATGTGTTTAATTTTATTTAAAGGAATGGTTCTCAAACTTAGTTGAGCATGGAATACTTTTGTTTAGTATCTTGTCCACTACCTTACCTTCCTGTGGATGGGGGTTCCACAGGCACACTCTGAGAAACAGTGCTCCATCTGCATGGTCAGGGGATCAGGCTTCTTCAGGAAAACAATTGACTCTCACTCCTCTATGGTCTTTCTGAATGAAGATAGATTTCCTTAGCACTAGTATACACCAAGGCTGGACTAATGCTCCTGAAACACCACCAGTAGTAAAAGTAATCTTATAAAGAACATTGTAAGAGCCACCAACTATGCCTAGGGCTTCAGGCATGGTACCCCCTGGTCCTAAGTAGAATGGGAGGATGCCAGCAGGTGTTTTCCATGTGTCCTCTTTCCTTTGGATGTCATTTCTGACACTGAATGCCTGCAGCAGTGACCCTTGGAGAGGATGTGGTGGAAATGAGCCCTGCGGATCTCCTGCTTTGGGGAGCACAGTTGACTGGAAACCTCAGTGGCTGCCCTTCTGGATCCTCTGCTGTATCCCTGCTGAGACCGTGTTTCTCCTGGGCTGCTTCCAGCTAGTGTCTGATTGTGGGGGGGTATGCTCTCGGGCCATTCCTGCAGGCTGTGGGGATCCTCTGACAGATGATGTTAGCTTGATGTCCCCCATTAGCCTGGTCACGACTTGGGACTGCACGGTGGTCTAAGCCTCTTCCCCCCAAGACCTTTCCTTCCCCCTCTCCTTTTGGAGGTATCAGACCTGCACTGTGGTCTGAAGGGTCTCCCTGCCCACTCCGGTTTTTTTCTCCTTACTCTTCCAAGAAGCTTCTCTCAATTAAACACTTGTACACCCAACCCTGTCTTGGGGTCTACTTCTCAGAAGGTCCTAATATAGAAGCCAAGACATCCTTGCCTCCGGCTTCTATCTCAGAGCTCAGTGGCTGTCTTTCAGGTTGGGATCTTGCATTCATGACCCAGGAGCCACGAGTCCAGCCTCACTGCCTATTTTTGCAAATAAAGTTTTATAGAAACACAGCCAGGGTTTTTGTTTATGTATTGTCTATAGCTGCTCTCCTGCTACAGTGGCAGAGTTGAAGAGTTACAGCAGAGATTATATAGCTCACAAAGCCCCAAATATCTACTCTATAGCCATTGACAGGATAAGTTTACTGCCCCCAACCTAGACCCATGTGTCTGAGTCTTTGAATCACATCTGGATAAATTGCCTGTCCTTTAGTCTTGGTGTCCATTAATTTCTCTAAGAAATAAGGAATCCGAGAATTAGAGATTGTAGTTCATTTGATAAGGCACTGGGAACAGACATATTTGTTTTTTCAACAAATGTTTACTGAGTACCAACTACCATAGAAGCTATGGCAGGTGCCAGGTCAGATGCATTTATTCATTCTTTTAACAATGATGTACAGAGCCCTCATTATGCTGCAGGAGGCAGGCTAGACTTAGAGGAGGAGCATGTCTGGGGGGCAAAGGATATTGTTGACTTCCTTACCACTTTTCTCTGTTTTTTCCTAGCAAAACCCTAAGTTTATTCAAGTTTATTCTTAGCCATGCCCAAGTGAATGATTTATGTCAATGTCAGCAAACCCCTTTTTATTGACTAGTGATTGGTCCAGAATGAATAAGTGACTCAAATCTAGCCAATAAGAGCTAAGCAGCATCCTGATAAAGGTTTTCAGCAAAGATTTCCCTACCTAATAAAAGACGTTTGCAAGGAGAGAGCCCTTTTCCACCAGCTTCATTTCTCCTTACTTTGTGTTTTGCCTTATGAAGGCTTGATATCCATGGTGGCAGCAGCCCTTTTGTGACCATGAGGAAAAGGCCAAAAGACTATAGAGGTTGTCCCTGATTCCTGCTATTATCAGCCACTCCAGAACCCTGGAGCTGCTTGTGCCATGATGCTTGCTACGTGAGAAAAGTAATCTCTTATTTGCTTAAGTCGCCACTGGATGCGTGTTCTCTTCCTTGCATCTCAAAACACCCCAAGCGATGCACTCTTCCAGAAGAGACCACATTTCCTTCAACTGTGGATTGGCCAACCAAGTCTATCCCAACCTCGCCACTCCTGAGATGAGCTTTCCCTGAGATATATTTTCTGAGATGTACCTTCTTCTTTCGCAATGTGCTCATTCTAATCTTAAAGAATATTCTTTTGTGAGCCACACCTCGGCCCAGTAATCGAGAATATAAGAGGCAGGTCAACCTAGTAGTTCACAACTTTGGGAAGCTTCAAAAGGAGAGAAATCTATTTCCCCTTTGCACCTGGGCACCTCCCCTCATAGTGGGCAGATAGCTCACGGGGCCCAGTAAATGTTGCAAGGAAACCTACACAGGGCGAGCCCCTTACGGCACGATGGAGCCTTTCAGAGACGAGATGGGATGGACTGTGAAGGGTAATTTCGGATTCCTGGGGCCGTTGGCCATGGTGGGCATGGGATGATGATGAAGGTGGGAATCGAATAAGAGAAGAGATGAGTCCCAGGGGCTGGTGGGGCAAGAGGCAGTATGGTTGACTCAATTGCCCTTTTAACAAATCACATCACTCAAAGTCATACGAAGATAACTACTGTGTAGAGATGTTTTAATTTTACTCTGTGTTTTACAATCTCAATGGCAATTTAGTAAGGATGACATTATAATCACCATTTGTAGATGAGGAAACTGAGCCTCAGAAAGGTGACATTACTCGCTTGGTGCAGAGCAGCTGGGACTCAGAGTGCCAGAGTTTATGATAGAAAAACCTACATGTGTTCCACCTTTCTCTACATTTCCTCCTACAATTTCAAAGGCTTCCAGAATTTCTCTCTTTCATTATTTTCCTTGAATCACAGGGTACCTTGAACACTGAAACCACCTCCAAACAACAGAGCTTACTGCTCCATTAATGACAAAAATGATACTAATAACATGGCTATTAGTTATTGAGTGTTCAGCATGGGTAAAACACTGTGCTCAGCTCTTTCCTCGCATTCTCTGATTTAATTCTCATAACAGCCCAAGGAAGTGGCAATGAATAATATCATTTTTACATGAGAAAACTGAGATTTGGGGAGATTAAAGGGACTTAGCTAAGGTCCCAGGACTTGCAAATGGCAGAGCTGGGACTGCGCCAGGTGTGCTGGATGCTAGATCCAGAGCATGCCCATTCCACTGGCGAGTGCCTCTCTGAAGAAAGTCCCTCACTTGTCTCCATCTCTCGTCACAGTGCGTAACCACCTTTCAGGAATCCATCATCTCTTCAACCCCACTTGTTCCCTGCTGCTGTTGGTGCCCAAGTTCACTTCCTTTGCCCTTTGTATAGATGCCAGATGGGCATGTGTTTGTGGGGGCAACTGCCCATTCTGTTTTCTGGGTCTTCTGTGCTTGGCATCCCTTGGGGATATTGGAAATAGGAGTGGAGGAAGTAGAGGGTCCCTGGGGATCAGGGAAGGGGATGTTATTAACTGTGGGCTTTTCTAGAGGAGCCGTGTTAACTATTATAAGCCAGCAGGTCAAGGGCTCTAAGACAGCCACATCTGGTCAGCAGCTCAGCTCACTACTTGCAATTTGTGGCTGGAGCTTTTTACCACCCCCCCTTATATTGAAAATGCAGTATGGTGGCTGCATGGAGTTTTAAAAGGCAAATGACAGAACAGCACACATGGCTGTAACAGAGGCACCACCTTAGTGCACACCCTGGCAAGTGCACTGGGAGAAATATTTAGCTCTTCCCCAACATCCGCCTTTCCTGCTATCTGGGGGAAGAAGGGTTGGGGTTAAGCATGCAGCCCGCACATTCTGTTTCCACCCCAGGCGAGGCAGGGATTTGTGGTTACTAATTGGGCTCTGGGGTCAGAAAAATGAATGCTAGAATGCCAACTCCCTCCTTGTGAGTTCTTGAAAAAGTAGTTTTACATTCCTGGGCTTCAGTGTAGCCGATTATGAAAGAGTAGTAATATTGGCTGTCGTCTTTATAGGCTATCTGTCAAGTTTGAATGAGGTCCAGGAAGTAAGGAAAAAAATGCACAATTTTGGCACATAGTAGGCACTCAATTAATGGTAGAAGTCTGGTGGCTATAAATTTTGGAGGAGAAAGATAGTTTTATTGGCATCCTTTGGAAACTCCCACGACTGAGCCCAGTCCCAGGAAAATGTTTTCAAAATAATGAAGGGTTTACAATTTGCAAAATTTTTAAATCAATGGACATGTTTGATTAGCAAAAAAGTCATCTAACAGTCATTATTAGGAAAGGTGACATTATAAGGAATACTTAAGAATGAAATAAAAATCCTGTCCGATCCAACCATTGATACAATGAAATCTTTAATATGTTTTACTCCTAGCACTCTTTTAATCCATGGGTCAGCAAACTTTTCCCGCAAAGAGCCAGATAGAAACATTCTCTACGTTGCAGCCATCAAGTCTGTTGCAACACCCCAACTCTGTTATTGATAATGTGTAAAGAAATGAGGTGTGGCAGTGTCCCAGCAAAACTTGATTTTTGAACACTGAAATTTTAATTTCATATAATTTTCATGTGTCATGAAGCATTCTTCTCTTTTTGGTATTTCCCTCCAGTCATTTAAAAATGTTAAAAAGAAAAACGTTTTTGGCTCATGGGCTATTCAAAAAGGGATCATAAGCTGGATAATACCTATGCATTGTAGTTTGCCAGTTCACAGGAATCTGTGCCTAAATATTTGCGAACGTTGACACATACCTTACAAATTTAGACTCTAACTATATGCACAGTTCTGAGTCATGCTCGTGACACTTGCGTGGAGAAGCATTGTCCCACGCTACCACATCTGTGAAGACCTTATTTTTAATGGCCGTTCAGTATTTCAGCATATCAATGTCCATGATATATTTTTTTTAACAATTCCCTTTAGTTGCAACATACATTGTTTCCATTTCTTTGACTATTAGGGACAATACCGTGATAAAATTTAAACTATATCTTCTACATGAAAAAAAAAAAAGATTCAGTTACAAATTCCATAGAATTTTGCAAGATCCAAAACCCAGAACAGTCCTCGCCTAAGGACTTTGGGGGAAGGGCCCTGCGGGCTGCATTGTCTCTTTAGGGTATGGAGTGAATTTCAGGATGTGTAGATAGAAATTAGGATCACTTGGGCCCCCTCCAACAAACATCCTAGAACCTGAATCTCATCCTCCTGCCCTCGCCCCAATGCGCCTGCATAATCAAAGTCACCCCCAGATGCCCTTTGGGGAAACTGAGGCCCATAGAGGTTAAGAATTTTGTCTAAGATCGCCCAATAAACTAGTGCTGATATTAGATTAGAACGTACAGCATCTTAGTTTCTAAGGTGTATTGGTAAAGCATCTTGAGCAGAGAAATTTTACTTAATAGAAAAGAAATAGCAATGATGTCCTTGTGTGAGAACACACATACACACACACACACACACACACACACACACAAACACACACACACACACACAGAAAAGAAATAAAAAACATACTGTGGGCCATCCAGTCTGTGCCAATTTCCCCATTGGGATGTAGCTTAATTCAACCTTTCGGCTTGTTCATCGTGTGCACCAATTTCCTCCTTCCCCAGAAACAAATCGAGGTGTCTCTTGAATTCCTGTATACTCTTACTTCCCTCGCCTCTCATTTAACATTTTCCACATGTGTGTGAACCTAGTGGGACGCCAAGCTTAGCCGACACCTGGGTGATGTTCTCCGGTGTTTAAACCTCAGTGGTGTGAAACGTCTTCCTCTTTTTCTTTTGCCCTTTCACACACGGGGGCACTTCTTGGGAATCTCATTTCCTTTGTGTGCAAGTCCAATTCTTTTATTATTAGTGCACGTGCGCGGGCCTCTGAAGTCACTTCACCTCCACCGTTAGGCGTGAGGTGACAAAGATGCATAGAATACCATGAGATTTTGCTGATTGATATGGATCAAGAATGAATGGTTCCAGTTATTTGAATGGTTGGTTATGGCTGAAAGAAACATTTGAGATGGTTAACAGTTTACAGATTGGGAAACTGAGGTGCCAAGTAATATGGCTTGCCCAAGGACACACAGCTTGTTAGGGGCATATAGACAGCATTCTGAGTCACCCAGATAAATCTAACTGTGGACCATCTCCATCGGAGAGCTGGTGAGAAGAGGATGAAAACTCATCCCCAAATCCCTGGGATTCACTTGAGAAGCTGTAAACTCAAACGTGATAGTTAATTATTTTGGGGGACTGTCATTTATCAGCTTATTTCTTCTAGTCTTGGGTAGCTTATGGGTGAAAAATATATGCACATATAAATTAGCATCTCTGACATGTTTGTTTAAAAAACAAGTAAAGAGTGAGTTAAAATCAATAAGCATAGTTTTTAACATTTGAAGTTAAAAATAAACTATTCTTACATTATGTATTGAATGGGGCAATATTGAATTAAATATTTACATTGTTACAAGTCTGACTTTAATAGTCTTTAACAGGCATTAAGGGTTTATTTGAAAAATAACAATATTGAAAATAAGGATGAGAGCCCACTTTTGCTGAGCCTTTACTATGGGTTATTCCAAAGGAACCCCATTGTGTCTTTGAATCCCACCCAAGATTCTGCACATAGCACCCTGTTATTCCATGAATGGGCTGAAGGCTCTCTTGATGGATCCATTCCTGCACATGGATTCATCCATTCTTCCATCTATTTTTCAGCAAATATTTATTACCTGCCTGGTGTGTGCTAGTTATTGGACAACATGGCCCATAAGCCGTGGCTGCCATACTTGCCAACGTTTCTGATCAAGTCTTGCTCTGCTTGCTCTGAAGTAGTCTGTCTTCTCCTCAGTCAAGCCGATGACCCCAAATGAGGCTGGGAAAACATAGTTGATGTAGCCGAGCACGGATGTCACCATAGTGAGGGGAAGCTGGGGACTGCAATATTTAAGCCAATGTCAAAATCTGCAATTCTTTGTTTTTCTTCTTTAGCCATTTTAAAGTTGTCCCCAATGTGACCCCTTGATGGACCCTGGGACTCAGAAGTTACTTCCCTTAGGCCTCCATTCCAAGGCGAACGTCTTTGCCTTTATACTCCCACATTCCACTCGCTGTGTTTTCAGCAGTAGACAGGTCCAGTCTCTGTGCTCACGGAGGTTACAGGCTGGAGGGATGTCGGCCTTGGTGCCAGTTATTATTAACTGTCTGGTCTCCAAACCCACTGCGCCCCGTGTTGCTGAGGCTGGGGCCCTGCAAACCCCATTCCTGCTTTGCCAGCGGCTGCCTCTTGGGCTCTGCCAACAGGGAGCAATACAGGGAGCTTAGACGGCTGGACGATGCAAAGGCACCTGCTCCTTCCTGTCCACGTGTGGTTCTTATGATCACCACATCTCCTCCCCACCCCCCACAAACAGCAGTGGCGCCTTCTCGTGTCTCATAGCTGAATCCTGTTTGCATTTTCCCCAGTGGTTGCAGAGCCAGCTTCATTACATCCTCCTCGGAAATACCAGCCCCGGCAGAAATCAGGGATCGAGCCCCATGGGGACGCTTCTCTGAGCTCAGAGTCACCAGCTAAGTTTCAATTCCACAGCGTCCCTCCTCTAAGCTTCTAAATTGTAATAATTCTGATGTCTTCCCTTTAGTCCCCAGTTCTAGGGTGGGTAGTAGCTGCAGAGAGATAACTTAGTGTCATCTTCCCGGTTTCCTGGTTAGCAATTCTTTTTGTTAAATGCTTGCTATTTAAAATAACTGGTGTGATTTTTGTCTTCTGATTGAACTGTGACAGATACAGCCAGTAATCATAAAATTCGATGTACACGTAATTAACAACTGGTTGTTGTGCCATTCAGGAAAGGCTCAGGGAGCCAGTAGAGCATTTATGGTGAGCCTTGGGTGGAGGCAGGAGGCACCCCTAAAGACGTAGAAGGAGTGGGAGTCAGTAGAGGAAGACAGGGAACAGTGTCAAGGAATAGCATACCCAGGAGCAGCAAGAGAGCAGGAATCACATTGGCCTAGGTGGGTGGTGGCTCAGGGCATTGGACCTGGGGTGCCCAGTGGGGGGACAGGGCTTGGTGCAGAGGACAAGGACAGACAGGAGCCAGAACATGAGATGGCAGGCAGACCACGTTAACAGTTGGTATTTCATGGAAGAGAAATGGACAGACACTGAGGACTCTAGGCATGATCTGCTCTACCTTGGGGGAGACAGCATGTAGGTTAACGGTTCAGACTGTAGCCCGGTGCTGTGATACAGTAGAAATACAGTGTGAGTCAAGCAGGTAACTTTAAGTTTTCTAATAGCCACATTTTTTTAAAAGGTAAGAAACAAGATGAGTTCATTTTAACAATATATCTCACGGAAACTAAAATGTCCAAGGTCTTCTCATTTCAACATGTAATTAATATAAAAAACCCACGAATGACAATTATTTTTTTCACACTAAGCTTTCACAATCCAGCGTGTATTTTACATTTATAGCACTTCCCAGTGACTCACAGCTTTTCAGGTGCTCACTGTGGCTAGTAGCTGTGGTATTGGACCACACAACTCTCCAGCCAGACCACCTAGGTTCAAATTCCACTTCTGCCACTAATTGCTACATTCCTGAATCTCAATTTCCTCATCTGTAAAATGGAAATAACAATAGGAATGACTTAATAGGGCTATTGAGAGAATGGAATTCGTTAATACATTTAAAGAACTCAAAACATACAGTAACAATTATAATAACTATTTAAAAATAACCATTGCCCTGGCGAACGTATAGAATCATGTGGACCTGCCAGGAGTAGGTAGACCAAATAGACATTTGTTGCTGGCATCTTCTCAGCAGAAGAGACTTGGGGACTAGAGGAGGGTATTTTCTGTCTGTGTTCTTAAGATGTAGCCTGGAGCCCAATGTATGAATTCACACCAGACCCTATAGTGTTCATGGGGTTTTAGAATAGTTCTAAGATCAGAGATCCACTTCTGTCTCTGTCTCAAATGTTTTTTTTCTTCATTTAAGGGGTCTCTGAAGCTCATGAAATGGGAAAATCCTAATCAAAACATGAGCATGAGCATTCCTTCGTTTGGAACTGGGGCTTGGGAGGAAGCATTCTTGAGTCACATAGAAGTGGTGTTGGGGCCATTTTAGTCTGATCAAGGCAAAGTTGATCATCAAATCGTGGGGATGCTGCCAGCACACCATGCCTAACCTCGCCAAAGCTGACTGGCTCCTGCAGGTGCCAAGGATCGGTTCTTCCGTTTGGAAGAACAGGCAGCAATGAGAAAGGTCCCCCCTTCTTTCTAATCCAGGGATATACACCCCCTGCCCCAAGCTCAAGCTTTGGGCCCTAATGAAAACGTGGAATTCACTGGGATTCAGAGGAAAAACAAACTCACTTTCCCCTCTACCCCATCTGGACTCCCTCCCGCCTCCCCAGAGGTGATAATTACTGAAGGCTTAACACCTCTCAGGGTATCTTTGCCCTGAAGGAGATGGGAGGGGGTTAGGCAGGTGGAGAAAGTTCCTTGATCTCTGACTCCTGTGGGGCTCAGAGGAAGGAGGTTAAGGAGCATAGGCTAGCTGGGACAGAGCAGGGGGTCAAGGCTTCTCCCCATCTGGCCCCAATCCCCGCTGTTGGGGGTGGAGGGAAGCACAGACCGGGTGTGGCTTCTTAGAGAGGGAGACGTGAGGCTTTCCTATTTAACTGCTCACAATGCATGCCTGCCATTGGCTCCCTTTGCTCTTGGAATGAAGATGTGACTTTTCACCCAGCACCAGCCGTGGCCAGCAGGTCACCTCGGCTGCCCTTCCAGGCGTCACGTGGCACCTCGCTTTGCGCCGGGCAACTGCCCAGAACAGCGTCTTTCCATTCAGTGGACCCCAGGGCCTTTGCGTTTGCTGTTCCTCAACCCTTGACTCTGTTCCCTTTCCGTTTTCGCTGACATTTACCTCTCTACCTTATGTGGGGCCTCAATTCCAATGTCACCTCTTTAAGAATGGAAATAACCTTAATATTTATCAGTATGGACTAGTGAAATAATTATGGTACAAGCAGACAGTGGAATGCAATGCAGTTTTATAAGAAGATGAAGAAGCTCTTTCCATGTGAACAAGGAATACTCTTTAAGAAAAACTAAAAGAAAAGAAAGGGGTAAATACTGTATATAAGAGGCTACCGTTACAGCAAGTGTTACAGCGGGTGGTCCCAAGGACAAACCCAGTGGCACACGGAGAGTAGGAGAATCAAAGTTTTTTTTCTGGCAGGCTCAGAGGGGTCTCACCACCAAATTCTGAGCCCCGTCTACCCGATTTTTCCCACTATTATTAAGTTGGGCAGTCCCAGGTTTGGGGTATCAGGTTGCTAATGCCTGCCAGGTAATAGGTTAGGATTATGTTGATGCAGCAGATAATAAGGTAGTTGATGCCCCAGGTAATAAGTTCAGTGTTATGCTGATGACCCAGATAATAGGTTAGTTGTTAGGCCAGGTAATAGGTTTAGTGTTATGCTGATGTACCAGGTCATAGGTTAGTTGCTGGGCCAGGTGATAGGTTAGTATTATGCTGATGTGGGTCTTCCATGAGGGGTGGGGGTCTCAGGTGGCTGATGCCAAGTAATAGATGGGGTTTTCCCTTATTACTACCATTTGTGTAAAAATAGAAAAAAATAAATGAATCACTTGAGCGTAAGTGTATTTGTTAGTGTACTTGGTAGTTTATACATAGAATATTTTACTGGTTGCCTCTCAGGAAGAACCTAGGGACTTAGTAGAATCCCTGAATACCCTTTTATTGTTCCAGTGTATTAAGTGACAAAGGTTACAAAAATATATGGCACATATTTTCCCACTTTTACATAAGATCATACACATACACGCATGCACCAAATAGGGCTGGACATGTATCTGAGTGTGGTGCAATTTCAAGTGATCTTTTTCCTTCTTTTATACTTTCTAATTCCCGCCCCCCCCCCCCCACACTCATGCGCATGTTACTTTTGTACTGAAAGCTAAAACAAGACACAGAGGCAGTGAAAGGCAGTTTAGTCTAAGGGTTGAGTGCACAGATTCCAAGTCACAGATTCTAATTTGTTGTTCACTGGCTGTGTGACTTTGGGTGAATGACTTTACCTCTCTGTGCCTCTGTTCGTTCACTGGTAAAATGGATGTTATTAATAGTAGTATGTAGCTCATAGGGTTGTTGTGAGGCTTAAATGAATGTGTCCTTGTGTAGACGTATTAAGTACTATAGCAGTTTTTGCTATTGTCTTTAGTTCTTAAAATATTGAAAAATGCAAGTGTGTTATCTATGTAAAAGTATGTAAAAATAATAACATATATAACATTGTCAGAACCTGGTCTCTCCTTCCCTGACCTGGTCCCTCGGTGGGAGTGTCCACTCCCCAAAGTATGTAATCTCAGCTGCTGTGGCACGGTGCTGGAAAATCCCTGGGGACAGATGTCAGCCTGCCACCGGACACCCCTGAACCTCTGGAGCTGTGAAATGTCAGGTGCCAAGAGCACGTGCTCTAAATTCATCCGCGTGGCTGATGCTTTTCGATCGGTTTCCATGGTGAAGGAGAAGGAAGCCCGGGAGAAGTCTGCGCTGGCATCCTCCCTCAGCGCCCTGGCCCTGCCCGGGTGGGTGCACGCTGACTCGGTGTGACAACTGGCTGAGCAGCTTTGATTAATTAAATATTTCACTCCGAATTTGCAAAACATCATCTCTGGCAAGTCCATGTAACGCCTATGAGGCTGGACTAATTAGCCTAGCAGGTCACCCCGCTGGTGTGCTGTGGTCTGTTTACCTCTCAGGCAGGCGGAAAATGTTCGTTTTAGAAGGGAGGGGAAGGGTTTAGGATTTGGCTAGCCTGTCATTTTGCCTGACAGTAGGTGAAAGACTTCTTTCTTGTCGCCTTGAAACCGCCAGCATCTCCTCACGTGGGAGTCTTCCTATGTGCTAAGTATGTTATGAGCCTTACCCTCTTATTTAATCCAATTAGTAAGAAGAACAGTTGAGACTTCTGTTCCAAGGGCTAGAAAACTCAACTCTGCTTGGCTTGTGTTAAAAAGGAGTAATTGAAAATTATGTAGTTACCAATTATTATTGGCTTCTGGAATTGGAAAGTCCTGGGGCTGATACAGCTTCAGGAATGGCTGGATCCAGCACCCAGCTGTTGTCCTCAGAGCTTGGTGAATTCCATCTCTCCTCTGCTGGCCCCTTTCTCATACAGCAACTTTCTTCAAGGTCACAGGATGGCTGCAATGACTCCAATCCTTATTTCCTCTTAGCTTTGAACTCCAGAGGACCAAACCAAGAGTCTCTTTATCAGAAGCATTACCAGAACTCTCATTATGTCCTATTGTCTCTGGGAGGGTCATGTGTCCATCTCTAAGCTAATGACTGTGCCAGCAGGCATGCATTGTACTGATTGGTGTAGGCTAACCAGGAGCCGGTGGGTGGAGAAGGGTCCCTGCCACCCAAAGCACATGAGTGAGAATTGGGAAAGAGATTTTTCTCAAAGAAATTCAGAGTGCTGCTTTTCAGAGGGGGGGGGGGGAATGGCAACTGACAAAACAACATATGTCTACAACAGAGAAGTATCAAAATTCCCACTCTGCAGTTGAGAAAACGAAGATAAGGAAAGGTTACATTACCTGTCCAAAATTTTATCGTTGATGTGTACCTTAAATTCAAGTTGGCCTTACTCCTAAGCCTTAACCATGACCCTATCATACCTTCTCCTCTTACCTGCCTTGCCTATCTATTATGCAACCTATCATCCTTTCGTTTCATCATGTTCTCATCCATAGACCTTGAAAACACAGATCCTTGGTTTTATACAAAATTTATTGTTAAATAATAGAGAACACCATTAGGGAGAATTTATGTCAGGAATTACTGCCTTTTCAGGTGAGCTACATAGGTGATCATCTGTAAATTTTATGAGTTCTTCTTCATTTTATTGATAAAGCATATAGTAAGTGCATAGTGATAATGATAACAACACTAATATTACTACTGCTGCTGCTACTATTACTAGCTAAGAGTTCTCTTGTGCCAGGCAATATATTGAGTATATCTGCATTTAATTCTCAAAACATTTCTGTTATCTAGCTACTACCGTTATGCTCATTTTATAATTAAGGAAACAGAGGTACAGAGAGGTTCATTAGTTTGTCCAAGGTCACACAGCTAAGAAAGCAGTAGGGCTGGGATTCAAATCCAGCTTGTCTGTCTCCAGACCTTTGTGTGATATTACCTGTAATCACATTGAGCTTGTGATTTCATTGGTATTGTTGCTCAGGATCAGGCTAAATTTGAGGGGGGAGGAGATGTATAAAAATGACAAAAATGTTCTTTGTCCTGATGCTTGTGATATGAGAAACGTTGACCAGAGGCATCAAGAGTGACAAGTAGATTCAGATTCACAGATGCTTGGAGTGAGAATGATCACACACAATTCTCCAGGCTGGTGCATGAGTCCCTTTTGCAGGAGAGCAGAATTCTTTTGGAATGTCTTCCTAAGCCGCCATAACTGCTTTACTCCCAGCTAAGGAGGCTGGCAGCCACTGTGTGCCTCATAAGCCAGAACTCATTAGCCATCCTGTTTAGACCACGGTGGTTACCTTACCCGAGATATGGCAATCAGAGTCCTTCCCTGTCATTAAGAATTGGGAGAGAGGACATAGAAGACACACACGCTACACGTGCACATTGATTCATCCTCTTTGAGTGGTTGAGTCAATCACATGGAAACCTGGGCCCTGTGGGGTGGCTCACTGTGCAAGGTGGAGAAGCAATTGGAATCTGCTTCCAGTTAAAGAGGGAGGAATGAAGCCAGCTAGTAGCCAGAGACAGAAGCAAGGGACAAAGAAAGGGCCTCATCTGGGTTCCCAGGGGCCTTTTTTTCCTATTGTAGTCCTGTGTTCCAACCCTAAGGTTCTGTGAGACTTCCCTAGCCGTTCAGAATGTCTTCTGCCTGATAAACCTCCATCCGATTTCTGTCACTTACGACCACATGAGTCTAACCCACCCACCTGGCTTGGCTTCAAATGCCCAACTTCTCTTTTCTGTGCTGCATCAAGGCAAGAGGGCCAAGCAATGTTCAGGGGGCAGCCCATCGCAGCAGGCCTTCCCTCCAACATCAGGCTCAGCTGGGGCTGTGGTTTCAGACAGCAGCCCACAGGACCCCCGACCATCGGAGCCAGGTGAACCAATGCGGAGTTCTTCCCCACCAAGTCAGCGAAACCTGGAGCAGTGATCTCCCTCTGTCCGCAGCCAAATTGATCATTTTCTCAGGCTGTCTGAGTAATGTCAATTCCCGAGCCTCAGATGTTTGCTGTGGAAACCTGTCTCTTCTTCTGGCTGCCCTGGGGCCTTGTTAAATCTCTCTTCAGTGCAAGGAGTCAATGTCCAATCTCAGAAACGCCCCCCCCCCCACCTTCCAGCCCAGGCGGGTGGGCAAGATCAAAATCCCTGGTGTTGCTGCTGGAGTCTTGCTGTCTCTCTTTAGGGTTGATAGTTAAAAATTCATGGTTATTTTCAAAGGAGAAAAAAATGCTTAAACTGCTTTCCTATTTGCAAACCTTCCCTTTTTTGATTCAAAATCAAACTTTTGTCTAGACAGGGGAGGGCTTTTTGCTGACATATCTTGCCAGCTCAGAAACCTTCAGGTTTTCCAAATGCAACACCCCCGCCCCTTCCTGGCAGTGGGTCTCCAACACCATCTTGCTTCTAAACACATTATCTGAGCAGCTCAGGGCAGAGCTAACTGGATGGGGAGGCCCAAGAGAGGCATTGGCAGGTTCTTCTTTTGGATCTGTCATCTTCTTTAACAAATTGTCTACACTGGCAGCTACACAATCTAGCTTTATTCTGGTGCTTGAAGCAGCCAATTAAAGGCCCCCATCACCCAGCTGCTCTGCTGTTTCTCCTTCTCCCCTTTCTTCTTCCTCGTTGTCTTCTCCTCTATTCCAACTAGTATGTGCTCACTGTAGAAAGATTAGAAATTGGATAAGCACTAAGAAGAAGAAAATAAGTATCCCCTCCCATAATCTTCACCTTCTAAAAATTTTCTCAGACAGTGCATACCTATATCCTGTCTTAGTCCACTTTCTGTTGCTATAACTGAATCTCACAGACGGAGCAATTTGTAAAGCACAGAGGTTGATTTAGCTCATGGCTGTGGAGGCTGGGAAGTCCAAAAGCATGGTAGCAGCATCTAGTGAGGGTTTTCCTGCTGCGTCACAATGATGTGGGAAATATCAGATGGTGTGAAAAAGCAAGTGTGCTAGCTCAGGTCTCTCTTCCTCTTATAAAGCCACCAGTCCCATCATGGGGGTCCCACCCTGATGACCTTTATAAATCCTAATTACCTCCCAAAGGCCCCACTTCCAAACATCATCAAGATATGAATTTGGGAATTAAGTTTTCAACACATAAAATTTGGGGACACCTTTAAACCATAGCATATTCTATAGATGCCTATGTAAGTATCTTAAAAATGATCCCAAAAACTGTGTAGCTTAAAGAATAAAAATTATCTCATAGTTTCCTTGGGTCAGGAATTTGGGAGCAGCTTGGCTGGGCAGTGGTGGCTCAGGACCTTTCATGAAGTTACGCTCAGATGATGATGGGGCTGCAGTCTCATCTTAAGGCTTGGTTGGGGCTGAAGGATCTGCTTTCAAGGTGGCGCATTCCCATGGGTGGCAAGTTGGTGTCGGTACTGGCTGTTGGTAGGATACCTTGTTTTCTTACCAGGTAGACCTTTTTGTCCAAAGGCTGCTTGAGTGTCTTCACAATATGGCAGCTGGCTTAACCCAAAGTGGATGATCCAAGAGTAACGGAAGCAGAAGCAGCAGTGACATTTCTGATTTAGCCTTGAAGTCATGCTCCATCATGTTTTCCATATTCTACTGGCTGCATGGACCAACCCTGACACAGTGTGGGAATGTGGGTGATAATTACCAAGAGCTAAGAGGCAAGAATCCTTAGGGCTCATGTTGGTAGCTGGCTGCCATTATATGAATGTATAATATCCATAGTTTTTAAACAGTTAAAGGCACGGTATATTATATATACCAACTTACCAACCATGTGAATGAATCAGCTTGAAGCAGACCCTCCAGCCCCAGTCCAACATTCATGTGAGACTGCAGCCCCGACAATATCTGACTTCAACTTCATAAGAACATCTGACCCAGAACCACCCAGCCAAGCCACTCTCAAATTCCTGACCCACAGAAACTGTGAGATAATAAACTTATTGGTCTACGCTGCTAAATTTCTATGACTTGCTGTTTTCAGAATGAGTGTATTGTGATCATCTGTTATTGTAAATACATGTAATTTTATAGCATCACTCTTAACCCTTTGCACTCGCTTGCTTTTTTCTCATTATCCACTCAACATTATCCACACTCGACATCTGAGTGCAAAGGGTTAATAGGTCCCTGGGGGGCCTACTGGAAATACGTGTTGTGTTGGGGGGATGCTCTCAGCAGTTACGATAACTAGCAGACCCTCTGGAATTGAGTAGGAGCCAGGTGAGAGGGCTGCGGTAGACATACATATTTCTGCTTTCCTGTATGTCTAGTTCTCTTTTTCTTTAGGGCATGTGAGAGGATTCCATATTCCCATCTCATTTGGAATTAAATATGACCATGTGACTGACTTGGCCAGTGAAACAGGAGAAGTGATAGGTGTCACTTCCAAGTGGAAGCACTCAATTGCCGGGGCTCAGTCCCTCAGCTCTCACTTCTTTTGCTGGGACAGTCATGGAGGCACATGTGTATCCAGTGCCTTTGTCAGCATGGGCCACTGAACAATGACAAACAGCCCCCCCACCCACTTCTTACATGTAGCATGAACAAAGAAAACAGTTCTCTATTGTTTCAGGTCACTGAGTTGGAGCTGTTTTGTTATTGCAGCATAACATTGCTCACCCTGACTAATGTGAGAGTCCCAGGGAAGAAAGGATAGCCAGGACTCCTGAAGGGTTGGTCCAGGACACATCTGCTGTCACATCTATTCCTCCCCCTTCTCTTGCTCTGCTCTGCAAGCTGCAGATCCCAGATGTTCTGTCACTTTGTCTCCGCTGATGGTACTCATGACACATTGGAGGGCAAAGGGAGAGGGACAGCCCTTTGTCTGCCTGAGTGCCAGTAAGCTCTGGATCTAATGTGGCTGTGACTCCAAGGGCTTAGGCCATCGATGACAGGGACACACCCTGACTTTACCGGATTCTGGTTCATTTTATTCCTGGCCACACAGCTGGACTGTGTTTCCCAACCTCCCTTGCAGTTAGGTGGGAGCGTGTGGCTGAGTTCTGTCCCGTGAAATGTGGCCAACCAGTGAGAGGTCAAGGAGGAGAAGGGGGGCCACAGATGCTGTTGGAGGGACATAGGGAGCCTAGCAGAGAAGGTGGATAACAGAAACTTACGTGAATTACTAGCTCTTAGGTGAATTTAGCTCAAACCTAGAGACTTAGGATCGGGTAAATAAATGACAATCAGCATGGAACAAAGACGTGGAAGGTCAGGCAGCTGGTTCCCAGTCTTGACACAGACCTTGGCTGTGGAGGCAAATCACTTCTCTCTCTAGGCTTTGTTGTCTTTGTCCCTTAGAGACGATCATTCCCAGCTTTGCTGGATAATTGAAGCAAAACCTATATAAGGCTTTAATCTCACTCCCACCTCCTTTCAGCCCAGCCCGGGCCCCCAAAGAAAGGTGTTATATAAATAAAAAATGCTGTCATTACAATGTGCTGGGCAAGTGTTTGATAAAGATCAGAGGAAGGCCGGGACCCCTTAATGACCACCGCAGAGACGGGGGAGGCATGATTCCATCCTTGCGTTTCAAGAAAAGTTTGTAAAGGAAGCCAGTGGCAGAGACTCGCTGGGATGGTTTAAAAAATGAAGGAAATTCCCCATTTCCTGGTTGTAAGAAAATATGGGTGGAACAAGCCTTTAAATGAGCTGATCGTGGCTCCGGACTTTGATGTCAGATGAATGACAACGATCTCCAAGGCAGGAACACAATGTAATGAACTCACCCAGCTTTTCCATGAAAAACAAAATCACTGAAGGGGTCTTGTGTTGGAAAACAAAGGCGCTCTGACTGCAGGGCCTGGAAGAGGGAAGCGTGGGGGGTGGGGGATGTTCTTGAGCTGTGGCTAATGGGAAGTGAAGCCACGAGGCTACTGGGCCAAGATGGTGGGGCTGTGCTGGGTGTCGGGGAGGCATCTGTGCTGCTGCTGTTTAACTCAGGAAATACTTACGAGAGGCCTACTGTGTGTCTGGACCCATCCCTAGGCCTGTCAATAGAGAGATCAAAAAGAACATGCACGATCAAATGGAATAGTCAGAACACTTGATTCTTTGCTCCCGTGCCTTTTCTTTCTTTCCAATCATATTTATTGAGTGCCTACTACGTCCCAGGCACTGTGCCGGGCAGTGCGGATATGGTGATGAACGTGGTGGATAAGGTTCTATCTTCAAGGGGGCCAGAGTCTAGTCGGGAAGACTTACCATTAAATGAGCCACATGCTCAAGTGTGTTGAGGGCTGTGAAATGGAGAACTCTGGGTGCTCGCAGTGGAAGCGTGGGAGTGGGGAATTGGGCAATATATTAAGTAGGCAGGACAAGTCGGGGTTGACCCAAAAGGGGAGGCCAGGCTCCAGAGGCAGAGGAGGTGATGTTGATTAAGCTGGATTTTGAAGGGCGAAGAGGAGCTCTAAGGTAGACAGGATAGGGGAAGGGCATTTTGGGCAGAGGGAACAACAGAACAAAGGCATGGAGGCTGGAAAGAGAACACTGAGTTGGTGACAACTACAAATGACATAGGACTGGTGGAACAGAAAGCTCCAGAAACCAGGAGAGTGGAGCCCTGAACAACAAACAGGAGTCAGATCAGGGAGAGTCTTTTAGACCAAACTGTGGAAGTTCATTCTGAAAGCAACAGGGAGCCGTGGGAGGATTGTGAGCAGGGAAGTGACATGAATCAGGTCTGAGTTTTGGCAAAAGCACTCTGGCCACCAAGCAGAGGATGGCGTGGAAGGGTGGAACTACAGAGATGAATCGGGAAACCACATGCCAGGTGGCTGGTGTGTGTGGTCAACCTTGGCTCAAGGGGAGGGGTCTGTGGTTAAAATATGGAGTGAGGGTCTGAGTCCTTTTCATAAACTGCTGATTTCTTGCCTTGCCACTGGCTGGTGGCAGAGGCTGGGGTATGATAACTGTGTTTTAGTCATTACCGCAACACGTTAAAATATGCAACCATGAGTCTGGTGGTCACAGTCACTGCCTGGTGATTGGCTGTAGGGTTGGGATTATATTAGGTTCAAGAATTAGATCCATTACCCAATTTCTCCAGTGCATGATATGGTTTTGGGAGCACATGTGCATATGAGGCTGGGTATTTCAGCCTAGAGGCATACTGAGGAGGAACTGACCTCAAAAGTGAAAGTTAACCTTTTGGGGGTTTCCCAAACTGCCCTTTCAAAAGGAGATGGAAGCAAAGCTTATTGGTTAGGGATATGAATTTTGATGTTCAGTAGATCCAACCCTTGTCTTTTACTAGTTGGGCAAATTGCGGAACCTGCATCCACTTTCTGAGCCTCAGTTTTCTTCATCTGTAAAATGGGCACAAATGGCACATGTGGTAAGTGCTCATTCAATATTTCCTATTATTAGGTAAGTACAGTCTTGAGGAATAGGATGTTGTTTTGGCCTTTCTTTGAGTTTGTCTTAATTGAAGTCCTCAGTTGTCTTATCTCAGCATCATTTTTTTAATTAAATGAAGTCTCACTCTGAAGTAATTTGTCAGTGATACCTGTATACATTCTTCTGTTAACAGAGTGAGGCATTGAATTGGGTTGGAGCATTTGCTCCAGAGAAACAAAACCCATCGCATGTGTGTGTAAGCACAAAGACATGTAGTGCAAGATTTTAAGGAACTGGCTCACACAATTGCGAGGGCTGGCGATCCCATAACCTGTTGGGCAGCTGGAAGGCTGGAGAGCCAGGCAGGAGTTAATGCTTGTGGCACAATTTAATAGAAAGGAATTTGAAATTTTAAAAGAAACTGGGAGCCTATCACCAGCACCGTACCTCCATCGAACAGAAATCTGTCCATCTGTGTCCTGAAAGATGCACCTAGGGTGTTCTTAGGAACAAACAATTTGAAACACCTTAAATACCTGCCAACAGCACAATGGGTCCATTAATGGCAGTGTATTCTCACAGTGGAATATTATATAGTGGTGAAACATGAAATGCTGCTACACACAACACGGATATAATATGGAGAAAACAAAGACACAGAAGAGCAAATCCCTATGATTAAAAGAGCAAAAACTAGACTCCTGGGAAATGGTCAGTACACCCACCTGCTCTCCTTCTTCTGATACTAGCCTTCTGATACTACCCTGATTTTCCCTTGGGATACGACCCCTTCCCCCACATTCAGCCTTTGACCTCCCAGGGGAAGGGACCTCCTTCCTGTTCCAGATTGGGTCAATCAGCACATTCCATGCCCTGAACCCCAGGAATTAGGTCCAGGGTCCTGTGACCCAAGGCAGTCTAGCAAGAACCAACAGTCCTAGAACTCTCCTGGAAAGAGCTCTGTTTTTCACTGGTGGAACACCTCTGGGGAACTGCCGATGGGTGTCTTGCCGCCCGAAGAGATGGACCTGCCCAAGGGGGAAGTCAGTACCCGTACGGCTGAGAGATGCAGAGGGACCAGCCCAAGCCAATCTGAGTAGATTTCTCTGCACTAGGAAGCATCTGCCTGCTGCAACACCCACATCGATGACACCTGGGAGGGGGGGTGTGACAGCCAGGGGCTGAGGACGCTGGGAACAGTGAGTGATGAGGGTTCACTCTCTGCTTCCTGCCATTACCGTTTTTCCCACCTCGTGTAAGGATCCTGGTAAAAAGTGACCTGAACTCACAAGGTGCCTCAGGACATTGGAAAGTGTATCTCTTCCCCCTATCCTCTTTGTCTCCCAGATCTTAGTTTTCCCTTCCATAAAATGGGTGCACCTGGGCAGTACAGCCATTCTGTGCGGGAAGCGTGTTAATTTTTATTAATTACTTGTCTGTGTCTGCTCCTGACCGTAATGAAAACTCCAAGCTCTTCACGTTGGGCACTTGGTATGTACTAAGTGCGTGCTAAGGGCTTTACCAGTGTTGTTACCCCCTGGAATTCTTGGGGCGCTCACCCTGTGGGGAAGATGCTGGACCTACCTGTATTTTGCATATGGGGACACTAGCCGGGGAAGGAAGGGCACATGGTCAGGGTCACCTGGGCTACCACATAGAATTGAACCAGGACAAGATTTTTCAGTGAGATCTTGTTTTCAAACTGGTACAGTTTCCAAGTGGTTTTTGTCTCTGCATTTAATCCTCACCTGATTTCTGGAGCTGGTTGTCTATTCCTATCGACAGAAACAGGAATGGAGGTCCAGCAAGGGGCAGGGAACTTCCCCAAAGCCACACAGATCTGCTGCTAAGGATGGCTGATGTCCTTAATTAGGTCACAGTGACATGCAGTGTAGGAGATGGTGGTGTGATTATTATGTCCGTTTCACAGATGAAAACAGTGAGGCTGAGAGAATTAAGCCACTTTATCCGAGTTCTATAGCTAATTATGACGGAGCTGGTATTTGTACCCAGGCAGTTAATGCCACATCCCGCTCTCTCAAGCTCTCTTTCTAGAACTGGGATCAGAGGCCAGTCCCCGAGCCTCCTGGCCCATACACTGTCCCATGATTTTGAAAGAGCTTCAGTGTGGGGAGGGCAGAGGGAGAAAGAACATGTCCAGCATCTCAACCGCATTGTTCCCCACTTGGCAGCACCCTCGGTTCAGGTAAATAGAAGGGATTCCGTCATTGTTTGTCCCTGGTCCTAATGACTTTCGTCTTTGTGTCTTCGGAGCCAGACCTCACCCCTGGGAAGCTGGCCTGGGGCCTGAGAGGCACCAGCCGCCTCCACAAACAATGGCCTTTGTTCTTCACACTTTCCCTATCAAAGCCTCCCAGCAGGGATGGCCTTCAGAGGCCACAGGCGCTGTGATAATTCCTGTGCCAGAGCTGGGGGTGGGCAGGAAAGGAGGGGTCAGGTGTAACTTTGACCCAGTTAAGTGACTCTGGGGTCCGCTGTCCTGCCTTGGGAAGAATAAGCCCCTTAGCAGAGGCTATGAATAGCTTGGGCTTATTAGCTCATCTTGTCGCCTGTGAATTGTTCTCTTGTTACCTTCTGGGAGTAGCAAGTCTGGAAATAATATTGGTGGATGGGGACTATCAAAAACAATGGCAATAATAATAGTCATGGTGCTTAGCTATATTTATTATGCACTCACCATGTTCTGGGCACTCCGCTAAGTATATCATATTAATATACACAGTTACATTTCATCCTAAAACAACCCTGGAAGGTAAACACTGCTATTACTAGGCACATTTTTCAAATATGAAAAATAAAGCTCAAGGAAGTAAATCACTTGCCCAAGGTTGCAGAGCCAGACCTTGAACCCAGGACTATGGGACTCCAGAGCTGATGGTCTTCAGCACTGGGTTCAGGTGGGTCTTTGTAGCCATGAGCAGTATGTGACGGGCACAGAGGAGGCACATGGGGGCAGGCACACCTGAGTTCTGCTGCTTGGCCACGCACGTGACCTTGGGCTGGTGCCTCTAATCGCTGGGCCTCTCTTTCATCATCTGTAAAATGGGATGAGGTGTCTTAATGCTGGCACACCAGCCAGGCTCTCTGCAGGAAACCGAATCTGCCCTTGATGTTCAAACTATGAAAGTTTAATGAACTCACTAGTAACAGAGGGGTAGGTTTGTTAAGTGAATAAACAGTGGGTGCTGAGGCACCCAATGTCTAGCAACAGCAGGGAGCTGTTAATACCCATGGGCTGCTGTAGCAAGAAGTGAGGGAAGCAGGTTTCAGGAGCCCAGTTGGAGCTGGGGACATGGTGGATCATCCACCTGGCAGGGGTTGGGGAGGGATGTACCCCTACTGGAAAGGTACTGGCAGCTCTAAATTAGGGAGGAAGCAAGGAAGGATCACCCCAGCTCCTTTCTCCCTCCTCCTCTTCATCTCCTGCTAGTGCTCCTATTGGATGATTCCAGCCAGAAACCAGAGCACACAGTGGCCTGGGAGGTTTTATAGGAGTTCAGGAAGGATCGAATGAATTAAAACACGTGAAGCTCTTAGAAAATGCCAGGCCCCTGGTCAGTGCTCAGTAAATGCTGGCTAATATATTTCAGGATGCTTCTATTCAAGAAGAGCTGTCAGACAAGTCAAATAAGCACAGAGAGTGATGTGTTTTCTCAATCTAAGGAGGAGATATTGATTGGGGAGAGGAGACAGGAAGCCTGTTTTGATCAAGTGGGTGAGGGCCTCTCCGAAGAGGTGAAGTTGGAGCTGAGACCTAGAAGGATGTGTGAGAATCCTCCAGGTCCAGAGAAGAGGGGTCCCAGTAGCTGGAAGAGCAAGAGCAAAGGCCCTGAGGCAGGAACAACTTGAGATGTTCAAGGAACAGCAAGGTGACCACAGCACAAGCTTAATGTACTGTCAGAGTTGAGGGCAGAGAAGTGTCATGGGCCTTGGAGGTTAGTGTAAGGAATTTGGATTTTCTTCCAATAAGAAGCTCCTAGAAAGGTGTGACACTGAGAAGGGACA
This sequence comes from Microcebus murinus, assembly GCF_040939455.1. Taxonomy (NCBI): domain Eukaryota; kingdom Metazoa; phylum Chordata; class Mammalia; order Primates; family Cheirogaleidae; genus Microcebus; species Microcebus murinus. Next base: position 10,656,430 of record NC_134125.1, on the reverse strand, counting down.
TGACTCAAGGTGTTCCTCTGAATCTTCCAAGAAGCAGGTGTCAAGATGAGATTAAATGTGTGTAAGGATTTTATTAGGGGACACGCCTGTTACAGATGGAGAGGGGCGGGGCAAGGCCGAGGAGCTAGCTATGGGACTGCCTACTGATCCGATCCTAGTGAGGCAGAGAGGGAAAGACACTTGGGTGACCGTGTCTCAGGCTGCCACGAGGTCTGAGGAAGATTCAGCAAAACTGTAGGGTCCCTTGAGGTGTCAAAGGACTTCCATGTCCCCCAGAAATGGGCCTGCCTTAGCGTCCTGCCATTTGCAGACATTGGCTGGGAACAGCTCCTAGGAAACGTGGCTTCCCCTGAATGCAGAAGGCTTTCAGAGCCTGTAGTTGTTGATCTGCAAGGTGTATTCTCATGCTGGCCCACCTGACTTGTGCCTTAGAGGTATGCTTGGGCTACTCCCAGAAGACTGGCCAGGAGGGTGGACAGGAGGTGCACTGGTGACTGTTGAAGGGAAACCCTAGGGGGGACTCGGTGTGCAGGCCAGACAGAGGTGTGTGAGTCAGGCCCTGCCTGGCTCCATCCCTGCCTGCTGACACCCCCTCAAATCCCCTGTCTCCCCGGAGGAAGTCAGGCCTGTAGCCCGGCTTCCGGCTATTATGCCATTTTTACAGCCTGGACTTGATTTAGGTGTTACGCTCTTGCTAAGAATATGCCCTGACACTTGAAAGGAACCTTTATTATTGTCCTAATTTGTAAAGAATTGGTTGTTGCTTTTTTTTTTTTTTCTTCTTTCCCTACTCCCCTTTCTTCTCTGCATGGTCAAGCTGGAGCCCTGTTATTGTTGTTAAATTTAGATCTGAAACTATATTGGGCTTGGGCTGATGTCTCTGTGCTTTCACTTCTTAAAACAGGAAGGAAGGCCCCAGCTGGGGGGACTCAGAGAGCCAAGCCGCTCTGAAGGCCTCGGGAAGTGCGTTTCGGTGGAAACCACTAGACGTGCTCAGAAGGGACCGGATTCAGAGAGTGTCTTGCGGTGGTTAAATCCAAAGATTTCCTCCGGCCTTCTGCTATACTTATGGGCCAGGTCTGCTACCGTGCTGGATTATAGCATGGGAGGTGAGGGCTGCATCTTGGGGGTTCAGATCCCAGCCCAGCCACTTTGTAGCTATGGGGCTTTGGACTGGAAACTCCTGCTCAGCTTTGTCATTGCCTCAGTTTCCCCATCTGTAAAATGGAGATAATGATATTACCTATCTGCTAAGGCCAGTGTTGGTTACCTAGGTAGCATGCGCAAAGCATTTACTAGAGTACTTGATACATACATACTTAATAAGTGCTAGCTGTTACTGTTAGCTCTGGGTTTCTAGCTGGTGGGGCTTAAACTTAGACCTTATCAGGGAAAGTCTAAGAGATAAAAAGGATCTCATCGTAAAGTATTAAATGATCAACTGAATAAACATAATAGTTAATTAAGAATCAACTAGTAAGAGTTACTAAGAAATAGTAAAAGTCATTTAGTGATACTAGCCAATGCTGACTGAGCACTTTCTCTGTGTCTGGCACTGAGCTAAATCCTTGATATATGAGACAGCATAGAGTGTCATTATGATCAGGGGCTCTCAGAGCACTCAATTCACAGTCCCAGCTCTGCCATTTAATAGCTGTGTGGCCTTGGGTAAGTTAGTTTACCTCTCTGAGCCTCAGTTCCCTCATCTTCAAAGTTCTGGCAATTTGCTGATGATTTAAGGAATTTAAGTAAAACTCCTTGTACTTAGAAAGTACAGTTTACATGTTTGCTATTATTTACAGAATTATTTTATTTAAACATCTCAATCCCATGAGAGAGATGCTATTATTGTCATATTGAAAATGATCAAATTGAGGCTTAGAGATTTCCAGAAAGTTGTGTAAGGTAACAGTATTAGCTCTCTATTGCCATGTAACAAGTTATCCCAAAAGTTAGCAGCTTAAAAAAATTATTATCTTATTGTTTCCGTAGGTTGAGAGTTATGGAATGGCTTAACTGGGTGGCTCTGGCCCAGGGTCTCTCATGAGGTTGCAGTCAAGATGTTAGCAGGGTCTATAGACGTCTGAAGGCTTGACTGGGGCTGGGAGGCCTGCTTTCAGGATAGTATCTCACATGCTGTTTGGTAAAAGCCTCCCTTGTTGCCATGCTGGCCTCTCCACAGAGCTGCCTGAACCTCCTCACAACATGGCGGCTGGCTCCCCCAGAGCAAATGATTCAAAAGAGAACGAGGCAGAAGCCACGTTCTCTTCTATGACCTAACCTTTGAAGTGACATACTTCACTTCTTCCGTATTCTATTGGTCACACTGACTAACCCCAATACAATGAGGGAGAGAATCAAACAAAGGTGAGAATGCCAAGGGCTGGGAGTCACTGGAGGCCATCTTGGAGGTGCCACCATAGCCATCCTGCTGATGAATGGTGGAGACAGGATTTGAATTCAGTTCCTGCCTTCTGCCTTGATGGATGTGCCCTGTACCCACCACATGCCAGGGACCCAGAACCTCATGGAGCTTTCATGCTAGTAGAAAATTGACAAATAGGGGAGCAGTTGGGATCAGAACACAGACTGTGAGAGCAGCAGAGGGGCTCCTTGTCCAGGCAGCAGAATAAAGAAAGTTATTCTGGCTGAAAGGCAGGAGAGGAATACTTAGGGAACAGGAAACAGCATGTGCAAAGGCCCAGGGATGGGACAAAGGAGTTCACTCTGGCTCAATGTGGAGTTCTTCCTGGGGACTTGCGAGGGAAGAGGGTTGAAAGGCTTCCAAAGGGTCACTTCTCGTAAGGGCATTGGAGTCTGTACTACAGAGACTGAACTTCACCCTTAGGGTGGTGAGAGCCACTGAAGGTTTTTGATCATGTGAGAAAAATGATCAGGTCTGTATCAACCATGAGAGCACAGGACCTGGGGTTAGACAAAAGAGATCAAGTTTCAGCTCCTCCCTGGCTGGAAGATCTTAACCTAAGTCCTGTTCCATTCTTAGTCCCAGGGTCCTTGCATCTGTAAAATGGGAACAGTTGTAATGCTGACCTCATCATGGTCTTGCTGTGAGGCCAAGGAGGTAAGAGGCATGAGGATGACTGAGAAAAGGTAAGGAGGGAGTCCTCCTCTGAAATCATCGGAGATGTGTTGGGGAGGCCAAAGATAGTCCAAGGGGCTGAGGAGATGGAGAGAAGGGAAATGGGAGATACACTGGCTTTGTCTCCCAGACCCCCTCTCTAGCCAGACACTGTTCTCAAGGTACCATTTCTGCTTGCCCATCAATGGGGTATAGACAGGAGGGAAAGACCCAGGATAGGTCTGAGAGATAGTCCCCGGATTCTTGGGCTACACATACTTGAGAAAAAGACTCATAGAAGTGCAAAACCTGGCAATGCCAGAATCCTGACATCCCTCCTTACTAGCTGCATGACCTGGAGCCATCAGTTAAACTCACACTGACCTGCAGCCACTGTTTAAACTCACTGAGCCTCAGTTGGATCATCTATAAGATGCCCGCGTCAGAATTATGAGTACAGGGACCTTTTCCGCAGTGGTACTTGTTGTATCCCTAGTACTAGAACAACAGTAGGTGCTCAATAAATGTATGTTGGCTGAGGAAAAGGATTCTTACTTGTGATTATCTAGAAATATAAGCTCTGTGGCTCCTATTGTTGTTTACGCTATTCTCTTGTCCTAGAATGTCCCTCCCCATTTCTCCATCCGTCCAAGCAAGCCAAGTCTTCAAGCCCACTAGGTCGCGATGGCCTTTGCTTCTGAGTCCCCTCTGAATATGTGAGGGAGGACCCCAGGGTCCACCACCTACTAGATCTGTGACTTCAGACAAGATCTGTGACCTCTTTGTGACTTACTGTCCTCATCTGCTAAAATGGGATAATATTTATCCCTATAACCCATAGGTTGTTTGAAGATCAACATGGTGCCCAGCACATTATGTAAGGGTCCAAATGTATTAGCTCCGAGTTTTATTAATTCCCAGTAGAAGCAGGAATCCTTAGTGCTGCTGTCACTTACCCCCTTCCCATCGCCCCCACTGCCACCTCCACTGTGGCTCCTTGCTATTTCTCCAAGACAATGAACACACCCCTGCCCACGCAGTTCCCTTGGCCAGAAATACTCTTCCCCAGCTATCCACATGACTGACTGCCCCACTTCCTTTCAGTCTCTACTCAGATCACTTCAGTGACTTGACTATCTGTGACTCTCCACTTAAAATTGCATCACTCTCCTTCCCCAGCCCCCACCCCCAAAATAGACTCTGTTATCCCATCTTGTTTTTCTGTGTGGTGGTGATTTCCATTTGCATACATCTGGTCTACCATACTATTCATTTATTTGCTTTATTTATTTTGTTTCCCACCACTAGAATGTGAGCTCCTGCGGGCAGAGATTTTGACACTTATGTGTACACTCTGTTCCCAGTCCCCGGCACACAGCAAGCTTTCTGTAAGTGCTTGTTGAGTAATGAACAAAAGAATGGAGGACTGAAAATTCTGTGTAAGGAATGAGAGGTTTGATTCCGCCATGCTTTTTGTGCACAGGTAGCTCCTAGAGCTGTGAGCTCTTCTTCAGAGAGGAACACAAAGGACACAGAAAGGTAGAAAGTTCTCCGAAGGGCACATAGCTAATAATGGCAAATACTGAAATAGCACCCACCACATGCCAAGGACTGTTCTAGACCACTCGTTTTGTAGGAAACGTGTCTGAATTTCCTGGGCTGCTGTAACAGAGCTCCACCGACTAGTTGACTTAAGCAACAGAAGCATGTTGTCCCAGAGTTCTGGAGGCTAGAAGTCTGAAGTCGAGGTGTTGGCAGGACCACGCTTCCTCTGCAGGCGCTGGGGAAGGGTGTGGTACGGCCCTCTCTCCGGGCTTCCGGTAGTTCCTTGGCTTGCGGCAGCATAACTTCCATCTTCACGTGACGGGCCTTCTCCCTCTGCACGCGTCTGTGTCCAAATTTCCCCTTTTTGTATTGAATTAGGGGCCACCTTATTCCAGTATGCTGTGTGCCGGGGACTGGGAACAGAGCGTGTACACAACAGTCAAAGTCTCTGCCCTCAGGAGCTCACATTCTAGTGGTAGAAAACAAAAACGTCTTAACTACATCTCAATGACCATATTTCCAAATAAAGTCATATTCTGGGGTACTAGGGGTTAGAGCTTCAATATATAAAATTTGGGGGTGACACCATAATTATTTTGCCCAAAATGAACACAGCTAGTAGGTGATGGAGCCACTGTTTGGACCCAAGTCAGACTCCATAGCCCATGTCCTGGACCATGACACTGACCTCGACAGTGAACTTGAGGCCTCGGAACCAGGTCTGAGAGCTGAGTTTTTGCCTCCAGCTAGCCTAGAGGGACTGGATGTTCAAGGAGATCTGAAGAGGAGATGATTGTTGAGGCAGGTGGCTAATATCCCAAGCTTGGCTCTACCCTTCAACACACAAATGAGAAAAGGGCTTCTCCAGAGGAGGCTGCAACAGGGGGGTGCAGAATTGATGGGGATTGGCAGGTGGCACTTCTACTTCCCCCATCCCATTGCCCTCTCCCCCTTCATTGTCCGCAGCCCTCCACCTGGGCAGAAGGCAGGAGCCAGCTGTCCCCTACAGGGGAACAAAGCTGAAGGAGGCTGCTAAGAAGGGCAGATACATGGTTCCTTTGAGGACTTTATAGATTTCCCTGCAGGGAAAGACCTCCCCACTCCTCCGAAGGGTGAGGGCGAGGTCCAAGCAGAGATAAAAATATTTCTTCCATTTTTTTCATGATTCAGGAACCCGTCAGTCACTGCAGGGGGCCAAGGCAGGAAGGTCAGGTGATGGATGGGGGTGGCGTGGGTGGGGGGTTCTGAAAATGTGGAGGAAGGGCCCCTGCAGTGCTGGCTCTCTGGCCACCCAGCTGATGTCTCCGGAGGCTTGAGGCCACTAGATGAAACCAGCCTGGCTGATGGCACTGTGGAGGCAGGCTATGTGCCTAACATAGGCATTCTAGACGTGGTTGGCATGTCACATTCATTCTAGGCTTTAGTGAGATGCACTTTAGTTAAGACACTGCCTCTGAATTATCACATTTAGTCCTCATGAATACCAAGAAATAGATATTATTCTCTCCCTTTTAAAGATGGGGAAACTGAGGCCTAGATAGAAGAGCCAGAGCCAGGATTTGAACCCAGACAGGCTGGCCTCAAATTTCATGCATTTGACCACTATGAACGTCCACTTTTTGGAGGTAGAAAACTTCCAGTTCCATCCAGCAATCCCCTTGCCCTTTCCTAAATAGCTTTTCATTAAGTAGGAGCCTGAAGTCACCACATGGGAAAGACTTGATTTGCATTGCAGGTATGTTCACCTTCTCCATCTGCAGCCACCTTCCCAGCCCCAGCCTTCATCTCCTCCGCGCTCGTTTGTTTTGTAGAGACGGTCATGCTATGTTGCCCAGGCTGGTCCATCTCCTTTGCTCTTTCTTAATGGACAGCTTTACTAGGCTCTTAATGGGACTCTCAGCTCCATCTTCCTGTTTTTCCCCTCTGCACCGAGCGACCAGAATGACCTTTGAAAAAACACAGATCTGGGCATTTCCTCAAAAACTTAAAAATAGAATTACCATATGACACAGTAATCCAACTTCTATGTATATGCCCAAAAGAATTGAAGGCAGGGATTTGAAGAGGTATCCCTACGCCCACATTCATAGCAGCACTATTCACAATGGCCACAAGGTGCAAACAACCCCAGTATCCATCACCGGATGAATGGATAAACAAAATGTGGTCTGCACACACAATGGAATATTATTCAGTCTTAAAAGGCAGGAAATTCTGACACATGCTACAATATGGATGAACCTTGAGGCCATTATACTAAGTGAACTGAGCCAGTCACAAAAGGACAAATACTGTATGATTCCCCTCATATGAAGTCCTTAGAGTAGTCAGATTCATAGAGACAGAAAGTAGAATGGCAGGTGCCAGGGGCTGGGGGAAGAGGGGATGGGGAGTTATTTTTTAATGAGTACAGAGTTTCAGGTTTGCAAGATGAAGAGTTCTAGAGATGGATGGTGGTACAACAGTGTGAATGTGTTTAATACCACTGAGCTGTATACCTAAAAATGGTTAAGATGGTGCATTTTTGTTATGTGTATTTTGCCACAATTAAAATGAAAAAAATATTTAAAACCCCACAGATTTGGTCATGTCCGTTGGCTGACTAAAATTTATCAATACAGCCTGAACAACATAGCAAGACCCTGTCTCTACAAAAACATTTGAAAAAAAATTATCTGGGTGTGGTTGTGCCTTCCTGTAGTCCCAGCTACTTGGGAGGCTGAGGCAGGAGGATCACTTGAACCCAGGAGTTTGAGGTTGCAGTGAGCTATGACGACACCATGGCACTCTAGCCCAGCAACAGAGCAACACCCTGTCTTAGAAAAAGAAAATATCAATAGTGCCCATTGCTTTAAGATTAAAATGAAAATCTTTACCTTGGCCTGCAAGATCCAGAAGACTTCTTCCCATCTTTTTCAGCTCATTTCTTAGTGAGATTTTATAATATTCCAGTGCCCGAAATAAAGACAATAATCATGATTATGATAATTATAATGACAGATTCTATATGGTCCCAGTGTAGAGGGGCAAGTTTGGGGGTGGTGTGCCCTGGTATCAGCAGGACCTCCTCTACTTCGCAACTTGCTAGCTGGGTGATCAGAGCAACTGATCTCCTATCCCTGAGTACCAGCTCTCTCCTCTGGAATGTGGCTGACAATGCTTACCTTAGCATAAAGTCCTTAACACCATGCCTACCACCTTGTTAGCACTCAACAAATGGTATCTACCCATCTATTTGTATTTCTGCATCCTCCCATGATCTCCAACCTGAGGCCCCGGGCTGTGAAGAAGGATCCAAGGCTGTGAGATTGATATTTCCAAGGATGAAGATGTTAGTTCTTTCTGGTGCATCAGGGTAGGCTACTTGAAGGAGGCTAGATGGAATGCCACCAGGCACTGTGAAGAGCTGTAGAATGAAGGTTGGTAAGGCACAAAGTCTTTTTCACATCTGTTGGGTTGATCTTTGTAGTCATGCTCCTTGCTAAGTTCCAGGATCTAGGTCCAGAGAATAATCTCTCCAGTTTAGCCATAAGAACCTTGCAGTCTAGAGAAGACCTCTATCAATGTCTATGTATAGTAACGCAGGGTTAATATAGTGTGGTGCCTAACAGCACAGACACCAGAGCTAGCCTGCCACAAACCCCGGCTGTGTGACTTTGAGCCCATCACTTACTCTCTCCACAGTGTCGTCTTCCGGAAAATACAGATCATGATAGCACCTCCTCATAGGGGTGTGCCGAGGCCCCGGGAGGCAATCCATGGAAAGCACTGGGTAGTCAGTAAGCTCTCGAGAAGCATGAGCTGTTCTTGGTGTTCCATCTCACCTGGCAGAGCACTTGGCCACTCAGCATTTTTTGCAGTCTGACTTTCATCACCATGGGCTACCCCTTCTCCATCCCCTCTCAAACCAGAGCTCCTTGTGAGCAGGGCCTCTGCTCAATTCATGTCTCTCCTGCACCTGGAACCCAGTAGGTGCTACATAAATGTCTCCTGAATGGAATTCTCAAGTATATCAGGAAGAGGGAAGAGTCCTTGAGAAGGATCCCTTAGAAGGAAGGGACAAGTTTTAGGGTCATGGGGAGGGGTTAGTGGCTCTTCTGCAGACTGTAGGATAGAACTGTCTTTCAATGGAACAGGGGTCCTTTTTAATCATTCAGAGACATTATTATGGGAAGGGGTCTGTAGGTGTCACCAGACTGCCAAAGGAGTCCCTGGCACCATTATGTAGTGGGAGGAGGCTGTTCTGATTGTCGGGACACAGTCCATCTGCTCACTGGGGAGGGGAGAAGTTTCTGTTCTCATAGATTGCGAACGTTTGCAAGCAGAGGATGGATAAATGGTGACAGGACAGGACCCTGGGGTCTCCCTCCCTGTCCCCATCCTCTTCCCATCCCCTCACCTCTCCCCTCTTTTCTCCTTCCTCCCCCCGCCTCTCTCTTTCTCTCCTTAATGTTAGTGTAATTCTCTGTGCAGCTGATGGAAAAGACAAAAGGGCTCAAGGGAAATAATTCCCTTTTCTGATGCGCTTCAAGTCCACCACCAAGAAACAGGTGAATTTCAGGTGGAGAGTATAGACAGAGAAGCATGGAACATACTGAGCTTCCACCATTAGCACCACCATCAAGCTACAGCATCTGGAAGTCAGCACAATCTATGTTCATTACCTAGACCTGCCACATCCTGCAGGTTTGACCACAGACCATCCCTTTGACCTCTCAGAGCCTCAGTTTTCTCATCTGCAAGGTGGGAACCATTATAGTTCCACCTCATAGGTGTGTTGTGAGGATTAAATGAAGGAATTTGCATGTGGAGTATAGCAGAGTACATTCCTCTGAGCTGGAAACTATTTTTATATTTTTATTTATCATAATCCATTTAGTAGAAAGGCTTGCTTCTGTGACTGCTTTGTAGCTCTGATCTCATTCTGGGGTTCTTGAAACCTTCCAGATGGGCTGAGAATTGACTGAGATGGATGATGGCGCCGAATTGGGAAGAAATAATTCACCCTCTACCAGCCGTGCATACGATGTACAATGCAAAGTGCTCCTGTCAACCCTCACCCTTGCTCCCCCCAATAACCGTCTCTTATTCTCCTAGCAGGTCCTCACGATTTCCTTGCCAAACATCCATAGAAGCAGATCTGGCTGTATCAAAGGGCGGGGAATGTAGGATGCTCGGGCCAGGACATGCATATAGGGGTCTTTTAGCAGACAGGCTCATTTTCTTGTGGCCTTGAGGATAGCAAGCAGCTAATCCTTTTACCAGATTCTAAGTTGAAAGGACTCTAGTGCAGGTTTGGTGTGGGATGCAATGATCTATCATTCGCTTTACAGATCTTATTTTTCCAAGTGGCACCTGCTTGCAATTGGCCTGGAATCGAATCCAAGTGTTTCACTAAAACTTTATAAGAGATGGGGCATGTTCTAAAGGGTGCAGAATAAAGGTGTCATGAAGCTTTAGTCTCTTCAGGACTCCAGATTTTTAGCTGTGCAGGTTACCCCAACAGGAAATGGGGGGACCCAATGGATGCTGGCAGAAGAACAATGTTCGTGTCTAATGAACATATTTGATGCTTATACCTGACCAGCCACTGGTATGCAATGGTTATCTGGTAGTGGCCAATGGAAGTCTGCAGTATCTAGCAGGAAAGTGCAGGCTAGTTATATCAACCAAATAAGCTGATTTTGAAAAAATTGAAGTGAAATTCACATACTGTAAAATTAACCATTTTAAAGTAAGTCAGTGGCATTTAGTACATTCATATTGTTGCGCAAACACCACCTCTAGTTCCAAAATATTTTCATCACTTTCAAGAGAAAATCTGTACCCATTAAAAAGTCACTGCCCTTCCCTTGCCCGCCAGCCCTTGACAATCACAATCTATTTTGTGTCTTTGAATGAATTTACCTATTCTAGACATTTCATATAAATGGAGTCATACAATATATAACTTTTTGTGTCTGTTTTCTTTCACTTAATATAATGCTTTCCAGGTTCATCATGCTGTAGCATGTCTTAATACTTCATTCCTTTTTATGAATGAATAATATTCCATTGTATGGATAGACCGCATTTTTGTTTATCTGTTCATCCATTGATGGAGATGTGAGTTGTTTTCATTTTTTGGCTGTTGTGGATAATGTTGCTATGCACATGGGTATACAAGCGTTTGTTTATCTGTTTTCAGTTCTTCTGGGTGGAGTTGCTGGGTCATATGGAAATGGCATGTTTTAAATTTTTTTTTTTTTTTTTTGAGACAGAGTCTCTCTTTGTTGCCCAGGCTAGAGTGAGTGCCGTGGCGTCAGCCTAGCTCACAGCAACCTCAAACTCCTGGGCTCGAGTGATCCTCCTGCCTCAGCCTCCCGAGTAGCTGGGACTACAGGCATGCGCCACCATGCCCGGCTAATTTTTTCTATATATATATATCAGTTGGCCAATTAATTTCTTTCCATTTATAGTAGAGACGGGGTCTCGCTCTTGCTCAGGCTGGTTTTGAACTCCTGACCTCAAGCAATCCGCCCGCCTCGGCCTCCCAAGAGCTAGGATTACAGGCGTGAGCCACCGCGCCCGGCCAAAATTTTTAAGGAGCTGCCAGCCTGTTTATATGCACATGTGAGATACTCCTGGTAGAGTCTCAGAGAAACTTAGGGCAGGGAGAGCTCAGCACATACAGCCAAGCTCTTACTTGAGCAAGGAGGGAAGGGCAGCCAAAAAAGCTGAGGTTATTATTGTCATTGTAACCTTCTCTGATGCTGTAGGTACTAAGGAAACATTGACACTAGAAATGCCGAATTTTCTATTTTGTACCAGGCACTTTCTCTATCCCCTTCTGTTCTAAGTTCTCCAGCAGTTGTTTGTTCAAAGGGAGCTGGGAAGGATGTGCTAATTCTCTTGGGAATCTACACTCAGGGGAGTGTCCTAAACACCATCTTGTCTGTCTCTGCATGAAGCAGGTGTTGGAGCAAATCTTGAGTGCAAATAGTCAATGGGGAGTCTGGCACTTTCTGGACCTGCCGTGGCTGTGGCTGGAAAAGCCATCAAGTGTGTGGAAGAGCTGCCCCACACCTCACCTCTGTTTGTGCACAACTGTGGCTCCATGCAGGGTGGGGAGGCCACCTCTAATTGTTGAGCTGGGAGTGAACTTCCTGACCTGGGAGGGTTTTCTCAGCCAGGAGTTAGCGCTCTCCCATGCTGGCTGAGGTTGGAGGAACTTTAGGGGTCTTAGGAAAGGGTGAACCGAATGACCAGGCCCTTTTTCATCTTCGTGGATTTCTTCCCTGCAATTCCCTCACCAGACAATAAGCTCCTTAAATGTATGGACCATGCTTTCACTGTTCTTATCTCCAGTGATAAGCACACAGCAGGTGCTTGATAAATGCATAATGAATAAATGAATGCATGCATTCATGATTTTTTCTTCTTCAAAGGCCTTGGATAGTGAGAGAATGATAAAAATCATGGAGAAGGTCCATAGCTATCAAAAAGAGGTTCTGGGTAGCTCTGCACTTCCAAGGTTTGCTTCTGTTATTGATTCTGCAAACACTGTAAGCGTTTAGGGCTTTCCCACCTACTGTTCCTGCTACCTGGATGCTCTCACACAGGTACCATTCACTCTCATTTCCTTCACATCTCTGCTAGATACCAACTCCTCTACTTTTGATTATTTTGTTTGCATTTTCTGTAACATTGGAAGTGACCACAAGACCTTCCTAGAGGAAAGCACTACATGAGCTAATTGTGTTAGTTTCTTTTTGCTGCTATAACAAAGTACTGCAAACTTGGTGGCTTATAAAGTTCTAGAGACCATGAGTCTAAAATGGGTCTTCTGGGGCTAAAATCAAGGTATGTTTCCTCTGGATGCTCTAGGGAGAAATAGGCTTCTTGTCTTTCCCAGATTCTAGGGGCCACTTGGCCTTGCGTCACTCTGCTTCTGTCGCTGCATCTCCTTCTCTTCCTGACCCTCCTCCTCCCTCTTACACAGGCCTTGTGATCACAGTGGCCCTGCTAAAATAGTCCAGGATAATCTCCCCATTTCAAGCTGCTTAAGCACATTTGCAAAGTCCCTTTTGCCATGTAAAGAACTGTGTTTCCCTGAAAATAAGACCTACCCATAAAATAAGCCCTAGCAGAATTTCTAAGCCTTTGCGCAATATAAGCCTACCCTGAAAATAAGACCTAGTGATGGACGTGGCTATGCAGCACATCTGCACAACCCATGCATTTCGTCGCAGAGCAGCCCTTCTCGTCTACTGCATGAGAGCTGCATTGCTCCACATGAGAGATGGGGGCCAATGGTTCTAAAGGAAATAGAGTCGCAAGAAATTCAGAATGGGATTCGGGGTTTGAAGAGTTATGATGATGTTCCAGAAGACGATGACTTAACTATGTTTGAATCAATGTAGATTGTTGTACTGTATTTTAAAAAAATAACACATCCCTGAATATAAGCCTTAGGGTGTCTTCTTGAGGAAAAATAAATATAAGACCCTGTCTTATTTTCGGAGAAACACAGTAACATATTCACGATTGCAGGGATTTGGGGATTAGGAAGTGGGCCTCTCTGGGGAAGCCGTTATTCAGTCTACCACACCAGCTAATCAACCAGCTAATTAAGTTATTTCTGATATGAAGGCAATATCTGGTGATCTGGGATTTTCATCAGGTAATTTAGTAATCATCTTCCAAGAACTCTTATCAGGAATAATGATCAAAAGTGAGATGGAATTTTTAGTTTTGAAGTTCAAGGTTTCCAGGGCAAATGGGGTACAATTCTAAATGCATTGGAGGAATAAATCTGTCCTGAGTCGCTGTCTCAGTGGCCTTGACTTTCCATGGCTGGAACGTCCTAGCTCATCCTCCTTCCTCTCCCCATCCCCTTCTCTGGCTCCTTTTACAGGGAGGTGCTTGGGCCCTTAAGCAATCCCCCCGAAGATCAAAACACATGAGGGTTCCTCAGTGCAGCATGCCCTGAAGCTGACACCTCTCCTGGTGATTTCCAAGCATTGCTGACACCCAGTTTTAATTACCCAACTGAAGAAGTGTTGTCTTAGCAGAAAGGCTAAGGCATTTTGAAATCATTTCTTGACAATTCAGCTCCCAAGGGAAAACCCAGCCTGCCTTTCTTGTTTGCCGTGTTTAAACCTCCTTTGGATGACCCTGCAAGAGTCTGACCTTCTTGGGCACTGCCAGGCAAGACACTTGGAACAATTGCTCCTTCTCTTTCTCCCTGTGCTTTCCTTCATATTCATTCTCCCCCAGTTGCCCTCGGCAATGCTCCTTCCCTTCCCTGCGAAGAGCTTCCCTTGCTCTGTTAAATCTCGTCACTCCAATCGATCAGGTAGATATTTCTGGATGTGGCAATTGTATTCCAGTCCCCAGCGGGAGCGTGAAGCATTATATGGTGTCTCTCTTCCTGCCGTGCTAATTCCAGGCGTGGCTGCAATGGAGCAATCTCATGGTTCATTCTGAAAACAAAAAGCTTAAAAACCCTGACTATGTTTCTCTTTAAAGACTGCACTTTTTCTAGAATCTGTCTTTGCCCTAAAAAGGAAAGTTTGAGGACAGAGCCTGGCTTGACTCACTTGCTTCACTTATTGGCTGCATAAACCTTAGCAAAGTACTTAAACTGGATGGATTTCAGTTCCTCCTTTTGGGGGTGGGGTGGAGACAGACAGACACACACACACATACACACACACACACACACACACACACACACACACACACACACCAGGGTGAAGTTCTATGACACTAAAAATATATTCCTAAAACTTGACTCCTGCTATAAGGCTTTAACTAAATAAATACAGAGAAGCATGGTCAAGTCGGGGGGAAAGGTATAGACAGAAGTAATGGGTTATACTGCGGTTATTAACAAGCTGTGGATTAAGTCTTATGATTTCTCTGCCTCAGTGTTTCTTCATCTGTAAAATGGGCATAATATCACCTTAGAGAGGTAGTCGAGTGTTTGAATTTGTATGTGACAAGTGTTTAAAAGAGTAGCTTGCACATAAGCAAAAGCTATTAGTGTTATCGTTATCCTATAGGACAAGGGTCATCATTAGAAATACATGCAAAGGACTGCGGTGGTAGGAATACAGCAGATGTTAACTATTATTGTCATGCACAATGGTCTTTGCCTTTGCAGCTGGATTTAAGAAAACAGTGTCATGGTTAGTGTGGAAGATTGATACAGAAGATTTTAAGTTTGCTAGTCCAAAGCATTGGAAATGTTTAGAGGAGCCAAGAGGAAAAGGAGTTTTCACATAGGTGGGAAACTGACTGGCAGAAAGTACTCTGAGATCGTGATTGGAGACACTGAATTAGATACCGAAGCAAACATAAAGAATTACATCCTTGCATCTGAACCACTGCACTGTAGAAGATAAACGATACAAGTAATTAAAGAAAAATGGAGCTGATGTGAACATTTTGCCTTTTAGCTCATCATAAGCTGGTAGCTGCTTCTCGTTGGTCAATATTTACCTCCTGAGCTGAGCAATGGGAGTCAATACCTACTTCCTATTGTTAGTGCATCTATTTTCTGTACACTACACGTAAGCGGCCTATACACACAGGCACCGATACATTAATAGCTATCAATAGAAAATCAACAATAATCATCTATTTTTAATGGTCATCACCACTGAAACACCAAACAGTGCAATATGCGCAAGACAAGGAGGAACACTTAGCATGATGGATGTCTGTGGATAATTGATTTAGGTTAACAACTTCCTTTCCTAATGGTGCTAATTGCGTTAATCAACGAGCCGATTTCATCAGAGGCTTTCAGAGGGCCATCCTGTAGGTTGATGAATTCGTTCCCCAGGTGAAGACACCCAGGCTTGATGTATAATCATCAGCAGAGCTGTTTTACTGATGGCTTGTAGGACAACCAATTAACCTGCTCAGCAGCCTGTGGCTCCACTCAAACTTGCGGGCCTGGTCCATTGGGCAGATCAGGTTGGTGTGTAGTTGGTGGCGGTGCTGGTGGTGGTCTGGGCTACCCAGAATTCTTTTCTCCTTAATGTCTCTCAGTTTCCTTTATGAGCACTCAGTCAACTTCCTTGTGTGTGGTTCT
This sequence comes from Microcebus murinus, assembly GCF_040939455.1. Classification (NCBI taxonomy): domain Eukaryota; kingdom Metazoa; phylum Chordata; class Mammalia; order Primates; family Cheirogaleidae; genus Microcebus; species Microcebus murinus. The sequence continues at coordinate 10,640,723 of NC_134125.1, read as the reverse complement.
AGTAGACAGGTGAGCTATGCTCAACCAATAGACACTCTCTAGGGAATTTAAGTCATGAGCAGAAAGACCCGAGGATAAGGGGAAAAATTTGCTTGGAACACATTAATTTCAGCGGCCGTGTCCAGAGAAACCTGCCAACCTAGTAAGTACCTACTCTCAAGGCCTCCAGGAAATGCCTAGTTCCTAAACATTCGCTTCCATCTTCCAAGTTCTCCCGAGTCCTTTTAGTGGAGCCCCTTTTGGCTTGTGTCACCAGAGTCAGCCTCTCTTGCCAGCAGTCAAACAGTCCCACCTGGTTCGGTTGTCAAACTGGCTTTGTCAGCCTTGCCAATCCCAGTTGCTGATAATGGATGCATGAAGTGTTAAGAAGGATTCAGAGGATTAAACCAAGCAGTGTGAAAAGAGTGTAGTATTCAATTAGTAGAGTAATTTCATTGAGTAAATGCGTGTGGGGTGAGGGTAGAAGAAATATTACTGATGTCAAATATATGACAAACTTCTAGAGACATAGAACATAGTGGTTGGGGAGGAATGTGCTGTAGAGCCAGCATGTTTGAGTTTACATCTTACTTCTCCCACTTCTTATTAGCCTTGTGATCTTGGACAAGTCACTTAACTAGGGCTATTGCCATTGTTTCTTTGATTTATCCTCTGAAGGTGCCTTTTCACTAGGCACCTGTGTGCAATTTGTTTTCCATAGGAGGTAAAACCACATGATCAAATGTTCTCTCCCCTCCCTCCCCTGCCCTCCTCCCTTTCACCCCTTCCCGCTCTTATATTTAAGCCAATATTTCTATTTAACATCTGCTGTATCTTTTTAAAAAATAGGTCATTTTGGAAATATTTCTAGTCATTACTTTTTGCTCATCACTAACATGTGTTGCTATTTTAACAACCTATTTCAGTCGTCCTTCTAGAGCAAAGGCAATAAACTATTGTTTTTTAAAACAATGCCCTGGAAGCATAATGTACCTAAATATATATTTTATATATATATATATTTGGACAGAGTCTTGCTCTGTTGCCTGAGCTAAAGTGCAGTGGCGTCAGCCTAGCTCACAGCAACCTCAAACTCCTGGATTCAAGTGATCCTCCTGCCTCAGCCTCCCTAGTAGCTGGGACTATAGGTGCATGCCACCATGCCCGGCTAATTTTTTCTATTTTTAGTAGAGATGGGTCACGCTCTTGCTCAGGCTGGTATTGAACTCCCGATCTCAAGTGATTCTCCTGCCTCGGCCTCCCAGAGTGCTAGGATTACAGGTGTGAGCCACTGAGCCCAGCCATAATTTGCCTAATTCTTAATAGAAAGCTTAATTAACAAGTTTTAATCCTTACTCAGGAAATAGTCTATATATATATATATCTAACATATATAGTAGCTATCTCTAATATTTATTAATCTCCTTTTTATTACAAAGGCTAATGTTCATTCCTCTGTCATGTGCTGACTACTATTATGAACACTTTGCATTTATTTCCTCACTGGGATGTCCCACAAACCTAGGAGGGACATGGTCTTTCCTCCCATTTCATGTACAGGGAAACTGAGGCACAGAGAAGTGCAGCAATCCTGTCACTGATAGTGGACAGAGCTGTGATTTGGACCCAAGTGGCCTGGGCTCCTGGGTTTCATGATGCCCTGCTGCCTGCAAGAACTGCTCCTTGTCATAAACATAGAAAAGTAGAAAGAAGAAAATAAAGGCCATTTATAACCCATTTGTAATTATGGGATTAATTAACCATAGCTGGCACTTACTGAGTTCCTGGTTCGCGCCAGGCACTGTGCCAAATGCGTCATAGCATCATCTCATTTAATTTACACATTGTGCTTTGGAGGTGGAAGTTCTTGCTGTCCTCATTTTACGTGTACAGATAAAGACACCACACATCTTTTCTGGGGAGTTCCTATAGAAGTGATGCTCCGACTCGAGACAAGATAGCAGGTGAAAGTAGTTTATTTAGGAGGTGATGCAGGATCACTGGGTAGAGAGTGGGGAAGACAGGTGGGAAGGGTGTGTGGCTGAATGGGTCACCTCTGCAAGCAACAGGGGCTCCATCCAGAAATGCTGAGATTTGGGGGAGCAGAGCATGCACTGTAGATACGGTGATGAAGGGCCACCACGTGGGAGTGTGAATTCAGGCCATTCCGCCATGTGCTGGGTATAGGCAGGGAAAGCCTTCAGGTCGAGGCGTCCAGGTGCTGAGAGCTGCAAGTCTGACCATTTGCATGGAAACAGTGAAGACCAGGGCAGATGAGAAGGACATCCATGACATCCGCCACACTCAGTGGTCAACTTCCCTACTCAAGGCTACACACCTACTACCCACAATGAGGATTAAAAGCCAAGTCTTCCCTTGTTTAAGTAATCCCCGAGAAAAGTCACAGATTTCCTATTCCCTTGCCTTCTTTGTTTTTTTCTAGCCATTCTTCATCCTCCACCCTGCTTTAGTCACATCTGTGGTCCCCATCAGCTCCGGCAACCCGTGAAGCCTCAGCTTCCTGGAAATTTAAGAGACGACTGCATGACCACACTTTGTCTTGTTTTCACCAAACTGGGGGGACTGGCTCCTACTGACTGCTGATTCAAAAGCGACTTCAACTCAGTCACCTCCCTTCTGTTGACGGCTAGTGCATTACTATTAGTAAGAGTATTGATTTTTTTTAAAAATGAGCCTGTTACTGAACCTATTTAACAGCTATTGAACTACCATGTTTAAATATTTACTCTGCATGATTCCAACCTGTTGGTCCTTCCTCCCTTCTGACGTTGGATGGATTGTCCCTCCTCAGGACTTCCATCTCTGCAGCTTACTTGAACAGAAAATTTCAAACATTGTGATGTTAATTGGTATGTTCAGGGAACCAACCGGGTGTTTAGAGAAAGTGACTTTTATGTGGAACTGAGATTTAACATGAAATGTACATGCCTGGCACACTCAACCTCTTATGTGGGGTCATCTCTGTGTCTCATTTCATTCATTCATCCATCCATTCAGTGCCTACTGTGTGCACCAGGAAAGAGGTACGCCAGCCCCCAGGAAGCCTAAGAAATTGCATATTTCCTTGCTGTGTCTTTGGATCCATCATTTTCAATATTTCCTTTCATTTGGGTTTCAAGATGTAAGACAGTTTCCTAAAAATGTGAGGGTCACAGATTGCTTTGAGAATCTGATGGAAGGCAATGGGATTCTCCAGGTGAGCTCGTCATGTTTCCTTCAGTTTCAGTGTGGTGGCCCCCTGGGTCCCAGCATCCTGGGACTCGGCGAGATGTTGGGGAAGTCACTTCTAGAAGCTCTGTGTCTGTGTTCACCAAACCCCTAACAGGCGATCATTCTTCTCCCCATTGTTTTTAAACCTCAAACAGAGCAAAAGACATCTGATAACTGAAAGTTCTAGTCATTGAGGGCTTCATGCTCTAAGTGTTGGTTCTTTGTGTCTTTTAGCTATTTATAAATTCGCTTTCTATGAACTGCAAAAATTCCCCTCTCCTCTTTTAAGAGATTAGCTTTACTTTATACTCAGAAGACAAACACACAGAGATTCAAACCCTCTCTTGTGATTTATGAACATTTCTCTAAAAAGGTAAGAAACGATGCCTATCAGCAGTTAAACTTTGCTAGGAGTCTCTAATCACCACACCCCTGCCAAGCGGGGTCCATTGCTTTGCTATGGAACTCACAGTATTTAAAGGCGGTTTGACAGCTGCAATTCTGTTGTTAGTTGTAAAATATAAAAATGTTCAATGTCCACCTCTTTCTGAGACAACATATACTACATTTAACTTGTGAGGAGCTTATTAAACTACACACCCATAATTTATCACATATATACACGTATGATAGCCGTCATCTATTAATCATTTGCTCTGAATTTACTTGAATTATTTCTCTTATTTTTTACAGAAGCTCTATGCAACAGCTATTGTTATAAGCCCCATTTTTCAGAAAAGGCAAGACAAGTTGAGAGAGAATTCTAATTTTCCCAGAAACCCAAGTAGTGGTGAAATCAGGATTTGATCCAAAGGTCTCTGATGCTGAATCTCGTGTGTTTAGCTGCTATGCTGTGTCCATTCCCCGGAGGTAGTTTTTGTTAACATTTTGATATATTTCCTTATCCTTGATTTTCAGAACTTATTTAAAAGTATAAAATTTTCTTTTGTATTCTGCCCTTTTTCTTAGCATTAGAAGCAGTTCTTTTACATGTCAGTATATCTTTATTTGCTACTGAATTTCTAGTTAAACATTCTTCTATTAATGGGCCTTCAGGATATTTCAGATTTCTTGTGTTAATACATAACACTGTAAAAGACATCTTTAAGTGTAAATATTTGTGCAGACATATCTTGAAAATCAGGTTGTGGGTTTGAGTTCTACATTTTTTTTTTTTTTCCATTTTGTTCTTAGGAAGTCTTAGGAAGGGGAACATCTTTTTCAGGTCAAGAATGAATCTTTGAATTTAACCTTATCTCTGCCTTTAGTCAATTTCTCAAAGCTGGACTCTTTTTTTGTTTTTGTTTTGTTTTGTTCTGTTTTGAAATAACTTTTTATGCAAAATAGAGTTGTAAGGAAAACATGCCTCGGCATTCAGATTATCAGCATAACAGATACCAGTTTTTGGCTCTTCCTTGCTTCTGTTTATAACTATTGAATTTTCATCACTTGTGAACTTTATATAAATTTCTTACTCTCTCCTACATTCCCTTTTCCTAGATTTCATTTCATTTTTTAAAATTTCACTATATTATTTCACTAATTTTATTTTCACTATATTACAGGGGTGTACAAATGTTTTTGGTGGCATGGATCATAAACGATAGATGCTGGCATCGATACAGAGTTAGCCTCTTCAAGACACTTGACTCACCCTTTCTGCGTTGCCTACGTGGGTTTTTATTTTATAGCGTCCAACAACTCAGGTGATATTTTTAAAACATTTGAAGTGTGGGCTATTTCCTACCATCTGTACCTGTAGAGAACTGATAAGCAGATAACCCCAAGCAGTGGAAAGTCCAAATGTACTTGATGGTTGGCCTTGGGAGGTGTTACATGAATGAGAATAGCAATTTTACCTTGCAAGTAGCATTCAGCTAATTATGAAATGGTTTTACATTCTCCGAGTATTTGCTGATTCCGCACGAGTGAAGGATGGGAGAGAGATTTGCTGTGTAGCAAAAACAAACCCATGTGGGGATTTGTTTAAAACCCTACCTGTACTTTTCTCTGATCACATAATTTGTCACAGGGTATTTATTCTAGTTTCCTGTAGGTTCATCTCTATCCTCCACTGGATGAGGAATTTCAGGAAGCCCTGAATGCATGTCTGGTGCACTGCAGCATCCGTGGGGCTTATAGCATGATACCTGACCCATAGTGGGCGTTCAGGAATGTGTGTTCGAAGGAAGCAAACAAATAAGAAAGGCGGCCGTAGACAATCTTGCAAAAGCAATACTTGGGAAATGACTCTGCTCGTTAGGAATAATTATCTACGAGAAGAAATTTGAACCCTTTTTTCAAACATCATAAGGGAGAACTTTTTAGAACCATAGGACTTGTGGGACATGATGGACGATCTGAGGTGGCCCCTGGGGTCAGGATGACAACCTTTGGTGACATGGCTGAAATGAGTGCAATCATGCTTTGAGGTCATTGCATCAAAACTGCACTCATCCTAGGCCCACTCTGAGTGGGGGAGGCCCCATCTGATTTGGGGGAAACCTTTACCTTGTTGCAAAAATGAAAGTCACCTGTTTGTCTCATCGGCTAGAGGAGGAACCGCGTCATGCCATGCAGGGCAGGTTGGACAAGCTCTCTCATGCCCTTTTGCAGAGCACTTTCTTTTTTCTTTTCTGTGCAGCCTGTCACGAATTCATAGACTGTCACAGACCACACAGGATGGCCTGGCTCAAATCCTTCACCTGCTGGAAGGGGACACCAGCCTCTCCGGGCTCTGATAGCATCGCTTAGCTCCAACTGTGCAAACGTTAGCTCTTTATCTCATGCAGACTCCGGAGGACAAGGATTAATTTATGGTGCTGTGAAATGCGTTATCGAGGGCGTTTATGGGTTAATACCACATGCCTCACCTTCCTTACCTTTGGTCCTGGAGATAGTGTTTACAGTACAGGTTTGAACCTGAGGGAGGGGGCTAGGTGAGGAAGAAGGCAATTAAAAGGCTCCCAGTTGCCTGCTGGCCTGTTTGGAGCAGGTAAGACTTGCCCAGGTGTGGGCAGGGGGCCCCTTCACCCAGAGCCCTATCTCTGCAGGGAGATAAATTCACAGTTAATAAAGATAAGGGCCCCAGAGAAATGCCATGAGCCAGGAGGTATTGCCAGTCCAGCCCAGCCCATCAGAGCCAGCTGTGACTAATTCTCTTAGCGGGAACTACCTGGGGTCAGAGAAGGTTGCCTGTCACAGAGGTTGGTCAGCCATGAGATCTCAGGCAAGGGTTTTTATCTCTTTAAGCTTCAACCTGCTGGGCCTCCATTTCCTCTGTCTTAGAGCTCTGGGAGGATGAACTTATAACAGTGTGTGAAAAGCAACTGGCACTAAAATCCTACTCCTTACTGTGGCCTGTAAGACCTTGTGTGATCTGTGCCTAGATCACTAATTTACCGCATCCCCTCCCAGCCTCTCCAGGCTCGCTCACTCTCAGCCTCACCAGCTGCCTTGCTGTTCCTGGACCTACCCAGCCGATTCCTGCCTTACAGCTGTCTACGGGGTCTTCCCCAGGGCCCCACAGCCTCGCCTCCATCCCAGGTTCACCTCCTTGGAAGCCCTTCACTGTCCCTCTCTTCCTTGTCTTCACAGCCCTCATCACTACCTGCAACGGCCTGAGTCACCTCTTCACTATACGTCTCTCCATTACACCGTCCTCTTCTTTCGTGAGGACAGCCGTTCACCCGGCTTGATTCCATAGAAAAGACCTGGCACATAGGAGCTGTTCAATCAATGTGTGTTGAATGTATAAATAAATGCGGGAACAAATCCTAAATTTTTAAGTAAATGAGTCCCGAACTTTGGTGATCGTACGATTGTTAGAAATAAATGATGTGTGACACCCTACAACCGACCTCCGCTCTTCGGCGTGCCTTCGAGGGCTGAGCCTGGAGAGCCTTACCCTGTGTGTTCGTGCGCGATTGCTGCTGGAACGATCACCACGAACGCAGGGGCTTTGAAACAACGCAGATTCGCTGTTTTATAATTCCAGAGGTCAGAAGTTCTAAAAGCAAGGTGTTGGCGCGGCTGCGTCCCTTCTGGATGCTCTGGGTGAGAGAACCCGTTTCCTTGTCTTTTCCAGCTCCCAGGCGCCTCTCACATTCCTGGGCTCGGGGCCCCTGCCATGCCTGGAAAGCAGCATTGCATTGCTCTGACCTCTGCTTCTCTCCACGTGGCCTTCTCCGACTCTGACCCTCCTGCCCCCCTCTCGTAAGGGCCTGGGATGACATAGGGCCCCCCGGCTAATCCAGCATCATCTCACCATCTCAAGACCCTGAACTTAATCATATCTACAGAGTGCCTTTTGCTATATAATAAGGTCATCTGTGTAATTCCCAGGGATTAGCACGTGCACATCTTTGGGGGAGGGTGTTATTTCACCTACTATCCTAACTTTACTGCCCCTTCTGCCAGGAAGGTGAGTCAAGGCGTCCTTCTCGGAGCTGGTATCTGCTGTCCAGACTCACCATTGCTCACCTGTCTGCAGGCCGCCCCTGGGCCACCCCTTCATTTAGCACCAGGCTTCCTTCTCTCTCTTATGCTACCTTTTTCAGTATTTTAGATTCTCAGGACGTTCATGCTAGACAAACAGTCATTTATGTTTTTATTTTTTGGTGTTTTTATTTATTTTTAATTTCAGAATATTATGGGCGTACAAACATTTTGGTTGCATAAATTGCTTTTGTACAGTGCCCATCCTCCGGATAGTGTGCACTATAATTTTAGGTGTAATTTTACCCATCACCTCCTCCCCCCTCCCACCTGCTTGACTTCCAAGAATGTTATTTCTATATGTGCACATAGGTGTTGATCGATTAGTTCCAATTTGATGGAGAATACATGTGGTTGTTTTTCCATTCTTCACTGAGAAGAATGGGCTCCAGTTCCATCCAGGATCATATAAGAGATGCTAGATCATCATTGTGTTTTGTGGCTGAATAGTATTCCATGGTATACATATACCACATTGTATTAATCCACTCATGTATTGACGGGCACTGGGTTGTTTCCACATCTTTGCAATTATGAATTGTGCTGTTATAATATAAACATTCGAGTGCAAGTGTCTTTTTTTTTTTTTTTTACAGAATGTCTTTTTTTCCTTTGGGTAAATACTCAGGAGTGGGATTGCTGGTTCAAATGGTTGTTCTACTTTTATTTATTTATTTATTTTTAAAAATTTTTTTAATATGGAATGCTTCACGAATTTGCGTGTCATCCTTGCGCAAGGGCCATGCTAATCTTCTCTGTATCGTTCGAATTTTAGTATATGTGCTGCCGAAGCAAACACAGTTCTACTTTTAGTTCTTTGAGGAATCTGCATACTGACTATTTTCTTCGGACAAGGATACCCATTGTTAGGATGTTAACCACTGTTCACTTTGGATTTGCCACCTTGACACTCGTAGATGCCAAGTGACACGGGGTACATAATGTTTATTTTGTTTTATTTGTTTGGTCTGCATAACTTCTGTACTACCCACAGAGATATTCTTGGGGGTGAGGGAGGAGGGTCACCAAAGCAGACCAGGGTCTTGGGATGTCTGAGAATAAACATGAAATCATTACATCACATCTATTCCATAAAGAAATTGTTGCTCTCATCCCCAGTTCTCAAGGGAGATCCCCGGGGGAAACGGGAAGTGGCTTAAGAAAATAAACCCAGCTCGGTGGTTCTGTGAATGGCATTGCCCAAGGCCAAGAAGTGACAAAGAAATATGTTTTGGTAGGCCCCATTTTCTCTACAGCTCAACGAGGGCAAACTACAGTCCTGACTGGATTCAACAGAGAGCCTAGAACTAAGTACTGGCATTAAGTCCTTGCTCTCAGAGCCCGATCATTCTAAAGTTCCAGAACTTTCTGTACCTCAGGCAGCACTGTCAGGCAGAGGTTTTTAATGGACCGGGTGGGATCTGTGGAGAAGGGGTTAATTCTCACTGCTCTTAGGTCATCTCACTTCACATCTCTTCCTAGTTCGTGACATGCCTGGCTCCTGACGACCGTGTCAAAGAGGGTGCGGCCCCAGTCGCCAGGCCGTCCCTCCCCGGCTCACGGTGCCATCGTGTTCTGATTAGCATTAATAATTGATTTATACAGCGCCTTTTACGAGCCTGCAAATAATGCTCTCCACAGTCGGCCCCTGTGTGGGCACACGCATCGCCGCGTTTCACCCTCAGACGATAAGCTGCCACCTCAAATGGGGAGCAGGTGCGGCAGGCTCCAGTCACCTGTGTGGCGCCGGCCGCGTGACAAGGAGACAGTCTGACGCGGGAAGCAGGGCGGCGTTATCTCTGCCGGCTGGCGTGGGGGCATGGGCGGAGGTGATGCTGGCCTGCTCTTAGGAAGTCTGTGGGTTCCACGTCTGAGAAGTCCAGGTCAGGGAAACATGCTTTGGCCAAAGGGTAGGGTCGCTGAATCACCCCATTATATGGACACATCCTGATGTGTCAATGGAATAAAAGAATTCCAATGGCAGAGGGTAGGGTAAAGCCAACACATTTGGGGGGCACAGCTGCATGTAACGGGGGGGGGCTGCATGCCCTTGTTTCTCCTCCCAAGCCAGAGCAGAAGGTGAAAGAGTAATGTTATCCAAGACTCGGGTCACTGGCTGCCATATTTTATGGGGCCAGGGAGGCTTGCCGTATATTTTAAGGCATCCTAGGTTAGTGTTTAGAGGGAGCTGAGGTTTTTCAGGGCTCTGAGTGTGATCATTTGGATATAGTTCTGCCAGTTGGAGTTCATTTAAGATCTTTGCTTATGTTTTCAAGAGAATCAGCATCACATAGTTTGTGAGCATGAGTTCTGGATTAAGCCCATTCTTTGGTGGTCTTGAATGAGATCATTCGTGTAGAGACAGGTTCTACAACTCAACATAGGTGGGCGATCGTGGGAGAGTTGCAGACCCTCTTGTAACCTCAGTTTCCTCACATCTGATAGTCCCCATTTCAGGGCGGTGAAGCACAGTGCCTGGCCCATAGTATGTGCTCCATAAACACAAGCTACTTCTTACTTTGTCGTCATGATGGTCATCCACGTGTCCATCTTCTTCATCAAATAGCAATGATTTCCTAGAAGACTTGAAACATCTTGGTAGATCCAAAAAGAACCCAGTTTCTTGGAAAGGAGGAATGAGACATAAAGAGAGGCTTCGGTGGTGGCTCAGATTCTAGCACCCTGTTCCCTGAGAGGTTACCAGGGAGAACCCAGACTCACTCAGGAGTGAAGCCAAGCTAAGGGGGGAGTCACAGCTCTTGGATGGCCAAGTGGAAGAACTCAGAGACCAGGAATGAAGTACCAGCTCCCTAGGAAGCCAGGCGATGGGTGTGGACTAAGATGAGGCAGAACCTAGGACTCTGGTAGAAACACCTCAGATCAGGATTTTCCAACTTTATTCCGCCCAACACCAGCCTGTGCTCCATAAACAAAGGATAGCATGATCAAGTAGGGAGATGGCAGCACGCTCATCCTTCCTCTTGAAGAGCCACAACGTCTATCAGTGTAGTAAAAGCTTTGAGAAGTCCACTCATAAATGTGGTTTAGCTCAGTATCTCCCGAACCCATTGAATTCTTGGACCACCTCCTTTTATTTCTTAAAATAATGCATACTTTCTCTATCTTGGGAAAGATTGATTTAGACCACGAGAAATTGGAAGAATTATCTCTTCCAAGGCTGGAAGAAAAATAGATAGATTTAAAAAATCTAATCTATGTGTTTCTAATGAATCTTAACCTGAGCATCACTTTTTTAAAAACTTTGTAAATAGACTTCTCATCACCACTTCTAAATTATTGCTGTTGTGCTTACAAGTGTTGGTCTTGATTTGGTAGCTATTTTAAATGGCTTCCTTAAGGGCTGAGGACTGGGGAATAGCTATGTTCCCGATCTGTGATAATGTCAGTACTATTCACAGTAATGTCAGTACTGTTTGTGCTGATACCAATATGATAGTAGCAACAATTGTCACTCATGGGTTCCATTGATGAAGTCCTGTCTATTTGCCCTTCCCTGCACTGAGTTGGTGGCGTATTTTTTCTCACATGGTCCTCCAAAGGGGAAACTGAGGTTTGGAAGAGGTAGATGGTTTGCCCAAAGTCGTATCACCAGAAAGTAGCAGCAGCCAACATTTGAATCCAGGACCAACCCTCAGAACAAAGCCACGGCTCTCACGTTGCCACCCCACATACGTGGGCCTGTTCATTCTCCGTTCCCATCTCTGTACCACGTCCTCTTGGAGTGACTCCAGGGTCACGGGTACTGTTCACAGCCAGGGCTGCCCTGATGACTTGGAGGCTGAGGCCCAGCACCGAGAAGGCTGCTGAGTCACCCACAGGCTGTGCTGTGTCTGGGGCACCCTGGGAGGCGGATACAAACACACCTCAGGCCCCGGGCTCTGTCCTGTGGACTTTGTCCTCGGGGTGCCAGATGCAGCTGTGTGCTGTCCAGGTGTCGCTTTCGTTTTCTGAGGCTCACACTGGCACGCACCCAGATACTTTACACGTGTGCACATACATGTGTTATTCTGTGCCCAGGAGGGGTTCCAGCCTGACTGTCCTGATTTTAGCACTGAAAGTCCTAGGTCCTGGGAAACCCCTCAGGCCCTGGCAACCTGGGACAGTTGGTCACCCTAAGTAGGTCCTTTGGCCCATCTAAAGATCGACAGGTGGGACTGTCTAAGGTGAACTGTCTAAGGAAGCTAAATTCAGGGACTTCAAAAATAACCAGTTTTTTAACAGAAAAACACAGTAGAAGATAGGAAGGTCCATTCTGACTGTCAGAAAAAAAAACACAAACCCTCATTGGAAAACAAAACAAAACTCAACATAGTCTACTTCATTAAATCCAGCGCTTTATTAATTCAATAAAAGTGCTTTTAAAATCATACCTTCTATTCCTTTGTTATCTACAAAATTGTGTGTGCTTATGCATGCCATGCTCATTGCTCAGCCCTTGATGTACAAAATGTCACTGGATTTGCACAACAACCCCACAAGGTAGGAGCTACTTTTATGCACAGTTTGACAGATGAGGAAACAGGCCCAGGCAAGTTAGGTGACTCCTCCAAGGTCACAGCTAGGTGGTACCTGATGCAGGTGTCTTGGACTCAGGTGACCTCAGGCCCCAGGCACCACCCAGCAGGCCATCCTGCTCGCTCTGCTAGCTAGCGATGGCTCATCGTCACGCCAGGGCGTAAGTTTCCTGAGGGCAGTTCTTGTTCATCAGTGTATCCTCAGAGAACCTAGCATGGGGCTGTAAATATAGTAGATGCTCAACTAATGTTTGCTAAATTAGATTGAAGTGAGAAAATTCTATGTTTTCTTTGCACATAGCAAAAAATATTTTGCAAAAGCTCTGGTATATTTCAGCTGGGCTGTTTTATTTCTCCACTAGAATAAAGCCATTTTAATATGTCTGTCTCCCTATGGAATTATAAGCTCTTATCCTTTATATATATACACACATGTATATATATATTATATATAACAGGCATCATACATATACATGATACATATATATAATACATATTATACTCACACATGTGTTTGTAAGGACAAACCCATACTGTTTTATTCACTGCCACATCCCAGCTATTATCACAATGCTTGGCACATAGTAAGAATTCAATCAGTATTTGTTGAATGAAGGAGTGAATAAATACACGCTGTCCAGCAAGAAAACACTGAGTAAAGAGAGCTGTGTTGCTTCTGAGAAAAATTCCCCATCCATTTTTAAAACAACCAGTCAGCCTTGCCAGAGTCCAGCAATTTCAGGACAGGGATGTTTCTGGGAACCTGTTCCACGCTCCACACACACTCTCCAGCTTCTCTTAAGCCAGAGCCATCAGGAACTTCTCCAGCCAGTCCCACTGGGTAATGGCAGCCCAGGGGGATGCAGGTTTGGGTCCTAGGGAGTATCTGCAGATGATGAAACCATCAGATCATAATAGCAAACACATGCACAGCACTTTACCATGTGCCTATCACTCCGCTGAAATGTCACATGTAATTAACCCAATTATATTTTGCAACGACTCTATGAGGTTGGTACCATTTAATTCCTAATTTACAAAGAAGAAAATGAAGATTTAAGAGGTTATATAACTTGCTCAGGGTCACAGATACTATAAGTCTGGCCCAAATCCATGGTCCTAACCCCTGTAAGGCAGCAGTCCCGAACCTTGTTGCCACCAGGGACTGGTTTAATGGAAGACAATTTTTCCATGGACTGGGAAGGGGGGCAGGGAGTTGGTTTGGGGGTGATTCAAATGCATTTGCATTGATTGTGCAGTGAAACCTCTCCACTAATGATAATCAGCATGTGCAGCCGTTCTCCAGCAAGAACTACATTTCTTCTACCACACAAAAGTAAAGCTGTGTATGGAGCAAGAGAAGGTTAGCTGTGAAGAATAGATCAGCCTGCGCTCTGAAGGCTCAAAACTTCACCCATTTTCCCACCATTTCCTGAATGTGCCATGTGATCTATGACCCCAACTCTTGACGTATGCTATTGCTTCTGTCTCAAAAGTCCTTTCTACTGTCCCCCACTTCCCACCACTACCTGTGACCATAGTCACCACCTCTGCAAGTTTTTCCCGAACTTCCCCAGACTCCATCCTTTCACCTCCAATAGCACAACACATGCACCCCAATTCATCTAGCTCCAGTTCCCTTCCTTCTAAACTCCTCTAGTGGAGAGGAGGACACCAGTTTTCTAAGATGTTTCTGGGACAGAAAGAGCTCTCAAGGTCAGATATAGTTGGGAAATGCTGCTAACTCTATCCGACTTGGGGAAATTCACAGACATTCACAGAGTCAAGGTTCTGAGAAGTCCTGCAGAGAAGAAGCCAGCATTTCAAATTTGACCACGGGACACCTCCCCTCCCACCCAATCCCAACTTTTCTTTGGAAGCAACCTCCTGTTGCTGGAGAACACTGTTGTCGTCATCTGTCCACAGACCTGCTTCTACCTGATGGTGAGTTCTCTGCGTGGATTGTTTCTTTATGGTCTCTAGAGCTCCAGTGTTGGGGTTAATGGTTGTTGAGTTGCATGAAAGAGATTTCACAGCAAACCCAAGCAGAGGCAAAGCTACAGACTGCTGCATGCAGAAACCACATGGAGGGAAAGTCTGTCTGTCTGTCTGTCTGTCTGTCTGTCTGTCTGTCTCTCTCTCTCTCTCTCTCTCTCACTGCCCCACTGGGCATTTGGCAACCTGCACGTGATCCAATCCTAAGCTTCCTTGCCATCAATCTCCACTGATGTGGTGCCCCCAGGATGTGACAACCCATGAAAATCGTCATCGAACACATTTTAGCCTTTCTTGCTAAATTCCCAGACTCTGTCTTTTTGAGCTGTCTCCAGAACCTTCCCAAGGGGGATTTTCCTTGCTCTTGTAAACTGGAGATTTATGTACCTCCTGTGGACTTTTCCCAGCTTGGCTGAATTCTTAGCGGTGGGTGTTTTCCTTCGGGCGGAAGTGCGTGAAGCAGAGGACGTGGGAGAAACTGCTTTGTAGTGAGATTCTTAGACTAGTTCTTACCTGCGAGGGATAATTTGCAAGGCGATGTGGTGTGGTGGAAAAGATGTTTTCTGGACTCAGAAGAGCACATGGATTTGCCTCCTGCAGCCCTATGACTTTGGGCACGTTCCCTACCCTTTCTTCCTGACCTGAAATCCTTATGTATGCAATGTAAATAATGACATCGATCTTGTAGGATGCGGTCAGGAGAGCCATTATTCTATGCACTGTCTTCCCTTGGACCCCTGTTAATTATGCTTGTCACCCTCTGTCTTCCTTCCCACCATCTTTATACCACCACCATTATTTCCATTCACTTTCTGTGCATTTTTTGGACCAAAACCCTCCTTCCAGCTGTTCCAACTTCTTAATCTTCCCTTTTTTTGTTTCATCCTCTTACCCCATATCCTACATAATCCTATATAACCTGGGGCCCCTTGTGAATCTTTTTTTTTAAATCTCAATTCTGTCTGTTTTTGAAAGTAAGTCTCATTTTGTACCTGTGGACATCAGTGGGCTTATTTAAAATGCAATCAGCTGACTCTATCCAGCTGTGGGAGCCGTGGCTTCTGCTGGAAAACAGGCTATCATGTAGACTTCAACCACTTTTTACCCCTATTTGGGGTGGCTTTTTACCCCTATTTTCATGGCTGACATAGTGTTAGGTCACAGGGTCTGCCCTAAATGGGTCTCGTTGATTCACACCTAACAGCTTTCAAAAAAAAAAAAAAGGATGCTAGGAAAAGAATTTCAAAGCAAATCAAGCAAAAGCATAAGAAGTAGTTAATAGAAAATCAGAAAAAGGGACTACAAAAATGACCAAAATTTGGTAAGTAAATTAAGAGGTTGTTTGTTGAGAAACAAATCCCAAAAGAACAAGTTATTGAAAAGCTTAACACAGGGGGAAAAAAATGAGGAAACTTAAATATCCCCAAGTTACTGGTGAGAAGCAGGATATGAAGTTATAAAGGGGGTATTTAAAGCTACAGGAGAGTGCTATATATAATTCTGTATCCTGAGCACTGCTGACATTGGGGCCAGATAAGTCTTCATCGTGAAGGGCTGTCCTGGGCACTGGGGGTACTTAGCAGCGTCCCCGGCCTCTGCCTACTAGATGCCAGTAGTGCTTCTTGCCTCTAAGTTCTGACAACCAAACTGGTCTCCAGACATTGCCAAATGTCCCCTGGGAGGGAAAATCACTTCCTTCTGAGAACCACTGTTCTATATTAATCACATTGGAAAATCTTAAAGACATGGCACATTTTCTAAGGAAATATTAATAAAATTCACTAAAAATGTAGTATGTGCGTAAGTATATACGTATGCACGCCTCTCTATGCATGTATAAAACCCAGGGAAAACATTTACAAAATTGTCAATATGTCATCTCTGAAAAACAAAATCCTGGGTCAAAAAGAATTTATCGGTGAGTTATTTGACATGCTCAAGGGGGAAATAAAGTATCTATAAACTGCCAAGGTGACCTGGTCTCCCTGGGACTGAGTGGTTTCCTGGGATGAAGAACTTTCAATTTGTTGCAATAGGAGTGCTGGGAGTGACTTTTCCTCTGGGTCTCTTTCTCCCTAAACCCCAAACTTACCTTCTTCCTTCCCAAATCCTTCCTTAAACTCACTCCCATATATCCCCCGAGGTACTCAGGGGTGCTCCTGGCATCCTCCAGAGTTGAAAATCCTACATTAGAAGAAAATCCACCGCAGTGAAGTGTAGGGACCAGTATTGTCCAGCACCGTTATTTAAAAAAAACAAAGGTCAAAGTGGTATTTGGTACATTCAAAATCCATGTGATTTAAAGCAAGAGTAACAACCAAGCTTTCGTTAAACTAAAAGCATGCTCCTCTAACATAATGCTATCGTTTTCAAATCAATAGTGTCATCATTCATAGTGGGGGTCTTCCCATTAAAATCCGAAAAAAGGATTCTCATGAAAACTTTGATAGTTTTGAAGAAGTTTTAGCCAATGCTAAACTAAGCAGGGGAAAAACACGTAAAATGCAGATAAATTAGAAACAGAAATAAAATATCACTTGCAGAAAATCTGATTGAATCAATGAAAAATTTTTAGGAAGTGATGAGAGAGTATAGAAAAGAACCAAAATTCCTTTCTAGGTTAAAAAATTAACCCAATGGGCTTTTGAAGAAAGATTTTTTTAAGAACTCACCACAATTAAGTGAAAATGATTTTAAAGTTAAAATTACATGGGAGTAGCCATAAAATTTTGTGTGAAAAATAAGATAGGGCTTATGATAACAAATTTAAAATATATTACAAAGCTACAATGATGAAAACAGTATGGACCTAAAGCAAAATAGACAACTAGTCAGATGGAATTAAATATAAAATCCCATAATTTATCATTTGTCACAGAATTATTTTTTATCTATTAATCATTCCTCCATTGATTTGAACTGATACCTCTATCAGAAATTACATGCTTATCTATACTTGAGACCAATGATAGATAAATTATTAATATTTGATAAAGTTAACTCTTATGCTATATGGTGAAATTAATATAAGTAGATTAAGAGTCACATGTACACAGTGAAATTATAAAAGAATTAGAGATATAGATGAACATTTATGTGAACTCTGGGTAGAGGCAGCTTTTTAAATTATAAAAGGATAGGCAAAACTATGATATATTCAACTCAATAAAAATTTAAAATCAAAAGTCAAAAGGAACATGACTGTAGCATAAAAATATATACGTTATGGAAGTAAAATTATTGATTTTATTATATGAAGAGTTAGTACAAATTAATAAGGTAAATGAATAGATAGAAAAAACAGGCTAGGTATATGAATGGCCAATTAAAGTTATAAAAAGACACTAGCATTCTAATCAAATCAATGCAAATTAAAACAAGATACTGTTTTTTGCCTATCAAATGAAAAAAACAATAGGAGTAATAATTATTCAGGTGTATGAATAATAACCAGATGATCAAAGATGCTGACCAAGATATGTATACAAAGATGGTCATAAAATTATGATAGGAAAAAGGGAAATTAGCCATTCAGCAGTGGATTCTTATCAAAAAAATGTGATAATGCTACAAAGGGATAATTATATATAATGATTAAAACCATGGTCATAAAGAATAGGAAGTATTAGTGATAAATAAAAGTTTTAAAAGTTATAGAATAATCTGCAGAGTATGATACCACTTTTGCAAAAACCCAAAATATATACATGCCTACACACCAAATGAGGGTGTAAAAATGGAAACACAGAGTGCCAGTAGTTTTCTGATTGGTGACTTCTATTTTCCTCTTTGCACATTTGTGTATTTCCCAAATTCTTAATTGTTATACTACTACTTTAGTCCTAAGAAAAACATATTAAATATTATAAAAATAATTTCAGTCTACTTGATCAGAAGCTGTCTGTCCTTTGAGCTGATTTCTTCATTTTTGACACATTAGTATCCCCCTATTTTTATTCAAGACTTGTCAGATCTGTAAGTCTGGGATAAAAAGAATGTTGAATGGTGTGATGAAGCCTCAAAAAAGGTTCCAGACCATCAATATTTGCCTGTGGGGACTCGCTGGTACACTGGAAATGGATTGGTTTGGATTAAGTACTGTCCTTTCCTTTCCTTTTTAAAATTCAGATGAATTTTAAGAGGAATTCAATGAATATCCACTGATTGCAGCTGAGTCAAAAACTGAGGTGTATAAGACGACTTCATGTATGACATCCACAGTTTTGTCTCATAGGTGCACTTGATGTTGTTATTCCAGGGGTTACAATGTAACATGGATGTGAAGAACAAGAGCACATGGAATCCATAAATATGGACAAGCAGAATATGGGATGCATAAAGCTCATTTCTCTAAGGCCACAGTTTTTCTCAGATTCATCCTTGTAATAGCCGTATTCTTGGTAGATATACTCTTGATTGGTTGTTGATCCTAATAAAATATTCATTAATTTATTTATTCATTCACTTATCACCCTAAATGGTCCATGAGCCATATGGTTCCATGAGGTCTCTGCCACTGTTAATGAAACACAATTAAAAAAACTTCCCAACAACTCAAGTTATTTATTTGTACTTCTTGAATGCCATGAAAGAGACATAAAACCTATGGACCATGGGCCATTTCTCTTATTCCTGTTCTGTCTTCCCATGATTCTGTGTAGTAAAATCTGAAGACTCAGTGGGGCAACAGTTGAAGTCTAATTCTCATGCCGACAATGCAGATTAGATACTTTCATCCTTGTTTTGCAGATGAGGAAATGGAAGTTTATATCCAACGTGCATATCAACTTGTGTGTCCCTAATTTAAGATGAATGGGAACACACCTCCCACGTGGCTTGGTTCGGTCCCAGTGTACCTTCATTGACTTGGGGTGATTGTTAAGAATGTCTCCTTGCACTCTCCAAAGTGTTTGTTTGGACGATCAAGGACATTGCCACCTATTAGAACACTACTAGCTTCAAGTAGCATGAAGCAAAGATTCGGGAGGTTGAGCCATTCAGGACTTCATAATGTCACAGACCAAGAAACGTGGTTAAGATAGCCTCAGGGTTGAGTAATTTGGCAGTTCAACATCCTTAAAGATGGAGGTTCCTTCTGTCTTTTCCTTTGCCAGCTCCTCTAGGTTGGTTCTGCCCCTGTTGGTTGTGCTATTTCAGGTGTCCCTGTCTCATACCAATAGCTAAAGTCAGAAAAGGTCTATTAAGTATTATAGAGCAAAGAAGTCTTTCCAAGTAGCCACTAGCAGATGATGTATCATGAGGTCACATGTTCTCTCTTCAACCAATCACCAGCAAGGGAAAGGGGGGGGTCACATGATTAGCTTTAACCAATTAGGATTTTTTTAAAGCAATATAAGGATAAGGAAAGAGTCTAGTGTGTTCACAGAGCGTGTAGCACTGTGGCAGTGATGACAGATGAGCTTAGGGAGGTTGGCAGAGCCACACACTAAAGGGCAGGCATAACCTGCCAAGAACGGCCTTATTGGGGAGTCACTGATGGGTTTTAAACTTGGAAATGGTCAGACTTCCTATTGGTGCCCTGAGGAAGTTCTATTAGCAGGGAGTCAACACTCTGAGGGCAAATATTTTTATTTCTATTTTTATTCAAGGGGCTGGAAATCCCAGCTGGTGTATTGTAGAGAGGTTACTCAGAGCTAGGAGTGAAATGCACAGCTCTGAAAATGATAACCCTTGGAATTGTTGCAAAAGAAGAATGTCTTTGCTTTATCTATTTATTCTCGATACTTTGTGGCAGAGCCTGCTGTGTGTTCACCAAAATTCTCTTCTTTTTCCTCTTGGACATAAGCTAATAATACATTACTCTTCCCACTGTCTCTGGGAGTTGAGTAAGACATTGTGACTAAGTTATGGCTAATGGATGATGGGCAGTAGCGATACTCCCAGCTTCCAGGCATGGCCCCTAAAATCCTTCCACACCATCCTTCATGGTCTCTTTCCATTCACTTGCCAAATGGAGAAGACTCCAAGGACATATAGGAAGGCATTGCTAGCAGATGGGAAGATCCTGGGTCCCTGAGTGACTGTGTGGAACAGAGCCCTCTGCTGACTTGCATTATACTTAGTATCGCAGAGAAACAAACCTTTATTGTGATCAACCAATGAGATTTGAGGGTTTTATTTGTTACAGCAAATGAAACATGCCTTGCAGGTGTCTATGCACCCTTGAAATACTAGAGAAACTGACAAAACAACTTCCTGATAAAGTCAATATAAAAATATGAACGTTAGAGGGAGGGTAACAGCATTGCTGAAGACTCCGAGGGGGCTCATCTGGGAAGGAAAGACATGGAAGATCTATGTCACCTGGCTGTGGTGAGGGCTCCATGACATTGTACATGAAAAGCCCCCAGCATGAGTTGTATCTTAATGGAATAAATTAGGAAATGTTTTCTTGGAGTTGGTAGTTATTTTTTCTTAGATATAAAAAAAAAAGGGAATAATAAGAGTTTTTGTGAGGTTGAAATGAGACTGTACTTTTAAAGCACTTGGCGCAGTGTCCAGCAAATAATGCGGAAGCTGCTGTAACAGTAATTGCTGGTTCCTACTGACATTACAAAGAAATGTAAGCAATGCCTGGGCCCAGGGAGCAGGAGGTTATAGGAGGAGAAGGCATTTCAGGCCCGGGGATGTTGTGAGTGAGAGTTGGGAAGCTATGTTGGGAGTGATGGGGGAGGGGCAGGAGAATGGGGTGGGGGTTCGGGGCATGGCAGGGGTGGGGGGAGGAGACGTATGGCTCCAGGTGCAGCGGTTGAGAAGCTCTGTTTATAGCCTCATGACCACTTCTGCCCAGACCAAACCCGGGTCGTTCCCATCCCCACTGGGCACACATCTCCACAGCGCCCTGGCGCCTAATCATATCTGGAGTTGCTGTTTCCAAGAAGCTCAAAGGGCTTTCTGGAAGTTATCTGCCTGCTTCACTCAGCGGCCCCTGCGTTATCACTCCCATCTCACAGATGGAAAAACAGGACACCAAGTGGTAAACCTACTTACCCCCAGATCAGAGTGTGAGTCAGTGGCCCGCGTGTAATCAGATTCTAGATTTCTCCATCACAGGCTTCTGCGGCTCCTCTGGGCTAGCTTTGGGCCCGCGCCAAGCAGGCTGCATTTTCTCTTTCCTCAAAGAGAGACACGAAGCATCTCGACTCCTCGTGTGATTTAGTTATTAGCTAGATCCTGATCTTTCTGATGACAAGAAGTTTGATTTACAGACTACATATTCTCTTGTGTGCTGGCGGACATTCTATACTTTTATTCCTGGCATTTATTACCAAAATATTCACATAAACAGAAAAGTTGAAAAAATTTTTGTCCATACCTGTATGCACAACAGCTAGATTCTACGATGGACGCTTTATTTTATTTTGCTTTATTAGCTAAAGTCCTGCTAAGCAGAGAGGTGATTTTTCTTCAGTGATAGTCTAAGTGATAGTATTAAAAATATTTTCAAATATCTGCAAATGATTAAAAAATAAAATTTAAAAAAAAATCTTTTTTAGCTCACCAGTGCACTGTAGGATTTGCTACTAAAGCCAGATTACAATAGATTGCAAGAATGTTTTCATGATGACTATATATATAATATATATATAAAATATATATATATATCCTAACATGAGTCTTTAAAATAAAATGTTATGGTATTTCCCTAGAGGGGTCTAGTTTTAAAAAGAGAAGATGCTTCCCAAAACAAAACAATAACAAAACCCAGGGATTTGGGACAGGGAGTGTGGCCTGTGATCCTGGAATAAAAAGGGACACTTCCCTTAGTCCCCTCCCAGAGACTTCAAAGGACCAAAGAGATCTTTAGATCAAGTACCTTATTTTACAGATAAGACCCAGAGTGACTTTCCAGAAGTCCCAGCCAAGTCCTTTCACTGACAGTATTAGGCCAGTAACTCCTTATATTGGAGGCAGAGTTGGTAGAAAGTACTCAGATGGCCACAGCATTTTGTCACTCTCACCTTCCTCCATTCCAGCCATCCTGGAGGACACACAGGCTCCGTCTTTATGGACATCGACGTGAGCTCAAACAATGAGCACTAGTCGGAATGCTGCCACCCGAGGAGGTGCCAGAAATAATCCTTTTTGGGAATTTTGGGGGGAAAAATGATGGGTTGGGCAAACTGGCTTGAATGTGGATATGAACTGCCTTCATAAAGCAGCACCTGTGCTGCCCAGTGACTGTCCTTTTGGCATGACCTTCTCTTCCCTAGTGGCTTTGCCCCAGATTCCGTTCCTGAGATGTTCCTGTGTGGCGGCTTCTGAGGCCCCTAGCTGTTCCACGACCAGTAATAGCTGGATGTAACACTGGCTCAGGAAAGTGAATAAGTAAATCCTATGTCACTGTTCTCCCTGCCATGGCTCCTGAATTTATCCAGGGACAAAGGAGCTGAGTTTCCACGGAGCTCCCTGCTTGCCTGTTCAGTGCCAAGAAACCACTGGGCCAGAGCTCATTCTGAGACATCCAGCCCCATCTCCTGACCCGAGGAGGTCCCAGAAAGGATAACGTCCAAGCTCATGGCAGAGGCCTGCGCTGCAGGAAGGAAGCGGCAGAAACTCACATCCCTGCTGTATCAGTTTGTCATCTTTGGCCTGTACAACCCTGCGAGACCTTAATCTCTCAGGCGTCAGTCGGGGTTCTGTGCCCTGCACTAAACTCATTTAAGGCAGGGGGTGTGTGTATTAATAATGAAGATAACCAAACAGCCCTGGCTGTGATATGGTCCCTGACCTGCCCCCAGGCTGGCCTTAATGACTGTTTGTGAAGTGCATGGAGAACCCGCAGATGAAAGGCACCCAGGTGAGCACGCCCCGCCCACTGATGTCAGGACACCTGCTGGCCCCACCCGCAGGGGGTCCAGCTGTTCCTGCTCCAGCTGGCTCTGAAGGCCTTGCTCCTGTGGACAAAGTGCCAAGGGACTCTGAGACCCAGCAGGAGAGGGCTAGGAATGTGGGGAGGGTTCCAGGGGGACAAAAGGGAGGAGAAGACAAAGGTAAAGGGGCGGCCACAGGAGGAGAAGTGAGGGGGAGAGGTGGGTGCAGGAGAGAGGGTAGCAGACGCTCAAATGAGACAGAGATGCTGGCAAGTCAGAGACTTTAGGGCGAGACACCGCCGAGGGAGAGTTCGAGACAGGGCAGCGGAGGGGGGACGAGGCCCGCCCCTGCACCCCCAACCTCCCCCTCCCAGCATCCTGCCCCCCTGGCTCCCACCCCCAGCCGCCTCTTATCAGCGGCGCGCGGCGGCCTTGGGCGCGAGGCGGCGGCGGCAGGGCCTTATTGCAGGTGCGCTGGCGCCGCCGAGTCTGCGCGGCCGCTCGGTGGCCGGCCGGGCGGGTGGCGGCGGCAGGCACCGCGCGAGCAGGCGGGCGCGGCCTCACCTTCGCACGCAGGGCGGTGGATGCCGCGCGGCCGCGCCGCTCGCGCCCGGCCGTGAACTTGCCCCAGACGCCTGCGGGCCACTGGCACCTGCCGCCCGCCCCTGCCCCGGCTCGCGGTGATGCACGGTCCACCGGCGGGGCCGTGCACCGTCACAGAGCTCCTGCTTTCGAACATCTATCTTCATATAGGTCAATACAAGAGCAACATTTCCCAGCGATACTATTGTGTACACTTGACATACATTCTTTTTTTTTTTTTTTAATTTGCTTTGCTGAAGTTAGTAGAGCCCCTAATAGGACGGCTACCTGGCTTTGCATCTCAGCTTTGCCCCTGACAAGCTGTGGCCTTGGGCGAGTGTCTTGACCTCTCTGTGCCTCTGTGTTCTCCTCCGTGAAATGGGGAGAATGAAGGTGCCTGCATGGCTGGGTTGCTGGGGGAGGGTCCGAGGCGGGCGGAGGTGTAAGTGCTCCAGCAGTGCCCGCAAGCTCAAGCTGTCGTTGAGGAGCCTGCTGGTGTTATCGGCATTACTGGGGGTGGGGCAGGGCTGACAAAGGAGCTGGTGGACATCCACCTCCTGCCTCCCCCATGACTGGTGCCTCCGAGTCTCCTTCCTCTGGGCCCCAGGGACACGCTGGAGTCCTGGGTGTGCCCCCATCCTCCCCTTGAATGGCCAAGTCGCTCCTGGCTCAGGGTCCCTTGTTCCTCCTCAGTAAAACGAGCCTTGCGCCATCAGCCCTGCTCTAATAACCTGTCTTCCCCCCAGGGTTGCTGACGGTTTCCAGGGCAGGGTGGCTGCAGGCCCACAGTTGGGTGCCAGCCTGCTCTGGTATGAGTATCTGGTTCCATCTTTACGAGCTCTGTGACTTCGGCCCTGCAGCTGCGGAGCTGGGCCACTCAGACCTCCCTGGGGAAGACAAGCAGGCTGAAAGCCTCGAGCAAGCAGGCTCACCTTGGGATCCATGGACCCATTTGCATGGAGGACACGCTCTCCTGGGCTGCCCCCAGCCAGTGACGGGGCACAGCAGAGGTACTAGCGCCCAGCCATGCCTGCCTGGCTCCGGACTGCTCTGAAGGGCAGACACTCCCCATCACCCTGGCAGAGACTTTTTCAGACCTGTAGATGCAGCTCTTCCTGCCCAATTCTCCTCTCTCTCCTCTCTTCCCCACTTGTGGGACCTGCATCCTGATGTGAAGGTTCCTCCTGATCCCCCCTTTCCTTCCTCTGTGTCCCCACACATCTCCCCATACATGTCTTATTCCCTGGAGTCCTGCTTCCCAGAGGACCTGAACTAACACAGTGCATTAATATGTAAAAGACTCACATACAAAGCCCCCAGTAGGTGCTAGGTGCTGTTGCTGTTATTGCTATTATTATTCCACATTCCTGCTGTAGCATTCCAGCCCACTCACCTGAGCAACTTGCCATCCCATTCTCTCTCTGTTCTGCAAACCCTTCCCAAGAGACCCTGCCAGGTGCCATGCTGCTACATGCTTCACCCTGGGTTAACAGAGCTTCATCCTGGGTTAACAGAGCTCCTGCCCACACAGAGCTCCCTTCCTGGCAGGAGAGAGAGAGAGAAGAAACAGACCTTTCGATCCAGGGTGAGTGGCGAGAGTATGGATGGGCAGACTGCACAAGGCAGCAGGCCAGAGGGGAGGGAGGAATCTGGGAAGACTTCCTGGAGGAGGTGGCATCTGTGCTGACTCATGGGGGATGAATGAAGTTATTTAGGTAACCCAGACAGACAGGAGGATCTGTACCCAAATGAGTCAGGCAAATGAAACACACACCTACGGTAGGGCCAGGTGAGAACTTTTCTTTGGGGAGGGGTTGAGAGTCTTTGTGGAAAAGGTGGCATTCTGGGTTTGTTACTATGTAATAAATAGTAGGGCTATGTTGCTGAGTGGTTAGATGAGGAGGGTCTCAGATTAAACTGGTCACAAGGGCCAGTCAAGTCAGAGATGGAAGTGAGGTGGGCAAGGAGGGGCCATCCCCATCCATGCAAGGGGACAGCTGCCCTCCAACTGCAGCCAACGGTAGCCATGTGGAAATGCAAGCTCAGCGAGCCAGATTTTCCCATTTTTCAGGGACAAATGCCTATTTTAATGTGAAATTTCTCATTTTCTTTATCTTGACTATGCAGCAAAGGGAGATTAAGAAAAATATAAAACCAGTAAACACTGGGCAGATTGAACATCCAAGGGCCGGATTCGGCCCTGGAGAAGCCAGTTTGAGCACTTTGGTCTGAAGCCTGGATGCTGGAAGAGAGGGCAGACGTAGATGTCAGACAAAACAGGACCTCGAATGGCCAATTGTCACGCAAGCACTTTGTTCCTCCAGTATTGACAAGGCTTCTGACCACCCAGCCTCCCTTGAGGGTGAGCTCTCTGCATTTCAGAATTTAACATTGAACTTTAATCTTTCTCTTAAAGTTAGCCCCTCCTGAGACAGCCCTGTGCAATGGCCATTATAACTATGGTTCAACTGGGGAGGCCCAGAGGGTCCCAAAGCTGCAGACCCCTAGGTCTGCCCACTTCCCTGCAGTTCCCATTGTCTCCCACAGGGCACAAGGACGTGGAGCCTTCTAGAATCATGGGCTTGGCTACCATTTCTCCCTCGCTAAAGTGATGGCTCTTTCCTTTAATCCTTTCTTGGGGCTGTCCCATCTTTTCCAGTTTCCGTCATCATTAGGACCGGGGCATGCTAACCTACGCAGTGAAATGAAGCAAATCAAATAAAACAGAAAGAGACCCGTCAAAGTCCTTCCGAGATAGCCAAGGGGAACTTCCCCCGAATGAAGGCAACGCCTGTGAGCATAGCAGAAAGAAAACCTTTTAGCTGAAACCAAGAACATTCTCGGCTGAGGTATTTCATTATAATAATGGTCTATCTCGGATGGGCAATTTAGGAGAAAGGTTAGCAGCTGAATACAGTTCTTACCCTAAGAATGCCGGAAGGCTGCAACAGGAGCCTGTATATTCTTCCATTTGAGGCAGGGAGTTTGATTCAATCCATGGACCTTTTAGGTTTATTTCCCTGCTTTTGAGGTCTGTGCATCACAGATAATCTTTGATTTCAGACTTCCAAAGGAGGCTTGGCTGTTAGACTCTGATACGAGTCTTTGATTACTTCCAAACCACCCATTACTTAATTACTCAGAGGTGTGGAGCTTACAGAGCATGTCCCTGGTGACCCTCGGGACACCCACCAGCAGTGGGATTAAGTCACTGAGTTGGAGCACACGCAAGCCTCCAGGTGCCTGGGAATTCACAAGATCCTCACTGTGAGTCCCCAGTGAAAGAAAAATCCAGGAAAATGGGCCCCCGCCATGACTGTGTGGTCCTGGCACCTCCCTACATGTGACGGGTCTTGAAAACATGCAACTAACACGGAGCAGGGGTGCTTCCATTCCTGTGTGCGTGCGGAAGTATTTATTGAGAGCCTACTATGTGCTCCCCCGGGGTATGGCAGCTGGCAAAATGAGGTTGATGCTCTCACAGGATTGATGCTTTCCTGGCAGATGGCCATGAAAGAAACACACCAGTGACTTGATATGCCATAAAGTAGGGCAGGGTGTGTGCTAATTTCCTACGGCTGCTGCAACAAAGTATCACAAATGGGTGGCTTAAAACAACAAAGTTGTATGCTCTCACAGTTCTGGAGGCCAGAAGTCCAAAATCAAGGTGTGTATAGGGCGGTGCACCTACAAAGGCTTGCAGGTAAGACCCTTTCCTCGCCTCTTCGAGCTTCTGGTGACATCTCTGGCTGAATCACGGTTAGCTCTGCCCGTGTTGTTGCGTGGTGTCTTCCCTGTGTCTCTTCTCCTCCTCTTGTAAGGACACCAGTCACCTCGGATTTGGGTCCACTTTATGCCCTCGTCTTAACTTGATTCCACCTGCAAAGACTGTGTTTCCAGATAAGGTCACATGCTTAGTCACTAGGGGTTAGGACTTCAACTTATCTTTCTAGGGGACACACATCAAGCCATAATGGGGGAACCAGCTTTGTCTTGGGTTTGTAGATCAAGGGAGTTGTAAGTCTTCCCTGAAAATCTGCAGCTTAAAGAATGTGAAAGATGGTGATATTTAATTCTGAGAAGTGGAGAAGTATCATGGGGAGAGTTTGGCCAGACACTAAAGGCAACTGTAGAACCAGGAGAAGACCCAGTGATTCCTCCCAAAGTCTTTACAACCTGTGTCAGCAACCTTGTCACTAAGGTCCATCTTTCTCTATCAAACCAAAAGGTAAAGACCTTAAAATCAAACCGAGGTAGAGGAATTAAAATCAAACAGATCATGTTTTTCAGATGTCCTGAGTGAGCAAATGGAAGAGGTGCAGATAAACCTATCAGTACCTCAGGTTGTTACCAGCAAAAGGAGTTACTAACAATCCCTGTGCTGCCAGCGTATTGTCCAGAATAGGTGACTGTCAGCAAAGTACCGAGTACCGTGGCTGGCTCATAGGAAGTGCCTAGTAGATGGTGATTATTAGGAAGACTTGGCCAGAGAACTAAGGACAAAGAGTATCCTCACGTGACAAATTATATCCTAGAAGATGTAAACCAAACAGTAAGATGGGGCTAGAAGAGTTGTCACAAAGCAGAGGATGATCAGTCGCCCACTGAAATGTACAAGCAATGGTGGCGTAAGTAAGAGACTAAACTTGGGAGGGGAGAGTTTATAGATGAGACGAACTTGCAGCAGGATCTGGTCACATGCATGGTGACAAGGGAACAAGGCCAGGGTGTCCCTTACAGCGGTGGGGGTGAGCGGAGTTATGGACAGTCCAAGTTTTGGCTCTTTCTTAAATAATGGGGGGAGTAGTTTGACTAGAAGCAGATGCCCCACTTGAGAAATGAAATCTGCCCCATAGGTTTAAAAAGGAGTTTGGGGCTTGTAGTGGTTTTAAACCCTTTGCACTCGCTTGCTTTTTTCTCACTGTTCACTCAACATTATCCACACTTGACATCCGAATGCAAAGGGTTAAAACACATGCTCAGATTGTCTGATACTCCCGCCAAGAGGTGGGTGCCAATTCCCTCCCCTTGAATACACGTGGTCTTTGTAACTTGCAGCGGAAATGATGCTGTGCGACTTCCGGGGGGGGGGGGGGTCGTGAGGTTGTAAGGAGATACAGCTTCTGCTTCGGCAGCCCTCTTGTGACATTCACCTTTGGAGCTTTCAGCCACCCAGTAAAGTGTCTGTGTATCCTGAAGCCACCATAGTGAAGGGAGCACATGGAGAGATCACAGAGAATAGAGATGTCCCAGGAGCCTGAGCTGTTTCAGTCCTGGCGGTTTAAAGTCTACCCAGCCCAGGCACCACATAATCTGTAAATGAAAAGTCCTTCAAGGTGACTCCGGACCCTGCCACTCTCTGACTGCGACCACAGGAGAGACTCTAAGCACAATGTGCCCTGCTGAACCCAGTTGCCTTGCAGAACCACAGCTGATGAGAATAACACACGAGTGTTGTTATGTCACTTCACTAAGCTGAGGACGGTTTGTTATGCAGCAGTAGATAATAGGGCAAGGCTGGACTAGGAGAGCCAGCTTAAAGGGTGTGGATTCTACACTATAGCCAGTGGGAGCCATGGAAGGTGTTTGAGCTATGAACAGGATGATCAAAGTGGTGCTTTAGGAAGATTAATCTGGAAGCTTCCATCAGGTAAGCAGAGATGAATGCGAGGACACCTGTTGAGAGGTGGTTAGGAGGCTGAATCCCTTGTCTGTTTTCTTCCTCCTGCCTGCCCTGTAATCCATCCATGGGAGTGGATGCCACGATTGGGGCATTTGTCTGCAAGCAGGGCCCTGCCCACTGCAGCGAAGGGAGTGTCAGAATTGCCCAAGGACAGATGACAGGGAGAAAATCCAGGTGAAGACAGGGATGCGAGGAGGAGGCATTGTGTGAGGTCCCTAACTGTACCTCTCTCCCAGCTGTGCCAGCTCTGGGGGTGTGGGCGTTAGTATCTTAAGTGAGTTCAGGATTAGAAGGTAAATCTTGATGAAATCTCAAGTGTGTAATTTACCACATGAATCACCTGGTAGTGCATTAATGTGAAATTTACAGCCTGGGGTGGCAATTAGGGAAATTAAGCAGGCTAAGTTGCTTTGGGGTTGAAGGTACCTCCGTGCATAGGTGACCTAGCAGAGGAACTGGGGGAGTTGGGAGCAAAAGGCCTTCACAGCTAATTCACACACTGGATTCCTGGGGAGCAGCCCCAGGATGTCTGTGACCCTTTTAAAAAATGTAGACTCATTTTTTAGGAGAGGCGAGGGTGGCCTCCGTTGTCTTGGACTTTCAAAAGGTACAGCAGCCAACAGAATCCAATTAAAGGCATTGATGAGGGCAAAAATTTAAGCATGGTCCAGTTCCATCTGCATCAGACTTACCTGGGTGCGGGGGGAGGGTGTCCTCTAAATGTACCCTCCTTGTCTGGCTCTTTCATGGTCCGAGGCACCACCCCAGACCTGTAGGCAAAAGAGCGGCTGGGGGTGGGGTCTGGGAATGGCATGTTTAACAAACACCCAAGTGCTTGCCCAGAAGTTTGAGAAATCTCACCAAGTCTTTTAGAGGAAATTTCTTCTTGGGTTTCTATCCTAGTATGCACATAAAAAGAGTGCTTTTTTTTTTTTTAATAAAAAAGTTCTAATTATAAAATTAATTATAAAATTAACACGTGTTCACTATGCCCAATTAGGAAAATCTGGTCTGCTTTTAGTAAGTAATTGAAGATGGAGAGAGTGATTCATGTGGCAGCGTTCGCTAGAGTGTCTTCTACTTACCAATTTACTTCTTTGGATAGTGATTTACAGCTAGGTTAGCTAAGGGAGGGAGAGGAAAGAACGTTTCTGACTTGTCTAAGTGGCCAACCACAGGACAGCTGCCAAGCATGAGAAATCCAGTTTGAACCCTTTTCAAAGCTTCTGGGACACGCCAGGCTGCAGCAGCAAAGCTATAATTGCATGGGTGGAAGGGGAAAAAAATCCTGCTCTGAATGTTTTGGGATATAGCTAGAAGCTCAGAAGATGCATCCATGTAACAATTATTCATGAAGCACCTACTATGTGCCAGGCATTTCTGGGACACTGGAGATGCCATAGTGAACAGAACATGTGATTCCCGCCAACTGTTGTGGGAAGAAGGAAGCATACCCACGTTTATTTACCTTTTCAGGAAAACCTTCCCCCTTAAGAAGGACTTTCTTTCTACCTTGGACAAAAGACAATTTCATGAAATTTTGATGCAGGTGTTTGAAGATCTCACGTGCTTTGTAAAGCAGGGGTCCCCAAACCACCACCCCAAGGCAAAATTTGGATCACTGCCTATTTCAGTGGAACACAACCGGGCTCATTCATTCATTCGTTCATTCATTCATTCATTCGTTCATTCATTCATTCATTTCCATCCCATCTAAGGCCGTGCTACGGCGGCAGAGCTGCGAAGTTGAGACAGACCTTCTGGTCTGCAAAGTCAGAAATAATTGCCACCTGCCCCTCTGTAGAAAAAGGTTCCCGATCCTGCTATAGAGAGTGCCACGTGTCTCAGACATTTAGGTTTTCTAAGGAGTCCATAGGACTGACTTTAGTGAGTAAAAACATGAGGTCATTCCAGTGCCCTGGAGTTTAGCAAGAGGAGGGACCTCTTTCTGCCTCTGCAGACTTGCAAGGGTCCTTCTTGCTGGGGTGGGGGTGGGTGTTCTCTGGGTATGTTGAGGTCGGATGACAGCTCCGCCAAAAGCCACACACCTTCCCTGCTCTGTGGACTTCCCTTCAGGCCCCCAAGTGGTGTCTGGGAGTCTTGCCTGAATCTCCCAAACAAGCCCTGCATGGGGACTTAAGCCTCGATTGGTTCTTTAGCCCCGTGCTGCAGATCAGCAGATAACCTGGGAGGACAGCTGCCCCTGGGCCCCGGGGTTGACGAGAGCAAGCAGAATGTTGTTTGGGAAGGCCCAAGGTAGGGCCATAAACCATCTTGACAAGACTCCTATGCCAGTTACCGGCTGGATCCTTCCTTATCCTCCATCTGCCAGGCTTCCTCCTGGTCGGGGGCTGTAATTACAGGTAGCAGGGATGCTAAGAGGCCCTTAATCCCCAGATTTACTGGTTGGATTTATGCTTCTAGGCGCTTTTGCTTCTCCATTCTCCGGTGAATTGGCCGGCTGCACCAGAAGTCCAAATGCTCGGTGGATTCTGCCTCCTGGGAGGTTAGCGACGCTTTGTGAAGGCTGCCAGCTTCCATGGGACAATTGAATTGCCCCAGAGCTGAGTTTCCAACAGTTTCCCAAGCTCATGACTCAAAGAGCTCTGACCAAGGGCACGGAGAGGGCAAGGGAGCAGGGGAGGCCGTGGGTAGAGCTTTAAACCTCACCTCCACCCTCGGAAATTGGCTGGCCCCAGGCAAGCAGAAAGCCTCATTAGACCTCGGTTTTCTCATCTGTAAAATAACCTGCTAGGGTGGTCTAGAGGATGGAATTAAATGGCAAGTGCTGCCAGCTCCATTGTCGGTACTCCATTCAAGTGAGTTATTTCTATTGTGTACTCTTCTGCTCTGAAACCTTCCATGGCTCCCTCCTACCAGCCCAATGAAAGCTAAGGAGATGGGGCCAGGAGAAGGGGAAAATAATGTTTCAGGTAGAGAGGACTATGAGTATAGAGGCCCATGGAGAGAGTGGGATGTGGGAGAAGCAGCTGGACAGTCAGAATGGTGAACAAGGGAGAGGGGGTAGAGATTTAGGGGTGGCCAAGTCAGCAGGGATGCATAAGGAATTTGGATCTGATGGGGAAAAAAAAGGCAGAGGCTCTAAGCAGGGGAGTAATCTGATCTTGCAGTAGTTGAAGATGATGGCTCTGGGTGTTTTAAAGAGAATTCTAGCACAGTCTTCTTTTAAGGGCTTGTTGGATGCCTTTGTCTGAGGGACCTTCCTCAGTGCCTGAGATTTCAGAAGAGTTGCAGGTCTGAAAGGGCTGGAGAAAAAAATCTGTTCCTATTGAGAATCCCCAAGGCTGAGTCGAGAGCCTGGGAGCTTTGCCTGGTGCTGCACAAAAGCTCTGTTATTCTCCAGGAAAGAAGGGCGCTGGGCACAGGTGGCGGTGTCCTGCCCATGTCTCTCCTGCTGGTGCAATGGTCACGGCTGCTTCAGCCCAAGGAGAACGAAGCACATGGCGTGAGCAGGGACTAAAAACCCTGCTGTGTTTTCCAAGGGCTTTGGAGTCAGACACTCACCTTGACTCTTGGTGCCACCATGTCCTAGAGGGAGGGTGCTCCAAGTCTTGATTTTCCTATCTATAAAATGGGAACATTAACAGTACCACTTTATAGCATGGGTCTGAGCATGGGGAGAGGGATCGTATGTAATATAGTCTCAGCCATTCAATAACTGGCATGCATTACTATTACTCTGATTACCTGCAAAGCTACCGCTCTCAATTTTTTTCTTTCAAAAAGTTTGTACTTTCGAAAAAGTACAAAGTACAAAAGTACAAAGAGAATGATAGCTCCTGATAATTCCAGCACCTAGAATTTTAAGAAGTGTTAATTAATGCCTACAGCCTTAAATGTTGACGTGAGATGTTCTCGCAGGCTTTCAAAGGCTGAGTAGTAACAGTGGAGAAACTCAAATTTTAGATTTAGAATGAATTTTTAAGTCTCCCGGTCACCAGGTCCTAGCTGGGTGACTTTAGGCAATTCATATCATGCTGGTAAGCCTATTTTTATCTTTAAGAGGGCACCTGTACCTCTTCAGAACATTGATAATTGATATTCACAAGAAAAGTCATGGAAAATAAGTTTAACGTAGTTTAGTATTAATATTTAGTGCATTTTAGTATAATTCTTTGAAAAATGATTATTCGTGTATAGTAGATATCGTGAAGAGACAGCGTGCTCTGTGCTTAAATATGGGGTTTCGCAGGCAAGTGTCCGGCATGGCCCCTGCCTGGCGTGCCACAGGCTTCTGATACGAGGCCCCTTCCCTTTGGCGGCCGTGGACTCGGCGGACTCCCACAGTGCCTTGCTTCTGACGCTAAAGCTCCGTGTTCTCTCTTTGACACCTAATCCTCTGTGAAAACTGGGCCATGGTTGATCTTTCCAGAAAGGGAAAGGCCCTTTGCTCTGAGTCACGGGGTGGTGGGGACATCAGCATTGTCCCTTGGAGCCAGTGGGCCCGGGAGAGGAACTCCTCCCTGGCTCAGCACCTGGAGCCCTGCCCGGGAGGATGTGTCAGCTCGGGGGCCCAGGCCTGACCGGGGAGGGGCTCCCGTCTGCAGCTCTGGTGCCAAGAGAGGTCTGCTGCGGTCACTTGCCAGCCTCGGGCTGCGGTCACTTGCCGGCCTCGGACTGGTTCTCTGCGGAAGACTTTGCTTCTGGTCTCCCTGAGCCACCCTTGCTCTCCTGTCCATTCACCAAGAAGCTTTTGAAAAGCAAGGACACATCATGC
The DNA here is from genome assembly GCF_040939455.1 of Microcebus murinus. NCBI lineage: Eukaryota > Metazoa > Chordata > Mammalia > Primates > Cheirogaleidae > Microcebus > Microcebus murinus. The sequence continues at coordinate 10,606,649 of NC_134125.1, read as the reverse complement.
CACTCACCCGAGTTCAGGCTTTGAGTGGCTTCCCCGAGTCCCGGAGTAAAGTTCCAACCCCCACCATGGCTCCAGCACGCAAGGCCACATGGCGTCGTGGTCCAGCCTTGCAGGGCAGCTCCTTTGCACCTCTGTCTCGACCAGTGGCTCTCACTGGGGGAGCAGCAGGTGATTTTGTCCCCAAAGGGACAATTTGGCAATGTCTGGTTGTCCTGGCTGGAGAGGGGATGCTACTGACATCTGTTAATAATGAGGAAAGGCCACGATGTGGCTAAACATCCCACAATGCACAGAACAGCCTTCACAACACAGAATTACCCCAGATGTCAAATAGTGTCAGGGTGGATAAACTGGGGCAAACCTCACCACCTCCAGGAAGCCCTCCTTGAACTCCCTGGAGTGAGTAGATACATCCCTCAGCTCCTGCACATTCCTAATCCTATTCCCACTGCAGCCTCCATCCCTCTGTATAGTCCTTGGCTTCAAGGAGAAGAGCCCCTATATCGTGGGATCTATATATTTGTCGTCTTCCGCCTCTGGCATGTGAGTCCCCCTCTCCTGCAGAGGCCAGGGACCACACCTTGTCTGCAGTTGAGTCTCCAGGATCTGCCGTAAACCTGGACGCATTGGGGGCACCTGCTAAATACTTGTGAATGAACGAATGAATCAATGGAACAGCAGGCTGAGACTCAAGAAAAGTCACTTTCTTCCTTGTCGCCATTGTACTCCCACTAGGCGTGGTGTAAAACTTGCTCTCAGTCCCAACCCTTCCTTCCAAATTGGCTTAATAAGTTGACTCCATCGCCTGACCCCTTGTGAAAGGGCACGAGCTAGTTGGATGGAAATGTACTGAGCTCTGTGTAGGGCAGAAGACCTACCCTTGTGCACTAAGATGTTGTTATTTTCGTGTGTTGCGCTGATAATATCTGTTAGGCTTTCATGCCAGGGGGAAGCCCTGGATAAAGGCTTTGTTCAGAATAGAAGAGCAACAGTCTCATGGATCTTAATCTCTTATCTGTGACTTTATTTTGGAAATCTATGCTCCTAGCTCCACCCTTTCCCCCAAGTCCAGGCTAATACCTGCAACAAAGGTCCTTGGAAGGGGGAATAGGATTGAGTTTCATCCTAGCCAGAAATTCCTTCCCCCTCCCCCAGTGGGTGGAGGAGCTGGGGGCCCCACCCCCCATTCATTCTTGTACTATCAGCTCTCCACACACCCTTGAGAATCACCACGTAGAGTTTAAAACAATGGGAGTTTGAAGAGGGGAAAAAAAAAACCTCAATAACAATAGATTTGGGGCTCTTCTCCTAAGCCACCGTTTTCCAGCCTTGGCACCATTGGCATGTGGGGTGGAGGGCTGTCCTGTGCATTGTAGGACGTGTGGCAGGATCCCTTCATTTCATGATAGCAACCGTTGGCATTTAGTGATGGGTCAGGGGAGGGCATTGATCAAGATTTTCAATCTGTATCAATAACGTAGGAAACCTTACTAATCTTTGGGATATTGACAGGGTCCTGAAGTCCAGCCTTTAAGTTCATCAGGCACCAGCCAGTGGGCTCAGGCAAGTCAATGGACCTCTTTGAGTCCTCATGTCCTGATGGGTAAATGAGGGATTCATTCATTCTTTACTCACTCACTTTCATGAGTTCACCATTTAAAACCTGGTCATTGCATTTCCAGTATGTGTGCAGCTCTTACAATAATTTAACACTCATGACCGTTCTACAAAGTTATCTCGGTGACCTTATCTCCTACTCGTCACCCCCCCCCCCCCGCCACCCATTCCCAGTTTTCTTGCTAGTCCTCGAAGACACCAGGCAAACTCCTACCTCAGGGCCTTTGCACATGCTGTGCTGCTGCCTGAAACGCTCTTCCCCGGACGTTGGCATGGTTTGCTCTCTCATCTCTTAGATCTTGTCTTACATGTCACCTCCTCGGTGAGTCCTCTCTGGGCCACTTTAAACCACCTGCTACACACACACACATTTCCTATCCCCTTGTACTGTTCTAAGTTTTCTTTTTCTAACTTACTATATAGTCTTCTGATTGATTTTATTTATCCTCCATCATCCTGCACATGAATGGGGATGGAATCTGGGTTTGCTTTGTTCACTGCTTTATCGCCAGTGCCTAGACCATCGGGCCCAGCCCAAAGTTAGCACTCAGATAATATTTGAATAAGCAAATGGATGAATGCATAAGAGCAATTTATTGCTTTTGTCTTACAAAAACAGAGGCTCTGAAAGGTGAAATCAATTGTCACAGCTAGTCAAAAGCCAGAGCCAAAACCAGATTCCTCTTCTGCCTGCCCCATGGTCTAACATGTCCTGTCGAGGTAGCTGACAGCCTCTGTCTGGCTAGAGGAAGACATGACTTAAGTACCTAGTTGCGCACAGAACGAACTGTGACTTTACCTGGGCTGCCACTGACAGGCGCCGGTGCTCATGGAGAATTCACTGGGGGGCTGATTCAAATATCTAGGATCCCTTCTGAGATCTCTTTCTCTTTCTAACACATAAAGGCAATAAATGAATGGCCTGTCTCCGTGATAGGATATCTATGCCCATCGTCATTTCAGATTTGGGTTTCCACAAAAGCCCAAACGAATGAAGGGAAAAACATCGCCAACAACATATGTTTATCCTCATTGTTTCAGACCCAACCAGTCACAGCATTCTGTTTTTTAAATAGACTTTCTGCAAAACAACAATATCCGCCTGCCCCCACCCCGGGCCCTCCCTAACTCCTCCAAAACAAAACTGCCAGAAATAGGACTTGGGAAGCAGTCCCTCGTGGGTGCTGACTCCATTGTGGGCAGGAGTAGAAAGTTCAGATAGCGGCACACAATGGCAGGTTCCCCATGGGAGAGAGTGTGTGTGTGTGTGTGTGTGTGTGTGTGTGTGTGTGTGTATGTGTATGGGCGGGGCCAGGGAATGGTTGCCCAACAAGCCCCGCCTACCTTGTTTTTGCACCCTCATTCATCTGCACATCAGAGTGAAACGCTGTCAGCAGGCTCCAAGGCCATGACACCCACAGCTATTGGTGGCAGGATAAAAGCTGGCACATGTGGCCTTCCCTCTGAGGGTGTGGGACGCACCATGCCTGGCCACCCTTGGAAAACACTCCTATTGTGTGCTCTGTGGTCCTGGGGCGGGGGGTGCCCCCATCAATGTGCTCTTTACAATGAAGACAGGGAGCCCCACTTTGAGCTGCTCCCATGCCAGGCCCTGCTGCCAGCACTTTGTGCAGCAAATTGACTCATTCAACCCCCAGGACCCTTGGAGACAGGGCCTGTTGCCACCCCCTTTCTACATGTGGAAAATATAGGTCAGAGAGGCCAAGTGACCTGTCTCTAGGCACAGAGCCAGGAAGTGGCTGGGATCTGCACCCACAGGGTCGGGTCCACAGTGCGCTTGCTCATATCCTTGGACCTCACCTGACTCTCGTCTTGTGCCCTCGTCTTAAAAGAAAATAATGTCAGCATCTTTCTAATCTAAATATTTATTGATTACGTGCTTGGACAACTCTGATTTCTGGAAATCCCCACATCAACCCTCTGAGGATTGAGCGAGCCGTTTCGAGCCCTATTTTCCACGTATAGAAACTGAGAAACTCAGGAAAGTTGGGGAACTTGGATAAGATTCCATAGCCAGGGAGCAGGTAGAGTCATGATGTGAACCCCAAAATCATGACTCATGCACGTCTAGATTTATAGCCCTTGCTGTAAATGGTCTCCAGCGATTGCGATCTTCCATTGCTTTCTGTCACTCACAGCAAGCCTGCTGGCCGAGCTTTGGTTTTCTCCAGGTTCTAATTTGTAATCTGGGGCAAATTACGTAACCTCCTCGTACCTTGGTTTTCTCATCTGTGAAATGGAGATGATCATGTCACCTGTTTTGAAGGATCATTATGAGAATTAAACGAGCTCAAATAAGCATTAGAATAACATCTGGCATAGGAACAATCGTTATAGTTGTTATGGTTACCATTTTCTGTTAGAAGTTGTGTCTCCTTTTGTTAAACACAAACCTTTTTTAGTGAGTCTGGACTGTCTGTCATTTCTACCTATCCGTCTACCTACTTAGGACCTTCTGCTTCAAACATGCAAATTCTATCATTTTTCAAGAGCCACCACCTCCAAGAAGCCTTTCCTGGTTTCTCTAGGTCTCGGGGATTTCTCTCTGCTCTCCAAGTCACTCAGCCTAGAGCAGCTAGGACCCTGATGTGCTATAAGGATGCCCTGTCTCCAGAAGGTCTTTGTCCCCTCTTCAACCAGGCAGCACACCGCGCTACTCTGAGCATGCCCTCTTTCTTGAGTCATCGGGAAATGGTCCTTTCCTGAGCCAGGTGCCAATATGTAGGCTTTGTCTTCTGCAGGCCCATAGAGCAAAGACAAATGACGACACTGCTGTTGGGCGCTGGGGTTAGCGCTGGTCTTGGGGTGTGACAGGGATCCGGGTGTGTGTCCCGGCCCAGCCAGCTGCCATCATTTAACCTATCATTAGTATGGGTGCTAATAATCCCCACCTTTCTAGGGTGCTTTAGAAGTAATCAATGGGAGGACAAACATGCAAGTGCCTGCAACAGCCGCTGAATTAGAGTCTTATATTATTAATCATAGCAGCCCAATATTGATCGGGCATTGACTATATGCTAACCCTATTGCTAAAAATTTTACGTGTATTTTCTCATTTAAAAATTGTTCAAGTGATACCAACAGCACGAGCAACCAAAGGAAAAATAGACAAATGAGTCTATCAAAATTAAAAACTTTTGTACTTCAAAGGGAACTATCAAGAAAGTGAAGTTACAGCTCCTGGAACAGGAGAAAATATTTGCAAATCGTAGGTAAAATTTTTAGTGCAAGGACATGAACATCTTTGAGGGGATCGTAATTCTACTTCCCACGGGGTGTTAGAGTCTCCATTCCCTAAAAAAAAGGAACGAGTTCATTACTTGTTTTCTATATAATATCATTTGCCCAGCAAAACAGGGAGTCTCTAGAGATCCTTTGGGGTTTCTGACTTCCTTTGTTTTTGTTCCTGCTTCTTCCCTCTTAGGTGGGTAAATAGGAGGTAAAGGGCTTTGGCTCTGAGACAAGGGTGTTGGAGTCCCAGCTGCTCTGCTACTTACCTGCTATAGGACTGTGGGGACATTAATTAGCCTCCTTAACCCTCCGTTTCCCCCTCCTCAAAAAGAATATAATAGCATCAAGCTCATAAAAGTGGTGTGCAGTACAAGATATGAATGAGGCACGTAGGCGTGGTTTATTAGCTGTATGAACTTATATTTCCCCCATTCTCATCTATGTCTCCTTACTTTCTATCACAGGAATTTGCACACTGTATTGTTAGCATTTGTTCTCATCTGCTTATATCACAACATAGTGAGCTGCTTAAAGGTGTGGGTGAAGGTCTTCGGTGTCTGTATGTCCATGGTTTTGCACAGAGCAGGTGGATGCTGAATGGATGATGGTGCATCGCTAAATGGATGCACGAATAAATGGGAGCATTGATGGGTAAGTGACAGATGGATGGCTGTAGGTGTTGTATGTGTGTATTATTTGTAGGTAGGTAGGTGTGTAGGTAATATGCATATGTGGGTTCGTGGACGAAAAGAGTGCATGGATGGATGAATGGGTATTTAAATAGATGTATGGGTAGATAAACGTATGTATGGATGGCTATATAAATGCACGGATAAGAGAATGTCTGTGTGTATGGATGAGTATATGTGTGCATACATGTTTGAATAGATCAATGAATGGGTGGATGTTTGGATGATTGGATGAATTAATGGATGGGTGAATGGACCCTGGTTGTATGTATGTACGCACTTATGAATGACTCTATGTATGGGTGCAAAGATAAAGGAATAAAATGATGAGTGGATTGATGATTGGAGGGGTGATGAACACGTGCATGCACGTATAGATGGATGATGGGATTGTTTTAAGGATGAATGCGTGATCATTTAAGCAATTGCATTCTGGTTCTCAGAACAAGTGTTTCCATTTTCATTCTTTATCACTGGGAGTTCTGATCTCTGAACTGAAGCATAAGAAAAGAATAAATTAGAGCAATCTTCTCTGTGTTTCATAAAAGGAGGCCTGTTGAGACATGGCACCATGTTAAATGGATGGGGATGATACAGATGGACATCACTGCAGAAGGATTTGCTGTAATCATCTCTAAATGCCTCCTCGGTGTGATCTCCCAGGGCTGTTTCAAAACTTGGCCTAACTTCCTCAGCACAAAATGATAAGGTGAGAAGGGAGCCTGGACACCATTTGTTTCTTCTATTTCTCAGATGTAGAAACCAAACCCCAGAGAAGAGAAGGGAATTGCCTGAGGTCACGTAGCCCATGGGTGGCAAAGCTGAGACAAGATCTCAGGCTCCCAGAACTGGGCTGCTGCTGCAAAATGCTCCCTGACTTAATTTGTCCTATTGGACCTCCCTGTCCTCAAATACCCCTTGTTCAAACCCCTTAGAACACCATTAAGAAAAGCCCTTCTCTCTCTCTCTCTCTCTGGCTCTGACGCCTAGGGGTCTTGAGAGACCACCTGAACTTGTTCATCTCCAGGGTGACAGTCGTTCACTTAGCTGCCAACACCTGGCCCACTGAACTGCTGGAAGGATTTAGACAAGGAATTTGCCTTGTGTGGGTAGATGTTGAAGATGCCCTCTGGGGTTTCAGCATTTAATGTTTTCTCCTTGTCTCCTGATTTTCTAAAGGGAAATCTTTCTTCTCTTTCTCTTTCATTAGTGGAATGAAAGGAAGGAAGACAGACACACACAGAGAGTTTGCCCTGGTTACTCAACAAAGGCGCATCACAAAGATCGTGTTTGTTCATCCCCCAGGCCTTGGGGCCCTATTAGTCTTCCTGTAATCTTCAGAGTGGCATTGATGAACTCAGAGCCCTTCCTGCTCTCTGATTTTACCCTCCCTTCCTCCTGATCTCCTCCCCCCTTGACTTCTAAGCTTCCCTGGGCTGCAGGTGACTGGGAATTGGGCAGAGCCCTGTTGCAGTGGTTTTGCAAATCAGTCCTGCCTATCTCTGGCTTTCTGGACTTTCCAGTTTTGAAAGACTCTAAACCCCTGTAGGAGGAGCCCTCTCACCTGTTGCGGTCACCTCATCTGGTCTCAGGGCACTGTCTTGCAGCAGCCCCGCTCCAGTAGTAGCCTGCTTTGCATTGCAGAGCGACCACATGCCAGTCCCTGCTGACTAGTGACTTAACTCAGTCCTCACGACAACTCTGTGAGGGGTGTGCTACTGGCAGCTCCATTTGACTGCTAGGGAAACTGAGTCATGGAGAAGCCACTCAGCTGAGGTTTCAGCACTACTGTGTTTCATTGCTATATTATATGAGGCACCCAGACCAACTGCTTCATGTGGGTTAACTCATTGAATCCTCTGTGCGGCCTAACCCCGTAGATGTCACCATGACCCCTACTCACAGAGATGAGGGTGCCAGGGGCACAGTGGTTCTGTGAGTTGCCCGAGAACACACAGCCAGCAGGTAGCAGAGCTCTGTGCTGTCTCCCCAGAGTCAGTGGCTTTTGCAGTTACCTTATGGAATTGTAAAGTCATAAACATCCAGGGCTGTAAGGGGCTTTAAGGGGACATTCATCCAGCTGAAATATTATATAGGTCAGGAAACAAACCCAGAAAGGCAAAGCAACTCCCAGTGATACGTAGCTGGTTAGTTAGGGAGTCCCTGGCAGAGTTGTAGAATAAAATAATAATAATTGATAATATTAAATAATAATATTTATTAATAATTTACATTCTATAATAAATTATAATTAATAATTTATGATATTTATTTCAGTATGGTGAATCATATTAACAATGTATTATATTTATTTTATTATAATAAATTATATTTATTAATAATTAAGATTTAATTATTTAATTTTAATATTTAAGTATGCAATATACATCATAAATATATAATATAACTATATACTATTATATAGTTAAAATATATATTTTATATATACAAATATAAATATGTGTTATATATAAAATATTTAATTATGTAACATATATTATAAATAGATATTATTATATATTTAAATATATGTATATAGGAATCCAGTACATGGCTATTGCAAAAGTCATGAAGGCAACACAAGAGTGATTGATGTTTTGGGAAGTATCAGTGTCGGTGGAATTGAAGAGACAGAGGACAGGTTCAGCGGGGGTGGGGGCACCTTTTTCTGATTCACATGAGGGTGCTGTAAATGCCAGCTCTGGGTCTGGAAGTTGCCAGTAGGGAGGGATTTGGGGGATAAGGCAGGATAAGCATACTGCTTAATTAACAATCCCAACACATGAGTGGCTTCACCCAGTGGAAGTTCATCCATCTCACGCTAAAAGGCCCATCATGTGCTCCTAATTGATGGAGAGTCTTCTACACAGTCACCAAGAGACCCAGGGTCCTTCCATCTTGTGACTCTGCCCTCCTGCGAGGCCTCAGTTTCTCCATTTAGCTGGCAGAGGATCACATGGGCAGTTTTTATGGGCCAGGCCTGCACGTGGCAACTCATCATTTCTGTGACATCCCATTGACCGCACTCTGTCGAGTGACCACCCCAAACCAGGAGAGAATCTAGAAAATACTGTCTAGCTGTGTACCTGAGAGGAAAAAGAAGTGAGTTGAGTGAGCGTATAATCTGTCTCAGCCCTAGATGGTTAGTGCATTTATTCATTCAATATTTATTGAGCACCTACCAAGTGCCAAACAATTTCGCATCTCTGCTTCATCTAACTGGAGTGATGACTTTACCCTTTTCTATGCATTTAGAGATCATTTATGAGATAATGTCTGAAAAATTAATTGTATTTATTGCATTTTCAGCTAAATAGAATGATGACTCTACCCTTTTCATGTGTTTAGAGATCATTTGTGAGATAATGTCTGAAAAATGAATTGCACTGACTATAGTATATCTAAGTTATCTTTTCAGAAATCAGACCTATCTTTAGCAGAAGTGCTTCAGGGCAAGGACCAGATCTTAGACATTATTCCCAGGTACCTAGTACTGATCTAGGCACCCAAATGTTTTGTGGGAAAGAATGTGGAAAAGAAGTTTCTAGAGACAATGGCTGTGTTAGATTTGTATTGGACTAGAAAGTTGGGTTGCCCACTGAGAACCACACTCCTCACCCACACCACGACCCATTTGGCCCAGAGCGAAGCCCAAGGCTGAAAGGAAGGATGCTCTTGGCATATATCCTCCATGCTGTCTGGCACCTGCAGGCTGGGAAAGGCTGGGAACCCTAGAAATTCTTCAAGACCTATAAGTAACCTCTGATATCCCTTCTTTTACCTGGAGCACAGGGATGTTCTTTAACCTAATGCACAGGTGTATTTTCTGCTTAATAAGATCTATGTGAACTCACCTGTTAAACTCTTCCTTTGGCAAATTCTCCCAAAGAGTGGGGTTCCATAGTTTCCCAGGTGAATGGTGAGTATGGTTAGCTCCTTTTCTCAAATGGTGAGTGCGCCTCATCACTGTCTGGCTTAAAATAGTTCTTTTCATTCACTCTTTCATTCATTCTTTCATTCACTCATGTATTCATTCATCCATCTAATATATATTGAATATCAATCTAGCACCTTCAGATTACACGTAGTCCGTGTGTACGTTGTGTGTCTTTGGACATCTACTTTGGAGATGGTTTGTGGTCTAGGCGTTCTGGTGCCCTAAGCCCCTGTGACACTTGCCACAACCACTCATGGTGTTCTGGGGCACTTCTCTCCTATTCATGTCCTTCTGTAATTTTGGTCGCGTTATTAAAAACTGTGTCAAACATATATCCTGAAGAATTTCCCATATTCTTAAACATTATTTGTATCTTTTTAATACTTCTGCAATATGTGGTTCTTTATCAAGGATTTTCAAGTAGGGGAAGACATAATCAGATTAAGGTTTTTTTGTTTTGTTTTCACTTTGGAATGCTAGTTCTGGAGCAGTTTGGAGGGTGGGGTATAGGGACAGAAGCAGATGGGAAGGAAGAAGGGTGGGAGGCTGGAAGAATAATCCAGAAAAGAGCATTTGAACTTAGAGGAGCCACATGTACGGACCGAGGGTCCTGGCCCTGGAACCACACCATCTGCATTGACATCCAAGCTTGTACATTTACTAGCTGTGTGGCTTTGGGCAAATTACTTACTGCCCCCTAGCCTCAGTTTCCTCATCTCCAAAATAGGTCTAATGATGGGTCTCATGCCATAGAGTCATTTGAGAGCTAAATGAGATATTTCATATAAAATACTCTATGACATGTTTTGTAATTTATGATTTTTATAATCTGTAATCCACGTAGAGCTACTCTTCAGCAGTGCCTGGCAGGTGTCAGTGCTCTGTGAGAGTCAGCTGGTACCCCTACTGCTCTGGTTATTGCAATGTTTTCTAAATATAGACAGCATGACCAATTGGTGGAGGATGGAAAGGGGACATCAAAATGATTTTGTGTGACTGGGTGGGTGATGGTGCATCCAGCTCAGATAAGAAAGGTTAAGTCAGTTGATTTTTGCAAGGTGGGAGAGTTGGGTGAGAGCCTTGTGCAACACCTGTGACCTCTTAGCTCTGTGTCCCCCAAGTGGGCAAGGGACCTCTCGGTGCTCCCCAAGTCCAGGGACTGGCTTGGCCAGGCTTATGACGTAGATGGCCTTCTGCCTTACTTTGGACCACGAGATAAGTACGCTCTGACATCTCTTTGTCCCATGCACTATTTGGGGAAGACTCCAGGATCTTGGGTGCCTCATTGTGGGAGACCAGGGGACGGCAGAAAGGAAACATCCCTTTCCGCATTGGAAAACCCAAGTGGGATTCCATCACCTTTGCCTTAAAATCCTCCGTCAGGTCTCATTGCTCTTCCTCAAAGAGGGACCTGGACACTGTGTCTCTGTGTCCTCCCCAGTGGCCTGCTAGGCCCTGCATGAGCCGAGCCTAAAGCCTTCCCGCTCTTTTCTCACTTAGCTGCCCTTTCAATCTCTCTGCTGCAGCCACACTAGCCTCCTCTCATTGCTTCAAGTGCCATGTGGTGTTTTGTGCCACAGGGCCTTTGCACATTCTCTGCCTGAGATGATCTTTCTACCTGCCCTTACCTGGCCAATACCTACTTGTGTGTCCAATCTCAATTCAGATATCACTTCCTCCTGGAAGCTCTCCTTGAAACCCAGATACATTCAGGATCCCCCATTGTGTACCAGCAGTGCCCCCTGAACTTTTTAGTATTTGCAATTTCAGATTTATTTGTGTGAGTGTGTACTTGGTAGCTCTTTTTTTTTAACTAGACTGAAAGCTCCATGAGGGTAGGGCCTCTATGGGCTTGGGGTCCCTGCCCACTGGGGCACTCAGAAATGATCAGTTTCCCCTTTTCCTTTTCCACTGGGCTATGGAAGAGCTCATTATTTGATGCATTTCTTATTTTGATTAAAAAAATACATCCACAGGCTCTGATATTTAAATTGTTTCATCACGAGGACCCCCAGGTGGGAGGACAGGTCTCATTGTTTACCCTTTTGCCCACAAATTGCAATATATTTTTTTAAATGGCTTTGGAAAAAAGGCAGACCTAAATTCAAATCCTCATTCTACCACTTGCTAGCTGTGTGACCTTGGGTAAGCCACTTTACCTCTCTGGGTCTGTTTTCTTACCTGAAAATTGCTCCCTCCCTCTTAGCATGAGCTGGGCTACTCTCCAGAACCTGGCGTAATACCTGGCTCAGAGCAGGTAGGGTGCTCGATGAATATGACTTGCTTTTGCTCTTTTTTTCCCAGAAGCAGGTTAGGTTCCTGCCCCAGTTGCTGTCAGTCAAGAACAGCAGCAGGAAGCCAGCAGCAGACAAACACTGCCTTCATCACCTCACCCTCCTCCTCCTCCTCCTCGCTGCTGACCTCACTGGGGCCAAGGCTTGTTTGCCTTGGAAGATGCGCTGATGGCTCCCAAGGTGGTTTGTTTAGTGATGGCCTTTGGGGGCTGGGGCGAGGGATCAGGAGACCCAGAGGCTCCTGGTTAGGTCAAAGGGGTTTGACAGACAAGCTGGGACAGGAGTCTGGTGACACATTGATCCAAAGTGGAGTGACTTGTTAATCTCTGTTGCTTTTGGAAGGATGGCTCTCTGGGCTACTTATAGGGACAGGTGGGGCCTTCTGATTCATTGGCGATTGCTTGGGAATTTAAACACCCTGCGCAGGAGGAAGTGCATTTACGAAGGAGGTAGTTTTAGGTAGTGGATTTCTAGGTCCAAAGAGTTCCTGGCACAACATCCTCTCTGTTCTAGATGCTGGGTGGCAGATGTTGGTAATGGGGGCATCACATCTGTCCCCAAGAGCCTTTCCTCCTTATTCCTCACCTTCATGAAGGACTGTTTGACTCCCATGGTTCTCTAAGCACTGAGATCTGGAATGAGCTGCAGTTGGGTTCGCCTATCACATTTGGTATGCCCCTCACAGGCAGTGTGCAGACTGAACAATAATGTTGCATGTGCCCAAGGAGTTTTTTATTGAAAGAAATATTACAGGAAATTCTTTAATAACCAATGAGTTATTTTGCTAAGCAGTCGTGTTTGTAATTTGTTAACTGTGTAAATGTTGTTGTTGGTCATCATCAGTCTATCCATCTACCCTTTCACTCATTCACTTATCTGTGCATGTGCTCCTTTCTATACTCGTCCATTCATCCATTGAGTCATTCATTTCTTCACCAATTCATCTATATAGTCATTCATTCATTCCTCCATATTTTTATGTATCAATCCATGTACCCACTTTTCCATCCCTTCATCCTTGCATTTATACATATACCAGTCTCTGTCCTTCCATCCACCTACCCATTTGTCTATTCATCTACCCAACACCTGTCCATTCATTCATCCCTTTTGAATTAATTGTTCTTTCAGTAGGTTTTTATTGAGTGCTTACTCTGTCCCTTGTCCTATTCTAGGTACTGAAAAGATGTTAATAACACCCTGGCTTTTCAGAAGGACATGGTCTCATGGCATAAACCAACATATAACAAGATATATACCCTTCACTTTTCAAACTCCTTTTGCAATATCTGTCAAGTTTTTAGCCTTTTCCTTTTTCGATCAATCTCCTTTCTAGAAATCAGCTTGGAAACAACCCAAATGTCCAACTACAGAGAATTTTAAATACTTTATGGTACATGTAAACAATGGGGCACAGTGCAACTCTTCAAACATGTCCATAGAAGTTTATGAGCTGATATGGAAAAGAACTCAAGATATACTTTTAAATAAAGAAAAGTCACAAAACAGTGTTTGTAGTGCAATTACTCTATGAGGGTTAGGTGAGGTGACCCAGATATGACCAGTCTCTCCTTTACTCGTAACATCCCATTTTTAAATTTTTGGCTACCAAGAGAAACTTCCTAGAAGGTTCTGCTTTTACTTGCCATTGCATCTCCAAAAGCCTAGAACAGCATGTGGCGTGTATAGTAGGCACTCAATAAATATTTATTGAATGAATAACTGGATGTGTGATAAAACCAAGAGACTGCCATTGTTTTCTTTGGGGTATGGGATTAAAGGTTTTAGTGGGGACTTTTTGTCTTTCGTTTTATTATATAAAATACATAAATGTTTGACTGTAAAACTTGTATAATTTTAAAAGAAAGTGGGGAAAAAAATCCCTCAAAGGTATCAGCCCTCCTGTTTTCCAGGAAGGGATTACACAGTTGGGGTGACACGTCTCTATTTATCCAAACTGTTTTTCATGTCCAATTAGGGAAGGGGGCCGCCTGCGTGTCTCGAGCCTGGCCTGTCCCAAGGGGGAGATGCCAGACCCGTCAGAGAAAACAAACAGCAGTCGCTGTGTGTGTGTCCCCCGGCCCAGGCACAGGCCCGTAAAGCTGGGACCCCCTTTCTCGGGTAAGCACCTACATTAGGGAGCTGTTGACAGTCCCTCTGTGTGACCTCTTGCACAACGCCAGGGACAGCTCAGCCGCTTAGAAAAGGGTGGAAAACAAACAGAAAAGTCGGCTGAGTCTGTTTGTTCTGAGGAAACTCAAAGAGGTGTTTGACAGTCAGCAAATGCCAGCTTGACTGTTGTTTTTAATCTGTAACAGGGGGGGCAGGGGGTGGGGGGGTGGGGAGGACAGAGGAGGGGGCTGGAGGGAGAAGTGGCAATGCCAGGGAGGGGCTCCCTCCACGGGTGCAGGCAAAGTGGGTCGAATTAGACGGTCTCGGGTACCTCTGAGGGAGCCGATTTGGGACCTACCCTGTAAACTCTTGAGTATCATTTATTCATTCACTTATTTATTCATTCATTCATTCGTCTGGTCAGTCCCTCTCTCCTCCCTCCCTCCCTTCCTTTCTTCCTTTCCTTCCCTCCCTCCTTTCCTTTCTTCCTCCCTTCCTTTCCTTCTCTCCCTCCCTCCTTTCCTACCTCCTTCCCTCCCCTGTCTTTACAACTACTTATTGAGTGCCTACTGTATGCCTGGGTGCAAAGGAATTGGTAGTAAATAGATCAGCGAAAGGACCCCACTCGCATGATGCTTGCACGTGAGTAGTGGAGACACAAACACGTTTGCCAAGTACTTGGCTGGGTACTATGGATTCAACTTTGTGCAAGGAAGACCCAGTCTTCCCTTGTGGAGCATTTGCTCTAGTGAGAGCAAAAGACATCAGAGAGAGAGAGAGAATAAGTCGCATAAAGGGCCGTGGCAAGGGGAGGTACGGGGTTCAAGGAGGCACCCAGCTGTTGAGAATCAGGGAAGACTTCCCAGGGGCGGTGGCGTCTATTCTGAGGTCTAAAGGGTAGAGTTAGCTAGATGGAGTGGGGTGAGCGGTGTGGACAGCCTCCCAGGAGGGGATGGATATGAAACATGGCTGTTCATTCTTGTGAATACTCCAGTAAGTGATGATTCAAAACATTCTGCTTTTTTTTTTTTTTTTTTTTTTTGGTGGGAGTGGAAATTGGTGTAACCATGAAGGGAACTCTGCTGAATCTATTAAAGCCAAATAACGTCTCCCTCTGATGCGACAGTTCCACTCCAAGGTGGAAAATCTAGCAGAAACCTGTTCATGAAGTCGTCAGAAACACATATGGGAATGTTTATAGCAGAACCATGTGTAACAGCCCAAGCCAGGCGCTTCCCTGGTGCCCACTTACGGTAGAGCAGGTGAACTGTGGGGACAGCCACGCTGGAACACTGCACGGCAGTGACCGTGGCTGGTCTGCATTGCACACGGCAGCGTGGGTGACCGTCACGGCAGCGTGGGTGACTATCGTCACGGCAGCGTGGGTGACCTTCACGGCAGCGTGGGTGACCATCATGGCAGCGTGAGTGACTGTCGTCACGGCAGCGTGGGTGACCTTCACGGCAGCGTGGGTGACCGTCACGGCAGCGTGGGTGATTGTCACAAACAGTACTGAGCAAACAAAGTCAGAGACCAAAGTTGACATATCATTGTATGATTCCATTCTACAAACTGTGACAACAGATAAAACCAATCCTTGATGTGAGGAGTCAGGATGTTGGGTGCCTTGTGGGAGGAGATGTTAACAATTATAGGGGCAGGAGAGGGACTTGGGGGGGGGGCCGGTCCTGTCTTTTTACAGTAATATGTATGTCTGTTCTATGCCAAGTTCATTTTGGAAAATTTGTCAAATTGTAAACTTATGAGCTATTCATTTTTTCCCTTTGTAATATAATATTACTTCAATTACAAACTATAAAATATAGCTATTTAAATAAGCATTTATAATCAATGAAAGCTACTATATGATTCTGACATTTCAGGCTGGAACTTGGACCCCACTGGATGGTAATGCTACT
The DNA here is from genome assembly GCF_040939455.1 of Microcebus murinus. Lineage (NCBI taxonomy): Eukaryota > Metazoa > Chordata > Mammalia > Primates > Cheirogaleidae > Microcebus > Microcebus murinus. The sequence continues at coordinate 10,590,829 of NC_134125.1, read as the reverse complement.
TCTTTAGAACTTTTAGTGACATTTCCCCCCAGCGTGTTAGGCAACTGATTGTCAGTGAATACTCTTTCTGCTCATCAGTCCTTCCTTCCAAATTCTCTCTCGGATTTGTGTTGTCTTTGGCCAATTTATAACTGACTTTCTGAGTCTCATTTGGCTGGGTGGCTTTAAGAAACTCTGAGTTCTCCTTTGGGTATCTGAAGGTGGATTCTCCGGGATGGGTTTTGTTGATTGAGTCTTAACACTTTCTTCTGCTCCTTTTGAGTGCCTGAGGCCCAAAAGTGGGTCATTGTTCTTTCCTGAGCCAAAACCATTTGGGGGAAAGTTATGCAAAAGCAAGAACTCACAACCTTATGCAATTTAGCACCTTTGGCTATCTCATCGGCATTGTAGAGAAACCACTTAAAGTCAATAAAATGGCTCTTTAGCTCCTTCCCAAGTTTCCATTTCATGTTCCTAAAGATTGGCTGTGTCTTTCATGGGCAGAGGAATATACTTTTACATTAGAAAAACAGACCTCAGTTTTGCTTATGTGTTTTTTTCACACACACACGACCAAGTGGGCCGAGGGTGGATGAACAATTTTACATGAGTCCGAGCAGAAATAGTCACAGCCCCTGTTTCCTGTGTGCCAGGCACTAAGTGCTCTTTTGTACAAAGCTCGTAACAAGAATCCTAAGACACAGGAATGGTCACTCTCTCTGTTTCGCAGATGAGGACACTGAGGTTTAGGCGATTTCAGTAACTTGGCCGAGGTCACCTGGCACATGGGATCCTCTTACACCCTTGATCTTCACCACAACGCTGTTCAGCCTTTTCAGAATTCACCCAGTCTCCTGGCATCTCATTTTTGTCATTTGATCAGGCCCCTCTTTTAGGAGTCTAATCAGGATCCAATGAAACACAGCATTTTACCTAAGTGGTTCTGGCTGTTTGCACACAGGTTAGTTCTAAATCGGTGCCTCCCACCAGTTTCTTAGCTGCAAGAGCTAACTCTTCCCTTCTGCCCACTGCCAACCTCAGGGTGAATGTCTCTTAGGTTGGGTGGAGGGGAGAGATCAGAAAGCTGCTGAGCCTGTGTGGAATATAATCTCCTGTAGCCCTGCTGAACTGATCCCTGGGTAAATTCCTCTAAAGACAGGTTCAGAGAGTTTCTGGGGGAATGATAGGTATGGTTGGCTCCTTCTAAAATGTTGAGTGCATCTTGCCCCTCTTTGGCTTAAAAGAGGCCATCATTCATTCACTTATTCATTCAGCTAATGCATATCAAATACCAAGATTTGGTGAGCCATAATAGTGTTTCTATTCTAAGCAATGTCCGGGATAATTTACATACATTTACTCACTCAATCCTCCCATCAGCTGTATGAGGGTGGAATTACTGTGGTATGAATTTATGATTTGGTTACAGGACTTAGATCCAGACCAGCTGGCTCCAGAGTCTGAGCTCCTAACCGCTGCAAGATACTGCTCTTCCGTCTCCAGGTCTGTCACCGGCCATTACCTGGAATGATCGCTCCCTAGGGGGTATGTGTCACCCTGGATTGAAATGACATTCGTGGCTGTTGTGACCAATACACACAGAACATTTTCTGTGAATACCTGAAAGGGTCTTATATGCTACGTCATTTGGACCATCCCTCCAGATCAGGGACCACGCCTGTTCCTGTAGACACCCACATTTAATCCCAATAGGGAAGGGATTCTACCTTCCTCTCTAGCTGTGTAGATTGGAACACTTTGAGGACAGGGTAGCATGAATGACTTTCAATGCCCTATCTCTATATTTGGTGAACATTGAACGAATGAATGAGTGAGTTAGTGAATTGTAGCATTTCTCCTTTCTCTACCTGCCCACCCCCCCATGTGCCCACCGTGTTGCAGTGGATAATTTTACAGCTCATAATTTTCAAGTGCTTACCAAGTTCCAACTGCTGTGATAGGTGCTTCTCCCACAAACTCTTCATAACTACTATGGTTTGAATGATGGAGTCTGCACCAAAATTTATGTTGAAACTTCATCCCAAAAGTGTGGCGGTTGGGAAGTGATTAAGTCACAAAGGCTCTGCCCTTGTGAATGGGATTAGCACCCTTATAAAAGGGATCAAGGTTGAAGGGAGCCCTCTCTTGCCCTTCCAACCCTTTGACATGTGAGGACACAGAGTGTGTCACCTCCCAGAAGATGTGGCAATAAGGCACCATCTTGGATGAGGAGATGGGACCCTCACCAGACGCCAAATCTGGCTGCTTGATCTTGGACTTTCCAGCCTCCAGAACTGTGGGAAATAGATTTCTGTCATTTATAAGTTTCCTAATAGGTAGTACTTTGTTATAACAGCGTAAATGGACTATAATAATAACCCTGGCAGGCTTGTGTTTGTATTAGCCCCATTTTAGAGATGAGGAAACTGAGGGGCAAGGAGGGTAAGGGATGTGCTTGTAAGAGGAGGGGCAGGAAGTCCCCCTGGTGTTCCCAACTGTGCTGGGCCATTTCATCCCCTGGGCCTTTGGCCAGGCTGCCTTCTGGGCTCAGAGCCCCCTGTCTCTCCCACCTTCCCTGTTAGCTGGGCATACACCTCCTCATTTTGCTCAAGGCTCAGATAAAGTCTCATCTTTTCTGTGGACCCTTTTAAGCTCTTCCCAGGGAGAATTAGTGATTCTCTCTTTGGTGTCTCCACTATTTCCACTACATACTTTTTCTCCTTTATCTTTTCCTTTTAGCCATGTAATAACTCAAGCACACAAAAATATACAGAGAATAAATATTGCAAACAACTATGAATATGCATTTAATTAATGTTCTCATTTTCACATGTTGTATTCAGTTACAAAAAATAGACTTTGCATGCACTTTCTCAAAGGAAGGAGGGTTTTCTCCTAGGCAAAGATGATTGACAAGGGCAAAAGAAAAGTTGATTAAAAGTAGTTGGAGGGAAAATTCGCTTTACTACACTGACAAGTATGAAAATGAGGCCGTGAAATCTCACTAGCTTGGAATAATAGTGAGAATTTATATTTCATACAAATTAGTGGAAAGTACCAATTATTAGGCATTACATATTTGAAAGCAGTTATATTTAAAAAGTCTATTTCTTTTCATCTAGGAATACTTCTGTTAGACACTTACCTCATCAATAATCATGACTGGCAACAACAATTTACCATAAAGGACATTCAACTGCGGTGTTGGTTAGAACACTGATTAGTTAAAAAACAGAAACAACTAAAATGCATAAGAATAGAGAGATTGATTATAGAAATCATGGTTTATTCTCATAAAAAATTCTATGCAGCCAACAAAATGAATGCTGTTGAAGAATACTAAATGTAATGAAAATATATTCATAATATACATTAAGATGGCAGGACAAAGAGTACAATACCAACTTTTTGGAAAAGACAATAATAAATATGTCTGTAGCTCTGTTCATAAGTGTGTAATTAATTGTATGAAGATGCACCAATATCTGCATGACAAGATTATGCATATTTTTCCCTCCAATGTTCTTGTGTTTTATAACATTAAACAATTGTCTTTATACTTTAAAAATAAAAGTTATTTAAAATGGACAATATTAATAGCATAGAAAGAGCAATTACTTTATTTTTATTCTTTGTGTATCTTACATGCTCAGTGGCAAATGATTTTCAGCAAATGAAAGAAACTGTGTATATCCATATTACTTTCCAAAATGGCTTTTGGTAAAAAAAAAAAAAAAAAAAAAACACAGAAAGTCTTGCGTGGTGGTTTGTTTCCCAGATGTATTGCTCCTAACCTGACATGTATACTGCTTAATTCTGTGAAGTGCTTCTAAAGGATGAACTTAAACGGATTTCACCGTCCTTGTCTATCCTGTAAAACTGGAATCTGAATATTCCATTAAGAGGAATCAGTTTCCTCTGATTGTAATCAGTTTTTAAGAAACTATCAGGATGGGCTTGTGTCCAGGACCTGGCTTGGGTGGCCATTGGTACTTGGCTGTAGAGTAAAATTCTGGAGTGATTGGAAAAGAAGGAAGTGGCTGAGATAGAGCAAAAGGGGTGTTCTATTGACACGTCTCAGCCACTCTCTTCCGGGGATGTCAGAGCAGGGCGAGAGACTCTTCCACACGGGCTTCATCAGGGCAGGGAACAGAGGCAAGGACAGTGCTATGAGACAAACGCAGGGGCCTCGGGTGTGGTGTTCTGAGTGTGTGGCCTGACATCACCAAGGAGAGGCGGTCGTGGGCTGTGTCAGAATGCGAATGGGCTTGGTGGCCCATGAACATTGGGTCTACCAAGGAGTATTCTAGTGGAGAACCGAGATAGGTCCAGCACCTAGGTTCCTCCTAGGCCTTGCAGGCCAAGAGAAGTAGACTGACGGCATGGCAATCAGACATGCCAGCATTTAAGCTCTGCACAGTCTCTTAGCCAATCTGAGCCACAGTTTACTTGTTTTTCAAATGAGTAAAATAGGATCTAATGCTCAGGGTGGTTGCAAAGATTAAAGGAAGTACTATGGCTAACATATTCATTGCTGTGCGTTCTCAAAATAAACTCTCAGTACACAGCGTATGCTGTCTTTGGAAGCATGGCAGGATGGTTAGTTGCTCATAATACAAAATATATTGTGCAAAAAAATTACCTTCAAGTATAACAATGTATCTGGGTTTGTTATAGCTACCTCTCCTCCTATTTCTTTTGAGTTGTGTAAAAACACACATAATGAGTGACATGTGCACCATCTGGGAGATGGTCATGCTGGAAACTCAGACTTGTGGGGGTAGGGGGGGAAAGGGCATTTATTGAAACCTTAAAATCTGTACCCCCATGACATGCAGAAATAAAATAAATAAATAAAGCAACACATTGGGAAAACTGAAAAAAAAATCAGGCTACCTGTGTAAGGTATTGAAATGTTGTTGATGTATGGATTTAAGAGTTGAGGAAATCATTTCAGATTCCTGTGGTTAGAAGAATCTGATAATGCAATATAATAATATATTCCAGTACATTTATGGGGAAGTGAAGGGAAAAAGCCACCACTGTTGACACACAACTATCGACACACAACTATCATCCCATTTCCTCCACCACCATCACCATCACCACATCTACCAAGAGCAACAAGAGTGACACTGTTGTCATCACCAGCAACAGCACCATCACCGCTACAACCGGCAGCATTAACCCATCAACACAATCACTACTGCCATTGTCACCACTAACAATGGCATCACACCTTTGCCAACACCACCACCACCATTATCATCCTATCACCACTACCACCACCGATAATGCCAACAGCAATTACAACAGAAAACCAGAAAACCTCACTTTTCCGGTCTGATGACAATTCTTCACCATAATTAAGGCACTATGTTAGGCGGTAAAGAATTAAAGATTAGTAGTAAGTGGTCTCTGCCTTCAAGGGACTTCCCATCAAGTGTATAAAGCTAAAAATCAGTGCTCTTACAGGGACAAAGTGTTGGGAGTTCCCAGAGGGATAGTCAGAGCACATCTGATTGGGGGTGGAGGTAGAAGAATGCAGTCCATTTTGATAGAAGAGGTACAGTTGTAGAAGGAGCCCGAAGGGTGTATCAAATTTCCCCTTGACGAAGAATGGCAAATGAAATATTCCTACTCCGTATCTTCTGCCCGTGGTAGACATCCATAACCCACCATGGCAGACTTCACCCCTGAGCCTGAAGGTGGCCCCAGAATCCACCTCAATACAGGGCTACTATACTAGCAGCCCAACCAGCTCAATTAGCTGGAGTTGGCTCTGAAGATAAACCCTGTTTGCCTGTAGTACATGAGAGGGTAAGTGCCTTAGGGCAGGTACTTGTTAACTGTTATATCCCCACCTGGGCCTTGGGACTTGGCTCTGAGACGGCTTTGAGTATCATTGAATGAGTAGATGAATGAACTAGGACAAGAAAATATTCCATATGGAAGGAATGGCATGGTAGAAGCCTGAAAGCAGGAAATTGCAGTGTGTGACTGAGGAACAGCACATAGCCTGTTAAAAAAAAAAAAAAGTGAAAAGGGGAAAACAATCCTATTTTATAGGTTATAGAATGCAACCACTGAAGGTATTTGAGAAGCAACATAGCATAATGTGAGCTGTTGAAATAATCTGGATAGAGGAAACATACCAAAGCAGTAACAAGTGGTAAAAGTAGTCTAGACTAACAGTAGTAAGAGCTAAGTTTTTGGATACCTCACTGTTTTTAGTTCTATTTCTTTAAAATCCTTACAGCAATCCTTTGGGTTAGATGCGGTTGTTATTTCCATTTTACAGATAAGGAAACTGAGGCATAGAGAAAAATAACTCAGCTAGAGTCACACATATAGTAACTAGTGATGAATATCTGAATGGGTTAAATCCCTTTCTGAATGAAATTGGAAAAAAAAAAGTTCCTCCCTTGTGCCACAATGTTTTAGCTAAATTTTCTTTATTTCCAGTTAGAACCAAAGAATTCATTCCCTTCCTTCTGTAGCAGTGGGGGGGAGGGGCACGAGAAACTTATTTATTTATGAGGCCGATGGCAGCTGTTCTTCCCTCTCACCCAGCTGTCTTTTCCTGAAATAGGATAGGACAAGAATTTGAAATTTTCAGATACCAGGGAAAGAGCCCTGGAGTTGGAGATCTGAGTTTGAATCCCAGCTCATCCATCATTCTCTGTCTGGGTAACCCCAGCAACGAGCACAACCCCTCCACTCAGTTCCTCATCTGTCTGTGGAAACACACTCACGTCCACACTGGGTTCGTGTGATCCGGGCGAAGGTTGGTGGGTTTGTCTGCAGGCATGAAAACATTTTGCATGATGTGCATGTACAGAGGCTGCAGCCTGGTTGTCCTTTGTGGCAAGTGCCATGTTCGTACTGATGATCGTTGCTACAAGTATGATTGTTATTTAATATTTGGCTCTGGAACTCAGCTGGTTAAGTAGAGACCCCTGATGCACCTTTTCCTTCCCTGGCTTCAGCCGTCTTTGGTTGCAGCTGCTGCTTGGTGTCCGAGTCTGTGCAGGATCTGAGCAGATTCTGCGCAGGTGCAACAATGCACAGGGCTCCGCTGCAGGTCCACTCTGTGCACTGCTTGCTTCTGGCCCCAGGTCTTTGCTTTTGATGTCACCGCGTGGAACCCAACTTCTCACCCACACGTGTGCAGCCTGGAGATACTGGGAATTCAATGCCTGCTTGGATGAGCCTCTGATCAATCTCGAGGTGATGCCAGCATGAGATGAATGCATCCTCTTCCTCCTCCCAGACAGATAGGCCAACGCACATTCCAAGTGGTTTTTCAAATAGTTTTGAAACCCTCCTGGTGGCCGACTTAATATTTCTAACTTGCTCCCTGGATCACACTTGCCAACAAAGTAATAACACATCAGTCTTTGTCTCAGCCTGTTTTCTGGGGAACCCAAGCTTAAATAGTGTTGAATCTAGAATTTTGAAATTGTGCCTATTTCTCCTGTCACCCATGCTTGTATCTCTCCCTAACAGGTCTAGAACAGTGTCTGGCACATAACAGGTGCATACTAATTGAATGCATGAATAAATGAATGAGATTCTGTGTGTCTCCAAAAGATAATACACAGTGTATTGGACTTATGGATCTAGGAAGCAAAGAATAGTTACAGGGCAAGACTCAGGAGCTCAGAAGCAGGGTTTGAATACCAGTTCTGCCACATATCAGCTGTGCTATCTTGGGTAAGTTACTTGGCTTCCTTAGCTTAGTTTCCTTGTCTGCCAAATGAATAAAATAGTAAGTCATACATAGGAGGAGTCAGTGATATCCTTTATGTAAAGTAGCTGACACATAGTAATAAATTTATCAATGAAATTATTCTTAGTAATAGTAGAAGTACAGATATTACATGAGAAGGAATATATTAGAAAGCTCTAGTATAGAATTCAAAAGATGCATGTATGACTTTTGGTATATCATTAAATGTGTCTGTATGTATTAACTTTCTTTCTAGAGGGATAATAATTCTTAATCCATCCCAATTTGTGGGATCCTTGCAAGAACACTTTACAAAGCACACACAGTGCTAAAAAATGGAAAGGACTTCTTTTCCTCTGTGATAGTGGTGGTGGATGGTCCATCCAGAAAGCATGTCTGATGGCTGGAAAGAGACCTCTCCTTTGGGAAGACAGAAATTCATCTGTCATTTCCGAAAAATGATCTCCCTAGCTGACCACAGTGTGATCACCCGCTGAGATGTAAATCCCTAAGACAGGCCAAGGGAAACCAGGTTCCTGCGAGCCTGAAAGGTGAAACCGGCGCCATATTTCACAGGTGGCTTAAGCCCATTATTGCTGATGAAAACAGGATTTTTAAAGGACATGCTTCTTTCACCCTTCAACTTCATTCAGTGAACTTTTGACCAAAAGCTGGAGTGTTGTGTGCAGCCAAAAAATTCCTGGTATTTCCCACTATGTCATTGGACTAAGTCATGGGATAGATTTCTTTTTACCTTATTTGCAAGTAGAGGTGATCATGCTTCTCATCTGATATGCATTATCAACTTAGTATGTGCAAGGCACCTCTCTAACTTCATTCTCTAGCATTGTGTCTATTGTGTTTCCTCCTTTTATCTCAAGCCTAACACTTAAATCCCTCCCTGACCAAAAGCATCTAAAGATGTTCACTTATGTGTCTGAAATATGCCCTTAGATATTTTTTTCTTTCTAAAACATATAGTATGGGTTTGCATATGTGCTCAATTGATATAAAAATCATTGATCTATAAATCTTATTTTGTTACTTATTTTTTTTTTACTCAACACCATGGTTTTAAGATCTCTCCTTGCTAGATGAATATGTTAAAATATATGTGTTTCTATTTTGTATGTGTGTTTTCAACTAAGGTATAGGGTTCCATGTTATATGTTCTTTACAATTCCTGCACCCTTCCTCTAGAGATGGATCTCTAGGTTGTTTCCAGCACCCCTCCACCACAATCCGCACTATAAAGATTTGTGTAATATTTTTCCTGGAGGTGGATTGTTGCATCCTAAGATACATCTTACTCAAATCAGAATAGATGCCATTCAAGTCATGTTCAAATAAAGATGCCAAAGTCACTTCGTGGTTAACTTTCCCAAACACCTTCCTTTCTTTGGTCATCCATTTTTCTGCATTCGTATAAAGAGGGATTTGGATGAGAAAAGTATTTGAGAACTCTGCTCATGTTAAGATTCCACAACTAATTTTCAAGCCAGCTGTGTTTATCAAACAGATGGAAGGAAAGTTGGACAAAATATAATAGGCCACCATACAAATATCTGGAAGTATCCAGATGTTCAGCATCTTATAGACACTACCTAGGAGCTTTTGTCAGTGTTCTCCAGCAGCTATCTCAGGGGTATTTGTGTTCTTTTAGTTTCCTAAGCATTCACCTCTTCTTTCTCTCAGAGAGCTAGCATAGATTCAGGCTTGAAAGGATCTTGTAGTCCCTTAGGAATTCAGATTTCAACTTTATTTCAACTCAATTTATGACTGGCATCTGTATATCTATATCTAGCTACCTACCTGTCATTTATTGTTTATCATGTATCTATATCTCTCTACCTATCTGCTTATTTGGGGGATTCAGTATCATGGTTACTGAGAACACTGACTGGAGTCAGACAACATGATGCAAACACATGGTTCCAATGACTAGCTGTTTGACCTTGGGTGAGAAACCACTTGGTGCCTCGGTTTCTTTACCTATTACAAAATGAAAGTGATAATTCTTATTCCATTGGCTCGTTGCAAGGATCAAATGAAATTATGCTAGTAAGGATTTGGCTCAGGACCTGGCACAGAGTAAGCACTGTAGCAGTTTACCAAACAATAACTAAATATATAAACAATGTTGCAAATCTTTTGATACTCTTTTCATGGGGAAATAGGGTCTTTGACCCTTCGAATTGAATCTAGGTGATCCTTTTGACTGCTTTGACCAAGAGAGCATGGCACAAAGGATACTATGTTGCTTCCAGGGCTAGGTCATAAAAGGCCATGCAACTTGAGACTTCTTTATGGGAATACTGAGCCACTGGCTGAGACGTCCCACTGCCCTGAGGCTGCCATATCAGAGAGGACACTGGTAGGCACTTCGGCTGGTGGTCCCTTTTGAACCCAGCCTTCCTGCCATCCCTGCCAAGACAGTGGACACTTGGAAGTGGATTCCCTAATCCCAGCTGTTTCAATCCTCCCACTTGACTCTCAGCATAGTGGAGCAGAGACCAGCCCTCTCCTCTGTGCCCTGTCCAGGTTTTTCACTCATAGCCATAATGAAATGGCTGTCATTTTATGATATTGAGTTTGGAGGTAGATTGTTATGCAATATTAAAAATGAGAACACCCTACACTATTAGTATTACTCTTATCTTTTGAGATCATGTTCAAATATTGTGTCTCTTGGGAAGACATATTCTACCATTGATAATGTCTGACATTGATTTATTAAGGGTTTACTATGTGCTTGGTACTGTGCTAATTGTTTTATGGGTATATGTTCATTTATTCCTCCCAAGAGCACTCTGAGGTAGGTACTATTTTATTTATCTTTTAGAGATGTGACGATAGGAGCCTAAATAATTTTCCCAAGATCATCTAGCTAACAAGTTAGTAAATGTGAATTTGAACTCTGGTTTCTCTGACCCACCTTGATGGGTGTGCACAAAATGACTTCTCTGGCTGGCATTCTAGTTGTTGAGATGACATTCATTTCTGGGGACTTGTGAGGCCATTGGCCGTGCCACTTGATCAGAGAAGTTTCCATCCTGTGGACCTCAAGAACACCACCCCTTTTCCTACTTCCCATTTGAAAACTAACCAAGAATTGCCAGAGAAACAATGTAATATCAATTCTTCCCGAGGTGGGGTGAGGCTTTCTAGAGAAATTCAAGAGAAAAGGGCACATGAAGTTTTTCTCATCTGGAAGGAAACGTCTCTGCAAAGGCATAATGAAAAGATATACAATTTCCTAAAATGGTGGGAGCCCCTCAGAACTGAGGGAGCCCCCCAAATCTGAGGTGGTGGATAGTTTGGTATGAACGGGTCCGGAAATGGATAGAAGACCCTCAGGCTTCTTCCTGTGTCTCACCCCCCACCTTACATCCATGACGCAGTGAGGATAACCATAAAGCTACTAATAAAAACATCTCCACCAGCTCTATTTACCCAGCTGTGTATCTCAGGATCTGCCTCTGACATTTTTAATACTCTCTCATTTCTCTGTCTTGCCCAGGATTCATTTGAAGCAGCCCCACAGGGAAGAGGGACGCTGAGGAAACAAAACCCAGGCCCCCCTGGCCTCTGAGTGAGGGTGTGGAGCTTGCTGGGAAATCGCTTCCACCTGAGGAGCACAAAGGACCCCAGCGGAGGAGGAAGCTGGCCCCACGCCAGCCGGAGGTATCAGGCTTGGCCCGAAGAGGGAGGTCTGCTGGTGGAGCCTCAGAGCATATATACTTCCAATCCCAAGGCAAACAGAGCTCCGGGCTTTAGCGACAGGGAGGGCGTTGCCCATGAAGTCAGGGATGGCAGCTACCAGGGAGGCCTTCTGCTTTTTTTTTTTTTTTTTTTTTTTTTACCTTTTTATGGATTATGGTGTATCTACAGAAGAAACACAAGGAAAACCTTAAATCAATGGCTCAATAAGATCACAAAGTTGTGCCCAGATCAAGACATAAAGCATTGCCAGTTCCTTGGAAGTCTCCCTCCTTCCCCTAGTCCAGTGACTATCCTTTACCCCTTTTCTGGACTTTTAACACCAATATTAGTTTTGCCTATTTCTGTACTTAGGTAAATGAAGTGCATTCTTTTGTGGCTGATTTCTCTGTGTTTGCGAGCTTTGTGTCTCTCGTGTGGGAAGCTGTTGGTTGTTTATTGTTGGATGCCATTCTGTTGCATGACAACATCATGACTTGTTGATCAATGTTGTTGTCGATGGGTATTTGAGTTGTTCCCAGTTTGAAGTTATTATGAATAGTGTCACCGTGAATGTTCTTCTCCCTTTGTCTTGGTGCATTCATTTCTGTTAGGTGTGTACCTAAGAATGGAATTGGTTGGGTTAAAGTACATGTGTATGTTCATATGTATGTCAAACTCTTTTCAGAAATGTTTGCACCAAATCATATTCCCACCATCAATGTATAAGAATTCTGGTCGCTCCACATTTTTGCCCAACAATTGGTGCTATCTGTCTTTTGGATTTGTAGCTATGCTGGTAAGTGTGTAGTATTTTCTCATCGTAGTTTTAGCTAGCATTACTATGGTTACTGTTGAGGCTGAACACCTTTCATATGTTTGCTAGCCCTTTGGAGATCTTTCATGAAATGCCTGTTCAAGTTTCCTGCCCATGTTTCTGTTGGGTTATCTCTCTTTTTCTTACCAGCTTGATAAGATATTTATATATTGAGAAAATAAGCTTTTACTAGGTGGTAAGTGTTGCCAAGATCTTTTTCTACTCTGTTACTTGACTCCTCACTCTTTTAATGATGTGTCTTCATGAACAGAAGTTCTTAATTTATAATACACATGTGCTATCCATACTTTTAAGGTTAATTTTGGAAATCTTTGTACTTTTGTTTAAGAAATCTTTCCCTGTCTGAATAAAAAATTAAACACACACACACACACACACACATATCTCCTATAGTGTCTTTAGAAGCTTTATTTTGTCTGCTTTTATATTTAGATCCACAATCCACTATTTTGTTCCTTTGTTTTCCCTCATTGTCCAACCTTTGTTCTCATTCCTGGGTTACCCCTGAACTCCACATCAGAAAATGTGCATCTTTATGGCTTGTCACCAAAGGTGATAGCAACAACAATAGTAACCCCCAAGATATGTGCAAGTCTTTGGAACACATATTCCCATCCATTAACTAATTTAATTCCTTCACATCAACCCATGGCACCTGTCAGTGTAGGCACCATGATGCCCATTTTAAAGATAGAAAGACTGAGCTGCATAGAAAAGTAACTTGTTCATGTTCACACAGCTAATAATAGCACAAGGAGATTCAAATTTAGATCTGACTTCAAAATATGTTCTCTTTTTACCACCTCGTGTTAAGATTCCTTGAGAGGAGCAGAGTTGATATTTTGACTTGCCTGAGGAAGGCAGAGTTCCATTACCAGCGATCCTCCATCTTCCTCTGGGAAGCCTCAGATGGTTACTGCAGCCTGGTTGAGCTTATGCTACATGATACAAGCAGCAGCCTTTAAGAATCTTAGTTGCTGCCCCAGAGTATCAGAAATGCCCTTAGAATTTGGCAGTGAAGGCCTAAGCAGGTGGATGAATGCTGGTGGCTGCAGAAGATGGTGCCTGATGGCAACAGGGAACAGACACAGGAGGTCTTCTGCAAGGGACAGCATGCATTTGGCCTGGTGGCACTGTCACCTCCTCCCCTTTGATGAATTGTCCCTGCCCCCTCTCTAAATATAGGGTTTGAATTGAGGCCGCCTATCCTGGCTCCCTACCCTCTTGGCTGAGGTGATTGGTCCAGCCTTGGACACATGATCCAAAAGGACCAATGAGGTATCTTCCCTGGGATTTTCCCAACCACAGCAGGAAAACAAGATTCTGTTCCTATTTTGATATGGCTGTGAGGGGCACTTCCTAGACAATAAATCTGGCATCTGCAACTGGTCCTGTTGCTGAGGAACACAGGCAGGTGGTCTGGCTTCCAGGAGCCATGGAAATGCCTGCCCCTGGATCTGCAAGCCAGCTGTTGAGGGCTGTGTATCATTTGTTGAGAATCCCTGCTCCTTTTTGTTTTTCGCTACTCCCAGGCCATCTAGCTGGGTTGGTTCCTTCAGTCTTCCAGATTAGGCATGACAGAAGCAGTCATGTCAGTTAACACCCTTAAAAGCTATCTTCCCACACTTGCTGGAGCAGTAAACTGAGTCAGCCATGATTGTGCCAGGTGATCCCTGCTCTTATTTGATTGGGCCGATGGTAGTCTATAGGTACATCTTGAGTCAATCCAGTTTTTTTATATTCAAGGATTAATCCAAGACACAAGAGACTAAAGACAAAGAGTCATAAAGTCATGTGGAGATGGATCCAGTGCCCCACAATGGCTGGTGTGTGGTAAAAGGAGCTAGCGTCTATACAGGAAGCTGGTGGTCAAGAGAAGAGAGATCAAGGTGAGATATAGTGGAGGTGAGCAACTACATGTCCCAAAAGAGGGAGTGAAGGTCCCATAGAACTAGATTCTGTTTCTTGAGACTGAGTTTGTTGAGATTCCCTCAGTTTTTATGACAAACCCTCATTTTGCTTAGGCTAACTTATCTTGGTATCTATTTCTTAAATCCTTATTAAAAATTGCTAAGATGGAAAAACAGAAAAGAATTCTAAGACATGATTTCTGACCTCAATGAGCTTATCATCTAACAATATTGATAATCACAACAGCAATTGGTGCCAGTCACTGAACTCATGCTGTATCCTAGGTTCCTTGCATTGTCATATTTTGAGGTTCACAGTCCTCTCGAATACATGGTATTATTTTTGCCATTATATTGACGAGGAAACTGGGGCTTAGGGAGACTCAGTTACTTGCCTGCAGTCACACGGCCAGTGAATGTTGAAATCCAGTGTGGAAGTTGGCAGTCTGCCCCAGGGCTTCTCTCTCAAGCAACGTGCTTGGCTAACCAGTTAGAGAAACAAGAAAGGTGGAACCAGAGAGGATGAGTGATTGGCAGATGAATGAGAGTGACTCTATTATGGTGATTCAGAGAATAGAAATGTTATTGTGGGCTGGCAACAAGCAGAGAAAGACCAAGGCAGTGAGTTCGGGGGATCTGAGAGGGCTGTATCAATGAATGGAAACAAAGCAATTTCACAATTCTTGACTTAAATTTAGAATGTGTACTGATAGAACTGAAATTGATAGAGTTTTACAGGAAACATGTTGGCCATAGATATCAAGAACCCTAAAAATGCCCACAGTGTTCAGCAAATTAATTCCACTTTAGGGAATCTGTAACAAAAAAATAACCAATTATAGGTGGAAGAGATGCACTACTGATAACTTATAACAACAAAAAGTTGGAGATAACCTACATGTCTAATATGAGGGACTGGTTAAAGCATGTAACTTCCGCTTAGTAATGAGAAGCCTGGTTGTTTAGGTATTACCTCTTCGTCTTCAATCTAATCCTTCTATGCCTGCTTGGTGAGGCTGGGATGGGACCCTGCACCACACCTACTTTTCTGTGAAACATTGTACCAGTTGGCAGGTGTCAAAAGTGATTGGAAATAAAAAGCAACTAGAAGGCCAGAGGAAGAGAAGAGTCTTGCCCCTTCCTGGTTGCTTGCTGTTGCTGTGAGAGTCACCCTAGTAGGATGATGAATCCAGTAGCAGCTCCTGAGTCCACGCTGCAGTTTTCCACTCTGTCAGAACCAACCTCCCTGGGCTTCCTCAAAGATTTCGGCATCAGCCAGGTAGAACCTCATCTTCCAAAATCTGGGTCTCCACTGGGCTGTGCCCACCTTTAGGCTTCCAAACCAAGTTAGTGATAGCAACATTTTCCCTTTGTTTCCCTGTCATAAACATGGACCCTGCTTCTCAAGTTGGTACCTTGGTGATAGCTCATTATGCCCTTTCTGTTTTTTAAGTTTCCTGTGGTTGATTAGTCATCATGTAGCATGACTCAGGTGGGAGAGAAAGCTTTTTCCCCGTCCTACAGATGGCAAGTTAGGAAATTTGGGGGTGATAGTCAATGAGCTGATGATCTCCAGGAAATAGTGAAAATAACCTAACAAGATACATAAGATTCTTCTCTACTACCTGGTTAACAATTCCTTGCCTTACATTCTCTCTCTTCAAATAACTAGCAATGCTCTCTGTGTCCAGCCTGGATCCCCACTGATAGACACTATTAGTGCAATATATATATATATATATATATATATATATATATATATATATATATATATATATATATATAGTGTGTGGCAGTGTTTACTTTCTAATATTAAATGGATTAAAAAAACAGGAAGTGAAACTAAGAATAGCATGATTGGAAACTTGTCTTTAATGTGTAGAGAAAGAAGAATGAAAACAAATGTAAAAAATAAATAACTAAAGTGGCCATGGACAGCCTCCAGTGACCAGGGCGCACATCTGCGGGATGGCAGGTCCCTAAGATCTTACTTGGCTGAATGCCGCGCTGGCCGCTCTGTCTCCTGGGAAGCCAGCACGTCTGGATTGAGACACTTCTGACTTTTTCCTACTGGGCCGGTTCTCCTCCCCTCGCCTCTTTTGGAGGCGCGGTGGGGCCCTTCGCGTTTGTCTACACCGCAGAGAGGCTAGGGAGGCTCTCTTTGATGTGGGCATGGTCAGGGAAGGAATCACTTTAGGAAGACGGCCTGATGGGTCTTGGGCCCCATTTCTATGGCAACAAAGCTGCAAGGCCTGAAAGTCTGATTTTGTTTTGCACTGTGGTGGCTGCTAATTATAGGCAGCTCCATGTCCCTTGCGCTACTCTCTAGAATGATCTATATTTGTTGTCCAGGTTTATTTATTTTGAATTTTAGACCCCATTTCTCCTCCTCTTCTTGCACGTTACCCTTAAATAAATATATATATGCACATATACATAGTTATACATATATATGTATAATGAAAAAAGGGTGGGGAGAGAGAGAGAGAAAGAGAGAAAACTTTATTGTATTTAGCGCTGTTTGCTTTACTGGTTGTTATGAGAACCAAAAGCCAGATTATAGACCCAAAATAGTCAGGCCAGGCTTGGGAAGAGAAGAATAAGTAAACAGGCCCAAGGTAGCCCTTGGCCTGGACGCGAAGCAGAAGGCAGAGTTTCGGTCCCCAAGGACATGGGGAGAGATGATGGGAAAGAGCGAAGAGAAGCAGGGATGGGTGAGGAGGGGGTGGAGGTGGTCACATGAGGCCCAGAGAGGCCGATTCCCGGAAGGTTTACACATTCACGAGTTGGCAAGGAGGCGTCTCTTTTAGCAGTTTGCATGTCTTCGGTGAAGGTTCTCTTTGCTGTGCCGTCTGCTTCCTCCTCTCCCAAAGTTTGATCTGCAAACTTGTCTGCTTGAAGGGCTGATGCTGCCTTTGAGTGGATCCTTTGGAGGGAAACCCTTGCAGTCTGTCCATGGGGGGGGGGGCTGTCCACACCAGGCTGGCAAGTGCAGTGAGGAAGGCCGCAGCCTGTCTTCTCAGTCTTGGGCTAAGTCTTCCCTGTCCAATATGGTAGCCACTAGCCGAGTCTGGCTATTTAAAATGAACTCAAGTGAAATTAGATTAAAAAATAGAATCCCTTCTCTGTACTTTCTGCTCAGTGTTTATATAAACTTAAAAACTCCTCTAAAAGGTACAGTTTATGAATTTAAAGAAATGCACAGTTCATCAGTTGTGCTAGCTACATTTCAAGAGCTCGGCGGTCACACGTGGCTGGTGGCTACAGCATTGCGTTGAGTGGCATTGATGCAAAACCTTTCCATCATCACAGCAAGTTCCTCAGGACAACTGTGGCCTAGGTAATGGCGTACTCTTCTGGGACTGGTCCCTACACATTCCACAGAGTAAAAAGAAAGCATTCATTCATTCAACAAATACCCATTGCCAGGCACTGTTCTGGGTGTTTGGGATTCAGTTGGGAAACACACACCTCCTGCCCCTGTGAAATTTATGTGCTGGTACATCATAGATGTTGTAGGGATATGAATAGAACATGGCTATGGAGAAAAATAAAATACGTTAGGGGAGATAGAAGAGTTTGGGTGCTGGGGAAATGAGGGGGGGGTCCTGTTTTTTTTTTTTTTTTTTACTGATACTTAATATGTTACATATTTATGGGGATACATGTATTTGTTGTATGCATAGAATGTATAATGATGGAGTCTCAGGGTAGTTAGGGTATCTATCACTTTGAGTATTTATGATTTCTATGTGTTGGGAACATATTTCAAGTCCTCTCTTCTAGCCACCTTGAAATATATAATATTAATACACCGTTGCCCACTATAGTCACCCTACTCTGCTATGCAGCGTTAGCAGGTGTATCTTCTATTTAACTATGAATTTGTGAGAGGGTTCTATTTTCTAAAAGGTAGTGGGAGAAGGCTTACCAATCAGGTGACAGATGGTAGAGCAGTGTCCTGAAGGGAGAGGAGGAGGGAACAAGCCATGCTGAATTCTGTAGGTAGAGAATTCTAAGCAGAGGGGGCTGTCATGCAAAGGCCATGAGGTGCAAATGTGCCACTGTTTTGAGCAGAAGAGTGACAGGGGGTCTGATTTAGGATTTAACAGCATCCCTTTGGCTGCTAGATGGAGAATGAAGTGGATGGGGAGGAACGAGATGACACAGAATGATCAACGAGGAGGCTGTTGCCACATCCCAGGTGAGAGGGGACGGTGGCTTGGACCAGTGCAGTAGCAGTGTGGGGAGGTGAGAAGTTGTTGGGATTCAGGAGACACTCTGAAAGTAGAGCAGATGGGATTTGCTTCTGGATTAACGTAGGGTATGAGAGAAAGAGGAGTCAAGGATAACAAGAGGGTAGAGTTTCCATTTATGGAGATAGGGAAGATGGTTGGGGAGGGTTATGCAGTTTAGTGTGGAAATAGTAAGTTTGAGATGCCTCTTAGATATCTAAGTGATGGTCTCAAGTATATATTTCTTCAACAGGTACTTACTGGGCTCCAGTATATACCCAGGACTTAATCATCTTTGATATAAGAGTGGGAGACAACTCATTCTTATTTTCAATTTTCTTTAGTTAATCCATTAAAAAAGAAGCATACATTTTTTCCCATTGCTTTTGTACCAGCTTATAAATCTTAAGTCTACACTGGGCAGAACACTGGGCTAACTGGCTTGGCCCCTGGATTCTACCTTTTTGTTAATTTTACTTTTTCAGTTCACCCAACTAGTAGCGAGATACTGTGTGTGTTCCAGAGACACTAAGAACATAAAATACCAGCCCAGCCCTTGGTAAACTGACAACCAGTGGGAGTTGCTAAGGCACAGAACAAAGCACATGGGCTTTGGACAGGTCATACTTGATTCCTAAAACTGGCTCTACCACTCCCCAGCTCCCTGGCCTGGGGCCATGCACTTAACCTCCCTGAACTTGTTTGGTCATCTGTGTAATGGAGCAGCTAACACTCACCTCACAGGACCACCCACAGGGTTAGAGAAAATGCATGGAAATCCATCTGCACAGGACCTGATGCATGTAAGTGATTATTTAGTAAATAGTTGTTAGTGTAAACTTCACTGTTACCAAACAAAACACACATGTAATAGAAAAATTAGAATATATTGTATTAGACACTTTTAGAAACAGATCTGAATAAAGTTATGGGAGACAGGACAGTGGAGGCTAGGAATATGGGCTTTCGAGATGGGCGTTGATTCTGAACCAACACCTCCATTTATGCACTGGGTTGACATTGGGCAATTGCCTTGGTTTCCTGGTCTGTAAAATGGGCACGATAGTCCAGTAGTGTCTACTCACAGGTATGCTGTGAGTGTAAAGGGCTTAGCACTAGTCTGAGCTCATAGGAATTGCTCAATAACTGTTCGCTGCTACTCTTTCCATGGGAACACAGGGAAGGCAGCAGAACAAGCTTTTAAGAGGAAAAAAAGTGAATCAGGGAACATACTCCTATCAGAAATTAGGGAAAGAAAAAAAAAAAAGCCCTGTTTCTGGTATATGGGGAGGCAGTCCAAGCCGCCCCACCACTGCCCTGTCCTGTCCAGTTCTGACAAATGTCTTTGATGAACAGAGGGAACCCTGAGGCTCTTCAGGATTTTAAAGTCTCAAAGAAATCTTCAAAGGCCTACTTTGACCGAAGTCGGGGAGCGATGATGGATACGTTTGGAAGGGTTTTGAAGTACAGTGGCGAACATGTCTTTTGGGCTATGTTTTGACATCAAGGGACATTTAGATGCACCCGAGCGCCCTCTCCCTAAGCCCACAGAAGCCTTAATATTTTCCTAGATATCAACTCTAGAACTTCCATGAGCTGTGGAGGCGGTGGGTGCTTGTTCTAACCAAGGCGGTATAACCAGTTTGTAGGTGAAGTTTCCCTGAACTCGTAAGTTGTCCAAAACTTTCACTGACTGTGCTGTTAGTCACTCCCTGTGCTACCTGCAGGCTTGGCTCGTGGCCCGACCTACTTCATGTTTACACAGGCCCAGAGCTTGCCTGCAAACACCACCAGGGAGCCAGAGATGAAGGGTAGGCAGTGATTCATCTCCCTTTGCCATGACGTGCTTCAAGCAACTCATTTGCTTGATTGGGGTAACCCCCTTCAAAGGTAAGCAGGCAAGGTGAGCCTGGCTCTACCTGCCCTCAGGAAATAGGTGGCAGCCTGCTGGTTCTCGCAGGGACCTCGCTGGTCCTACTGAACCAGGTGAGGCAGAGTGCTAAGAGCTTGGTCTTGGAATCACGCAAACCTGCTTATGAAGTCTGTTTCTGCTACTTCCTACCCGTAGCCAAGTTCTTCAAATCTCCGTTTCTCTATTTCCTCTCTTGCCAAGTGAGTTATAAATGGATTCAATCCACTCGTGGCAACATTGACAGCAAAGACGGTGGTAAGGATTGAACACAATAATGTATGACTAATGCCTGCTCAATAAATATTAATAAGCAAATACTTGCTGACCATGTCCCAGGCACTGTTCTGAGCACTTTACATGATCAACCTAGCTAATCTTCCCATTTTATAGATGTGGAAACTGAGATAGAAAGGTGAGGTCATTTTGCCAAAGTTACACAGGTAGAAAGTGGTGAAGTCAATATTCAAATCATGCTGGACTCCAGATCCCAGGTTCTTAATCACAAGGCAACACCCCCTTCCAGTAAATGATAACTGTTGGTGTTTTGTTAATCCAGTCTTTCCTGGGTGTCCTTGGGAGCTGTCTGAATCCCACTGAGAATTTATAAATAACCACGGACTTGCCTTTTTCCCACCATGGAGAGCAGTGGCTGATCTTAGGCCATTGGGATCATCTGTATAATTCTGCATACTTATTTATAGTAAGACATAACTAAGTTTTACCCATCCAGTCTCCCTCTCTCCCCTCCACCCGCCCAAGAGGGCCTCCTAGTAGCTTATGTGGAGTGAACACCATCTGGAAAAAAAAATTAGCTAAGAAAGGCGGAAATCAAGACATCAGGATGGCTTGCCGACAGGACCTTTGATCTGGCCAGAAATAAATATAAAAGAAACCGCTGAGAGCTTTCCTCACTGATTTCCACCTAAACAGAAATCAGCCTGATCCCTAGGACGGGGGAGGGCAGGGGTGTGAAGGGAAGGTGGCGGCCATGTAAAGCTTGCCTGGTTAGGGTTAGGGGAAAGCGCCCATTAAAATCGGGGTGGGAAAAAGTTCCTGAGATGAGTCGACCTGGCGGTGCAGTGTCGGCAGGAGGGTACAGCTATGTGACAATGGACCAATGGACGTGACCATTTGGGGAATGTTAGCAAGTATGGCAGGCATTTGCTCATCACTTCCAACATGCCAGGCACTGTGCTAAATACTTACATACATCATACACCTGGGAAGTAGGGAGTAGAATTATTGCCATTGTACAGATGAGAAAACTGAGGTTTTCAGAGTGTCTCGGCAGGTTGGCCAGGGCCACAGTCGCGAAGGTGCATCAGGGCAGGGATTTGAATCCAGGCTCTGAGACTCCAGTAAACCTGGTCATTTAACTACTCTGTGTGCTTAAATGATGTCTGGATCCCAGAAATCTGAGTTTCTCGATGGAAATTTCCTATTTATTCGTTTGGTTCTAGAGCTGTAGGATTGTAGAAACAAAATGAATCTTGGCATTTAATGACTACCTACTGTATGCCCAGCCTCATATGAGCAGTTTTTGAGAGTTAAAAAGGGGTGCACAGGACAGGACTTGGGGAAAGAATGGGTAAAGGAGAGAGGGGGTCCCCAGGGAGGGCTTAACTATTAGGTGTCATAGATCCTTGTGTGCTGAACCATTCACCAGATGAGGAGACTGAAAGAAAAGATTTGGGTGTGGGCAGGTGACACAGACACCATGATTAGCCCCCCCCCAAACTGCCATTCCCTTTACTCCCTCCAAACAGATTTTGTTTGTGTTGTGGCCCGTTGTCTAGAGGTGGGCCTGTTATACCCAATTCTAATCAATAAGATGTAGTTGGCGGCTTTGATGACTCTGGAAATATTGCTTCTTTATTGACCAAAGGAGAAAGTGATTCCAGAAAAAGGCCTCCCCTGTCTCCTACACTTTCAGCTTTGGGCTGAGGTTGTGATGGTTGGAGCTGTGGCCCCCACCTTGTAGTGATGAATTGACAAGCAGGAAGAGAAGTGGATGTGTTGAGCCTCACGGAGTGGATGGCTGGGCAGAGTTTGCCTTGATGCCCAGCTGAGTGGCTGCCCCCAAAGCAGAAGCCAACCACCTGTCTGTGGACAGCCAAATATGTCCAAATTAAATGTCTTCAGGGTTCAATGCAAGGGGGGCTGGCTTTTCTGTGACTTGCATCTGAAAACATCCTAACGGAAGCCGATGTAAGTTTAGTCTCTGGATTCTAAAGCATCTGGCTTGAAACAAAGATCTTCACAACAAAGATAAAGAGTAAAATGAGAAGTGGCAACAATATCGAGTGTGGAGGCAAACTTTCTTCCCCTGTGCTGGGAGAACAGAGCGAGGAGGTTTGACTGTGGTTGCTGGAACTGAAACACGAGAGGCTTCTGAACACTTCCAAATCCAGAGTCTCCCAAGTAACAGCAGTTTAGACACTGGCCATCTGAGTCAATGTCTGGTTCTCGCTCAGGCCAGAGCAGGGTGGAACACGTTTCCCAGCTTTCCTGCTAACTCGGGAAAGAACGGGGCCAGCGTTGTGCTTGGAGCTAACCATCTATTTCCAGGGATACTCTTTCAGGATGCAAGTGCAGGGTGCCAGGCCTGGGCGCAGAGAGGGGAGAGTACTCCAGAAATCATGTGCAGCCAGGGGCGGTAAAGCTCAGAGTAGGAAGCTGGGTTGGGGAGCCCCTCTGAGTTGGGGGCCCCTCCCCACCAGACTGCTGGTGTTGGGGTGCCCTTGTCAAGGGGGCTTTGCCAGGAGTAGTAAAGCCACGTTTCTCTGTGCTGTGCCCCCCACCCCCACCCCCCAGGCAGCCAGATGCAGTTTGCTCTCCTCCCTTGCTTGCATCCCATCTGCAAGCATTTGAGTGTCCTCCAGCCATGGGGATTAGAGACCTGACCTCTTCCTCCCTCTCTCTTCCTCCTCCCACCCCCTCTACTTCCTCCTGTGACATCTGAGAGGGGCTGGCAGCCTTGTTTGTCACCCGAAAGTCTCCTCTGCCCTACCCCCTCCTCTGCTCCACTCCCCCACCCCCAGTTCCAGCGCTTTCTCATGTACACTCCTGTTTGGCACCAGATGTTAGAGGTTACAAACCGACCGCCCTTGCTTTTACATCTTCCTTTATTTCATTCGCCGCCCATCTTCCTGTGACTCTGCCCGCGACCCCTCCCGGCGTGTGCGTGCTGACCCCGACGCGCTCCCGAGTCAACTGATTGCGCCTGAATCCACTTAAAGGTGAAAGGATAAAGCAATTTTCTTCAAGATGGGGCCTAAACTGTTTAGTCTCGAAGGTCTCCAAAGGGCAGGAATGAAAGGTGCCCCCCCCAACCCCCACTTTCGTCTGGAGCGCCCAATCTGGGCTCGCCTGGGTCTGGGCAATTTGGAAGAGCTTAATCTTCTGGCCCTGGGTGGGTTGATCAGACCTCTGAAGAATCAGGCCCATGATGTCCGAGCAGTGTTAGCGATTGCCTGGTTAGCCTACTTGAAAATTTAAAAAATTAAAACAAAAACAGTAATAATCAACTGTTCCCACATTGGCAAGTCAGGCATCAACTGGAAAGGAGAACGTTGTACTTACTGCACCAGTCTGACCTGGGCCGATGGGTTGTGACTTGCTGTTTTTAATTCTTAAGTAAGGGGACTGGACTGCAAGGTAGGGCTCGAACCAAAAGAGAGACAGCTGCTCTCAGCTGACTCCACCACCTAAGGCCATGCGGTTGCATTTGGCCCTGGAATATTTCCCATTGAGGAATGTCACATTTGGGTCTAAGGAAGATGCAGAGCTCCAGTCTGCAGAATGACACAGACTCTGGCTCAAATCCTGGCTCTGTTCTCTTACTATAATGACTAGGGCCTTTGGGCAAATCACTTCTCTTTGAGCCTCAGTTTCCTCAAAGACGTGTTGTAAGGATGAATGGGAGGAAGCGGTTGCCATGGAATTGGCCCCTGCTACATGCTGTTAGTATTAAGCAGCTTTATCATTTACCTTTTCCTGGCTCTAGGGTGTCAGCATTGGATACAGCAAGGAGGGACCAGAGACCCAGAGGGTTTTGTCTTCATAGGAGTGTTTTTAGGTTCCCTCTGTCTCCAAATCATCTTTCTATGGCAGCCCGTCTGAGTAGGCGGTGGGGCACACTGCACTGGCCGAGCACAGCTGCTAGTACAACTGCACTGTAATCGCCTGGTGGCTCGTCTCTTTCCATCAGCAGACAGCTTCCCAGGTGCAAAGCCCATGTCAAGCTTGCCTAATGGTATTATCCCCCAGCAATTAATTAACATCGTGGATAAGTTTGACTTTGGGCAGGTGACTTTATCTGAGTCTCAGTTTGTGCAGCTATAATACTTTCCCCGTTTGAGTAAGATGAGAATTAGGCAATCCATGGACAGTGCTAGACACAGTACTCAACAAGTGCTTGCTGTGTTGTTATCACGGCGATTCCAGTCATCCCCAAACACCTTTCCTTTGTGTCTCAGATATCCCATTTCCAACCAGCCTTACCATAGGCTGACAGTAATTTCTTCCCGTTAAGGAATCTCAGGAAAGCGTCAGCATCCTAAGGGACTGAGGTGCTGGCAAACTGTCACTGAGGGAAGTCTAAGTGAGCTTCCTCTTGTGTTCTTCCCAATTCCAGGCATTGGTTCAGTCTTTGAAAACCCAAGTGGATTTTGATGATTCTGCCAAATGCCTTCACATAAGTTTCAGGCTCTGCTCAGAATTCATAGTGGTGTGGATAATCCATCGGACCTCATAAAAACCACTTAAAGGCAAATGTGTACACCCAGCAATTCTGCCTCTTCATTTCTCTCCAAGAGAAATAGTTGCAAATGCTCATAAAGAAGCACATAAAAAGATGATGTTCATTGTCACCCTGTTTGCAACAGCAGAAAACCAGAGCCAGCCTAAATACCCACCAGTAGGAGACTGGTTAAATAAATCATGGCATGTCCATGCAGTGGAAGAATACTCCACAGTCGAAAGTAGTGGGGATGTTTTATGGAAGGATCTGCAGGACATAATAATATGTGGGGAAAAAATTGCACAATTATTGCATTCATGTAAAAACAAATTTAAACATATCGCTGAACATTGCATATGTCATTGTAGGTATGCACAGAGACCATGTCTGGAAGGATGTTCAGTAAACCAGTTACAGTGGAGGTAAGTAAGATGGGTTGGAAGAGAGAAGAAAAGGAAGCAGCGAGAACTTTCATGGATTGGTTTTTTCCTCTGAAATATTGTTGTTTTTTTTTTGTTTTTTTTTTTACAATAAGGATTTACTATGCAGGTAGGAACCATAAATGGAATAGTGAAACACAGTTTTCTATAGGGAAGGTTAAAGTGACAACTGTAAGGAACATATCTCAATGCACTTCTATAGACACAAATACATCCCCGGTGCCTCGCAACAGTAGCGAGAAAGTAACTTGTGGGATATTTTCTCAGTGCAAAACTCTATGGGCAGAAGAGTACAAACTGTAACTATACACGATGCCATAGATAAATCTCACAAATGTAACATTAAGTGAAAGGAGCTACACACAAAAGAAACGTGCTATAGGATTCCATTTACATAAAGAACAAAACCAGGCAAGACTGGAAGGGATCATAAGGAAGCTTCTGGAAGATTCCAGATGCAGTAATGCTCTTTCTTGATCTGAGTGCTGGTGACACCGGTTTGTTCAGTTTTTGAAAATTCATTAAGCTGAACACTTATGATTTGTGGCGTTATCTGTATGCACATTATACATCAATAAATGTTTTTTTTTTTTAAAAGCCTGTCAATACATTAAAAAATGCTTTTTTATAAGACTGGGGGGGGGGAAGCCCTTTATCTTCCTAGGAAAACCACCATAAACCAGTCTTAACCATTTTCGAAACCTTTAACACAAGCAAACAATCATTTATTTAATGAAGGGAGGAGTCCATAGCTTTCATCAGATTTTCAAAGGGAACCTTCACCCCCTGGAAGATTAAGAACAAATGCTAACGCTATTTTGCAAGAATTGGAAAGGTGAGGTGGGTGATTGCAAAATTAAAAAAAAAAAAAAATCTTTGAGAGAACTTTGCTTCTTGCTGTAAAGGTATCAGCCATGCAATGTCGAGGGAAAGGCTGTCGGAAGCAGAGAGGGTCAGGGTGAGTTCCTCAAACAACCAGCCCTCCAAGTTCTTGGTCCACGTTGCTTTCTCTCCTGTGGGCGGCGGCGGATGTTCACCTTGCAGTTCCCCACACATCTGCAGTTTACAGCGGCGTGTGATGCTTGCAGGGTGATTTATAGTGAGGCTCGGGCTTGGGAAAAGGTTTCTAGAGGAAGGCTCCCCCCCCCCGCCCACTCGTTTGTAATTTAGGGGCATTTCTTGAATTCCCCAGCCCATTGGGTCCTGGCAGAAAATGAATGTGGGTCATTTCTGGGATAGATGCTCCCCGACATATGTGTCCCTGTGAAGAGAGATGGATGGCCAAGGGAAGTGGCTGTTGTCCATAAATCACAGAGCATTTGGAATATGTCGTGTCTCCCTATGAGATACGAGAGCAGGAGAGTCGGGGTGGACTCGAGTGCAGGGCACTCGCAGGGGAAGCAGTGGGTTGGCGGGCAGAGGGGAGGACTGGGGGGGGGGCTGCCCGGGACATGGCACCTTAAAGAGAGAGCCAGTCCTAGCATTGGAATAATGTCGCCAGGCCACATGGTGGGTCTTCCCTTACATTTCCAGCGTCTGTATTGACTGTCTCACATAGCATCGCTCTGTCCGTCTCCTTGGCTTACTCCTTCCCATCCCTCTCTGAACAGCATTGGGGAAAAGAATAGAGACTTGGGTTTAAATCCCAGCTCTGTCTCTTAACCAGCTGTGTGAGCTTAGGCATGTCACTTGAACGCTCTCATCTGTAGATGGTGATACAGTTTGGATGTTTGGCCCCTCCAAATCTCATGCTGAAGTTCGATCCCTGGCGCTAGAGGCGGGGCCTGGCGGGAGGTGTGTGCATCACGGGGCAGATCAGGAATGGCCAGGCGCCCTCTTTAAGGTAACGGGAGGGTTCTCGCTGTATGAGGTCACATGAGAGCTGGATGTTTCCAGGAGGCTGGTGCCACCTCCTCTGTCTCTTGCCCCCTCTCTTGCCCTGTGCCACACCTGCTCCCCTTTCACCTTCCGCCTTGCTTGGAAGCTCCCAGAAGCCCTCACCGGAAGCAGATGCTGGCACCATGCTTCTTGAGCGGTCTGCAGAACCATGAACCAAATAAACCTCTTTTCTTTATAAATTACCCAGCCTCAGGTATTCCTTTATAGCAGTGCAAAACGGACTAACACAGGTGCCCCATCTCTAAAATGGAAGTCGTAAAGCCTCTACCTCGTAGGGCTCTTGTAGGGGATTAATGAGATATCATTAACACATGAGATGAACCGCCTTTCACAGGGTGTTTACTTGACTCTCAATTCTTGGTATTAATGATGACTATATTTTATGCCGCCTTCTACATCAGCGATTCTCACCGGGGGGTGGGGGGACTTTGCCCCCAGGAGATATTTGGCAATGTCTGGAGACACTTTTGGTTGTCACAATGGGGGGAGGAGGTGCCACTGGCATCTAGTGGCCAGGGATGCTGCTAAATAAACATCCTAGGGTGCATAGGACGCCCCCACAGCAAAGAATTATCCTTACAGAATGTCTGTAGTGCAGAGGATGAGAAACCTCACCTTAGGCTGTGCGTTTTGTATTTTCCCTCCTGATATCCCCACACTGTTTTGTCCATCCTTCCCTTCTGCCTTTATGTCATCCTGGATGGCAAGGCCAGCTGTCACATTTCTGACATTATTAGACATCACCTAATTCTGGGGCCTAATTCTGGCTTTGCTGCTTAGGGGCTGTGTGTCCCTGATGAGTCCCTCAGACTCTCTGATCCTCAGAGTCCTTATCTCTATCGTTGGAAGCTGGCTATGAGGATCAGATGTGATGACACACAGGAACGATGGCAAACAAAACCGTCCTGCGTCTTCTCCATCCTCAGAACATCCTGCACCTCTCCATCCTCAACAGGCTCAAGAAGACCGTGGCCTTCTTGAAGACAGGCGTCCATGGTTGGCTCATTTCTATGTCCCATGTATGTAAAGGATGACGCCTTTTTCCTTCTCTCGTCTCTCCTCTGTTTGTCCCAGCCCCTCGTTTTTTCCTTTGGTTTCTCCCTTTCATTCCTCCTCTTTTCCTGGCTCACCCTCAGGCGGGATCAGAGGCCCCACGCCTCTCCGCCGTGGTCACACGTGCACAGTTTCAAAGCCTCCCTCTGAACACAACGTGACCTGTTTGAAGGGGGAACGGCTCGCTCGTCTGGTTTCTTTCTCTTTCACTCCCTGGCTGTGGTTATTAAAGTTTGGTTCCTGTAGGAGGAAGGGGTGAACTTTGAAAGCTCCGGAATGAACGCTCCTCAGAGCCCTCTTATCACGTCACCCGCACCCCCTGGCTTTCCTCCCTTGGTGGTGAAATTTGGCGATCAGACGCTCGTGGGCGGGCCGCCTTCCTGTCTCAGCATCTGAGCCCCGTTCGCCCCGGCCTCTCTGCCGACAGGCAGCTGACAGCCACGTGCAGCTGGCCAGCCCTGTGCATCTGAGCACCACCTGCCCGGCATGCCCCCAGGACTCGCACGCAGGGTGAACCCCTGCCTCACCTTCCCTCCAGGAAGAACCTCACCTCTCAGGGGCCGTGCTTTAAACAGGCCTCATTTACACGAAGAAGAAAGCCCCATTCAACATGGATCAAGCATGTTCTCATATGCCAGACACAGTGCTGTTTTCTATGCATCATCTCATTCAGTCCTCACACCAACCCGAGGAGGTGGCTGGTTCATGGTCCCTGCATTAAAGAGGATGAAACTGAAGTGCACAGAGATGAAGTGACTTGTCCAAAAGTGCACATTTGCAAAGTGGCAGAGCTGGGGTTCGAACCCATGTTGTCCAGATGCCAGAGCTAAGGGGGACTAACTTGTCCCAGTTTGCCTGGGATGTTCTCCATTTTAGCACTAAAAAGCCTCAAGTCCTGGGAAACCCTTCAGTCCCTGAATGAAACTAGGATGTCCTATAACGAAAAGGAGAGAAAGGAAGAAGACTAACCCTGATATGACAAATTCTGAACATCTTTTAAGAACAAGGTTTCCTCCCTCCCTCCCTCTCCTCCTCCTTTTTCCTTTTTTGTGTGCTCTACAGCAGAAGAGGTTGGAGCAGCAGTGATTTTTGTCTGAGGATCAAGAATCACTGAAAACCCAAGTGTTACCTACTCTAGGCCTGGAGAGGTTGCAGAGGGAGGGAGAAATTGCCAGAACCAGGAGAGAGCTCAAGCTGCATTAAAAGAACCTCTGGACAGGACATGGGGCCTCCATAGAAGGACAGTCATTGCCAGTCCCAGACCCAGCGCAGAGAGAACTGAGAGCATAAATATCCCGATGTCCCTCTTCCTCCTCCTCCCAGTTTCCAGTGACAGCCTCCCAATGGTCAAACCCATCTGGAATCCTCAAGGCAAGGGGGCCTGTTGACACTGAACATATAGGTCCGTGTTCCAGGGCAGAAATTGGGGTGGAGAGTTGGGCTGGAAGAGCAAACTAGAATATATAGTATCCTGATCTATTGCCTCCCACATCCACCTGGTTTAAATGGTAGAAGATTAAACTCGAACCTTCTAAAAAACCCTGGATTTTTTTCTTGCATTGTATTCATGCAACTGTGTTTTAGTGGAAATAAAACCAGAATCAAACTTAACAATGCTTTGACCACAGAACTATAAATTCCTCCAGTTTGAAGGTTCTGGGAGCAGATCTCTCTGGAAAATAGATTCTGGGGCCAGTGTGGTTATGGCGGACCAACCAAACGTCCTTAGGCAGACAGAGTTTCATTAAAGTCTTTGCAAGTCTAAGCTCCATCATTTCTTGGACAGATTTAAAAATCCACTCATCGCCGCTGGGACAAGTGGTACCCAACCCAAGTACAGCTGATTAAATTAAACAGAAGCAAACTTTCCCCAATTAAACAAGAACAAGAGGAAGTCATCCAAAACGATTGCTTCTTCAGAAAACAGACAAAGACGGAAGTAAAACAGGCAGCCCACTTGCATCCAAAGACAAGAGCCTTAGAGAGAGCCCAGGGCCTTCAGCCGAAAAGGAAAAGGGAGAACCAAACCAGAAAAAACAACTCCAAACCAAACCACCCATTTCTGATTTCCTGAGTTTTCAATGTGGGGATGGTTACCAGGAGCATTCTGGCTAATCTTAATTGCTAGGGCAGGAAGGGAATTGCTGGGGTAATCAGATCCCAAAGCTTCCAGGGCTTTATAGATTAAAGCAAAGTTATCTCCTAATCCCATCAAAACGTCATAATCTTGTGTCACAGCGGCATCTAAACACAGCTGATTGAGATGCCACGAGTGCTGAATCTGGGACCCATCACAGCCTTGCCGTCCGGAAAGCAAATAACCCCAAATGAGAAGATTGGATTTAGTGTGGTCTGGAGACATTTACTACAAAGGCCTGAGCACTGGCTTCATCTCTCCCTCGGGCTTTGCACGGGGAAAAACGCTAGTGTCCCCAGATGCATTCCTTTGAAAGAAAATTTTCCCCAAATGGAAATAGATTCATCATTTTTGCTGATTGTAAAATAAGTGTGTGCCTGCTGTAAAAGAAAAAAAAAATTTCTGACAATACAGAGAAATAGGAAGAAGAGAACAAAAAGCACTCAACCTCACCAGCCAGAGAAACTATTGTTATTTTGGCATGCTATTTTTCAAGAGCTTTCTTCTATGCATGCATGCATCTACCATACAGATGTCTGCCTCTCGCTCCCATGTGCACACAGTTACTTCCACGTACTCTCTCTGATCCTCTTGTCACATCTGTGCCTTTGCCCTCCACGTTCACATGCCTAAATAAGGCTCTTCCACACTCTCACCTCTCCCTCTGCTTTGCTTAGCCCACTGGCAGAGACTGAGCAGCATCTCTGAATTCCATTCTAAATCCCAGTGAGAAAGGACTCGATGTCCCCCACTCGCACCAGCCATGGCATGACTGTAGTAGAGTCACATACACATACATACAACCCTCATGCAACCAAGTGTCCTTGTTGGAGGTGGTGGCAGGGGGGTTGGGAGCCGCTCTCAGTGCCTCTCCAAACAACACCTCATACAGTTTTAGTGGTCCCGGCTCATGTCCTGCTCCTACAGGGAGGACATGGCTTGCCAGAACCCTTCAACTAGTGAGTGGCTGCCTGAAGTCTGAGATCCAGGGTTGGTTCTTGCAAACTTTGGGGTCCCTCTATCCTGGCAGCTGCACATCTGTCCTGGGAGCATTGTACAGTCATAGTACCAATAAGAATTTGAGAATGTGCAGAAAGATAATTGGACATATACAATATTTTAGATGTAATTTCAGGGGGTTCAAAAACTCCTCTAACTTAGAAGTTTATTTTATGGATCTAATATTGAAACTCTGTTTTAGAGAAAAATAATACCCATGTACTTAAAACATACATCAAGATCAAGTGCAAGTATATTCTACTTGTCATCAGCCAAAAAAAAAAAAAAAAAGTTTCTAAATTGTCTTGTAAGTTGATGATATTCAGGGTCCACAAGCCGAAAGCTTTTTGTCTTTTCTTGATCTTGATGCAGAAGCTCCATTCTTGCACTCCCTAGCCATGGAGATGGGCTTCCAACAGTGTCTTTGAATCATTGGCATCTTAATCTTTTTTTCCTCTCTCCCTCCTCTTCCTCTTCATTATCTGTTTCCTGGAGTTCCTCTTTCTCTGCTTCTCATCTTTCATTTTATTTCCTTTCTTTTTCTTTTCCTTTTCATTTGAATTCTCTTAATATACATTTAGTGTCATTTTATGGATCAGTTTTGGTGACATCCAGAAGAGCCAATAAAGTGGAACCCAGTTATGATAATAAATTAAGAATAATTTATTCTTAATTTATTATATATAATAAATTAAGAATCCAGTTATGATAATAAATTAAGAACCTGTCTTTCACTCTGAGACCCAAAGCTTCCCGTGTTGGTTGCAAGCCCAGCCTCTGAGACACCCAAACTCTACACCTGTTCTCTATCTCAGGCAAACCAGTTTTCCATCTGTAAAATGGGCATGAAAAATACCTCTATCTCAAAGGATTCTGGGAAGCTTCTGAATGAGGTGCCACACTTACCTACCATCAAACATTAGACATCATATCAAAGAGGTGTCTGACTTATTCCATATAGATCTAGAAGGAAGAATTAGCAACGGCGGGTGAAAGTTGAAGGAAAGGAGAGTTTGGCTCAGTGGAAAGAAGGAATTTCCCAGAGCTGTTCAACAACGGAATAGGTTGTTTCAGGAGATAGTAAACTCTCTGTCACTCAACATATCCAAGACAAGGTACAGAACCCCATGTGCTTGGATGTTATAAAGAGAATTCTAGACACCATGTACAAATGCTGACCTCTGACTCCCTGTCTACATCTGGTATTCTTGATGTCTTAATTGCTCTTGGATTTTTATACCATACCCCTTATTTTCTAATTTCTTTTCCAGGATCATAATTTCTGCTTAACTTCACAGAGCTTTGAGGGATACAGGCTGATCTAGAGGTTAAAGATACTAGAATGCCCTAATTTGGAAACATATTCCTCAGCAACAGTAGGAGAATTGGCTCCCTTTGTTGGCCTTAGTTTACCCAGATTGACAAGAGACAAACATGCCCTGTTCTGCTGCCCCACACCCACCAATCCTATAAAGGTGGAGTGGGGAGTATGATGCTAAGGACAGGTCGGCTGACCACTGTGAAGGGTACAGGTGCACATACTTGGTAGAGGATTTAGGAAATGGGTGAAGCATACTATGTAATACAGGGAGAGGCATTTGAGGTTCTATCGGAGTAAATGCAGGAGCAAGGGACAAGAAGGCAGGCACCACATGGGCAGAGGATGGAGATCACCTTTCCCAGGTGGTAGGGCAGGAAG
This sequence comes from Microcebus murinus, assembly GCF_040939455.1. Classification (NCBI taxonomy): domain Eukaryota; kingdom Metazoa; phylum Chordata; class Mammalia; order Primates; family Cheirogaleidae; genus Microcebus; species Microcebus murinus. The sequence goes on along the minus strand of NC_134125.1, from coordinate 10,557,556 downwards.
AAGCCCAGTTTAAGAGAGTGCACTTGCCTGATGAAGAATTCAGATCATTTCTTTGTGGGTGTGCGATATAAACACCCTCCTCCTCTTGCCCTTTGGGATCTTCAGCAAAATCTATGTAGCTCACTAATGCTCTCGATGCATGTGGTTGTGTCTGCATCAAGGTTGACCTCAGTTACAACAGAGGAGCCATGTGGGGCTAGTTGACTTCTGGGTTACATCTGAAGAAGAGGGAGCCTCACCCAGAGATTGTGAAGGGTGAATGCAAACAACATCGAACGCACAGTAGGCCCTCCATAAATGCTGCTTGAAAGTCCAAGTTCCCCCTGGAATATGGACACTGTCTTTTTTCTGACCGGTTGCATTTTTTTCTCCCTGAGCAATGACCAGGCATTTAGGTTTTCCTAAGCGCTGGATTTCTCAATTTACTTCGGCCTGGAGAGTGTCCGGAAGGGCTCCTGAATCCTGGGGACCTCTCTGTCACTCATCGTGCTCTTTCTCCCCCAGTCCTATCCCACGATGGCCTCCAGCTAACTCTGGCAATTTGGACTTTTCTCTGCCTGAAACCCAATCCCCTGGAACACTTTCTCAAGAGGGAAAAGCATTAATGAAGCTATCGAATGGAAATGTTTAGCTCTGAAAGGCATTTTTTTTTGGAAGGCAGGAAGACCATGAAGTCCTTTTAGTGGGGTCACTTGTTCCTCCTCCTTTCCAGGAATCCTGTGGTACCTTTGGATGTATCTCTTTATCTCTGGTTGTTCTTCTGAGGCAGTAAATGCTAAATAGACTAATAGGTGAGCAAAATATGTTCTCTATTCTGATGTATTCTGCTCTGGGAATGACTTTAATAGAACAGATAGAAGATACAACTTAGTGTTGTAGACACAAGGTTTCCTTTCAACAGGACATTTTTTTTTTTTATGAGTCCCATGGATAATGCAATTTCAAAACTTCACCTGGGCTACTACCTTTTACTTCCTCTGCCCAGGACTGGAAGATACAGCATTGATTCCTTAAGTCAGGAGAAAGTAAGTTACTAAGGTTAAGAAGCTATAACCTTTCTTCTTCTAGCACTAGTGGTGTGGACACATTGGCCCCAGATTAATTTCAAGAATCAGGTCCTGTCTTTAGCTGGGGTGAAGGGAGGGGAGAATGGAAAGGAAAAACGATGGCTACAGGTTCTTTACCCATGAGTTAATGTTGTCTCCCTTCTCATTTCCAAAAGAACAGAACTCACTACATGATATCTCCAGCTGCAAATGCTGTCACGGGATCCAAGGGTGTCTTTGCTCCAATATGGGGGCTAATTCGTGGCTGAACACACGGAAAACACAAGCTGGTAGCACTTCAAAGCCTCTTTACATGGTATTTTGAAGTTTAGTTTTATGAAACCAGGAAGCTGTTTAGAGAGAGAGAAGCAACTCCAGAAAGCTTTTGTCTATACTGGCTGCCACCAGGAATCTGAACTGATGTCTGTAACACAACAGAGAAATCAACTCAGCAAGTGAATCAGATTGTTAGGTTTAAAAAAATCAGTTAGAAACCAGCATAAAAAATATGAGTAATGATATAATAAAATAAAATATTATTAATTTCATAATTATAACCATTATCATTTGAATATTTAACATATACCTGGCTTTGACTATAATAAAAATAACTGAGAGCATATGGTGGATATTTACCATATTCTAGAACTCTTCTAAGACCTCTGTTATATTAAATCATGTAATCATCCCAGCAACCCCATAAAGAAGGTACAAGTAATGTATATTTGGGGAAACTCAGGCATGCAGAGGCTAAAAGGTGACATCAGCAATATCTGATTTGATTATCATTTCAATCCCTTGGGATAGGTAGCATAACCCCTGTTTTATACATGGGGAAGTTGAGGCCATGCAATTTGCTCAGAATTGCTCATACAGCTAAAGAGTGGCAGAGATGGGGTTCGAACCTAGGTCTGTCCGGGTACTTCTAACATGGTACCACCTTGCCTCCTGGTTGGTCTGGCACCTGTAGACACACAGTGGCCAGCCAGAAATGCTATTCTTTCATGAAGCTTCTACCCATGATACCAGCCTGATTTGTAGAAAAAGTGGGGACACTGTTGGAAGGATTTTTAGCACCTGAGTATCTGCTGCCTGAAATGCCCTGGAATTATGGCGAGCAAAGGAAACAAGGTCAGTATTTCACCCTCATAGGGTCCCACTCTTCTTCCTCTCTTTCTTATTTTTCTTCCTGCACCCCTGAAAAGCCCTAGAGAAGGCAGTTTGGTGATGGAGATTCTGGGAAAGACACAATGTAGGTCAGTGAGGTATGATCAAGTTCAAAGGCAACCTTGAGAGTTGAAGAGGAGCCACTAGATACACAATTGTTCCAACAACCGTTTTGAATAACCCTTCTTTATCTGTGCTGCCACCTGTATCACATACCAAATCATTGAATAAAGTCTATTCCTGTGATCACTCTTCTATCCCTTTGAGCGCTTTCTGTCAAATCCTCCTCCAAAGAATACGATTTGATCACCGGAGCTAGATAATGTCATTATCTAGAAAGGCAAACACTTTCACCTGTGGAAATAAATTCTTGGCGAATGTCATGCATTTCATCATCCAAATGAACTTGAAAACTACTTTGCCACCCTCCCTCCCCTAACTCACACCTCACAAAAATTAATCACTGGCATTTCATCTTAGAGTTGCATTGCATCTTAGACAATTGGGAGAAAAATGACATCTTTACAATGTTGCATCACTTCATTTTATCGAATCTTTTTATATGCCCTTTAGGAATGTTTAGTATTTTTTTTTTTTTTGCATGTGGGTATTATAGTTTTTGTTGGTTTTTTTCTGGGCATTTTATGAAATTATTGCTATTTGTTGCTATTTAAGAAAGCTATTGATTTCTGAACGTTTTATATGGTGTCTGGCTACATAACTGAACTCTTTATTGGGTTTTGACATTTTTCAATGATTTCCTTTGTGTTTTCTAGGTAGAATACTATCTCATCTGCAAATGACATTTTCCCTCCTTTTCCATGCCTGTTTGTTTGTTTGTTTATGTTTTATAAGTTCTTATGTTGCCTGGACCTTCCAGGAAAAATGTTAAATGCTAATGGTGATAGTGAACATCATTGTCTCATTTTGATTCCAATAAAAATACTTGTAGTAAGTGACCATTAAATGTCATTCTACATGTGTTTTTTAAAACATCTTTATGACGTTTTATTGAAACCCTATACTTTATTCCAAGCCTTTTGAAAGGCATCTTGGTGAATGGATATTTCCTTTTTTACAGATTTGTTTTATGAATCTACTGAGATTATTTTACACTTCTACTTTAGCATGTAGATGAGTTATTTTATATTATATTCTAGCATAAGCTCTCTTTGGACATGAAGGATCATCTTTTCAATGTATGAATTAGTGAGGATTTTGCATTCATGATTCTAGATGAGATTTGTCCATAGCTTTGTTTTTTGTATCATTTTGGTCATACATTGTGTTGTCGGGGTCGTGGCTTCAAAGAATAAAGTAAACAAGTAATTCACCTTTGCCTGTCTTTGGGAACAAAGTTATATACATGGAATGGGGATTACCAATTTATCCAGTTTAAAAAGCTGACTATTAAAATTGCCCCCTGAATATATTTTTGAAGATAATGTCTTTAAACCTTGTACTCTGGGACACTTGTTCAATTCTAGCCTTCTGTTTCTTCAGTTGATCTGGCAATTTACACTTCCCAGAATACTGAACATTTGTTGCGATCTATATTGTGTGTGTGTGTGTATTTATCCAGTATACTCTTTATTTTAAAAATAGTTTTTATACGAACCATATATCTGATAAAGGATTAATATCCAAAGCATATAAGGAACTCCTATAACTCAATAGTTAAAAAAAAAAACAAACAAATAATTCAGTTGAAAAATGGGCAAAGACCTGAGTAGACATTTCTCCAAAGAAGACAATGGCCAGCAGGTATATGGAAAGGTGATCAACATCACTAGTCACCAGAGAAATGCAAATAAAAACCGCAGTGAGATATCACCCTGCACCTATTGGGATGGCTATAATCAAAAAAATCCCAAGAGGTGAGAAGTGTTGGTGAGAATGTGGGGAAGGGGAACCCTTGTACACTGGGTGGGAATTGTAAATTGGTGCAGCCACTATGGGAACCAGTATGGAGCTTCATTTAAGAATCAGAACTAGAACTACTGTATGACCCAGCAATTCCACTTCTGAATGTGTACCCACCAGAATGGAAATGTGGGTTTCAAGGAGGTATCTGCATTTCCATGTTCACTGCAGTGTTAGTCTCAATACCCAAAGCACAGACACAACCCCAATGCCCATTGATGGATGAAGGCACAAAGGAAATGCAGTATAGACACACAATTTTATTGAGCTTTGAAAAAAGGGGAAAATCCTTTGCCATTGGTAACAATGTGGATGAACCTGGAGGATATTATGCTAATCTAAACAAGCTAGACACAAAAGGACAAATACTATATGGTCCCACTCGTATAAGGAATCTAAAATAGTCAAACATACAGGGCAGAGAGTAGAATGGTAGATGCCAGGGGTTGGGGGAAAGGGGATTGGGAACTTTTGTTGATCAAAAGGTACAAAGTTTAGTTATGCAAGATGAGTAAGTCCTAGAGATCTACTGTACAGCATGGCACCTATAGTTAGCAATGCTGTATTTTATACTTAAAAATTTTAAGTTAGGGTATACTTTATAAAAAACTGAAAGAGTGGAATTGGAATGTTCCTAACACAAAGTAATGTTTAAGTGTCCGAGGTGATGGATATCCCAGTTACCCTGATTTGATTCGTTCACATTGTATGCCTATATCCAAACATCACATGTACCCTATAAAGATACATTTGAACCTCACAACAACCTATTGAGGTAGGTGGTATTGTTTTCCCCATTTAAAAAATGAGTTATTGGATACCCAGACAGGTTAAATGACTTGCCCAAGGTCACTCAACTAGCAAGTGATGAAGTTAGAATCCAAGCTCAGATTGTCTGGTTTATGGAGCCTGGGAATGTGGTGGTACTAGTTGTGTGATAGATCAACAGATATTTAAAAGGAAGAATAATCTTATTGAAAAGGCAAGAAAGGGAATAAAACGACAAGCAGAACTGTTAAGTAGTTAAGTGGTCTGCCTTCCAGCAAGGTTGATCCAAGGGACTTTCACATCCCTTCATTCACTCATTCATTCAATTTGCTATCCGATAAATATGGTCCAAATATTTATTATGCTCTTATCAACAATTCAGGCATTAAGGTGGGTACTTGAATATCCTTGCCCTTGTGGATCTTACATTTTGGCTAGTGGGATGGGAGCAGGGGGGGAGAGGAGGGACTGCAAAACTGCCTGCCATAAAATACAGCACACAGCATGGCATCAGGATGAACAGTCCACTCAATTCTGTTGTGCTTGTATGTTTCTAGTCAGCTGTGTTTGTTCTGTAGGTGCTCTTGATCTACAAATATTTACTGAGTAACTATTATGTGCAGGGCCCTGGAGTAGATGTGGGGGACCAGGCAAGCACCAGAGGAGGAAACTGAGACTGAGGGAATTGACATCTGTCCTGCGTCGCATGGTGAGGAGGTAAGTAGAGCTGGACTTGCCTGTGTGGACTCCCCCAGGGAGTCCGATGAATTAGGGCCCGATGCACTGATGCAGGGATCTGTACAGAGAAGAAAGTCATCTGATTTTGTCAAACGAATGAATGAATGGTATCATTCCCAGGCTTCCAGGGAGGTGAATCAGGGAACATTTTGGAGAATTCTAATCATAAAAAGCTTGCTCTGAGAACAGATGAAATCGACCTCATTGCCCACAGGAAGCAGGGACATTTAGCTGGTACCAGGAGACCTTTAAATAATGACGTGCACACTCCAGGCGCTCCCAGATTGAAAGAGACAGGCACCTCGGTGGTTTTCCCTGGGCCTCTCCTCCCCCTTCGGTCATCAAGGCAAAACCGGAGCTGCAGACGGGACCCGCTGCCTTCAACACGGGCCTTGCATTAGATGTGTGTCAACAGAGATTAGCTCAGTCACACACGCCAGCCTTTGCGTTTGGCGGGCCACCTCCACCAACCCCGTAATCTAATCTCGGCTGGAGCAATGCCTCTCCCAGGTTAAATGTATTAAAGGAGCCGGGGGACGTGGGCTGTTCAAGGCGGCCATGGCTTCTCCCTTTCTGACAAGCCTGACCCCACTCCAAACCCCTCGTCCCCAAGAGACGCCAGGGGTCAGAACCTCGTTGGTATAGAAGGGAGCAAAACGCTAACAGAGAGAGACGAGAGGATATTGGAAACATATTCTCCGGGCCTCCGCGCTTTAGAAATCCGAGAAGAACAGGAGGCGACAAGTTAAAGCTTTCACTGCTGGAAATATTTTTCTTTTCCATGTTTCAACAAGAATTTGATAAAGATATTGGTGAGGGCAGGGAGGAGAGGAGGCAGCAGAGAGAGCTCCAAAGCAGATGGCACCTGCAGGAAGGGAGGGATGCTTTAGACACCTTAGGAGGAAATTTATAGGGGACAACTTTCCATGGCATGCATCCATTCTCATTACATGTGTTTTCAGATCTTGTGATATTTTTAAGGAAATAAATGTTTCATCGGCAAATCTTGCCTTTCCTTTTCCTTTGAGTTCCTTTGAAACCCTGGCCCTGTGTAGGGAGATATCCCTGTGGGTTGCTGCTAGTCTTACTCCACTTCTAATGGGGTGGAGAGGAAGCATTCTCCTTTTCCCCAAAACGTGTCTGGAATCCTCCAGTTTCTGTGATTGTCCTCATGATGTTTTCTCTTCCCTCCAAACTCTCTCCATCTCCACGGGTCCCAGTCTAGTGAGTTTTATCTCTTATTTGGCATCTCTTAACTCCACTCATTTTAATTTTGATAACCACGCTCCTGGGTCAGCCACCATCATCTCTAAAATGGTGCCCCAATGGTTAATTTTTAAAACTTTTAGTTTAGCATACAGCCAGAAAGGGGCAGAGATTCCAAGTGCCCAGCTTGGTGAATTGTCACCAACTAAGCACATTATGTAACCAGTGCCCGTGAGAAACAAATCTTCAGCCCCCTAGTGCCTCCTCCTCCCCAACCCACTTAGGGCAATCAATGTCTGGAATTGTAACACCATAAATTAGTATTGTTTCTTTTTAGACTTTACCTAAAGGGAAATTTACCCTTTTTTTATTTCAGCATATTATGGGGGTACAAATGTTAAGGTTACGTATATTGCCCATGCCCCCTGCCTCGAGTCAGAGCTTCAAGCGTGACCATCCCCCAAATGTTAAGGTACATACTCTCTTATATCTTATTTTTGCAAGAGTCCTTTGTGTTATTGTGGGGAGTTGCAGATCATTCTTTTTGATCTCTGTATAGCATTCATTGTGTGTCTGTGCCAAAATTTTTCCTCCATTCTGCTGCTAATGGACATTTGGGTAGTGTTCAGTTAGGAGCTCTTATAAATACTACTGCTAGGACCAGTCCAGGTCATATCTTTTGGTGAGCATATATGACTGCACCAGAGAGTTCTTTTGCAAATCACAAATATCCCATTGCCTCGCTCCTTTCAAATGATTCAACAGATCCTCATTGCCTTAAAGATAAAGACCAAATGGCCTTCAAGGGTCTAGGGAATCGGGCCTCTGCAGGCTTCTCTATCCCAACAACAGCTGTCAGAAGCACGAGTGTGTGCAGACGCCAGGGAGGGAATAGAAAAGAGGGAAGCAGAAAACAATAAATACAAGACAATAGAGAAGAGTGGAGACTGTGGCAAGTCAGACAGACTTGCAGCAGTTTCATGTCCCCAGCTGATAGCTGACATATGCAAATGTGGGCCTATTGTACGATTTTCCCCATTTTAAAAATAAGTTGAACATGTATATGTTTATGTGAAATCTGCCAACTTTTAAATGTTAACCATTTCAAAATTTATTTTCACATTACCTGAGCCCCAACACTACATGTTTCAGCATAGCATCTGGCCCTTGAATGAGCAATTTGGAGCCATTGGCCTTTATCTACCCTTGCAGACTCTTAAATCTCATTACCCCTTCCACTGCATATGGAACTGCTCAAAGTTCCTCAAACTCCCCATGTCCTCACTGCAGTGCTTTGCATTTTCTTTCAATACTAATGTTTCTTCTACCTTGAACACTGTACCTCTCGTAGGCTCTTGTTCTTACTCAGACACTACTTTCCATCAGGAAGTCCCATCTGAATCCTTAAAGTGAGTAGAAAGATTTTCGGGCACGTTCTCAAGGCATTCTGCCTTATTCTCGTCGTAGCACCTACAATAGTGCCCAGGACTTAAACAGGCGCATAGAAAGTGCTCAATAAACTGTGAATTTGACAAAATGTCACTATGTAACTGGAATGGTATTTCCATGTCTGTCTCCCCTATAAATAACACAATGGATCCTGTCACTGCTCTGCTTAAAAACCTACTCCAAACTCCGTAACAATTTCAACAACAAATATTAGAATCTCAAGTGCTTATGGGGTCATGGCAAGTGAGAAGTGAGTGAAGCAGGCTAAGGGTGACAACAGGGAGTGGTGGAGACTGGGGCAAACTGGAAAGTGCCTGGGAGAGCCTTGATTGGAGGGAGAGGGTCTTAATCTTCATTGCCCGTCATAATACCTGGGACACGGTAGGTCCTCATTAAATATAGCCTACCTTCTTTGTATGACAAACAGCAATTTCTCACTCTGTATTTTCAAGGGATCCATGTGACAATTCACGTGTGGGCTACCCCCACATGAAATGTGGGCTACCCTTCGCATGTCCCTACCCCCACTCCAGAATGGAATACACCAAGATTAGGGGTAATGGAAGTGGCATTTAGTAACACAACTAAAGGCAGAGAAAAACAGACATCCTTTTAGCATAACATCACATGGGGCATCGGGTAAGAGACCTGGAAGCCATTCTTGGAAGGTGACGTGTCACCACCTGCATGGTCCCTTCCAGGGATGAGCCTAAAGGACCTGGATTGCTAGCAACCCACAGCAGAGGTACAGGAGGTTAGGCAGGACCCTGGAGGGGCAAGAAAAGGGATGGAGGAGGGCGCCTACAGACACAGCCAGGAGGCCGGGAGCACGTGGTTGCAGGGCACTTGGGTGGCACTTTGGAAAAGGGGGGGCTGGCAAAGGAGGTCTCTGAGGATGTGACTTTTGAACTAAGTATTCAATAATGAGGGACAGCCGTGTCTCAGGGAAGAGCATCTCAAGCAGAGGGAGCCTCAAGGACAAAGGTGCTGGGGAGGGGCCGGCTTGGCATGTTGGGGGGACAGAAGTAAAGGCTGGTGGAACTGGGCGGGGGTTGAGGCTGGGGAGGTTGGCACAGGGTGAGCCCAGAGCCATGCCACAGGGTTGGATTGGATCCTCAGTGTCCCCCACTGCACTGCGGAGTGTGGATGTTATTTCAAGTTAGGCAGCAAGTTGCTAATTCTGCACTCCAGCTCCCTGCTTGGGTGGTGACTCAGCTGCGCACACACACACACACACCCCACCCTGTTTTTCACTGATTCGTGGCTTCTGTTCCCAAAACGGAAGCCAGCCACTGCTCACACTCTTTCCTCTGTGCTCGGGCCCCACCCAGCCTACTGAGTGTCTCTCTCGGGGAGGAGCCCAGAGCTGTGCACATTACAAAAGCTTTGCATGTCATTCCGATGCACGTTCAGTGTAGGGACCAGGACATCTCGCTCTTTCTCTGTCCCTCTCTCTCCATATAAACAGATAAAATTAATTATCATCTATCTATATTGACCCACCCTACCTATTATCCATCTATAATTTGTATACTTATCATCTCTGTCATTATGTATCTAGCTACCTGTTTACCTTTTTAATCCATCCATCTTTAATTAAGGATAACAAACCCCCCAAAATATTAAAATGACATATTTATTTCTCTTAGTATATCATTTAAAAAGCAATAAAAATAAATACTAGGGAAAAAAAAAAAAGAATGAGTAGGTCTCATTAAAGACCTCATTTTGCTATCATTTGCAACTCTCTAATGAATAACTATGCACCTAAATATTTTTGCACATTCGTGTGGATTTCCTAAGGCAAAATTCCTAGAAGTGAAATTGCTTAGTCGAGGAGTATTAAGTTTTTGAAAAGGTTTTTGATACATATTATCAAATTGTTGCCATAAGTCTTACACAATTCAGAATCCCCCTTCCCTATAGTGTTTTTTTTTTATTATTATTTCTTTTTTAAATGACAACTAAAAGTCAAGAGATATACTGGGAAGAAATTTAGTGTCACAAATGTTAAACCAAGGGTTAAATATTCTTTTTCATAAAGCAGTCATAGAACAAGCAAAACTCTAAAACACAAAAGGAAAATAAAATGGAACTGAGACATAGACTAATAAATGAAAGGGAATGAAAAATTTGCTAATGAATATTTTAAAAAATAGATATTCACACACATTAGTTACCAAAGAAACAGAGCCATAATTGCAATAACATATTTTACTTTCAAATTTATAATTAAAGCCTATTTACCATTCTTGTGAGAGTCTGATAAAATGGACATTCATAAAATTTTGATGGGAATCTCAATTGGTATAAGCTTCATGGTGGCATTTTGACACCATCTGTCAAAACCCTTTAAAAGCATTTATATTCTTTGCCTTGGTAATTTTACTTCTAGTCATTTTTCAAACAAAAGAAATATGCAGAAATATTTTACCTCCAGCTCATTCATTGTACTGTTGAAAATAATAGCAAAGTTAGTACAGGCTTTATGCAAAACAGTATGGAAATTTCTAAGAAAATTAAAAATAGAACTATGGTATGATCCAGAAATCCCGCTACTGGGTATATATCCAAAGGAAATGAAATCAGTATGTTAAAGAGGTATGTGCAGTCCCATGTTTGTTGTGGCATCGTTCACAATAGCCAAGTTGTGAAAGCAACCTGTGTCCCTCAACAGGTGAACACATAGATAAAAAAAGTGAGGTGTGTACACACACACACACACACACACACACACGCACACACACAATGGAATACTATGCAACCTTATAAAAACAAGGAAATCCTGCCATTTGTGACAACAGGGAAGAACCCATAGGATATTATGTTAAGAGAAATAAGCCAGGCACAGAGAGAAAAACATTGCATGATCTCACTTATATGTGGAATCTAAAATATTTGGACTTACAGAAACAAACGGTAGAATGGTGGTTGCCAGGGGCTGGAAGACGGGAGGTGGCTATTGAGAAGATATTGGTCAAACGGTACAAAATTTCAGTTAGGCAGAATAAATTCAAAAGATCTATCGTACAATGTGTGACTATAGTTAATAGTTCTTGAAAAGAAAGAAAATGTCAAAAGAAAAAGTCAGAATCAAATGAAATATTCAACAAAAATGATTGGTTAAATACATCATCTAATATTTATTATAGCCTGAGAAAATGATGCAGTCTCTAAAACCTGAAATACAGAAGTGATCTCCATTTAAAACAGAGTCACTCCCAGATTATGCAATAGTTTTTATTTTGGAAAGTCTTGTGCAATTCAAATTTTGCATAAGTCAAAAAAGATCCTTTGGAGTCACTGCATGTTTTAAAGTTGCAAAACTTTTGTTGTGCCTTTTGTGTATGAACTGTCACTCGGTGACAGTATGAACTGTCACTCAGATGTTCTCCTTTTTATTGTTGAAGCAGCCAGGGTTCACACAAAAGGGTGTGAAGAGTTTTGGAATATCCAGGCAGTGCCTTACTCAGTTGCTTAAGAAATGCTTGGCAAACACTTGATGGATTTGTTTGTAGGGAGGTTGTGATAGTTTTACTGGTGCTTACCAAATATTTCTGGCTCTTCATCTTCCCCAAGTGTAATAGGTGACCTCTGACCTCCTTGTGACTAGTTGGGATCAAGTGACTGATTCTAGCCGATGAGTGCTGTGAGCTTCCTGACAGGGGCATTTAATTGTTGGTGTAAGATCCAAGAGAGACCTTTCTCTTCTGCCTGTGTAGACAGCGGTATTCCAAAGGATAGTTCCTCTGTTATCCTCACTCTTAAAGTGAGGGTGGCATGAAGCAGAGCGCTGGGTTGACCCCCGATGAACATGTAGCATGCGTAAGAAATGAGTCCCCACTGAGATTTGGGGGATGTTTGTTACTGCGGCAAAACCTAGCCCCTTCATACTCCAAAGGTGACCTACAAGACCAGCTGCATTGGCCTCATCTGGGAGTTTGTTAGGAATTCAGAATCTCGGATGCCCTCTCAGACCTACAGGTATTGCACGGTATTCATAGAGAATCAGAATTTGCTTTTCAACACAACGCAGTTCTCAGTTGATCTGTGCATACATTAAAGATCACAGAGTTCTGTCCTAGCCCATCCCAAGTGACACTCAGGTGAAGGAAGGCAGAATACACAAAGGTCAAGAATGTGTGCACAGGACCCTTATCTTCTCTGAGTCTCAGCTTCCTCATCACGATTGATGTGAGAATTCAATGAAATAATCTACATTCCTTGCCCGGGTCCTAGTAAGTGCTCAATAAATCATTGCTGGTGTTATCATCTCGGAAAGGAATAAATTGCTACCTGTTTGGACTGGAATCTTGGCTTTCTAAAGATCTTTTCCATTATCTATGCGGTAAGAACGACATCTTCTAAAGACTCTTCTAAAGATGACATCTCCTATAAAGAGTCAGTAAATGTCGATCAATTAACTCACCCACAATGAGGTGCCTGTCAACCGCTTAATCACCTTCAAATGGTGTGTGTATTTACTTAATTCCTCCTCTGCCCTGTTTCTGCAGTTCCGTGGCGTAATTCCCTGATCCTCTAACCAGGAGACCTCCGCAGGCCTGACAGAAGTGTTTGCAAAGGTAAAAACCAGCTGTTAGCGTCACGTTCTTTTTGTAGGATCAATTTTCTCCCTCTTTCATGCCTGCAGAGGGCCACTTCCGCCGAGAATGACGGAGAGATTGTTCAGCAGACGGAAACCACACACACACACACACACACACACACACACACACACACACACTCTTTCCATTTCTATCCAAGGCAACACCTGAGGGAAAGTACCTGGGTAAACAGAGTGACGATTAGACCGTTCACCACTTTCCTCCCCTCAAGAGGACGCTCCGTAGTATGTTTGTTCATTCCACCCTAAACCTCCCTGTGAGGAAGAAAGTGCAGGGATTATTCGTCTTTGTGTAACATGGAAAAACTGAAGTTAAGTGGCTGCCTTGAGGCTGCAGAAGACGGAGCCTACGAAGGAAGCTTCGGAGCAGGGACAAAGCCGGGGACCACCAGGGACGAGCCCCACGGCGTCCTGAGTGCCACGCTGGGACTTCTCTAAGCCTCAGTCTCCACGTTTGGCTCCTCCCAGCTGGGAACCCACCCATGCACTCCAGGAAGTCGATTTTGAGTCTTTTTTTTTTTTTTAAATCAAGGGTTTGAATGTAATTATCTTTACAGAACTTTCCATGGCAAGGAGCATTGGCTCATTTAATCCTCTTGATGAGAGGAAGAAACGGAGACAGAATCAAAGAGAAGATAAAGGGAGGGAGGGGAGGAGGAGGAGGAGGAGGAAGAGAGAGAGAGAGGACCCTAGCTGCTCATGGGGAACGGTTAGCATTTCATTCCTTACCAGTAATAACTGTATAAAGCCAAATTATACGTGGGAAACAGAAGCCCGACATGAGACAAAGGGTGGTGCACCTCTGACATGGTGACCAACTGTCCCAGTTTTCCAGGGACTGAGGAAGACCCAGGACATGGACTTGCTATGCTAAAATCAGGAAAGTCCCCAGAACCCCAGGCCAAGTTGGTCACTCTCATCTCTGGTCGGGCCACAGATAGTCATACAAACCGGGCAGAAAGGTGGCACTTTGGGGATGAGGTGGCAGGGGACGCAGAAGGATTTGCGTGGAAGTTTCAAAAGAGGAATCGGGACCCTCTGTGGGTGCCCACCACCCTCCCTCCTCATGCACTGGATTGTCTGAGCTGAGGTTTTTGAGGACGGGGCTGCTGAGAAAGGGGGTGGATCAACTTCCAGTGAGACAGGGAGGTGGGGAGAGAACGGGAGGGACCACGGCGCAGAAGCTCTTTAGAGGATGGGCGTCAACTAATAAAACTTTAAGAATAAATTCAACATAGTAAGTCATGAATGAATCGGATGATACGTTTAAAAAGACGAGCATCGTGTGATTAGAGAGGAAAAGGAGGCTTGCCCCTGCCTGGCCTTCGCTCCTGGCAGGGACAAAACCAACAGAGCAACTTCATCACACCGATTCCTTCACGCTCCGGCAGGCAAGCGATAAAATTATCAGATGAGGGTCCCCGTCTCCCACGGTCGCTCCCGCCGAGTGTGCCGTGTCTGAAATAATGAAGGCGGCTTGATTAAATGTTCACTGGCTGCAGCCAGTGTGCTAATTTCGAGATGGGCTTATTAGTTTAATGACCGCTCCAAATCATCAGAATTCATTAGCATTAGCGCTACGGCTTCATTCGACATCAGCCCCAGGCTCGAGGCAGCCACCGTCACCATTTCTCTATTTATATCACTCCTGCTTCCAGGAGAGGACACTGTGTGTGACAGTGCATGCCTACGTGTGTATATGTGCACGCACACAGCAGACTTCCTATTCGCTTTATCTGCCTGATTATTTTAGCTTTTCTCTCTCCAAAGCCAAGTTGCAATAGCCCCTTTCTGTGTTCAGCACATCCGTGCATGTGCAAAGAGGGGTTCTGAAAGCATTTTGGGGAAATGTTCTTTTTCATTAGACTGAGGAAGGCAAAACCTGAATTGCTTTCTAGGATCCAAAGGCCACATTGCCACCCACCCTCCACCTGCTTTTGGAGCTCTGATTTCATCGTCTACGTTACCCTTCTCCTCACTCCCCTCCGGACACGCAGGCTTCCTTGCTGTTTTCAAGCATTCCTGGGTCTGATTCTCACCCCAGGACCTTTGCACTGGCTGCTTCTCTGCCTGAAATGCCTTTTCCCAAGATAGCAGCATAGGCTGCTCCCCCAGTCCTCTGTTTGTTCAAATGTCACCTCAGGGAGACCTGTTCTGACCATCCTGTACAACCACAACCTTCCCATACCTCCCCCTCTACTTCACCCTGCCCTATTCACTCCTGTCAGACCTACTACAGAATCGATGTATGCATTGTATTTAGTGTCTGGCCCCTGACTCATGCTATAATGTCATTGTTGCCTGTTTTCATCTGCTGTATCCCCAGCGCTTAGAACTGCCAGAGAGTTGGTGCTCATCAGATGATTGTTGGATGCATAAATGAACGAATACATAAATGAATGAATGGCGTTGATATACACGCAAATGAGGATCATTACAGACTCAGGAGAAGGCATTTACTGGTTGCCTTTACGCTGAGCTGGGGATTCGGGGTGTAGATATGTCAGTCAATAAGGCAACCGTCACGGTGGGGACTGTCCAGCCCACACCCCCTTCCTGGGCCACTGTCCCCTGTCCTGGGGTTCTCCTTTCTGCCAGGGTACAGCGGCATCCCAGGGATGCAGGAACCACCCCAGAAGGGTCATTCGCCTGCAGCGTCACTTTGTGCAGATGAACACGCCCCATCAGTGTGACTCCCTCACGCACTTAGATTGGGGACCACTGAGTGGACGTGACAGAGAAGCTCGGGCGCTCAGAGGTCACACTGAGAGAGGCCGTGTGAGGCAAAGCTGAGGCGGGAGGAGACCTGACAGGTTGAACTTGTGAGGAAGAAGATGCTATAAGGGAGGGAGAAGACACACGGGCGAGAAAGTGAGGAAAGCGCTGGCGCGTGAAAGGCGAATGGAGTTGATAGGCTAAGAAGAGGGCGAAGGTCCTCAGACACTGGGCTCTGGGTACTTATCCTCAAGTTGCCTCGTCACCACGATCACCGTCCTGGAGGTGTTGCCCCACCTTGTGCTTGTTTGGAGAGTTCCATGGGATTCTCTCTTCCATCTCTCTCTCTCTCTCTCTCTCTCCATCCACCACCTCCTTGGCGTTATAGGGTAGGTCGGCAGACAACCAGGAGGCCCTTGTTATAATTACACACTTGGGTGGAGGACTCCAAAGTGTTTTTGACTTGATTCCTCCTCTGCTCATCTGTAAAATGGATCAGCTGTAGGTGAAATGCTAGTGGCCTCCGGAAACACAACTTAACCCCTCGAGGAATGAAGTCCTCCAGATCTTTGCTCCTGTGGGTTCATGCAGGGTGTCATGAGAGAAAGGGTCTAATGCAGAAATTTTTGAGTAAAATTACTTCATTTTAAAAATAAAATGTGTTAATTTTCTTTTTAATTATGACAAAAATGTTACGTATTCGATGTAGAAAACATGGGAAGTGCAGAGAAAATGAGGGCTATTTCGCTCCTTACTTCTGCCGAGTTTATCTGCCATAAGTATTTCCTTGATTCTAAGATACACTCTCTCCCGATTTTTGAGATCAGGGTCAATCTTAAAGGATAGGTGCACGTATTTAGTATTTCACACCACCCGTCCCATGCCTCACTAAATAAAAGGATGTCAAATTAATATTGAATCTTAGAATGCAAATCATCTTAGATTTAAAAAATATAACACACATACACACACACACTTATAAAAATACCACTGTGCTCTTTGCTGGTTTGACTTATTTCATTTCATTTTAACCACACCAGTATCTGGAGCTTTGGCCAAATATCTTGGCTTCTTTAAGATATGGTACATAGTTTTCAAATTACTGTGAGTTTTGCCTTCCCTTTAACCCTCCAAATTAGTTTTTTGGGGACTAGTTCCACAGTCCTTTTTCTAAATAATATTAATACACACACACACACACATACACACACACAAGAAAAACGTGATCAACTCTTGGATTCACAACTTACTAGTTATGTGACCTCAGACAAAAGTTTTAAGCTTGCTGGACCTCACTTTATTAATCTGCAAAATGGGAGCAGTGATGGGACCCTCTTTATGGGGTAACTGAAAGGACTATATAAGGTAAGAGATGTAAAGAGCTCTTACAAAAACCACATGGAAAATGTTCTATAAATGATAGCAAAAGTAAATGGTTAAAAATTTGGAAAAATATATATTAAACACAAACAGCAAAGTAAAAATGACCTGTAATTTTGTGGCTTAGAATGAAAAACTATTTATCTTTAATTTATATCCTTTCACATTTTCTATACATATATGTTACATACACATGCACACACACATATGTCCATGAAAGTGAGATAAAATTGGATATACGTTTTGGTAACCAACTTTTTTCATGCAACAATAACATACAAACATTTTGGCTTCTTTGCCTTCATTCTCCACCCCTCCTTGAAAGAGCCTGCCGGAGAAATGGCTTCCTAAATATGAACAAAGTCATCCCAGTTGTTCAGTCTATTCCGTATGAAACACAGCACATGGGAAAATGCTCCCTCAGTTTGACCTTTCATGATAGAGAAAAAGAGATAAAATCTATATTTAAAAAAACATTAAAGAAAAACCTCTTTGAGCTATTTTGTTCTTGTTTGCTTAAGTTCTCTAAATTGTGGGCTCCTTGAGGAAAGAGATTCTGCCAGAATTATTTCTGCATCCTCAGAACCTTCGGTCACACAAGACAAGGACCTCAGAATGAACGGTGAATGTACGCAGGAGCGATCTGTAAAATTGTTCCCGGCTTTGCTCGCTCTCTTGTCTCTTACACGCCATCAGTACTAAATGACCACTACATTTCGTTCATTTGAGGAAAGGAAGTTTTAAGAGCTGGGTTTACTCTCCCTTCTTTCCCTAGAAAGAAAAATCAATGAAGATTCTTATAAAGAAATTGTGTGATACTAAAGAGGAGGCCACACCCGGCCTGACATAACCCACGGAGCAAACTGGGATTGATTTGGGGCGGGAGGTAGGACTTCGGGGATGAGGAAAAACTTACTTAAGCTCCTCACATCTCAGTGCCCTAGGTCATCATCCACTGGGAATGCTTTTAAAGCCCACGTTCATGCATTCCACGTCAAAAATGCATGTGATTTTTGATGATTTAAAAGGGCATTGGTGAGGTGATGTGCTAGTCACAGCCATATAAATCCAAGGTCCTCACACTACGTAATATTTCTCCAGGAGTTTCTCAAATCCTGTGTTTACCAAAGTGAGAATTATGCTCTTCTCTTTTAATGTGTGTTTAAAGGGTTGTCTTGAAGTGTGAAGAAGCAAAGATGTGGGAGTCAGGGCCCATTTCATTCTCTGTGGAGTCTGGATCCCAGCAGAAGGAAAACTCTGTCCAGATGGTTACGCTGAGAAACGTTTCTGAAGGGGTTAATTACAGAGGTGGGAGCTGGTTTAGGAGAACCAGACATGGGTGGTGAAGCACTCGGGGACTTGTGACTGCAGGAAGTTGTTAACCCTGGGAGGTAAGAGGCAAAGAGTTCTTGGGGTCTGTGGAGAGCTGGAGCCATACAGGTGAGCTCACCCAGTGAGAGGTGCAGACATGGAGGGCCACACCCACTCTCAGAACATCGATTCAGAAGCAGAGAGGGAGCAGTGGTATTAATACCCCAACCCCTCTCTCTTGCCACCGTCCAGTTTCCTGCAGGTGTTTCCCATTGGCCAATCCCAGCTAAAAGACAGTGGTAAGGGAACGTGGGTCTTATCGTCTGCACAGGTCACAGGGAGGGCAGAGCAGGGCAAGAATGGATTTCAAGATGGCAGGGGGGAGTTAGAATAACCAGCATCCTTGATCCAAGATAGTAAGAGCCAGGGTGATGCAATTTGTCCATTTATTGAGGAGACCGGGTGGATGGGAGCAAAGCTTACTGGATAATATTCTCACGCAGAATTGAGATAGAAGCTCCCCACACCTTGGTGAGAAGTACACCTTTCTATTTTGCATGTTCAACTTTGGTCTGAGTAGTAGATGGAGAAGGAAAATAAAGGACACTGGTCCTCGGTGTGTTGTATTACATGGAGAGTGAAAAGATTTTCTGGCTGAAAGATGCATCCTTATGGTAACCAGACTCTGAGATGACCTCCAATGGTCCTATCCTCATATGGTCTCATCCCACAGTGTACCAGGGTTGGTCTGTGTGACCAATGGCCTACAGCTTTAGTGATGGTGTGTCACTTCTGAACTAGGTAACACAAGAGATCACAGGTTCTCTTCCTATCCCTCTCTCCTCTCTGTCCATCCTTCACCTTGACCTGGGGGAAGCTATTTTGGGAGCAGCCCTACAAAGAGACCCCCATAGTGAGAGTCTGAGGCTTCCTGCCAACAGCCACATGAATAAGCTTGGAAATGGAGTTTCCTCCAGTCAAGCCTTCAGATGAGGCTGCAGCCCATCTGACAGCTTGTCTGCAATTTCATGAGCGACTGAGAGCCACAACCACCTGAAAAAGCTGCTCCCAGATTCTTGACTTTCAGAAACTGTGAAATAATAGATGTTTGCAGTTTTAAGCCATTAATTTGTGAAGGGGGTCAGTTTATAACACAGCAGCAATTAACTAATACAAACTTTAAGGCCAGATACATCTGCTGCTTTTCCATAATGATTGTTAATGTGTGTCGGCCCCTTTTATTTTGTGCTTATTACGATCATTCACAAAGCCTGAGGTTCATACTCTCTTAACTGAGGAACGAAGTGCTTATCTAGCCTCTCTGAAGCCCAGTTCCTTCAATTTACAACGAAGATCACAGTAACGCCTGTCCAAAATGTTCTTAGGATTAGGTGAGATAAGTACTCTGACTACTTAGGACAGTGCCTGAAACAGAGTATTCAACAAATTTAGCTGTTATCATTAATAAGAGATACAAAGGGGTTATTTATAATGAAGAGGACGGGCCCAGTAGGACTTGAGGTAATAGCTCTCCATTGTTGCACAGTGTGTTTCGGCTCTCTTATTTCTCTTGCCTTGAAGACAGTACTGTTCTCTCACAATTGCTGTACTACACGGTTTCCCAAAACAATAAGCACTTCTGCCAACCCCAGGGGCCTGGAGCTTTGAAACATCTCCCTCCCGAGCATGGAGAATCAGCAGCTCCTTGGCAGAATGGGAATCCCTGATTTTCTGGACATGCTCTGTCATTCCCTGGGCACGAGCCAGGCTCTGCCCACAATTTCCATTCTCTAATGACTCGGGGAGAATATGTGACTGAGTCACAGGGAGCCAGGTGGGGTGCGGGTGGCAGCATGGTGTTTGTACTGAGATCACACGGGGTTGGGAGCCTCAGAGAACATAGCACCAAGGAACAGAGAGCGCAGCTAACCAAAGCTCTATCCTGTTTCACACTTAACCTGGCAAAATTCACCAACTTTCCCTGTTGCTGAAAACTGCCAAGGTTTTCAATCAGGAAGAGCACCTTCCTCCTGTCTAGAAATGGTGTGGAGAGCATTATCCTATAGTTTTCATCTTGCAGCTCGGATTGGCACTCGTGGCAGTATTCCTAATTTGCTAATAAAAAAAAAAAATACATCCTTGCAAATGTCCAACTCTCCATTAACCCCCCTGGAAGCAGATAAAAAGGAGAAACAGCAATGAAAACACAAAGCTGTCATTCTGTGTCCATTGCCCTCTTAGGCATAGAAAAGTCTGGCTGGAAAAGAAGAAAATAAAATTGTCAAGTGGACAGAGGTAGGGTTCCAGTATTTCCTCTCCAAAGTAATCCACTTTTCAGAAATACACACATTCCGAAAAGTGTGTGTATGAGCATACTTAGGGTCACACTGTTTAGAATATTGAAAAATAGGAAGCTACAAAAATGACCATCAATGGATGATTAATTCAGTCAATTCAGAGACTTTCAGAAGTGGAACACTCTGTAACAACAAGAATAGGAACACAGCAAGAATAGGCTATATTGATGTGTACTGAAAAACACACCACACACAGAGACGTACACAATATCCTATTAAGTGAGCCATGTCACAGGATAATAGGAATAATATAGTCCCCTTTCTGTTTTGAATTATCTGCGTGTATATATGCATGTATGTATTTAAATAAGAATTTTAGATGTCTGGAGAGTTATACACTAAACTGTTAACAGGAATTGGGGGTGGCCTGGCTTTGGGAAGGATCAGAAGAAAAACAGCTTCTGCTTTTTAAAAATCTATAAAATTTTGCAGTGTTTGAAGTGCTTCCAATAAACATGTTTGTGGATGGCTTGTAATTATTTTTCATTAAACAGCTTAAAAACAGAGAGGTATAAATCAGGGCACTCTGGGTTCTTCTGGTTTCCCTGCAACAAACTAGTTACGTATAACTAACTAGTTGTGGAGAGAGGCCTAAAGCACAGGAGAAAGGGAAGAAAATGAAGGGTTGTGGGGAGAAAGGAAGGAGAAAGAGGAAGGGAACTATGTGATTCTAGTTCACCAGGAGCTATGCATAGAATTGTCAGACTCTAGAATCACGTGGCAGTTTGTTAGAAGGCAAATCCTGGGGCTCCAGCCTTGGGGATGTTGAGTCAACCAGTCTAGGGGGAGCCGGGGAAACTATATTCCAATGCATCTCCCAGGTGATTTTGATGAGAAACCAGGGACAATGGGGTTAAGGCCCACCCCTGCAACCACTGTCTGTGCATCCCGGGACAAACTGCTCAATCTCTCTGTTCCTTTCTTCACTCATCTATCAACAGAGAAAAAGAATCCCTTACACATTCCTTCTCAAACTTGAGTATGTGTTAGAATAGCCTGGAGGGTCTGTTAAGACACAGGTTGCTGGGTCTCTCTCTTCCCACGAGTTCCTGGGTCACTGGCTCTGGAGGAGAGCCTGGGAATTTGCATTCTAACAAGTTCAAGTGCTGCAGATGCTTGCTTGGTCTAGAAACCCCTTTTGAGAACTACCACCTTACCCTAACAAGCCACAGGAGCAAAAGCAATCATGCATGAGACACTGTTTTGAAACTAACGAGGTTTGTGGCATGGTGGTTTACATGTATCATTCAAATTCTGCCGCCTCTACTTAAAAAAACCTCTAGGTGATTCTGGGGGAAAATATCACTTAACCTTTCCTGAGTCTTAGTTTCCACATCTCTAAAATGGGTATAACATTTGCAGATGTGGAACTTCTGTGAGATATAGATGAATTATTTCATGGTTGCCATGGAGATGCTGCGAATATTAAATCATTTTCAATGGAGAAAGTGTCCACGTGTGGTAAGCTTATAGTAAATTTTGTGCATGTATTACTTTTAGTGCTTTTTACTGTAAGGGAGAAAGGAAAATGATTTGGGCACCAGGGGACCTCAGAAGGCATTCCTCGGGCTCACTGCATGCCCAGAGGGGCCACCCAGTGGGACATGAGGTGGCAGGGATGACTTTGATAAACCACAGCAGGAGCATGGGTGGCGGAAGCCATAAGCCTGGTGCGGGTGCATTGTGGGTAGACAGGGTCATGTGACTTTGATTCTAAGAACCATCATTCCCTTGCCTGGAACTGGAAATCCTAGAACTTGCCCTTGGGCTCTTGAAAAAGCAGCCAGTCAACATGATTAAGAGTTGGCTGGGAAGCCGGGTTTTTTGCCTACAGACCTGTTTGAGTCTTGAACACCTGTGAGTCCCTCCTCCATCCTGAACCCAGGTCGCCCTCTGTGTCCCAGTTTTATAAACCGTCCATCTCCCCAGGTCTTTGTTCAGGTTCAGTGATTAAGCAGTGTGATGACAAACCCTGATGTCAGCATCCTGCCTACTGGCAGGCAAGCTCGCTCCTCCCTTTCCATTTTAATGTAGGGGGAGCGATTTAGGAGTTGTTGAGAGAATTGAGAACCCAGGGGGATCACCTGGCACATAGTAGGTGCTTTCCTAATGTGATCTGTTGTTCTCAACACTCAACCATGCTTATCTGGTCATTGTACCTTCCAAGGGCTGTCCAGCAAGGGACACCCATCTTGCTCTTCCCTATTCATGAAACCCCTGCCAGCCTGCCCCGTGACAATTTCCTTTCTTTTCAGCCCAGGACTCATCTGAGCAAACGCTTAGTGTTTTTCTAAGCATGTTCTCCCAGCCCCACATGGGGGCTGCCTGAGGTGCTCATTTAAATTGCAGATTCTTAAAAAAAGAAAACATGCTGAATCTTGGGCTCTAACAACAACGATCTGCATCAGGTTCTTTGGGGATGGGCCCACATTTGCATTTTTAAAGCACGTTCCTTGGATTTTCATACACAGCAAGTTGGAGGATCACGACTCTCCAGGAGTTTTTGTCTATACCTGAGAAGTTGGCTCAGAGATATGTTTTGTGAAAGCTGTTTTGATATATAACAATAACAAGGACTGTGATTTATTGAGCACTTACTATGTGTGAGGCCTTATAACAAGATGCTGGCATCAGTTTAGGGCAAGGGTCAGCAAATTACAGCCCACGGGCCAAGTCCAACTCACCTCCTGGTTTTGTAAATAAAGTTTTATTGGTTTCTGCATTGTCTATGGCAACATTCATGTGCTGCAATGGGACAGTTAAGTAGCTGCAATAGGACCATAGGGCCAGCAAAGTAAACAGTATGTTCTCTCTGTTCTTTTAAGAAAAAAAAAAAAAAAAAATATATATATATAGTAGGTTTCTGCCATAGGGGTGCCACAGTCTGTGCCCTCAGAGACACTGTGTCCACTCTACCATGGAACTGTAGTAAATAATAATTTCTGCTACTGAGAAATGCTCATATTAGAGAGTTGTGCAAAACAGAGACCAGATTTTGATCTTGAGCAATGATCCCTCTGCACCTCACTTTCCTTATTTGCAAAGTGGCAGCAACAAGAGTAGTTTTTTCAAGCATTTGTGAGGATTAAGTGAGAGGACCAAAGCAGAGGGCTTGGTCCCGTGGCTGACACACCATAAATGTTTATAAAATCCGCAGCCATTCTTCTCTTCTCTGCATGGCAGGTCGAGTTCTCACTGTCTCCGCATTGCTTGTCTGCTTATTCTAAATGCTTGGCAACATTTTATAAAAACTCATACACGTGCTCTTGTAACTACAGGATCAGAAAAGACGTGTGTGTGTGGTTTGCTCGCTCGTTGTCTAAGACGGTCCTGCCTCAGTGGGGAACTTCCCGCCACCCCCAGTCATTGTCCTGCAGAATCTCGTGACTCGCCAAGCACATCGCCTGGGAACGGCTCCCTGAGTGTCCAGTTGCCACCTGCGATTTTGTTTGCCCGTGGATTCCATTGATGAGGAACGCCCCTGTGCCTTTGCAGAAGTTCCTCCTCCTCTTCTGGTCTCAGTTTCTCTGTCCTTAAAAAGTGAGCAACAGCAGGATTTGGTCTCTGAGCCCCTTTCCAGCTCTCCCGTCCCTCCGCCCTGGGATTGTGAAGCAGCTGATGCAGTCGAAGTTCCCACCACGTCCAGCCTCTTTGCAGGACTCCGGGGAGAGGGAAACCCTGAGAAACAGAGCTGCCCTCCTCCTGGGCTGCTGGGCGTGGTGGCCTTTTCAGCAACCCGGGCATCCGGGTTAGGAGTTTGAGCAATGCTCCTAAGCCTGCGCTCTATTTAATTTGCTTGATTTATGGCAACGATTTCTCGCACCTCCGGGGAAGAGAGGCGCTGCTGTCTCAGTCCGTGTCCCGGGCTGAGGCCGAGGTTCCTTGGCCTGTTTATGCCCCTGTCACCACAACACAGCCCATCTCCAGGGGCCATCGTGTGCCTTTGCTGAGTGAGGTGGCATAGCCGAGCCCCGGCTCCTCTCTAGCCACTAGGATTTCCTCTCGAGGAGGTGGCTCTGGGTTACGATGATGCACGCGTCCCAGCTGGGAAGGTGGCCCCGGGGACAACACATGAATCTTATCCGCAACACCCCCCCCCCGTGGGAACTCCTTAGGGCCCCCAAGATCCCGTTTGTTTGCCTGACAGTAGGGTGTGGGAACCAGCACAGCCTCAAGGTAGAGCTCAGGGAAGTCTTGGGATGGGGGAGGACGTGCCCAGGCCAGCAGTAGGGAGCGGAAGCAGGTGGGGACAGGGGCAGAGTTGGCTCCAGCTTGAGCTGGCCGTCCTTCCGGGTCCGACGGAGAGGTGCGAAGGGAATCCGGGATCCCACAGGACCCAGGAGGGGAGGAGGTCAGCATGGGGTGGGGACAGGAGGCCTCTTCGGGGCTCTGTCCCCCTTCCTCGTGGCTTTCTCCTTCACTGGAGACCGATTTGCCTCCAGAGCAGCTGGTGTGGCCAAGCTGAGGCCGGAGAACTGGAAACCCAGGCATACCCACCAACAATATGGGTGGGAAACTTCTAGCTGTGTATGCAGCAGGTGGCTTGAGATTTACCTCCCGCTGAGCCTTTGCCCTGGAAGCCAGTGGTGACTCCTGGTGACCCGTATGCCAGCCGGCAAGCAGCTCAGTCTCTCTCTCTCTCCCCCTCTTCTGTCTCATGAATCTCCCTTCTACAGGGCGTCTCTTCTCCTGGCTCTCCTCTCCCTTTCCATCTTCCTCTCCCCTCCTTTCCTCATCAGCTCTCGTTCTCGCCATCTCCCCCTCTTTGCTCCCTCTCCTTCTCTTTTATATTTTTCCTCTTCTTCATGTTTGCTTTCCTCCTCTGTCACCTCCCCTTCCTTTTCCCTGTCTCATTGTTGTTCTTCTGCCCCTAGAACCTCGTTCTCAATGTGTGGTCCCCCGACCTGCAGCGTCAGCATCCCTTGGGAACTTGCTAGAAATGTGACTTCTCTAACCCCCCACCCCAGACCTGCTGTGTCGGACACTCCGGGGGGTGGGGCGGCGGCCAGCAATCTGTGTTTTAGCAAGCCTTTCGGGGGGTTCAATGCTCGCTGAAGTTTGAGAATCACAATCTTAGAGGAAAATGGCAATTAAAACAAATTTGAGCACCGTTGAGTGCTGATCCAGTAAGCCCTCATTTCTAAACATGCGAAACCCTCCCGTACCCATTAGCTGATTAGGACGTCAGACCACCAGGCTGGCTGAGATGCTTTCAGAAACAACACAAGCAATTACACTCAAGTTCTCTGATTACTATCAGGCTGCTAAATCCCTTCGGCCGACCTACGTCTTTCCTGTCCCCGCGTTCTGCCTGGCTGCCTCTCCTCCTCCAGTGGCTTTAAGTAGTACAGAGATCAGGGTGGCATGGATCCAGCTCCCAGCCCGGATCAGCACTTGCCAAGGTGTGTTCCTCAGATACCGATATGGACCTTAACATAGGAAAAGGATGCCGTGGTCAAATACGGGTGCAGAATGCCGAGCAAACAGGTTTCTCTGTTGCAGGACTTCTCAGAAGTCCTGAGTGCGTTGGCTCTTAAAGTTGGGGTCAGTGCTGGTCGCATGTCCTGAACTTGACCACAGAGCTCTCATTTTCCACCGGGCATGGCACACATTTGGAAGATGCTGGTTCAGGGGACCATGACCTCTCTCTGCAGGAGTGTCGTCTGTCTTTGGCAGCATATGGGGAGGAAGGAAGGAGCCACGATGGTACTCAGTGGAGTATCTTGCCCCTGAATGGGCCCATGCATGCAGGGAAAAGGTGTGCTCCATAGCCTCTGGGCCTCTTGACATGCCTCCCAGCAATTCCACTCTTGGGTATTAACCCAAAGGGACAAACATCATTTTATCAAAAAGACACGTGCTGTCGAATGTTTATTGCAGCACGATTCACAATTGCAAAGATGTGTAACCAACCCAAGTGCCTGTCAATACATGAGTGGATTAATAAAATGCGGTATATGTATACCATGGAGTACTACTCAGCCATTAAAAAATGGCGAACTAGTACCTCTTATAACAACCTAGATGGAAGTAGAGACCATTCTCCCTCCCTCCCTCTCTGCCTTTCAGAATATTACGGGAGTACAAGTGCTTTGGCTACGTATATTGCCTTTGTACCGCCCAAGTCGGACCAACCCCAGATGTCACACACCGCACCCATTGGGTGTGAATTTACCCATCCCCTCTTGCTCCCTCCCACCTGCCTGACGCCCCGTGAATGTTACTTCCACATGTGCACATCGGTGTTATCAATCAGTACCGATTTAATGGTGAGAACATGTGGTGCTTGTTTTTCCATTCTCGTGAAACTTGGAAGAATGGGCTCCAGCTCCATCCAGGATGGTATAAGCATCACAAGAATGGAACAAACACCGCATGTACTCACTCCTAGGCAGTGAGTGTCTAAGTGGGCGGGGAACAGCTCAGACTGCAAAGCCGACTTCCCTCCGCGATGATGACTATGGTGTGATTTCAGGATAAAGGATGAGAAAGTAGCCCCTCACGTTGCTGTTTCGTAAAGACATCCGGAACGGACCCCTGAAGATTCGGATTCAGTAGATCTGGCATAAGGCCTGGGAATCTAGATTTTTTGAAAGCTCCTAGGAGCTTTGGACATGCAATGAGGGCTGAGAGCCACTGGTTTACATGATGTTTAAGTGATGGTATATTCAGGGAAATATAGAAACCCGGGCTCTGTCTACAACCTTTGAAATAGACGTAAAGGGAGACGGCCAGATCCTTTCTATAACATCACCCTTGGGGCCCTCAACAGGGGAGCGTGGACTGTGGGTTTGCCTGGTGGTGATGACGTGGAGGTGGGGGCGGATAGAGCTTCTTATTTCCCTGTAAACCTAAAAGATATAAAAGCATGCTTTAGTTTGGAGATAAGTCATCCTCTTATTTTCCTTTAGAAGGGAAAATTCAGGAAAAAAAAATTTACAGCCTATTTTTTTCCCATTAAACTTGAAAATGGTTGTATTAAGTCCCACAAGGGGGAAATGTGTTTTTACCATTGAGATGATCTATCTCAGTGGTCTTCAGCCTCCTATTAGCAGCAGAAATCTTTTCTCAAGGGAAGCCTTGCATGCAAACTCCAACGTACAGCATGTATGAGCAAGGTCCCACTGCTTGAAGAGTCCTTGGGAGATCGGAAGACTAAATAGGTGGGCCATTTTCTCATTGAATTTTGGAGCCCTTGGAGGCATTTTCTGGGAATAAGAATGGAAAACCTATACCCTACTTCCTGGATGCCTCCTCCCTGACCCTAGTCAATGAGAAAATCAGCACTTTTCTCCCTGCTCCAAAATGTTATGACCCCAAAAAATATTTGATTAATCACAATATGGTGGTAGCTTTCCAATTTTTAAAGATGATATCAAATCTTGGACTATATTTTAATGAGTTGACATTAATAAAAATTGTATTTTAAAATTCTCTGTAGTTGTTAGAATTCACATCATTTGAGCTTCTATGGAGACATAGAATTTTGCTGTTGATTTTTTTAAATCTGGAATTTGACAGAGTTGAGGCCTCTATTGTCTCACCTCAAAAGTACACAGCAGCAACCACAACAATAAGAAAATAGAGTTTGTGTATTCTGTTTTAGTTCTTGCAGGAGTGTTGGGGGTAGAATTATCTGACGAAAGCAACTGACAAAAATAGAAAAAAAGATACCACGTGGCTTCCTTACTAGTAGTGTGTTAGTGGCAATAATAGACTAAATAACTTGGACTGAGACGTCCTGCATGTATTCCTTACCAACTCTGGTCCTTTGAGCTTGATTAATTGATTGATCATTTATCAAGACCTTTATTGAGGCATAGTTGATATACCAAACACAAACCCCTACCTGTTTGATATATGCAATTTGATGAGTTTGGATATATATATATATATATATATATATATATATATATGTGTGTGTGTGTGTGTGTGTGTGTGTGTGAATATACACCTATGCAATCATCATCACAATCAAAATAAGAAACTTATATCTGTCATCTCCAGAAATTTCCTTGTGTCCCTTTGTGTGTGTGTGAGATGAGAACACTTAGCATGAGATCCATGCTTTTAACAAAAATTTTAAGTACTCATTATCATATTGCTAACTGTAGGCACCGTGTTGTACAGCAGATCTCTAGAACTAATTCACGTTGCATAACTAATACCTTATACCTGTAGAGTAACAGCCCCTTGTTTCCTTCTCAGCCCAGCCCATGGCAACCACCACACTATTCTCTGGTTCTGTGAGTTTGTCTATTTTAGATTCCTCATATAAGTTGTATCATGCAGTGGTTATACTTCTGTGACTGGCTCATTTCACTTGGCATCATGTCTTCCAGGTTCATCTGTGGTGTTGTAAATAGAAGGACTTCCTTATATTTTAAGGGTAAATAATATTTCATTGCGTTTGCTACCATGACTTGGCTACTTGTGAGTATTACTTGTGAGTACAGATATCTCTTCAAGATCCTGATTCCAATTCCTTTGGATATATACCCAGAAGTGGAATTGCTGGATCACATGGTAGTTCTATTTTTAATTTTTGGAGGAACTTCCATTCTGTTTTCCATATTGGCTATACCAATTTACATTCCCACCAATAGTGGGAACAGGGGTTCTCTTCTTTCACCATCCTTGCCAACATCTACCTGTTTTTTTTCTTCTTTTGGTGTAACAGGTGTGAAGTGATATGTCATGGTGGTTTTGATTTGCATTTCCCTGATGATTAGTGATGTTGAGCACATTTTCATATATGGGAGGACTTCAAAAATGTCATGGAAAAATGGAACTAAAAGATAAAAAAAAACTTCATTCCCCAACATAAGCTCCATCATATTAATGACACTTTTGTAAGTGATGATAGCCATTTAGTTCATCCCCAAAGAACTGAGGGCTCTAAGAATTTAGCCATCTCAATGAAGTCTCTTTTACATTACAAACTGAAGTACAATGGGTTCCCTTTAAGGATTTTTTTAAGGTTGGGGAATAAAAGGAACTAAATGAAGGCTGGAATGTCGATGTTTAATGATTTCCCATTGAAACTCTCACCAAATTGCCTTTGTTTGATGGGAGGAATGAGTAGGAGCATTGTTGTCATGGAGAAGGACTTACTATTATGAAGCCTTTCTGGGCATTTTTCTGCTAAAGGTTTGACTAACTTTCTCAAAACACTCTCATAATAAGCAGATGTTATAGTTTTTTTGACCCTCCAGAAGAATGTCAACAAGCAAAATGCCTTGAGCATCTCCCATGACTGTCCCCATCACCTTTGCTTTGACTGGCCCACTTTTGCTTTGACTGGACCACTTCCATCTCTTGGTAGCCATCGCTTTGATTGTGCTTTGTTTTCAGGATGATACTGGTAAGGCCATATTTCATCTCCTGTTACAATTCTTTGAAGAAATGCTTCAAAATCTTGATCTCACTTCTTTAAAATTTTCATTGAAAGCTCTGCTCTTCTCTGCAGCTGATCTGGGTGCAATGGTTTTGGCCAGCCATTGAGTGGAAAGTTTGCTCAACTTTAATTCTTCAGTCAGAATTGTGTAAGCTGAACCAACGAAATGTCCATGGTGTTCACCATTGTTTCTGCTGCTAATTGTCAGTCAGTCTTCTTCAATTAGGGCATGAACGAGATTAACTTTTTTTCCTTGCAAATTGAGGTGAATGGTCTGCTGCTGCAGACTCATCTCCAATATTATTTTGTCCCTTCTTAAAATGACCTACCTATTTGCAAACTGCTGATTTCTTTGGGGGAATTGTCCTCGTAAACTTTTCACAAGGCATCGATGATTTCACCATTCTTTCACCTAAGCTTCACCATAAATTTGATGTTTGTTCTTGATTTAAATTTAGCAGAATTCATGTTGCTCTGGTAGGATCTCTTTTGAAACCTATGTCTTATCCTTCTTAGTGACTCAAACTAGATCCTGTTCAGACATGTCATAACAAGTTAGTATGAATTTATTTTAGTGCAAAAAAAATTGAAATCCATGTATATTTTTTCCTACTATGCAATTTCCATGAACTTTTTGAAGTCTGTTTGTCCTTGTTGACAATTTGTAAGTCATCTTTAGAGAAATGCCTATTCAAGTCATTTGCCCACTTGTAAATTTGGGTTATTTTTATTTTTGCTATTGACTTATAGGAGTTTCTTATATATTTCAGATATTAACTCCTTATCATATAAACAGTTTGCTTATATTTTCTCCTATTCCATAGGTTGCCTTTCCATTGTCTTGATTGTTTCTTTTGATCTGCTCAGTTTGATGTAGTCCTACTTGTTAATTTTTGCTTTTGTTGCCTGTGTTTTTGGTGTCATATGCAAGAAATCATCGCCTATCCTGAAACCTCCCACCAAAAAAACCCCAGCACCAGATGGCTTCACTGGTGAATTCTCTAAGTCATTTAAAGAAGAATTAATGCCAGTACTTCTCAAACTGTTCCAGAAAATTGAAGAGGAAGGAACACTTCCAAACACATTTTATAAGGCCAGCATTACCCTGTTACAAAAGCCAGACAAATGTACTTTAAGAAAATTACAGGCCAGTGTCTTTGAGGCACATATATGCAAAACTCCTGAACAAAGATAGCAGAAAATTGAATTCAACAGCACATTAAAAGTATCATATACCATGATGAAGTGTGATTTATCCCTGGGACACAGAATAGTTGAACATACATAGATCAATAAATATGATACACCACATTAACAGAATGAATGATTAAAAGGCATATGATCATGTAAGTAAATATGGAGAAATCAATTGACAAAATTCAAACTCTTTTACTATAAAAACTCTCAATAAAGTAAGTGTAGAAAGAACTTACCTCACCACAATGAAAGTCATATATAAAAATCCTATAGCTAATATCATACTTAATTATGAAAAACTGAAAGCTTTACCTTTAAGATCAGTAACAAGACTAGGATGCCCATTCTAGCCACATCTATTCAACATAATACCAGAAGTGCTAGCCAGAGCAATTAGGCAAAAAAAAAAAAAAAAAAAAAAAATCCATGTGAGAAAGGAAGAAGTAAAGTTATCTATATTTGCATAATCTCAAGATTCCACCAAAAAATTATTAGAACAAATCAACAAATTCAGTAAAGTGGCAGGATATAAAATCACCAAAAACCAGTTGCATTTCTATCCACTAACAATGAACTATTGGAAAAAGAAATCAAGAAAGCAATTTAATTTACAATTGTGTCAAAAAATAAAATAAATACTTAGGAATAAACCAAGGAGGTAAATAACTGGTACACTGAAAACTACAAAACATTGATGAAAATAATTAAAGAGCACACACAATGATGTGAGAAGATTTTCCACATTCGTGGATTGGAAGACTTAATATTGTTAAAATGTAACATACTACCCAAAGCGATCTGCTGATTCAACATTATCCCCACCAAAATCTCAATGATATGATGCTTTTTTATAGAAATAGGGGGGAAAAAATCCTGTTCTGCACCATGATTGTTTCCACCAGTTTGAAGAGACTGAAAGGAGTTTAGAGGGGGGAAGTCCCTGAGTACGTGGAGGAAAATTGAGGATGGTAAAGGGTTTGCCAGAAGTGATATCAGGTGAGTGATGTCACTCAAAGACATCCTTCAGTAGACTCAGATAAAGAAATTCCTTTTCATCCGTTGATTGGCTGTTGAAGGGCAATTCTTGAATGCTGCGTCTCTCAGAAGTGGAAATCAAAGGGTTTTATTTATAAACCAGTGTTGTTACTATGTCTCTTTAAAAATGCTCTCATGACTTGACGTTTTGTTCAATCAGACTGGCTATGCCATGAGCAGAAAACAGGGAGGAGTCGTGTATTTCGCTGGTGCTCGGTTCCTGGGTGGCCTCACCCTGGCTCCGGGTCGGGCTGAGTCCTGTGCAGCCCAGAGGGCTTAGGATAGTGGTTCTCAAAGTGGGATCCGTGGACTAGCAGCATGAGCACACCCTGGAGCCCTGTCTTAGAACTGCTGAATCAGAAGCAATGGGTGCGGGGCCAGCTCTCTGTGCCATAACAGGCTCTCGAGGACATCCTGATGGTCACTCAAGCGTGGGCACCGCTGGCCTTTTCCACGGCTTTGGAGGCTGGCCCTCTGTGACTGAATATCCCCCTTTTCCCTAAATTCCCCTCTCCAACCCTGGTCTCCCCCTTAACTATTGGGCACAGGTGTGCCTTGGTGGTTAAGAGCTCAGACATAGAAGCCGGATTCTAACCATCTGGACGACCACAGACAAGCCACTTAGTCTATTTGTATTTTGGTTTATTTACTCATAAAAGGGGAATACTAATAATAGCGTCTACCTACAATCGTGGTTGTCATGATTAAATGAGTTATTCCATTAAAGAGCCCCGACAGTACCTGACACATAGTAGGCGCTCAATCTATGCTGCTAATCACAGATGTCAGTCTCCTACCTGGAAAGCAATCGCTTTAGGTAGAGAAAATGTGTCCTCTAGTCTGCTTTTCTTTTAGACAGTGCCAAGAAGCAGGCTAGATGCCCTTTGTTATGGTTTGCCATTCCTGGCTAACGTTTAGATCTTGTCCATGGCACCTGTTAATAAAAACAAGGCACTCGCTTCTTCTTTTCTTTCACTGAACACCTTGTGTGTACCAGGCACGAGGCCAGGCCCTGTACAAACATAATCCTCATCACCAGGCTGGGAAGAAAGGAATGCCCTTACGTAACGGAGTAGAGACCAGACTTAGAGACGCTCGGTGGCTGCCCTGGTGCCAACAGCTGGTGAGTGGTAGAGCCGGGCTCAGGCATCAGGCGAGTCTCATTCAACTTCTAGGTTTCCTCTAGGGACGACAAGATAAAGTCTCTAATACAGACTGTCCTTTCCCTTACTGGAATGACTTGGGTGGCCTTTTCTAATTATAACATGACCTATATTTGTTTTTAAAAAATCAAACAATATAGAAATGCAACATACATAGCAAATAGGCATTTTCTGGTAACTCTACCCACCAAGAATAAGTGCTTTGGCAGTCTAATATCTATTAGTCTGATCTTTTATTTTTTTTTAAATACACATACAAACACACACACGCTTATTATCTTTTTCTTAATAAAAAATGCAATCATACTTTGCATTTTTTATATCCTGCTTTTTTAAATTCATATATTGGGACATCTTTCCATGTCAATATATATAAATATATTTCCTTCTTCTCAAAGCCTGCATGGTATGCTGTGTATGAATTGACTTTAATTTATTTAACCCATTTCCTATAAAATTATTATTTAAATAATTTCCAATATTTTATGCTAGCTAGACAGCACTACCACAAACATCCTTAAATATATTTGGTTTCGGAATACTGTTTAATGATTTCCTTAGGAAGCACGATTAGAGATGAGTAATCACTTTTTTTTAAGGTTTTACAACACATTTTTTTTTCAGATTTCCCCAGAAAAGTGTTATATAATACCTGCTTCATACCTGTACGAACAGCTTAAGTGTGTCTAATTCTGCAAGGTGTTGGTTTTTCATTACAAGTCTCCTTCTATGCTGTTGCTAAACGCCACATGGACTGAAAACTAGATCTCATTGCTTCTCCTGGCTTTGCCCCATTCCAGGACCATGTGCTTTATACCAATGGCCAATATTTCTCAGCCAGAAGCTGAGATTCTTGGCAGGGTTTTCTGTTTGACCCGGTATACCTTCATGTGTAAATAGGCTGTTCTCTAATTATAATTCATGATGTTTGCATGTAATAGAGGTCTTGCCCTAGAAGTGCTAACTTCATTGGATACCAACCACAGGATTTTTTTTTTCTTCCAAATCACCACCACCTCCCAAAAATAGAAAAAAGGAAAAGAAATTGCCAAGGCTACAGACAGACCTTTATTTCTAATACTTTGCCTGAGCACTTGTATTAAGTCATGTTTTCTCTGGCGAGAACTGCCCTTGTATTTTTTTTTTTTTTTCTGTCAGTTTAGTCTATAAATGAAATGAAGTTACTGCCCCTATTAAAATGGAACATTGTGCCCTTAGTTTGCTCTTAACGGGTGGGAAAACCCTATTAAGTGTTTGTGAAATATGTCTTAAATACAGGAATTTTAATCTAGTGGTCTAATAAATCCCTCTCCTCTACTCAAATGAAAGTCTTAGGTTTTCCGGCATCTGTTCAGTTATTTGTTCACCGAAACTTCCTTACAAAAACCTGACCCTGAGAACTACAAATTGAGGACATTTCTTCCACCGGGGTATTTTTTTCTAAAAGACATCTTTCAAAGAATCAGAAACTTCAACAGGTGTATTTCACGGTAAGAGGCTATTTTAGAAACGTGTCCGGAATTCTTGCTGTTGTAGGGTAAAAGCCATGAAATCTCTATGACTGCCCTAGGATGTGACAACTCATAATATTACAAGACCTAAGACCTCATAATGCTCTAAGTTCATTCCTTTGCCACAAAGTTCGACGGCATCTAAAAAGCACATAGGATACTGAGCTGGATATAAATAGATTAGTTTGACTCTTCTGCATATTTCTGTCTACTATTTTTCTAGGGCAAAAGTGTCTATTATGAAACTGAGTATATTTGCTGGTATAAACCTATCCTCATATTGGAATAAATAGAAGATTCATGTTTATATTTGAAGTCAAGGATTTTTTTTTTCCTTTTCTTTTCTTTCAGCCCCAACTACTTAACATTTATTTCCTAAAATCAAGAGCGTTTCCTTCTGTAACAAAAATGTAACCATCGAAATCAGGAAACTAACTCTGATACATTGTTACCCTATAGTTCTCAGATCCCATTCAAGTCTTGACTATTGTCTCCATGATGTGTTTGTAGCCAAAGGATGGAGTTCGGAACCATGTGTTATATTTGGTTTTCATGTCTCTTTCAGGTTCCTTCAGTCTGGAGCAATTCCTCAGCCTTTCCTTGACTTTCATGTGTGGCCAACGTATTTCAGCAGAAGGAGACAAAATATATTTCAAAATAAACAGTATCAGTGGGGATCCCACCTACACTGTGACTTTCAAAATGGGATGGAAATAGGAAGTGAGCATGTTCTGGCAACCATCTGGAAACTCCAAAAGTGAACTCTAAAGGTTTAGTTGAAATCCATGGTCATAATGTGATTCATTTCCTCTTGTCCAAGTGGTAGGTCTCACTGCTCATGGATTCATTCACTCACCAACTTAGTTTTGCTTTTTTCTTTCTTTTCTCTTTTCTTTTCTTTCCTTACCTATTCTTTTCTTTTCTCTTTATTTCTCTCTTTCTCTTTCTTTCTTTCTTTCTTTCTTTCTTTCTTTCTTTCTTTCTTTCTTTCTTTCTTTCTTCTTTCTCTCTCTCTCTGTCTCTCTCTCTCTCTCTTTCTCTTTCTCTCTTTTTTTTCTCTTTCTCTTTCTCTCTTTCCATCTATATATTTAGCAAATATTTGAGCATCTATTAAGCATAAGGAGAAAGAAGCCATGTGTGCATGTTCTCACCAAGTACTGACCTCTGAATCCTTCTCAACACAGCATCCTGGGCAACCCCAGCCCATTTCTCCCTGTGGGCATGCCAGAGGAAAACAAATGAGAAAGCACATCTTAGGTGGCCAGGCATACACACACACCACATGGAACAGGCCTTATGCAAAGAAAACACTTGCAAAATTAATTTAACTTGGTGTTAAAAGCGTCTTTTCTTTCAAGGGAAGAAGAGGAGTCAAGGGGGGAAAATAAAACAGAGGAGAAGAGCACGCACTATAATATTGAGTCAAGTATGTGCTTGTTCCTTTCGTGGCTTATCCTGATGAGGACAGATGGCTGGAAAATTTGACTTGCTGAGAGCTGGGATTGTCCCAAATGCTATTATGAAGATAAAAGAGGAAGTGCAACTGGGTTCATTAGTTAAAAGTGACTAAGGAAATCCTTAATGCTTGTTTCAGTTTGTGATTGTAAAGATCATCCTCCCAAATCAGTATTGCCCTGCTAATGGTAGCCTTTCAGAGGCTGAACACTTCTCTTAAATATTTTGCCATTGTTTGGAGTATTCATAGAAGTTCTTTTTTTTTTTTCTTGTAGGGAGCAGTGAAATATGAAGAAACTTGCTTGATTATTTTGGACAGTTTCTTCATTGGTAGCCATATCTGCAAACTTTGAGGGTAGATTTAATGTTGAGAAAGGGTACAATATCACACAGGGATAATCATTAGGAATAAAAGGGTGATTCGCTTGGTTATACAAATATGGGGTGAAACAACTAAGATCCAACCAGGAATTGTTTTAAGCTAAATAACGAATAGCATAATAATATTGCTTTTTGTACATCCCTTCTAAATGTCCATTTAGACAATTCCAAAGGCCATGTTCAAAAAGGAACTCCAAGAACACTTGGAGTGATGGCGTCATATTTGTTCTGAGAAGTACTCTTAGAAGGAGTCTCTCTTGAAAAGCCACCCTGTGATGACCTCATTCAGGTGAGGTGACTGAAAACCTGTGTGGTCATGGTATCACTGTCTCCTATTTCCCCTTGAGCTAGTGCCTAGAAAAGAGAGATCTAAGAGCGAGAGGAGATTCTGCAATTAAGATAAAAGTTGTTTTAGGGGAAAGGGAAAGGAAGGGAAGAGAGCAAACACTGGACCCTGCAGGTATTTCGAGAACCTGCCCTTGGCCATGGGCACTGCTGGCTGTGGTGTGCTTAGGGCCATCTGACCTCAGGTGGCCGGAAGCCGGCTATGACAAGAGGCCTGAGATATTGCAGACCGGGTTGGGGAAGGGTCAGGATCGTTAGTCATAGGAGATGCTATGAGGAAGAGGAAGAGGAGGAGGAGGAGGAGGAGGAGGAGGGGCGGGGGAGTGGGTGCGGCAGGAGCAGTTCCAGTGCGGGAGACAAGGAAGACGACCTTGAAGAGTCCGGACTGTTCTTGTCCTCCCCACCACCCCTTCCAAACCCCTTGCCCCTCTATCCCGGGCTCTCCCGATGACCTCTCCACTGGAGCTGTATGTGTTTATTTCCCCGAGATCTTTTTTCCAAGCACAGGAGAGAGCGCTGTATCCCGTTCTCACCAGCAACCCTAGCCAGCCTCGGCCAAGGCGTGGTGCTCGATGCTCGCAGGCTGGACTTTCTCTCCCTCCCATCGCGGTGGGGTCGCTCGGAGTGGAAGCCATTTCAGAAAGGGGGGACTTTCTGAAAGTCCTGCCCAAACCCTCCCCCATCACTCAGCCTACTTCAAAATTAATTAATGCACAGCCGGGAGAATGCAGGCTTTATGTAATAAAAACCTCTCCCTCGCTCTGCCCTCGCTCTGAACCCGCGCCTCGAGCATTTTAGTGAATTTGAGGCTGTTGACGGGGGTGGATTGACAACCCTTGATTCGGGGGAGGCCTCCCTCTTTGACTGAAGGCAGGTAGAGACAGTGGCAGCGGCAGCACCCTAAACAGTCTGGCTTTCTCGCTCCCTCTCTGGGGAACACCCAGCCTCGGGGGCCCGCGCTGAGCTCACACGCTGCCTCCTTTGGGAAGCCGTCCTACCGTCCTGGACACCTGTGGTTCTCACACTTCACTACGCATTGGAATCAGCTCTGGGAACGTATACAAATCCTGATGTCTAGGCCACACCCTGACCAGCCACGCTAGAATCTCTAGGGCCACAGCAGTGGCTTCTGTCCACATGATTCTAAGGAGCAGCTAACTTCAAAAACAAACGCCCTAGACCTCTGCCTCTTAAGCTTTAAGTTGCAAATAAATCCTCTGGGTGGGGATATTGCTAAAACAAAGACTCTGGTTCAGTAGGTCCGAGGCGGGATCTGAGTTTCTGTCTTTCTGGTTTGCTCCCGGGACAGTCAATGCTGCTGGTTCACGGACCGCACTTTGAGAAGCAAGGTCCTAGACCAACGGTTCCCAAACCTTGCTGTGAATCAGAATCACTCGCAAGGTTTGCCAAAACACGCATTCCTGGGCCCCATTCTCAGAGAGTCTGCTTCAGTAGGTCTGGATGGAGGGCCTGAGAATTTGCATTTCTAACAACTTCCCAGTTGATACTTTTGCTGCTGGTCCAGGGACCATACTTTGAGAACCACCTGCCTAGACTGCTTAGATGATGTCCCTCCTAGGTCTTCCAGAGTGCCTATGCTGACGTCATTGTAGCAGTCATTTATCCAGTCAGCCAGTATTTACCGTGGGCTCTTACATGGGCCAGGGGCTGGAGTAGGCACGTAGGGGGCAGAGCCTTGTAGCTGTTGGCAGCACAAACTTTAAATCCAGAAGCTGTGTTGTGAATCCTAGGCTTGGCTTGCTAGCTTTCTAACTAGGGCAGATCATTTTATCTCTCTGCGCCTCACTTCTCTACCTTACCTAAAATGTGTTTACCAGTCCGATAGGTGGTTCTCCTAACTATTGTCATGAAGCAGAGCCCCCTAGAGTTGAGGGTACCCATTCTCCAGTTCTGGCCAATGGGCTGTGAGCAGAGGGACTGCAGGTGGCTTCCACCCTAAAGCACACAAAAGTAGACATGAGTTCTCCCTGAGCACCATTCCCCTACCATGGTGACTAATGTCACAGATGACGCAGCTAACAGTTGTCAGTGCTGCCATTGGCCTGGGCCCCCGAGTGGCTGCATGGAGCAGACATCCTTCACTGAACATACAACATGAGTGAAAAAATCAACCTTTATTATATTGAGTCACTAAAATTCCAGGGAAATTGACAGCAACACAGCCTGGTCTCGTTTGAATGATTCATCTCCCAGTGCAACAAGCCAAGCTCACTCTCAACTTGTTAATGCCAATGGCCTTCTTGCATTATTTTCCACCGCTAGTAATCTAAATACTATCCATCTCCCACAACACATTCAACCGGTGACAACTCCACAGGTACCCCTAGTCGGCAATGACTTCTCCCTGTCATTTATTCATTTCACAAATATTTCTTGAGTATTTAAAATTTGCCAAGCGATCCAATAGCAATTAACAAGCCTAATTGATAAGAGAAAAGCAACGTTTCCCAGCCTTAATATCTAAGACCTTTGAGTCTCTGATTACCTTCTTTTTTTCTTAATGTGTTTATATGATCTTCTGCTGCTATAGTTTTATGAGTTTTTGGCAGACCAGAGAGGATGCTGTCATTCTTAAATTGCCTTTCTTTTACATCTCTTCCTCCTGTCTTTTCTCCGTGAATTTTTGCTGCCTTAGGCTGTCAAATAAACACATTGCTAGGAGGGTCACCCCAACCTGTAGGAACTTCCTCCCTGTCAAGGATCTGGTTCATAATTCACTGGGCATAATCATCACAGAATGTGCGTGTACACTTTGCTCTGGGCTCTAACTCCCACTGACACTTGGACCTGGACTTGGTCATCTGCTCGATTTTCAGAGGTGAGGCTGACCCTGTGGATCAGACAGCAGCTTGTTTTGACATAATCATCACCATGTGGAAGTTGGGTAGGCACCAATATACACAGAATCAAGGTGTTAGGTTTGCTACTTGAATTTTGGCTCCAACGGGAAAGTCAGTACAGGTTTAGAGAAGTTTAATCTTTTCTGGTTTTGATGCTCTCCTTTAGGTATAAGGGCACCTGTAACAGCAGAGTTGACAGGTAAACCATGGTACCCAGAGCCTAGACTGGGGAAATGACCTGCCTAAGATAACAGCAAGAAAGGATCAGAGCTGGAACTAGAAGCCAGGACTCATGGTTCCCAATGCAGTGTTCTTCTTTTGATATTATACTATCTGGGTATACTTTTCAGGGCAAATATTTAAGGCTCCCATATAAGGCAAAATTATCTAAATAGTAATAAAAGTAATATAACAATAATTTCCAACATCAGTACTCACTGTATACTAGGCTTAGACAGGGTAGACCATAGAATAAGAGCATGTTACATCCTTAGATGAAGAAATTGAGGCTCAGAGGGTGCAGTAACTAGCCCAGGATAATTTAGCTAGACAGCAGCAGACTCAGGATTCAAATCCATGTCTGGGAGACTCTCCAGCTCACCTCCTTAACTACTAAGCTAGTGACTCCAAGGACTTCTGGCTCATGTACGTGTGTAATGCATTTGGAGCTTTGAACCTCTTGTCTAAGCCCAGGGTGACCCATGTATAGCACTCAGCTTCTCCATCTCTGGGGAATAACAGGACATGTTACTTTTCAAATAAAAACAAAGAGCTGTGGTGATCTGGAGGGAGCAGAAACTTTCTTTTTTTTCTCACCACCACCCCCCCCAGTTCTAACTACTTTTTGAGTAAGAGGGAATATGTAAAAATGTATTCCCATGGTTAAGAGAAAAGAAAGCCCAGTCAAGAACTGGTTTAGTGAAAAGGAGAAGTTATCCATTCAGGATCATTTATCAGTCATCTCATATGTACTAAGTTCTGTGTCAATGCTAGGGAC
Organism: Microcebus murinus; assembly: GCF_040939455.1. Taxonomy (NCBI): domain Eukaryota; kingdom Metazoa; phylum Chordata; class Mammalia; order Primates; family Cheirogaleidae; genus Microcebus; species Microcebus murinus. Next base: position 10,516,530 of record NC_134125.1, on the reverse strand, counting down.
AGCTTCCTTCTTCGAACTTGTCTGCAGCTCAAACTATGCTATCATCTCCAGCCAATCTCGTCGCCTTGAGTTTGCGTAAACATGCCGAATTCATTTCTGCCACAGGGTCTTTGCATATGTCTGATAGGATTTTCCCTGAGATTCTTACACAAGAACTTCTTGTGTTTTGATCTTAACGTGTCCTGTTCAGAGGGACCTTTGACTGTTCTTCTTCCCTTCATACCCTACATCTTGTCATGCTGTTGTCTGTGCTTGAGAGCCCTTATTGCTGTTGAAATAATCTAATTTTTCCATCTTCTTTGTCTATTTTCTTTGACTAAAATGTAAGTTTTATGTAAGCGGGGACCTTCTTCATCTTGTTTCCTGCTGTATCCCCAGAACTGGGAGGGGTGTGCTTGGAATACAGAAGTAAGTCTGCAGTAATAACAATTGGATGAGTGAAAGAGAGAGAGGATAGCAAAGTGATTAGGAGAAAGAGACAGGGTTCACATTCTGGGTTGTACAGTTAAAACCTGTAAGACTTCAGCAAGTCAGTACAACCTCTCTGGGCCTCCTTTTCTGAAGCTTTCAACCTGGTGTAATAATATTTATAACCATTGAAAGGACTGAATGAAGTCATGCAGGCAAACACTTACTGGCATGGGGTGGGTGCTTGATAATGGGAAAACCGTTACTACTCTTACCATCATCATCATTATCGTTGTCATCATAGTCACCGTCATCATCAGCATCATCACTCTTGCTTAGAGTGGAGGGAGGACTGGAGGAGATTAAAGTTAGAGGCAGGGACCTTACTTAAGATGCTATTGTAATTATCGACTCAGTACCTCCCATTACTGAGCTCCGTCCACCTGCCAGGCACTGTGCTAAGCGCTTAATGTACAATATCTCAGGTGACATCACTCTGAGACTTATGCATGCATTAGACAAAATAAAAAGCAAGCAGGATTCAAAATATTTTTCCCCGTTCCAACTACAAATCGCCTCTGTTGTCACCATGAATCCTATTCTGACGTTCCTACTTTGTAAGGTATTTGCCCAAGTCAGAGATGATGGTGCACCATGGAAACTTGGATGCTGGGTCACCAAGAGTTTCATAACCTATGTTCCCAAAGCGTAGTGCCATCCCCCATCCTGGGTACTAAAGATTCTAGTTTCATTGCCTTTAACAAGGGGTTTGTTGGAGGGAAAACTCACAGAGGTAATAGGTGCTGTCTAAGTGAGGGACAGCTGAGCCCTGTAATGACAGCCCATGAATGGAACCCTGGGTCAGGCCCATATATTCTTTATTCATATGGACCAGAGTTTCTCTTTGATCAAAGTGGAATTGCTTAACATGTCAGCCTTGACGGATGAGCCTGTTCCAAGACGGATTTATCAATCCCATGACATTGTGTGCAGTTTTTCTCGGACCTAGCCAGAATTTTATATATTCCTCCCGAGGACTTCTGAAAGGCAGACAAATGCTTGCGTCAACCATCTGAAGGAAGAAGGAGTAACTACCAAGTGGGTAGGACTGAGCTTGGGTCTGTGGGGAAACCTCACTTAGGAATCCAGCGAAGCTCCGTTGTCTTGGAGACCTAAGGCGGATCAGGTTGGCAGACGCTTCAGAACTGTCCTCTGGGTCATGTCGAGGTCACTCCCATTCAGGTCTCGTACTTGCACCCCTTCCTGAAGCCTTTGGGGAATGGGTGATTGGACCAATTTTTTTATTTAAAAAAATATGTAGATGATTATTTGGAAATCTTAGCCCTAATGACATTCTTTTCAAGGCAGTGTAGAGGATTTGGCTGAAAATATGAAGGTAAAATGACCTCTACAAACTTATGTAGGGCAGTAGTGACGTGTACAATTGCCTACAAGACATGGAGTTTGCGCAGCGCCAAGAACATTTAAGAGTCACCTGCCGTAGGAACGTCGGAGAAACTTCTTCTCCAAGTCTGTCTTTGGTAGATTGATGATGACTCCATAAAACTCTGGGCTGACATAGATCCTGAGACCACATCTGTGCTCAACAGGGAAAATAAAAATGATCGATTAGTGATGTCTGCTGTGGGTGGGCAGTAGAGACGTAGGACCTGAAGGGCAAGCAGACTCTCTCCTACCTATTGTCCAATGGTCTCATTTTCCAGATGGGCAACCTGCATCCCAAATAAAGTCACCTGCCCCAAATTAGATGACATGCTGCAAATTAACTATAGTCCTTTTCCCACCATGTTATGAGATTCAGCTCAAATCACCCATGAGCGAAAAGCAGGCTGATTAAAGAAAAAAAAAATTGTGGATGTGCTCACAATGAGTTCAGTTTGATGGTTTCCACCACCATATGACATATGGGTGACTTACATAATGTGTTTTATGTTAAAGCTGTCCCCATTTTTTTTTCCTTTGCAAAAGGCCTGAATGCCTGAACTATTTTAACAGGCCACTTTGTGCCAGTCGTTTACAAGCCATGGGAACGTCTTGAATTTACACAGTCGGATTAAGGTTATTGCGAAGCAGGGTGATGGGGCTCTCACAGGGGATATCCAAGGGACAGGAGTTGTTGACTTGTTATTTGTTGAGTGATGGGCCCTAAACTTTCCTCCCTCCATCCCCAAGTGATCCGTTTTCTTCCCACCCTGATCCGTTTTCTTCCATGGCCTCCTCTCCCAGACTGGCTGGCGCAGCTGAAAATAAACACGGGGTGTCCCCGGCATATGGCGTAGGGGTGGGAAGAGAGGAGTCATGTTCATTTTGGATGCACCCTGGAGATCTTGACATTAATGCATTTCTATCTCCGCTCTCAGTTCCATGAGTGGACGCTTAACATGATCTCTGTTTTCGCGGGGGAGGAGGCCAGCGGGAGAGGGAATCTGGGACCCTACCCAGACGAACAGTGGGAAAGCAGACCAGGACAGCCAACTCTGCTCCCTTTAGAAGACAGATCTGTCCTCCTGGTTTAATCCTCGGCACAGCTGCACTGCTCAGGGTGTAGAGACATCAAATGAAAATGGATTCTGATTTGGGAATCGTAGGGGCAAATCTAATTTCAGATTACTCCTTTTCTACAGTTTCTTCATCCTGTTGTGGGCTTGTGCCAAGACAGAAAGGGGGACTTTACCTGGGGCAGAAACCAAGTGCCTATCACGGGAGACGCTGGAACGCCAGGGGCCCGCACCACCTCTGCTGTTCCTGGAGCATGTCCTCTGTGCCAGGCACCTTGCACATCGTGTCCTTAGTCCCCGCAGCCACCGTGTGAGGTCGGCCTTCTGTTCTTCCATCTCGCAGTTGGGGAAACTGAGGCCCAGAGATGCGAATGAATTTTCTCAAAGTATTAGATGTTATTCATCCATTCACTGATTAAATAGAGTTAAGTATGGACAGTGTCCCAAGAACTCCATGGAATGGTGGATAGGAGGCAACATTTTAAAAGTTGAATTAAATAAGGAGGTCGCAGCACAAAAGGTTGGGAGAATGATGTTCCAGGTGGAGGAAACAGAGCATGTGTCCTCTGGGTTACAAATAGTGCAATCCTGAAACCATCTCAAGGAAAAATAAAGGGTTGCGTTGTCTCCCAAAGGTAAACACACAGGTGGGTTTTGGGAAGGGGTGGGAATGAGAAGCTAGGAAAATGGGGCTTAGATTTCCTCTCTTCTCTGTCCCTTAGCTTCTCAGCTCTCTTTTTCTTGCATAAATGGTGATCAAAGACGACCACCACCAAAGTCTCATATTAGAGATTGAGACACCTAAATAGAATGACTCCCCCTCTCAGCCCCAACTCTAGAATCCTGGGGACAAAATTTCTGTTGGCTTAGCTTCTATCCCATGTTCAACTCTGCTCAAATATTAGGGGCTGAGAGTGGATGGGCTCCTATTCTATAGTAGGACTTCCGGGGGCTGATGGCTGTGGGTGAAGCACTCAGTGGCCATTAGGAGGTGGGCAGAGAGCCTGAACAACACCCCCTCACTCAGCAACAGACAGAGCAGAAAATGAGACTGAAGTGTGTCTAACTCAAGACATGGCAGTGGAAAACCCACTTCCCACAGTATATCACTTCCAGATAGCACAGCACTGGCCCAGCAAATGTTGGCCATTTGTGGCTCCCATACGGTCTACCCGACATTGCCGGGAAGCGTGCTAAGCGGGGAAGATGCTCCACACCATGCTGTGGTTGTCTCCACATGGTGGACCGGTTAAGAGGATGTCCTCGGGGGCTGGAACCCCTGGATTTGAGCCACAGCTCTGCCACCGTATGGCTTTGAGAAAGTTAACCACCCTCGTGAAGCGTGTCGGTTTTCTGTGACTCTGTGACTTGCAAGATAATACGAGTTCCTAGCACAAACGGTTATTGTGATGATCCAGTGAATGAATATAGGTCAAGGATAAACGAAAGTTATTTTGAGATGCTCAGACTGGACACCATGGGAAACTGGGATGCAAGACGATCCCACGCAGAGGGTTGGTGTGAGAGGTCAGGGCAGCAATATTCCGGAAGCCCAGTTGCCGTAATGAAAGGATAGACCCAAGCACGGTGGACACAGTTCCTTTGGAATCATGTTCCAAATGCCACATGGAACCACGGACCCAGATGCTGACCCAAGCCGCTGGCCCAGCTTGCCTTCATTAGTCCCCTAAGATCACCCAGACAGATCAAAGAAAACCCATCCTCAACCAGCCAGAGGTTGCTCAACAGGCTGGTGACTATCCCACTAGGGAATGGAATTCCACTGTGCTGGTTAGCTCTGGAGAAGGAGGAGGGCATGGAACTCTATTCTTTTTTCCAATGTGGATGGGGGGCTGACCATGTGCCAAGGCTGGGAGGAGGTCCTGAGGTTGCAGACATCAGGACTCAGTCACAGAATTCGGAGAACTCGACGTTCAGTGGGAGGAAGACGTGGACAGCCACAGTTACAGGGAACAATTAATTGTTTTTTATTGTTCTGGTAAGAATTTAATGGGATTATGAAAAAGAGTCGTAAAAACAAGAACAATAAAGTGAGATTAAATTAAGTGCAAAAAGAAAATATATAAATTCACGAAGAGGATGAAGCAAGGGGAAAGTGAGAGGAATGGGGGAAAGCAGTATGCGCTTGAGAAGGATGGTCCACCTTTCTGCATTGCTGCTGCTGTTTCTGTCATGTGGGGATAACAAAATCTGCACGGGGACTTTGTGATGAATGCGTAGCAGCAGCTCCACATGGTGCACATTGCAGGGACTTGTTGGGGGTGAGGGTGAGTTTCCAGGGTGGGCTAATGACACGAAGCCTGGGACCACAACGCTTTACCGTTCACTTCTTCTACCTAAAAAGGTCCCTGACAGAGGGAGCTCTTTGCACAAGGAATAATGGCCAAGCAGGAAGCAGTCCACTGCTTTACGAATAACCGATACTCATTAATAACCTAGCCAGCACTCAATGGTGCCAAACACTGAGCTCTCTGGCAGAGCTGGACCTGGGCAATGCTTGGGAAATAAATGAGGCTTCCTGCTCCTACACCTCCACGAAAAGTCCCAAGTGGACGTGCTTCCTCATCTTGGATAAGGAAGAGTCGGAGCAGAAAACAAAAAGTGCATATACACCATTTAAATTGGACATATGGCCCCCTAGAAAGAAGACTATAGCTTCCATTGTCACTAGAGTTGGCCACATGTCTAAGTTTTGCTAGCACTTTGTAAGAACCTTCCTGTAACAAAAACATTCGTACCCCTTTATGATTTTGAAATGAAAAGTATTTATATATTTAAAAAATGACAGTCTAGATCCTTGTGTGTTTGTGTATTTGTTTGTTTTCGCTTTTTGTTCCTTTTTCCTTCCTGGTGGTTGAAATGTGAACACAATGGCTGCAATCCTGGCAGTCAACATGGGTTATATGAACAAGGGTCACATCCTAAAACACGTGAAGCAAAAATCTGGAAAGAGCCTTGGCCTCTGAGTACACTGGGATGCAAAATCTTCCAGTTATCTCTGGACTGTTCTAGTGTGAGAGAGAATTGCACTTCTACTTTGGGTTTATGTGTGAGAGAGAATTGCACTTCTACTTTGTGTAAACTACTGTTAGCTTGAGACTCTGTTGCCCCCAACTGAACTTAATTCTAAATGATACAGAAGTCTTGGGACCTGTTTTGAAAAAAAATTATTAGGATCTAGAATCATCATTCAAAGTTGTGGGTTTTGAAAAGATACCTAGTTGAATAAGATATGTTCAAAAGGATTTTCTGCTTGTCGTGATCTCAAACTAAAAGGAAGCTTTGAGCCTCCACTGGGAATCAGGCACTGTGGTGGATGTTCCAGAAATCCAATGTGAAATGCAGATCATCCGTTTTTGCAATTTGGGGGATGAGGCAGACACTCGAAGATTAATTTTATGTATCATTGAGGTGTTCTGCTTCATAGAGGAAGCAACAATTGTGGTAGACTTGAGTATGGGGAGAATTCGAGAGAGAGAGAGAGGAGGGAAGTAGAGTAGTGTAGGAAGTAAAGAAAGAGAGAGAGAGAGAGAGAGAGAGAGAGGAGGGAAGGGAAGTAGTGTAGGAAGTAAAGAGAGAGAGAGAGAGAAGGGAAGGGAAGTAATGTAGGAAGTAAACAAAGAGAGACAGGAGGGAAGGGAAGTAGTGTAGGAAGTAAAGAAAGAGAGAGAGAGAGAGAGAGGAGGGAAGGGAAGTAGTGTAGGAAGTAAAGAGAGAGAGAGAGAAGGGAAGGGAAGTAATGTAGGAAGTAAACAAAGAGAGACAGGAGGGAAGGGAAGTAGTGTAGGAAGTAAAGAAAGAGAGAGAGAGAGAAGGGAAGGGAAGTAGTGTAGGAAGTAAAGAAAGAGAGAGGAGGGAAGGGAAGTAGTGTAGGAAGTAAAGAAAGAGAGAGAGAGAGGAGGGAAGGGAAGTAGTGTAGGAAGTAAAGAATGAGAGAGAGAGAGAGAGAGAGGAGGGAAGGGAAGTAGTGTAGGAAGTAAAGAATGAGAGAGAGAGAGAAGGGAAGGGAAGTAGTGTAGGAAGTAAAGAAAGAGAGAGAGGAGGGAAGGGAAGTAGTGTAGGAAGTAAAGAAAGAGAGGGGAGGGAAGGGAAGTAGTGTAGGAAGTAAAGAAAGAAAGAGAGGAGGGAAGGGAAGTAGTGTAGGAAGTAAAGAAAGAGAGAGGGGGGAGGGAAGGGAAGTAGTGTAGGAAGTAAAGAGAGAGAGGGAGGGAAGGGAAGTAGTGTAGGAAGTAAAGAATGAGAGAGAGAGGAGGGAAGGGAAGTAGTGTAGGAATTAAAGAAAGAGAGAGGGAGGGAAGGGAAGTAGTGTAGGAAGTAAAGAATGAGAGAGAGAGGAGGGAAGGGAAGTAGTGTAGGAAGCAAAGAAAGAGAGGGGATGGATGGGAAGTAGTGTAGGAAGTAAAGAATGAGAGGGGAGAGAGAGGAGGGAAGGGAAGTAGTGTAGGAAGTAAAGAAAGAGGGAGGGAAGGGAAGTAGTGTAGGAAGTAAAGAAAGAGAGAGAGGAGGGAAGGGAAGTAGTGTAGGAAGCAAAGAAAGAGAGAGGGGAGGGATGGGAAGTAGTGTAGGAAGTAAAGAATGAGAGAGGGGAGAGAGGAGGGAAGGGAAGTAGTGTAGGAAGTAAAGAATGAGAGAGAGGGGAGGGAAGGGAAGTAGTGCAGGGAGTAAAGAATGAGTTAGGAGGGAAGGGAAGTAGTGTAGGAAGTAAAAAGAGAGGGGGGAAGGAAGGGAAGTAGTGTAGGAAGTAAAGAAGAGAGAGGAAGTAGGGTAGGAAGTAAAGTTCCTTGGAGAGTTAATAGTAGTACCTACGGTCATGGGTGCAAAGGCACTTTTCTCAGTTTGAATATTTCAGCTTTGGTCTTCAGATAAGAGAGTTCCTTTGGTTGCTTAATCACGAGGATATGACTCCCAGTTCCCTAACGCAGGGCCACTTCCCGTTGGATGACAGAGGTGGCAGTTACTGTTGGACATTCAGACCAATACCAGCAGCAGAAGAGCAGAGCCCGCCGGTAACATCTTTTGTTGTACGTGCGTTTCCCCCCACATCGATACATTTGGCGTCCATCTAAATATAACACAGCACTATCCCGCCCTGTCCTCCAAGGGCTGCAGCTTAGGAGCTAACACAGCCCACCATGCAACAGGCACCCGAGGTTGTGCAATGCGCAGCTAACACAGTCATCAGCGGAGCTCCTGCCTAGCGCCTCTCATTAGAGAAAAACTAGGAGCAGGAGGGGGACAAATGCCATTTCACCTCCCATCATTCTTCTTCCCAATCCCTCCACCCCACCGGAATATCAGCTTGGAGAGGGCAGGAGCGTTTCGCTTGTTTTATTCAACTGCGCTGGTCCCAGTGATCAATGGTGGATGCTCAACAGCAAAACGAACCATCAGCAGCATTACTCGGGGAAACACCTTCATTCCACCTTGGAATTCCACCTCAGCCACTTGTCGCTGCAAGGTCCCTCAAGAAACCAAGAGAACTTTCAAACGGGCAGAACAAATGCTCCTGTTCCCTAAATACATTGCTGGTGTCCGGCTCTGTGTCTGACTTCCCCGCCATTTTATTTTTGGCCCTGGTCTCAGAGGCTTGAAGCATGAACTAATCGTTGTGGAAGGCTCAGCACAGCCTGTTGTAAGAGCAAGTTTGCGGAGCTGACCGCCCCTGCCAACAAGTGTCTCCATCTGGCACCATGAACAGCAGCATGTCATTGTGTCCCTGCAGCCAGAGGGACGGCACCCCGGCGTGGAGAAGTGTGGCCCGGGGCTCTGGGTGGCTGGGCTCACTGTAGAATTCATTCTCTCATGTAGTTCCCCAGCTGTCACACCCATAGGAGCACCCTGACTCGTTGGGTGTTGGATGTAATGTCTCTCTACCCAACACTGGGGATTCCTTTCTCTTTAACTCATTAGCAATTCAGTGATAACCACTGCTCCTTGCAAAAAGCATTCGCAAGTGCAAAGTCTACCCATTCACAGGAAAACACACACCTGGCCTTGATTCATTACCTGCTATGCATTCCTGGCTCTGTGCTACACACAGAACATGGGCTGTCTCATCAGCACCTTGCCATACTCCCAGGAATCAGGAAGAATTTGCCCCATGTTTAGCTGAGAAACAGCCTCAGAGAAATCAGGAAAACTTCCAAAGATAATACCACTGACTGATATACATTGAGAACTGTTGCATACTAGGCTGGTCCTTTCTATTCCTGCAACCATCCAAAGTCGGAGGGTAGGATCGCTGTACCCATTCTACAGATTAAGGAAACTGAGGTGCAGTTACCTGAGAAGTAATGGAACAAGGATTTGATCAGTGACTCGGCACCAGAGCCCACACATTTAATCCGGTCCTAAGGCTGGGGTTTGAATCCAGCCCTTGCTGCCCCACTTTAGGCCCCAGTGCCTGGGAACACAGTCAAACAGGTTTTGCAAACTCAAAACCTTCCAGAGATCTGGCATGCAAATGAATGACACAGACTAAAGGTATGAAAACACTCTATTGTTCCTGAAACATGGTGCCTCCTCGGTGTTTCTTTAGTTTTTCTTTATTAGTTAGAGTTGTGGGTACCAGAAATGCCTCCCTCTCCTCTTAGTTCAGCTCTGCAAAAGGCAGAAACAAATAAATGCCTATGACAGGGAGGCAACATCTGAATTCAGGGAACAGCTTCCTTTCAATACAGTTTGCCTTGGAAAACACTTGGGGTTTCCACAAACATGCTATGCACAGACCTGTGCTTCCAAAGGCTATAGGCAAGAATGCTAGACACTCATTTTTAGGGTCTCAGATTTTTGCCTCTTTTATTAAAAAAAAAAAAAGTTAAGATAAATAACTGACAACAAAACCTTTTCCAAACGTGAGCTTCTCACCAGCAAGCGGCCCTCGGAAGGCAGCTCGGGGCGGCCTGAGGATCTGGCTGTAATTTCTGATTCTGACTGTTGTTCTGCAACTGGAATTGAGAAACCAGACAACATGCCCAAGATTTATGGGTTCCATTGCTCCGTGTGCCGTGTATTCCCCACATATGTTCTCTCTGCCTCGCCCGACAGGGAACACCACATCACAGGGTTTGTGGGAGTTGAAGAAAACTCTCACTGACTCCCTGGAAATGGTCCCAGTGGGACCCACCTCAGGGAGAAGCTGTCTCCGGCTGATCTTCCACTGTGCTGGGCTGCAGACACTGGGAGGGAGAGAGGAGACGACGGGCACAGCCTCTTGGAGAGAGCTCACTGGGGGAGGTCCCGACTGGCACGTTTCCAGCAATTGTTTACTAAGTAATGATAATAGGGCTCGTGATCTAAAAGAGTGACTCCCACATTTAGTAGCTCTGCTTGCCTAAAATCCAAATTCCGAGCTCTCTGGCTGAATTCCCAGTTAAGGAGTATCTGGTGGACCCCTGTAATCTATGCAGTTAAACCATCTCTCCGAATAAGAATTCTTATTTGGCCACCTTGGCAATTAATTATGACATTCAGAAACCACTGGTCTAAAAATGTCCATGTGTTGTTCACTGGCATTTCATGAAGTTTCTTGAAATGACAGTTCAAGGCTTTCTTTGGTGGTGACCCCTCTAAGATGCAAGCAGATGCAAGCATACTTTCATCAGAAATAGTCTGGTCAACCTGAGATGTTACTGAATTCATTTATCAATTCCAGGAGTCTCTTGGTTGAATCTTTGGGGTTTTCTAGATAATAATATCATATCATCAGCAAAGAGTGAGAGTTTGATCTCTTCTGTCTGCATTTGGACACCTTTAATTCCCCTCTCTTGTCTAATTGCTGTAACAGGGACTTCCGGCACTATGTTGAATAGAAGTGGAGACAGTGGGCAACCTTGTCTGGTTCCAGTTCTAAGTGGGAATGGTTTCAGTGTTTCCCCATTCAGTATGATATTGGCTGTGTGTTATTATATTTGGCCTTGATAATTTTAAGGTATGTCCTGTCTGTGCCTGTTTTGTTAACAAACTCTGTAAGGTCTCTCTGGGTCTTCACCCAAACTCAAACTTGGTCCAGACAAAGAACATTGACAAAATTTGTTTGGGTTAGAGTAGAGGCGTCAATAAATGATGTCTTATTTTTTTCTTTTTCACTTTCACATTCCTCTGGGGTGATGGTTTCTAGCCAAGATCAGAAGTATTAAAATACCATGAGCAAGAACTTTAAAGTGATCATCAGTTCAGCTGAGGAGGTGGTGCTGCCCAAAGATTTACCAGGAATGGAATCTTCTGGATCTCTAGACAGAGTGCCTGGGAGGTCCCCAGAGACTTGTGGAAGCCTTGGATTGATCTGGAAAAACATCTGAACTTCCAGATGGGGCTCTGAGCCTAGGCTGTGGCCCTCTGGGAGCCTTCATTTGCAACCAGCCCATCAACTGGAAGCCACCTGTTCAAGGTCTGAGCCGGCTGGACCACTGCCTTCATTTTTGGGAAACTCAGAGACCGGAGTCAGAGTTGGCCATTCAGAATGCACCCTTGTTCTCCAGTGATTTGACAGAGTTATTTGCCTATGCCAGTGATGGATCTGGGAATGTGGTGGTTTTATTGACAGGTCTCCCTGGACACTTGCTACTGGAAGTGTGGTCCCTGGACCAGCAGGATCAGCCCCACCTGGGGCCCTTCTAGAAATACCGAATCTCACCACCACCACCACCTGCCAATTCAGGCCTGCTGCATCAGAATTACCTGGGATCATTAGCAAGATCCCAGGTAATTAGCACGCACATTGAAGTTTGGGAAGAGCAGCACTAAACAAGCCTTGCCAGATATGCAGTACGCTACCATTTCTCTATACTATGCCTGTGGCAGGCATCAATAATCGACCACAGAGTTGTTTTCTTCTGAGCTCAGAATCTTCTCAAGTCACAGTTTCAGATAGCACCAACCAATCAATGAGAGTTGGCCCAGGATGAAACCCACTTTCCACCCTAGTGTCCTCACTTGAGGAAAGCTCTGTGGTTCTTTTACTTTCACCCATGTCTCCCCAGTGTAGAGCACAGCAGATCCTAGGTGCCTGATAGATGTTTGTGGAATGAGTGTACCCTCCCCTGGCCTTGTTTCCATGGCATTCGCTCCATTCTAGCCCACTCTCCCAGAGAAAACAGAGTTTTCATTGGGCATCTGGGCAGCTGTGTCCTAGGTGTTCGGTTTTATGGTTGGCAATTACCGATCGAGAAGTTGAAGTGAGGCTGTAAAGACGTTAGGAGCGGCAGGAGGACACATGGGGACCCGTCTGGCTGACACATGGGTCTCGAGCCGTGCAAGCTTTCTCCAGGACGTGGCCCCTCGTGGCCTGGCTCTCAAAGGTGGCAGCCATGTGCAGCGGGCTCGGTGCAGAGTTGGGGGTGGGGGGGCAGCGGGGAGGGGAGGCAGACCAACAAGGCTCCAGAGACAGAGCAATAATGGTTATAAATAGCATCCTTTTGACGGCCTTTTGATGTACTGTCCAAGGCCAGGTGGAAAATCTTTCCTCCCCTGCCTTTCCCCAACTAATCACCTTCCCTTCATTTTTCAATAAAGATTTTGAGCTCGGCCAGCCGGGTCGCTTGTCTGTAGCATTTGTTTCCCATTAGAATACCTTTTGCGATTTCGGTGTGTTATGCTAGATAATTGCTTTAATAACAAACTGAGGAAAGACTTTTGAACATTTTAGGAAGTAACTTTTTTTTTTTTTCTTCAATGAAAATCTAACAGAGACTGACAGAGAACTTGGGACTAGGGAAAGAGAAAGAAAGTGGGGAGGCGGCTGGGGGTGTGTGGGGCATGTGGTTAATCAGAATCCATCGACTGGCAGTTGCAGGGGAAGATCAGCAACCAGAGAATCGTTGGGGCAGTGATGCTCGCGGAAGCAGGCAGGGAACCTAAATATTTGACATGCTTGGTGTGGGTGAGTGTGAAGCTACTTTATCATTTCATCCTTCCTGTGATTAAGAGGGAGAGAGCCTGCAATCCCTGCACTTTGGGAGGCCAAGGCAGGAGGATCACTTCAGGGCAGAAGTTCAAGGCCAGCCTGGGCAACATAGTGAGACCCCATCTTTACAAAAAATAAATTAAAAAAAATTGGCCGGGTATGATAGTGCACGCCTGTAGTCCCAGATACTAGGGAGGATGGCTTGAGCTTACGAGTGTGCGGCTGAAGTGAGCTATGATTGCAACACTGCACTTCAGCCTGGGTGATAGAGTGAGACCCTGTCTTTAAAAAAAAAAAAAGTTTGGAGACAGCTCCAGGGATATGCGTTAGTTTGTCTACATAGATAGTAGTAGGGAAATGCATTTGGGGAATTGTGTCCTCATGGAATTTGCCCATGGTGCAAATTATTTAAAAAATGCAAAATGGCCTGGCCAGGGAAAATAACTATTCTATTTGTTCAGAAACATGGGTGCCAGGTGCCAAGTATCTTATTTAATTGCCCTCACATACTTTCAGGTTAAAAAATTAATAATGAATTTTAAAAAAGTATATGTGCTTCATACTGGTCTAAACCCTTTCCATACATTAATATGCATAAACTTTGCAACCAGACTATAAAGTATGATTTTTATCTCTGTTTTGTGGATGAAGAAACCAAGTCACAGAGAGGTTATGGTTAAAACCTCACCATGGGTAAATGGCAGAGATATTTGCAGGTGTTGGAAACCTGTCTCCAGAGTCCGTGTTTAGCTCTCTGTGTACTTCGTCTTAGTCGTAATTGCAGGAACTGTAGCATCGGGCTCTCTCGTATCGATCCTCTGCTGTAAAAACAGAAACGCTAAGCAGCGGTTATGTGTCAGGTGCTGAGCGAGGCCATTGTGTGAGTAATAGGTTGGAGATTGGCTGCGGTAGTCCAGTGAGCATGGACGGTGTTTTCTTGACTTCGGGGTGGCCATGAGGGGAGGTGGCCAGACTCGAAATCCATTAGGACCCAAATGTAGAGGTCTTAGCAGTGGATCAGCCATGGGGCATAAGCAGAGAGTGCTGCTCCCATTGCAACAGAACAACAGTGCTTGACCCCTGGGGAGGAAGTATCTCTGACCGGACCCCTACTGCGGCAACCCTGGGTGGCAAATCAATTTCATTTCTTCTGCCAAATGCATAGAATATAAGCAGCCAGAGGGCAAAGATTTGGCTTTTTAGCCAATGGCGTGTTCTATAGTGCCTAGAACAGTGCCTGGCATTGCTGAGGCTCTGGGCTGAGGGTCAATGACTGAAGGATTGGAAGCGGCTGCCACACGGGTTGAGGACTCACAGGGAAAGAGATCGGGAATCTGTTGGGGTCGGCAGCGGGTGTGGAGAGACCCCATATGGAGCACGCAGTGCTTATCTGGCATCCCATGGAGACATTCATTCATTCTTTGGTTCATTCATTGGTTTTGTCACTTACCCATTTATTCAACCGACATTTATTAAGCACTTACTCTGCAGCCAGGTCTCCAGGCACAGCTCCCGGGACGTGGCGTTTAAAGCAGCAAACATTGTCTCTGCCCTCCTGGAGAACCCTGACGCAATGTTAGCAGATCCAGGGGCATTTGCAACCCCAACTCCTGGACCCATCAGCGTGAGGTCACTGGATCCCATGAGTGCCTAGAAGCAGCAAAGGATCTTTCCAGAAAAAGTATTTCTGGAAAAAGTAGTGCTCAGAGATTCTGGGAACAAAAGTCCTGAAATCGTACAACCCACCTTCCTTTGTTCCCTCCATGAAAGTGTGTTGACTGACACGCAGAACTTACCAGGGTCCAGGGATAGGCACCAGGAGTCTTGTTCAATATCTTTGACTGGCTCTGCCAATCACTGGGTGACGTTGCCAAAGCTGGGACTTCGTCAGTTTGCCCAGCTGTACAATGGGCTCATGCATGCACATCAGAGAGGCTTGGGGCACGTTGGCATGGGTGTCTCAGTGGCCCCGGGAACTGGTGATGATCATACTAACCTGTGATATGTGTACAGCCCTCCATTCTTTACAAAGAAAGCAGCTGCCCCCAAATGATCTCACCACACTTTGGGGCAGATAAGGCAAGGTTATTGTCCCATTTTTATAGCTCCAGCGGCACAGAGAGAGATTCAGGGACAGATGCCCGGGGCCACAAAAGGAAACGTGAGATTAGGTTCATTTTGAAAGGACTGGAAAATGAATGAAATAGCAACATGAACATGTGTGAGCATGTGTGTGCATGTGTGTAATGTGTGTGTTTACTTCCCTAGGAACCTCATGGCTCATGAATGTTCAGGGCTTTGCATGATCACCTTTTATTCCCTCCCTCTCTTCTACCCTCCCTCCCTCCCTCCCTTCCTTCCTTTCTTTTTTGTATTCTTTATTTATCTTGGTGACTAACACGTTGACTAAGACATTGCCCTCTCCTTTCCTATCCTCCTGCTCAGTGGAAATTGTTTCTCCTTATGGAGAGCTGGAGGCAGAGCAACACCCGGGGAGACTTGGGGCAGAGCTGAACCTGCTGGCAGAACACGGAGAGAGGCAGGCATGGAGCAGCGGAGCAGAGAGCCGCGGTGTCTGTCTGCAGTGCCAAGTGACCACGTGGATGAGTGGCATGGGAAGCCATCCTCCTCAGTGACTCAGTTTCCCGAGCTCAGCTTGCAGTGCAAAGTTTTATAAGCCAAGGTTGAGGAAGGTCTTACTTTCCCCCTCTCCACTTGCCAAGGTTCTATGTCAAGGGTTTCCAGACTTTGCTGTGCCTAAGCAGCAGTCAGGGAGGCTGTGACAAATGCACACTCTCCGGGACCCTGCCCCCCAGAGATCTGGGCCCAGGAATCTGAATTTTCACAAGCAGCACATGTATAGAGATATACAGCTGCAATTCACTTGTGATAGAAAAGAAGAGGTTAAAAAAGGGAAGGCCAAGGCCTCCAGCAGAAACGTCCTTGTCACTGGGGGTGTCCCTGGAGATGAATGCACTCTCTTTCCATCCTTCCTGGAGTTTGAAAGTTGGTGGAGCCCCGAACAGACCAAACCAAGGAAGTTTATCTTTGTTTTTTGTTTTTGTTTTTGTTTTTTCAGTTCATGATGCTGTTCTCTGACTTGAAGTAGGACTTGGGGGAATGCAGAATAACAGAAACCAGTGTTGGTGAGGGGAAATGGTGTAAGAGGTGGAGAGGAAGAGGGAGCTGGTGTTCATTGACCACATACAATGTGTGGAGTGTGTTGGGCGTATTAACTCCCTTGTCTAAGGTCTGTGGCTCCACGGGGAGACTGGCACAGGCTCTGGAGCCTGGCAAGTTTGTGTCCTAATCTTGACTGTCCCATCCAGGCCGCATAATCTCAGACAAACTGACTTAACCATGGTGCACCTCAGTTTCAACATCTGCAAAATGGGGAGAGATACAGTCCCTGCCTCACAGAATAGTTGTGAGAATTGGTTAATCCCCCCCCCGCCCCCCCGCAAAAAAAAAGTTTACTGAGCAACTTCAATGCGTCGGACACAATAGGCAAAACAGGCAATGATGGTGCCTTCACAAGACGTGTATTCTAGTGGTCGCGCACAGAGTCCTTGGTCGGCGTCATTATTATGATGTCAGAAACCAGGACGGACGCTGAAACTCAGGAAGTCACTTGCTGCTGGTGCCACAGCAGTTGAGAGGCCAAGCAGGGACTTGATTTTGGCATGTTCCACCCTAAAGTTCCCGCTCCTCAGACACTTCCCTATTCTGGGAGCAGGCAGGGAAACCTAGTTCTGGAACTCAGAGAGAAGAGAGAACTCTGAAAGCAGAGGAAAGAAGGTTAGTTCTTCAAGATGGTCTGCTTGGACAGACAGCGCAAGCCCAGGCTGGCTTGACCCCTGGGCCTTGTTGCTCTAACAAAGATTTCCCCTCCCCTCCTTTCCCTAGGAGACTTGGAGTTAACCAACAAACCCAAACAGGGATGACCCAAGATTGAACTAGTCTGGCAAGGAGCGGTACAAGGAAGAAATCAGCCGAGAGCTGAACCCATTCCAACACACAAGGGTATTTCTTGGGCGTAGGCCAGGGTGACACCAACTCTGAGAGCTTCTGCAGAACAGTCTAGAGGAGGCAGGAGAGGAGCGGGAAACGTTTTTTTTTTTTTATCTTGAAGCTCTCAAAGACGAAGAGGATCCCAGCTATTCTTAGCTGCGTCTGGGGGTTCAGCAAAAGCTTTCTTGCTGAACTATGGACAGCAAGAGCATTTATTAACTCCCTCCTGGTTGCAGCCCGCTGCTAAGCGGATTCCAGGAGACGTTATCTGGAAGGTGCATCACTGTGTATAAATATTTCAGAAGTCAGGACCCAACACGGAGTTTGAACTTTTAAGGGCCTAAGTGTGTTTATCAAGGGATGGATGTTTAGGCTTCATTTCTGGGCATTGGGTAATCTTGCGGCCACTTTGGATGGCTGCAAGGGGAAATTCTGCCTTAGGAGGCCCAGGATGGGGTCCAGCACAACATCAAACAAAATCTGCTTGCGTGGGCAAGGCTCGGGTTTGCATCCTTAGGGCATCCTCAGGCAGGAGTCCCCGAATCTAAAGGGCGGACCCGTAGAGAGTCTATTCCAGGAGTATTTCCTAAAGGAGAACTCAGATGTCCTTGTCGTGGAATGAATACCTAGAGAACTTATTAAAACATCTAAGTTTTAGGGGGAGGTCTCGGGTGGGATCTGAGACTCTGCCTTTCCAACAAACGTCCGGGCGGTGCTGATCCTGTTGGTCCATGGTCCATGCTTTCATCAGCAAGCTTCTAGAGTCTTCTGACTGCCTTCTTACAGCTGTATTGCTTATTCTACTTCAGGGCTGGGAAATGCATTTCTATCAGTTAGGAATACATTCACTTTCAGCTGCAATCAGAACACCCAGCCTCGGTGGCTTAAATATATAAGGGGGGGGGGGTTTAATTAATTAATTAATTTTTTAAATTGACAAATAAACGTTGTATACATTTATGGTGTATATGTATACATTGTGGGATGGGTGAATCACTCTAATGAACATGTCCATTATCTCACATTTTTGTAAGTGGTGAGAACATTTTGTTTGCGTGTGTGATTAGAACATTTAAAATCTACTCTTATCAATTGTCAAGTGTGCAATACATTGTTATTAACTATAGGCGCTATGTGTGCAGTAGCTCTCCTGAACTTATCCCTCCTATCTAAGTGAAACTTTGTATCCTTTGACAAACATCTCCCCATATCCTCTGTTCTCCCCAGCCCTTGGTAGCCACCATTCTACTCTCTGCTTCTACAAACAAGGTCAACAATTTTAGATTCCATATTTAAGTGAAATCATGCAATATTTGTCTTTCTGTGCCTGGCTCATTTCACTTAGATAATGTCCTCTAGGTTCATACATGTTTTCATAAATGACAGTATTTCCTTCTTTTTAATACTTAATATTATTATATTCTGTACGTATAACCCCAAAAGCACAAGCAACCAAGGCAAAAACAGACAAATGGATGACATCAAACAAACAAAAAAAAAAACTAATGTTCAGTAAAGGGCAACCAGCCACAGAGTGAAGGGACAACCTTTGGCATGGGAGGAAATATTTTAAAACCACATATCTGATAAAGGATCAATATCCAAAATGTATAGGAAAACTCCTAAAACTCAAGAAAACAAATAATGCAATTAAAAAATGGGCAAAGGACATGAAGAGATATTTCTCAAAAGAAGACATACACGTGGCCGACAGGTTTATGAAAACACGCTTGACCTCCCTAATCACCAGGGAAATGCAAATCAAAACCACAATGAGATGTCACCTCACACCTGTTGGGAAGGCTATTATCAAAATAAGATAAGATTAGGCAAGAGTGTGGAGAAAAAAAGGGAACCCTTGTACACTGTTGATGGGAATGTAAATTGGTGTAGCCAATATGGAAAACAGAATGGAGGTTCCTCCAAAAATTAAAAATAGAACTACCGTGCGGATCCAGCAATTCGACTTCTGGGTGTATATCTAAAGGGATTGGAACCAGGATCTTGAAGAGGTGTCTGCACTCCCGTGCTCATTGCAGCATTATTCATGATGGCCAAGACATGGACGGAATCCACCTGCGTGCCCATCAATGGACGCAGGGCTATAATTAGAGGACTTTGGGCCTCACACAAAAGATTCAGAGGAGGGCCATTCCAGTATCTCACTGTTAGCATCTGTGACCTGAGGTCTCCCACTTTCCCACTCCCCGATGCATCCTCATGCTGGTAACAACAGTGCAAGGGAGTCAATGTCTGTGCCCCCCACCCCCGAAATGTACATGTTAAAATCCTAATCCCTAAGGTGATGGTATTAGGAGGTGAGACCCTCGAGAGGTGATTAGGTCATGAAGACTTATCACTTGCCCCTTTCACCACGTGAGGTTGCAGTGAGAAGACTGCTGTCTGTGAAGACCGGACAGATTCCTCCTCAGATGCAGAATCTGTCAGCACCTTCATCTTAGTCTTCCAGCCTCCAGGACCGTGAGAAGGAGATAGTTCACAAGCCTCTTTGCCTATGGTATTTTGTCATAGCAGCCCAGACAGACTGAGACATCCATGAATGCAAAACTCCTGTTGCAATTCAAACCCCGTGTCCTCATTCCATTGTGAAGGAGCATCCGGGAAGACTTTCTGGGACCCTTCTCGATGTCTCCTTGGCCAACACTGAGTGCCATAGCTCCCTGGAGCCTTGGATCACAAGTATTTTAACTGAGCGCATCTTGCTGCCCTGAAAAATACCAAAGTTCTGTTATGTTGAGGAAGAAGAGAGGGGTATCAGGTAGGCAGCCAGTAGTATCTGCCACCCTGGTGCCTGCCTATGCCACTAAGCCTAAAACATACACAGCTACCATTGGAAGCAATTGGACACTGCCAAACTTAAAAAAGTATTTAACTACCATTATTGAGGACTTAGTATGTGCCAGGCACTGTGTTAAAATGAATTATTCTATTTGGTCCACAAAACCCTTTGAGGTAGCAATTCTTAGCATTCTCAATGACCTATTTCAATTTCTCGAATATGTCACGTTACTCTCTACCATGGGGCCTTTTCATAAGCTGCCCCTGCTATCTGTAATGCCATTTTTGACCCCCTTTGCCCACTTGTGTGCTAATATGTTTGATAATTGGCTTTCAGATGGGGGAGTGCAGCAAAATCAAAAACCTCATCTACAGCACTTGCCAATTTCTGTGGTGTAAACACTCCATTACAGCCAAATGTCCAGCTACTAACACGATGTCACTGAGCACTACGTTGGGAAGAGAAGGACTCTAGCACCTCAGTATGTAATATTCTACCTTACAGTTATGATCATTATAAATAAAATAACCTCAAGAGAAAAAAATATAATAGTAACATGTAGGAAGATAATTAGGAAGTAATGACTTTTAAGAATTTACCACTTTGCTTTTAATATAGCATTTAAAATTTTATGTTTATATTATTTAATTCTTTTTTTACTTTTTTATTAATACATAGTATTTTGCATATTTATGGGGTACGTGTGAATTTTTGTTACATGCGTGGAATGTGTAATGATCAAGTCAGGGTATTGAGCATATCTATTACTTTGAGTATTTATGATTTCTATGTGTTTGGAACATTTCAAGTCCTCTCTTCTGGCTTCTTGAAATATATAATATCTTGTTGCAACTGTAGTCACTCTGCTCTGCTATTGAACATTAGAACTTATTATGTCTTGTATACAACTGCATGTTTGTACCCACTGACCAACGTCTCTTCCTTCCCGCCTCCTATCCACACACCCTCCCCTGCCTCTGGTATCTGTCATCCAACTTTCTACTTCCAGGAGATCAACGTTCCTTAGCTGAGTGAGAGCACGGGGGATTTGTCTTTCCGTGCCTGGTATATAATTTAATTCTTCATAATGGCTCTACTTAATAACTAGCTTGCAAAAAATTCCTGAAGATTGAACTCTCGGTTCTCACGAGGCAACTAGGCAGGCTCTAGCACACTCAGATACTGTCTGATCAATGCCTGTTCTTCCTCCAGATTCTAGATCTGTCCCTTCCCAGGGAAGCCCCCACACAGCCCGCAACATGTGCTCGCACAGCAAGTACCTGGGTCTTCATGGAATTTATTAGAATTATGAAGTTATTTGTGTGAGTCTTTGAATTCTGTCCCATTGGGTAGAATCCGGGTTTTACTTTTACCTGGTCATTCTGTTCTGGGTCCCTACCAGTGCCTGGCACGTGGCAGCTGTACAGAATTTATTGTCAACAAGATAAGGCCAAGGAGGGACACACAGAGACGTAAAGAAACACGTCTGGCCACTGATGCCACTGAGCTGGGATATGCACTCAGGACTATCCAGTTTCAGGTCGAGTGTGGATGCACATGTGTGATTGTGTGCACATGCGTGTGCACATGTATGTGTGTGTGTATGTAGCTGCAGGATGGCAACTGGCAGTATAAGCCTGCCTACAGATTGGAAGAAACTTGGCTGGTGACTGGCTAACTCAAAACCACGATAGAGTAATGCATATGTTCTGATTTAATCTTCGGGACAATCTTTATGGCAGCCTTTTATAATTTTTCTCTCAAGATTAAAAAACTCAAAATCCTGATTAGCTCAAGGTGATCCCAGGCAACCCAATCTCCTGTCCTGTGATTGGTACATGGGCAGGGGTGTGACTCTGTTCTGGCCAATGAAACAGGAGAGGAAGTATCTTGGGTGCGCATGGAAAAGGTGTCCTTCCTGCTCTTACAGAGGAACAGAAAGGTTCCTTTATCATGTCCTTTATAATAATGAAGCAATGATACAACTCGGCAGGTGGGGAGCCAGCAAAGCTTCATCTGTATTTACAGCTGCTCTGCCTCCCCCGAATCCCGGTCCATGGAAAAATTGTCTTTCATGAAACCAGTCCCTGGTGTCAAAAAGGTTGGGGACCGCTGCACCTAATCTGCGCCCCTCATAACTAGCCCCCTGGAGAGACGTCTCTCTGACCTCACTGTCTACTACATTCCCTGTCACTCGATCTGCCCCAGGTGACACTGGTTTCCTTCCCATTTCTCCAAAGCACCAGAGATATTTGTCAGTTCAGGCAGCCATAACGAAATACCACAGACCAAGTGTTCTGAACAACAGAAATGTATACCTTCCAGTTCTAGAGGCTAGCCATCCGAGATCAAGGTGCCATCAGGATTAGTTTCTGATGAGGGCTCGTTCCTGGGCTTGCAAACAGCTGCCTCCCCGCTGTGTCCCCACGTGGCCTTTCCTCTGTGTCTGAGCACTCCTGCTGTCTCTGCCTCTTCTTACGAGGACACCTGTCTTGTTGGAATACAGCCCTGCTCTTATGACCCCATCGAACCGTGTTACCTCCACAAAGGCCCTGTCTCCAAATACAGTCACATGAGGGGGCAGGTCTTCAAGATATGGATCTGACACAGTTCAGCTCATAGCGTGTGGATGCCCCTGTTTTTGTGCCTTTGCACTGGCCATTCCTGCCTCTCCACCAGTTATGTGCGTGGCCAACACCCTCTCTTCTTGCAAGTTCTTTCTCAAAGTTCCCCTTCTCTATAAAGGACTGATCACCGCAGTCCAATTTCCACCCCTCCCCTCCCTTCCCCTCCTTCCTCACCCTCAGTCTCTCCCCCTGTGCTCTGCATTTTCATTTTTTTGCACAGCCCGTGCACCCTCTGGTATAACACTATTGAGTTTGCTAATGTGTTCTGCTCGCAGGTGATGGTCTCAGTGGTCCATCCGGTCACTGCAGCGGCAGCTCCAGTGTCTGGTCGGAACCCAAGTGCATCCGAGCTGCCAAGCACAGTGCCTGGCACAGGGTGATGCTTAGTAGTCGGTGAACAAGTGGAGGAATTGGTGGACCCAGGCTTCCACTCCAGGCACTGCAGCTCTTGTATCCATACTATTAACATCTAAACGATACTGCCTCACAGAATGGGGTGGGGAGGAGATATATTAATAGATAATTTCAAAACAGCATGATTAATGAAATAATAGAGTTGTGTCCAAAATGCAAAGTTAGCAGAAAGGACTGTTATTGCCTTTTCCTGCCTGGGGCATGCGTGTGCACGTGGGCATGTGTCTGTGCCTGTGTCTTGTTGAGCGAGGTATTATTCAAGAAGAGTCCCCAAAGAAAACATGTAGCAACTTGCTCTTTGAAAACATCAGAAGTGACTCTTTATTACCATTACAGAAGAATACATGTTGGCTGTCAAAAAATCAGAAGCCACAGATAAGCAAAAAGAAAAGAAACTATCATATTCCCATTATGCTTTAATATGTTCCTATGTATGGCTTCCAGAATTATATTTGCATTATTGTCCCATTAAGATAGACTTATACTGTCAGCGCCAGCTTGTAGTCTACTTTTCCAACCTACCTGTTTCTTTAGGGGCATTCTTGAATGGGTTCTGGAGGATGGATGAGGATGAGGAGGAGATCGCTAAGCTACCAGGATAGGGGCAGGTGTTCCTAGCAGAGGTAGGGGGATGTATGAGGACACAGGGAGGGACGTATGGGACAATGTGCCATGCTTGAGTTGCTGCAGATAAGCCCACTGGGGTGTGAGGTGGTGAGAAGACAGGCAGAGCATGAGGCTGGAGAGAGATCAGGAGAACATCGTGTGTTCCCAGGAAGAGTGTGGCTTTGTCCCTGGGTAGGCCAACCTTTCCCCAAGTGCGAACCATAAGGGACAAGACTGAGAATTTCTCAGACAGAGCCCAGTCCTTTAGCCTAGGCCCAGAATCAACGTGATGTGGAGCCGAGCTGAAGCTGACCCATCACGACCGTAGTGTGCGAGAGGAATATTGTCACATCACCCCTAGGGGGTTGTTTGTTAGCACAGCATAACACAGACTAAGCAGACTGTTACAGCTCCTCGTTCTTAATTCTTCTTCTAATTCTAATTCTTCTTCTAATTCTAATTCTTCTTGTTGTCATAGTAACTGAAGTTATCTTGAACAAGCCATTTCACTTTTGGAGGGACTCAATTTTCTCATCTGTGAAATAGAGCTAAAAAACATCCAGATAGCCCAAGAATTGCTGAGATTTAATGAAGCATGTATAAGACGAGACATTGAGGGACATAGGATCTTCTCTGCTCCTCACTCCGTGCAACCCAAGGACGTTCCCCTCAACCCCGTGGACCTCAACTGCCCCATCTTCAACGCAGGGCTGTTCACCCCACAGAACTGCAGTGAGGGTCAAATGAGAAGGCAGGAAGAAAACATCCCACGGTGAAAATAATCACATATAACGATGAATCGTCATTTGCACATGACGGTGCAAGTGTGGTTCCATTGCCTTTTATTATTTTTGTCTCTGTCTCACTGTTCGTTGAGAATTCAGTTGAAAAGGACACACCTTCCATTGCCCAAGACAGCAATATCACAAAATTGAAACCGGCTCTTAGAAACATCCACCCACCCCCACCCCCAGCCCCTGGCCCACCCCGGCCCTCCAGGAGTTTTCTTTTAAGCCTGTCTAAGGCTCAGGTGAAAGACCCTAGGGGCTGAGCGAGACCATCGCAGGTGCTGTCCGCTCCAGGGCCCAGAGAGGAGGCCACAGACGCCCAAGACGGGAGACAGCGCTTCCAGCAATCTCGCTCTCTAAACATTGCGCCGTTGTGAGACGCGTGGCCTAATCCCCTGAGATCTCCCGCTGTCGGGAAAGTAACCGCATGACAGAGGGCGATCGGCTTTAACTCAGAGTCTACTGACTTAAATGTTAATCTTATCCCCAAAACCACCCTCACAGGAATATCTAGAATATTTTTTGTCCAAATATCCAGGCACCATGACCCAGCCAAGTGGACACATAAAATTAACCCTTGCATCCTGGCACGCGTTGGGTAGTGAGCAAAAGAGGACTATTCTCTAAGTGGGAAGCAGATTGAGAGAAGTGATATGAGCAGGTCAAGGAAACAAGGAGTAACTTTTCTTATTTTACGGCCCATTTCCCCCACAAAGCCCACAAAGTAGGCTTCTTGATGGATGTGATTTTTACCTGTTAGTGTTTAACTCTTGGATTAGAATAGGGCCTGGCACCTAGTAGGCACTCAACAAGTTGTCACTGAATGCACGAATGGCAAGTGTCCAGCTTAAGTCTCTCATACTCTCTTTCACCTGTAGATCTCAAAACACATTTATCCAAGTCCGAGTGGGGAACCTGTGGTCTTGGGGCCACATGTGGCCTTTTGGATCCTTGAGTGTGGCCTTTTGGCCGAATCCAAATTTGTTCTGTGAAATTGGATTCGGTCGAGGGTCGCACTTGGGGATCTGGGGGGCTTCGTGTGGCCTTGAGGCTGCAGGTCCCCCACCCCTGGCGGGTGATTCAAATTCTGGCAGATTATGCCCAAGAATGACTTTAAGTTTAAGTGCAAGCTCTGAACAGCCTCAGCCATCTCCGAGAGATGGGATGTCAGCGTGAGAGACTGCAGTGTTTTCAAACCACAAGAATCTGGCTGCTGGAGCCTGGGAGGGGGCCACACCTGTTGCCTAAGTTTTCCTTCCCTTTCACACCTGTCTCCTCACCTCCTCCTCCCCAAGGGCCCCTCCGGCCTCCGCTCTGGGGCTGACGCCTGCTCTTCCAAAGCTGGGTATTAAGAATGAGTGACAGGCTCTCAAATGTGGCCCGAGCTCCCAGCGATCCCCCATGCCTCATACCTCAGAGGCTTAGCGCAAGTTCCAAGGTGCCTTAGGAACCCCGGTAGCTTGGACCTCTCACTCCGAATCACTTCTAAAAATGATTACCAGTGTGGAAGACATTATCACTTGCCCAAATCACTCATGCCCCCTTCTTTTATGCCAAAATAACCCAATATTGTAATAACTCTCCATAGATTTGCAGGGAAAGCGGAACCTTTTCTGAGGCTGAGGGATGAGCTTATGAGGCTCATATTATGATTCATATAATCCTACTCCCATTTGCGGGTGATTGATTTGGGGATGAACATATTAATATAATTCAGAGCTGGGTGATGACTCAAAAGATGAAGACCCAGTGGAGATGAGAGGCTTCCCTTCCCAGTTTAAAAATGAAAGACAACTTTATAAGATGGTCAGGTAGCCCCTTGCTTCTCGCAGTTTGGGGGGGGTGTCATACCTGATGCTTCAGCAGCCATTTTGTGACCATGAGGCAACAAGAGTGATCATGGTGAAAATGGCAATATTCTAAGAATGGCACAGTGGGTGACCATCTACATCAGGGGTGGGCCAACCCCAGCATGCTGCCTGTTTCCATAAACAAAATTTTTATTGGCACACAGCCACACAAATCCATTTACAGACTGTCAGTAGCTGCCTTTGCACTATAACAGCACAAAGATGCCTTTTGAGTGGCTGTGTCAGAGACCGTAAGGCTGGCGAAGCCGAAAATCTTTATTATCCTGCCCTTTACAGACAAAGTCCCTTACCCAAGGCCTGCCATCCTGTGGTCACCACGGCTGGGACAAAGGAAGATGGGGGCAGCATTGGGGTGCATAAGGATTATGGGCTCTGGGTCCAAACCGCTCGAGTGCAAATTCTGACTCTGTCCTAACAAATACGTGGCTTGCAGGCAATTGCTTACCGTCTCTGAGTCGCCATGTCCTCCTCCGTAGAAAGGAGGCATCGGGACAACAGTCCCTCCCTCAAAGAGGCCTGCGAGCGTTCAGGGGAACGCTGCGCGCAAAGAGCTCAGTGTGGGGGCTGGCACTTGGCAAGTGCCGGGACGCTTAGCCCCATCACTGTGTGAAGACACCCTTGAGTCCCTGCGGTTGGACAGGGCTTAGGCATTCAGTGGCTGAGCTGGCAGACTGCATGCAACTGAGCACATTCCTGCCATTCCAGCTTGCTTCTGGGCCCACAAACGAGAATTAACACGAGAAAGGGACACATTCCATTAAATTATCCTTTTCTGCACATCTCAGACCTTTGGTCTTCCAAGGGAGTTCCCAGGCTCCTGAAGGTGGCGGGTTGCAGCTCGGGGGATGGAAACGGTTACTCCCCGGCCAGCTGTGGGCTTCGCCTGCTGAGCAGAGAGCGAGGTTGTGCTCCAGGAAAGCCACCCAAGCTGCTGACCACTCTGTCTTCCTGTGCTCCCCGACCATCTGGGCAGCAGAGGGCTGCGCACTGGGGTGCCCTGGCCCTGGGCGTCACTGATGGTGCAACCCGGGGGGGAGCGAGCCCTGGGAATCACTGGCATCCGGCGTCAGGGAAGCCACAGGGCAGAAACCCTTCCAAGGGTCTGCCTAGCATACCTCAGCCTCGATGTGTGGCAGGGGGCTGGGGCTGGGCCGGGGCGCTGGCGCCTTCCGGTCTGACATTACCATTTCCAGCAGACACCGAGGCTCTGACTTCCAGAAAGACTGGAAGGCCACTGGTTGAAATCCCTAAATTATTTAAAGATGAGAACGGAGTCCTCTCGGCACAATGGCTCACTCAGATGGGTGGTGCTACCAAGCAGGGCTCTGAGAGTGACAACAAGCTGTGCCCCTGCTCTGCAACACGCTCTGTACCATGCCTGTGAGGGTCTTCCCCCAGACAGACTCAGCTCTACTGGAGAACAACTGGGTTTCCATCCTGTTTGTTTCCCCCCAGCCTCAGGGCCCTTGCACTGGCTGTTCCCTCTGCCAGGGATGCTCTTCCCTGCAGACATCTATGTGGCCACTCCCTTACTTCCTCCAAGTCACTGCTCAAATGTCATCTCATCAGAAAGACCTCTCCTGACCACCCCTTAAGTCGCTCCTTCCATCTATCTGTCATCATTCTTTCTCCCTACCATGTATAGTGTTTCTCCTTAGAACTCATTGCCACCTGACATGTTCAACACTTACACCCTTCAGGGTTTTTCTATTAATATTTGTGGTCTCATTTTCTAAAACCACTCCGTGCAACCAGAGACCTTGTTTGTCCTATTTATTTCTGTATCTCTGGCTCCTGGGTCAGTGCTTGGTACATGGTAGGAGAATATATAGAAATATGAGACAGGGTCTCGCTCTGTTGCCCAGTGACTCAGTCACAGCTCTCTGCAGCCTCTAACTCCTAGGCTCCAGTGATCCTCCCACCTCAGCCTCCTGAGTAGCTGAGTCTACAGGCATGTGCCACCATACCTGGCCAATTTATTTAATTTTTTTGTAGCAATGGGGTCTCACTATGTTGCCCAGGCTGGTCTTGAACTCCTGGCCTGAAGCAATCCTCCCACCTTGACATCTGAAAGTGCCAGGATTATAGGCAGGTAAATGGATGAAAGCATAGAGCTGGTAGTAATCTTTTACTCATATATTCCTTATTCTTGAATCTTGCACCAGATTGCATCAATGCTGCTTAAATATCCACATGGACATTGCTATCGAAACTGAAAATTAGGTTGTTGCAAAATGGATTTTATATTACTAATAATGACTTTGGCAGCCCTTGTTCTACTAGGCTCTCTACAGCACAAGACAAAGATAGAGCACTACAAAGTGGGTATACTATTATCCCCACTTTAGCCATGTAGAACCTGGAGTCCTGAAAAGAGAGCTGTTTGGCTGAGGCAATCCACACTGTAACTCGCCAGGCCGTGGTTCAAACCCAGATCTGTGACTTCAAAGCCAGAAAGCATTGCACAAAAGCAAGGTTGTCCCTTTGAACCTCTCATCTGAAAATGTATTACTCGTGAAAGGTTGGTCTCTGGGCAACTGTGAACATTCGGTTCCGGTATCACGTGCACCATGGGCTGGCAATATGGCGACCATTGCTCTGGGTACCGACCTAGTACTTATTACTTGGGTATTTTTAATGTGCATGAAGCATATAGTCACCATGCATTGATGAACCCCACCATATGCCAGCTCTGTGCTCAACTGTTTATATGCATTTTCACACTGGTCTTTACAACAGATCTATAAAGTAGATACTGTTTTCTCCTACTTTTCAGAAAACCTACTGTGGCTGCAAGACATTACATATCTTTGCTCCTTGGAGTCACACGGTCCACACAGACCTAATAATGCCATTGTCTCAATGTGGAAAATTGAGGGAAAGTCTTCATTTTCCATTTACCGTGGGGAGTGACTTTATAAAAAACACACCCACAAAAGCAACACATGAAGGATAATTAAATCTCCACAGTCGTGCAATAGCCAAGTGGTCTTTTCTTTCTTGTCTCCTCCTCTTTGTCCTTGTGTGTTTGGCATCGGATTTTATAGTTTAACTGGAAACATGGTTGCATTCAGCCAGCGCCAAGGAGGAGGTCTTCTAACTTCTGGAATCAGTAGAGCCTAAGATGCTAATTGTTGGGTGGGAGGAGAGGGGTAGGAAGTAGGCAGTTGCGTGCAACTCTTAACCACTTAGCTCCTTCAAGAAAAGATGCGGCATTTCACAGTGCATAGGGTTCCTTAGCTCAAAGACGAATTAATGACCTGCAGCAACCACTTCTCAGTGTGCCCCTCTTCTCTTCCCACAAAAATATCTCTCTTCACTCATTGCATCTGGGACACGCCCAAGCTCTTCTTCCTGCGAGGACATGGCGGGGCCAGAGTCCAGGCTGCCCATCTGTGTGTGTTTAGGGCTTCATCTTCTCCTGGAAGATGCAGCAATGTTTTCCAAATGGAAAAAGCTCGGCAACAGTTTCCGAGAGGAGGATGATTCGGGGGGACGGATAGTGCAATGTCTCCCTCAGTGGCTTCTTTCTTTTGAGCCAAGAGAGCTCTCAGACAGGGCAGGTGCCATTCAGCCCTTGGTCATGCCCTGGCTTGGGACCTTCTTCTTTGGTTGCTCATGGAACATCAGATGTCTAGCCCCAGCTATGTGTGAGTTACTTAAATGGAAGACTCCACCTAACTTGAGTCTAGAGGCCCTGGAATTCTTGAGGTTCACAGCGATGTTCCGTGAATACATTTTGACGGATTGGCTGGCTATAAAGTAAACTATTGGGTTTTCTTTTTTATTATTTTTTATTTATGAGAATATTATGGGGGTACAAATGTTTTGATTACATAATTTGCTTTTGTACAGTTTGAGTTGAAGTGATGAGTGTGTCCATCATCCAGAGAGTGTGCATTGTACCCCTTAGGTGTGAATTTACCCATCCCCTCCCCTCCCCTCTTGCCTGTTTTTATCATGGGAAATAAGTAGTTCTGGGTCGGGGAAGATATTTATTTTTCAAATTTTTTTTGGTGCTAGATATTGTGCTGAGTATTTTATAAGCACTTTAGTCCAAGATGTCATCGCCTATCTCAATGAATCCAATAACCTCTCACCTGTTGATCTTGATCTAGTCTAAATTTTGAACAGTCCATTCATTCGCAGAGCGGCTGGGTGATGTTTTAAAATTACAGTTTTCATCATGTCAGTCCCCTGTGCAAAACCCTCCAGTGGAATCCCAAAGGGCCCAGACAGAACCCAAAGTCTTGCTGTGATCTGTCCTTGCATGTCACGACGTCATGCTACACTCTTGTTCTCTCTCTCACGGTGACCGGCCCTCTCTCGTCTCTTTTCCAGTCTCTCTACGTCCCAGGCACGTTCTCACCTCACAGCCATGGTGTTGCTGTTCCCATTGCCCGGAATGCTTTTCCTCCCACTCTTCAGAAAACATGACCCTCCCGGGTGGGTCTTAGCTTAAATATCTTACCTTCAGAGCAGGCCCTTGTGCGGCTCACCTGCCACTAAACCCCAACACCTCGCTGACATTCAACAGATCTTTGTCATTCAATTGGCCCCTGCATTAGATGTTAGTTTTTAACTTGTAAATAATTATCGACGTCCATCTGCGAGACTTGCACTGCCCACTGGAGTAGCCCCCAGCCAAGTGTGGATGTTAAACATGTAACTAAAATCCATTAAAGTCAAATAGAATTGTAAAATCCAATTTCTCAGTTGCACCAGCTGCATTGCAATCACCCGGCAGTCTCGCGACAGCAGTGGCTCCCAAATCGGGCAGCACAGATGTGGACTCTCCCATCGTCGTAGAAAATTCTCTTGGGGAGTTCTGCACTAGAACATCAGCACCCTGAGGGGAGGCCCTTCGTCCAACTTGTTTACCAGGGAATCCTCCACGGTTAGCTCTTAGTTGGTACTTAATAAGTAGCTGTTGGTATATTTATTAATAACGTAAATGTTAGTTTAAAGTCTATTCAGTATGAACCATTCAACAATAATTATGATGTAACAATATCAATAAACAGATTTTGAGCATTTGCTATATGAACATCTGTGCTAACTTCTTTACGTAGCTTATCTCATTTAATGAACCCTTAACTGAATGAGATAATGGTTGCTACTATCCCATTTTTCATGCGATTCCTCCATTACCAACACCACAGAGGCGAGAAAAGACTTTCTACTCTGGGAAGCAGGTGTCAAGGGAAGAGGCCAGGTCTTCTAGAATCTTCCATGGGGGGTTCTTTGTTTCCCCCAGTGCATATAACCCCAGGCAGCCCTGGGAAATGGCCTCTCTGCTGACTCTACCTTCATTCCGAGAAGAGGCAGTTATTACTTGCAGCCAGGAAGGAGAGCAGAGGATGATGTGTCACCTCACATGTCTGTTTGCATGTCTGGAACAGTTATGTAAATTGTACGGACCCCACAGGGCTCAGGACAAACTAGACTGTTCAGGGTTCTTGTGGTCCATTCTCTAAAGATGGGTTTGTATTTTTGTTGCTATGTCAAAGACTCACCTTGCCCTGTTTCCTGATGACAAGTATTTGAGAAGTTCTTGCTAA